>NC_085842.1:140653535-141853535 GCF_035594765.1 Anolis carolinensis | reverse complement strand
AAGAGGAGTTGTCCAAGCCAGCCGAGGTCCCAAAGTCGCCATAGAGGAAGTCCAAACAAACATTTCCAAGGTGGTCAAACAGCGCCGTAGTCGAATCAGTCCAAGAGTCCAGGAAGGGAGAAAGCCACACTCACGATAAGCCAGTCCAAGTTGAAGAACCACAAACACCAGGCTGTAGAACCCAAACCCAAAACCCAACAGGAAAACAGGCAGTGACAAATCCACACGATACTGACACTTTGCCTTCTGCAAAGATTCCCCATTTCAGAGCCTACTTTTAACTCACACATCATTATCTGATGATGAGCTGGCCTCCATCCCATCATCATCTCTTACAGCTGTCCTTGTCTTCACACATGAACCTATCTCTCCAGTTCCTCCATCTCCTGTCAAGACTTAGATTTCTCCATGACTCGGATGTATCTCCCGTTTGCCAATCCTCATGTCCCGAAAACCCCACAAACGTGTCACTAGAAGTTGGCTCTACACATATATCCCTTATCTCTTGTACCTTAGTCCAATCCATTGTGTTCTCCCCATCCTCATCACTCCCAGACCCATCATTCCCAGAGAAATCCATAAACAACTCATCATCTGTGGGAGCAGTAAATATATCCCGGATCTTCTTCCTCTCCCGTTCTTCATCTGATTCCTGCTCCCGAGTATCCCTCTTAGTGCCTCTATTCCCATCCACCACATCTCCTTCCTCACTCATCGACTCCCCACCACTTGAAAACCCTTCGAATGTGTCTTCATCAGTAGGTGCCATAAGTATATCCCGGATCCTTTTCCTTTGCTGTTCTTCATCTGACACCTGCTCGCGATTAGCCTTCGCCCTACTGGTACTCATACTACTGCTTGCAACATTACTTACTGGCTCAACTACAACACTAACTCATTTCTAATGTAAGGTACACATTTTTTTAAAATTACATGGTATCTAAAATAAATCCAGATTTAATTTTATGTTTTAATATCTTTTCTCATACATAACTATAGAAATATATACAGTTGTAAACACTGCTTATTTCCAATCTCCCCTTTTTGGGCAAGGTCGTGGAACGTGTGGTGGCCACACAACTCCAGGCATTCTTGGATGATACTGATTTTCTGGATCCGGCACAGTCTGGCTTCAGGCCGGGGCATGGTACCAAGACAGCCTTGGTCGCCTTAGTCGATGATCTTTGCCGGGAGCTGGACAGGGGGAGTGTGTCCCTGCTGGTTCTGCTGGACCTCTCAGGGACCTTTGATACCATCGACCACGGTATCCTTCTGGGGCGCCTTGCCAGAATGGGGCTCGGGGGTACTGTTTTGCAGTAGTTCCAGTCCTTTTTGGAGGGTCGTTCCCAGATGGTGTCACTGGGGGACACCTGCTCGGCCCCACAACCATTGTCTTGTGGGGTCGCGCAGGGTTCACTACTGTCCCCCATGTTGTTCAACATATACATGAAGCCACTGGGAGAGATCATTTGGAGTTTCTGGGTACGGTGTCATCTATATGCAGATGATGTCCAACTCTGTCACTCCTTCCCACCTGTCACTAAGGAGGCTGTCCAGGTCCTGAACCGGTGTCTGGCCACTGTGTTGGACTGGATGAGGGTGACCAAATTGAAACTGAATCCAGATGAGACGGAGGTCCTCCTGGTCAGTCATAAGGCCAAACGGAGAATAGGGTTACAGCCTGTGTTGGATGGGGTCGCACTCCCCCTGAAGACACAGGTTCGCAGTCTGGGGTTCTCCTGGACTCATCGCTGAGCCTGGAACCCCAGGTCTCAGCGGTGGCCAGGGGAGCCTTTGCACAACTCAGACTTGTGCGCCAGCTGCGCCCGTTCCTTGGGAAGACTGACTTGGCCACGGTGGTCCACGCTCTGGTTACATCCCGTTTGGACTACTGCAACGCTCTCTATGTGGGGTTGCCTTTGAATATGGCCCAGAAGCTCCAACTAGTACAGGCTTACAGGGAGCATACCACCCCCCTACTTAGCCAGCTCCACTGGCTGCTGATATGCTACCGAGCCCAATTCAAAGTGCTGGTTTTGACCTATAAAGCCCTAAACGGTTTTGGCCCAATCTACTTGTCTGAACGTATCTCCTCCTATGAGCCTGGAAGATCCCTAAGGTCATCTGGTGAGGCCCTGCTCTCGGTCCTGCCTGCCTCGTAAGCATGGCTGGCGGGGACGAGGGACAGGGCCTTTTCAATTGTGGCTCCTCGGTTGTGGAACACCCTCCGCAGAGATATACGACAAGCCCCAACCCTTTTTGAGTTTTAGAAAAGCCCTGAAAACATGGCTATGTGCCCAGGCTTTCGAAGATTAAATGATAAAGACGACCCGGACTGATTTAGGGCTACAGCACGAGGATTTTGGATGAACGGATTTTTAACCATATGTTTTATATTTTTATATTGTTTTAATTGGATTTTCATTGTGGTATTTAATTATGTGTAGACATTGAATTGTTGCCAATTGTGTACGTCGCCCTGAATCCCTTCGAGTGAGAAGGGCGGGATATAAATTTTGGAAATAAATAAATTTTTCTAAAAATGCATTTTAAAGGCATGTTTTTGAGCTTGCAACATGAAATGCAGATAAATGAGGAGAAACCTGAAAGATAGTTATGTCCCATTTGCACATTAATCTGTGAGGTATGGATCAGGTCAGTTCACAATGGAATTCACAGTGATCAAATTCCTCCAGCATCCTTATTACTGTATGGATTTGCAAAGCTTGTGTTTTGATTTATTTCATCATCATAACACATTGCTTCTTCCCTCTACCACACACAGCCAGATGTCTGCTATCTTTGAGGCAGTTATATTTCCATCTACAAAGAGTTCCCGATTGCACTTATTTCCCCAAGACAGGAGTAGCAGATCAACTTTCTTGGTCTGAAACCGAAAGCAGGAGATCAACTTTCAGTGTGATGAAAGGGATTAGGCAGCATTTCCGTGACTCTGTCTGTAGCCTGGTAGATTGTTTAAAGTTGCAGATTTGAAATGCTGGGTTTCTTCAAAGGATTAATTCATCTTTTGATCCAATGAGCACTCTGACGAATGCGTCTTTCCCTATCACATTCAAACACATGGTCCCCTTTAGAAGTTAATAAACCCATTTGCTGCCAAATAACAAGTTTTTCCAATATTTCTCTATCAGGAGGAGGATAAGAGGTTTAACGTCTTGGGTGTTTTTTGTTCTTCTCTCAAAAGCTAAATCAGGTGTATCTGATGCTGGAAGGAGCAACACTTTCCCTTGTTATATAAGCATTCTTTTCAAATCTTCCATAGCATCCCCATGCTGATTCTGACAATCCATCATTGCATTAATAATATGTATAATTGCATGTCCCCATATTATTTCTTGTGGTCACCACAGATGGGAGAAGAACAGGAAGTGTTATTTCTTTTTTTTTTTAAATATGCAGACTGCCCTTGCAGCTTTGGCTTTTGGAAAAATGTAAATAATTGAAACAGCAAATGATTAACTCAAATGGAGAATGAAAGGGAAGGCTAAAACCTCTAATAGTTAAACCCACAGGAATCTAACTCCTACACAGATTCATAAACCACTGGAAAGAGATAGATTGTGTGTCTTTTCTCTGGATGTCATCCAATGAGAATCAGTATTAAATGAGTGGCAAATTGCAAGATGTCCTAAAGACAGGCCAAGAACTGGTCTAAAGTTGCAATCAAATACACACTGGAATTCATGGGATATCTGATGAGGTGTCTAGCATAATGTTCTGTAAATTATACAGAATTTCACTAGTTTGTGGGGAGATAGTGGAAAAGTATCCCAGTTCAAATGAATAGGATTCAAAACTGCATTACACTGAAAAGACAGGAGTAAAGCATATAGTCTAGTGGTTCTCATCCTATGGATTGCAGCCCAACAATGGGCCACCAGAACTTAAATCTGGTCTGCGAACCTCCTTCCTCTTTATTAATTTATTTTACCTTATTAATTTTCTTTCTGCTCCTTTTGGCAGAGCTGATCATTGTATTGGATAGACCACATCAGCTCCAGATTGTTAAATATGGTTTTCTGTGGGCGAGCAGATGGCATATGTTCTGTATCAGAAAATAGAGCTGATGTGATCTATCCGGTGCAATTTTCTGAATCAGCACCCCAAATAACCAAACCAAATCTAAAGTTGATCAAAAACTGATTCATAACCCTTTTGGTACTAATGTTGGTCCTTGGTCAAAGTGGTCCCTGGTCAAAGTTGTCCCCAGTCAAGTGGTCCCTGGTCAAAAAAATGTTGGGAACTACTGACATAGTCAGACGAACCCTAATATTTGGAAGGGCACCTGTGGAGGAACGAGATATAACTAGAGATGACATGACCTAATGGAAAAAATGTGAATGCTCAGTAAAGTTGAAAGCATTAGGAAAAGACAAAGACTGCATTCCAGGTAGATTGACTCAATCAAGAAAATTATGCCTCTGAGTTTGCAAGACCTGAGTAGGGCTACTGGTGACTAAGACGATCTCTCATTCATAGGGTCATGGTAAGTCAACTGATGGACTATAACAGTGTTAGCGAACCTATGGCAAACCTATGCATCATGCTTGCCAGAAGGGGCACCCAGCGCCCTCTCCCCTGGCACATGTGCAATCCCCCATCCTCCACTCACTTGCCCCCCCCCCCCACTCACCTGCTTGCTCATTCATTGGCTCACCTGGATGCCCCTGCTCCCCCCGCCGTTCAGCCACCACAACAGTGCCCCCCCCCCCCAGCTCGGGCATTTGGTCTCTAAAAGGTTCGCCATCACTGGGCTATAACAAGAATAACGAACAAAGTGTTTATTAAAAATGTAACCGCAATTATATACATCTCCTCTAGAGGGACAACTCTATTAGTGCCAGTGCGGCAGATGGCAGGATGGCCCAGAGTGTGCAGATATCATTCATTGTAAAAGATTTAATTCCTAGCTACGAGGCTTGAGCAAATTTTTCGTTAGTTCGTTAAATTCGTTTAAAATTCATTTCATAATTACTTTTGAATTGATATTGAACCATCTGCTCACTGCCTTACAAATATTACGAATTTGAATAATAAAAGTACCTTTTTTCCGTTTGTTTCTGATGTCTTCGGATGTAGCTGTAGCCCCTCTAAGAGGAGAAGCCATGTTGGCATGCCTCTCAGCCAATCAGAGCGGAAGAGGGAGGGAGGGAGAGGCATGGCCATCGATCTGCTAGCATTTTAAAAATGCCATTGAGACGCCCCCCCCCCCCCCCCGCGGGGACCACACCGGCTCAGTAGAAGCCTTCCGCGAAGCAGGGAGGGAGCGAAGAGAAGAGAGAAGAGAGAAGAGACATGCCTGCCTGCGCTTGGCCTTCTCCTCGCCCTGCCTCGCCCTGCCTTGGAACCGCCGTTTGGTTTTGCTTCTTCAGCCAGGCTTAAAGGGGAATACCAAAACCAGGCTTGCCTTCCTAAACGGAATCCTTAGAGCCAGAGGATATCCCTTTAAGAGATATCTCCACTGAGGAGATCTTCCGGAAAGGATTCTGGCACCAGCTCAATTGCAACAGATTCAGTGCCATGTCATGTGAGCTGTAGTTTTACAAAGTCCCTAGCCTTCCCTGCAGAAGAGAGCCAGTACCATGCCAAACTACAACTCCCAGTTTTCTGTCAAATTGTTTTGGATTTCAACTCCTATAATTCCTAACTCCAGACATGGGCAAAGTTTGCCCTTGCCTGGTATAGAAGCATTCTATTCTTCTTCTCCAGACATGCCAACAGTATTAAGTGATAAAATCTTGGGCATTTTTTCCTTTAATGCTAAAAGTTCATAGGTTGTTCAGCAACAGCCTACTGGCTGGGTTGCTATGAGTTTTCCGGGCTCCATGGCCATGTGTCAGAAGCATTCTCTCCTGACGTTTCACCCACATCTGTGGCAGACATACTCAGAGGTTTTGACGTCTGTGCGAAGCTAGGCAAGTGGGGTTTATATCTGTGGAAGGTCCAGGGTGGGAGAAAGAACTCTTGTCTGTGGGAGGCAAGTGTGAATGTTGCAATTGGTCACCTTGATTAGCATTGAATAGCCTTGCAGCTTCAAAGCCTGGCTGCTTCCTACCTGGGGGAATCCTTTGTTGGGAGGTATTAGCTGGCCCTGATTGTTTCCTGTCTGGAATTCCCATTTTCTGGGTGTTGTTCTTTTACTGTCCTGATTTTAGCTTTTCTGTAGCTAAAAATGCATATAAAATTGATTCTATAGGGAGGATAAATGATTGGATTTCAACTCCTACAGCTTAGCTTTCTCTGCCAATAATGGTACCATACCAAACTAAACCTCCCAAGATTCTGCAGCAGTGAGCCATCTTGGATATTGTAAGGGATTTATTATTATTATTATTATTATTATTATTATTATTATTATTATTATTATTATTATTAGACCTTGCTCCCAGGAAGGTGCCTTCGCTGTGGCTCCCAACTTATCTATCTACCTTTCCACATATTCTCCACATTGTGTGTATGTGTATGTATATTATATATACATGAGCCCCGATGGCGAAGTGTGTTAAAGCACTGAGCTGTTGAACTTGCAGACCGAAAGGTCCCAGGTTCAAATCCCGGGAGCAGAGTGAGTGCCCGCTGTTAGCTCCAGCTTCTGCCAACCTAGCAGCTTGAAAACATGCCAATGTGAGTAGATCAATAGGTACCGCTCTGGCGGGAAGGTAATGGCACTCCATGTAGTCATGCCGGCCACATGACCTTGGAGGTGTCTATGGACAACACTGGCTCTTGGGCTTAGAAATGGAGATGAGCACCAACCCCCAGAGTCAGACATGACTGAACTTAATGTCAAGGGATACCTTTACCTTTACCTATACACACACACACACACACACACACACACATATGCAGGGACTATATATATATATATATATATACAGTATATATCACACACACACCAATTTAACAAAGTTTCAGCCACAAAAACAAAGTTTCTGAAGTAGAACAATGACTTTCACAGTAAAGACAACCCAATTTAACAGGAAATAAGACTTTCAAACCTGGAACAGATTTCTGCAATTATTTAAAAATGGTTTATTATAAAAGCTATGAAAATTCTCCAAAAATCAGAGGATAAGGGAAACGTTCCAAATTTTGGTGAGCTATCAGTGTTAAATGTGTTCTACCACTGTACCAAGTTTGAAGAAGATCACTCAAAAAATGAGGACGGGAGAGTCCTGTAAAATCTCCCCTCGTGCTGTTTTTTTTGGCCACTGCGCATGCGCGTCCGCCATTAACGAATTACTTTTGAAACTAACGAATTTTCGTTAATTTCGAATTTTTGGGGGGCAAAATTCGGAAATGACATCAGAAACGAAACGCTGGCGCCCCCTACTTTTGAAACGAGTTTAGAATCAATTTTTTCATGGATCGCTCAAGCCTACTAGCTACCCAAGGGATCATGGATCTCATTGAGATATTAGGATTTTCTTGGGCATATCATCACCTTTGGAGCTAGACAGGAGATGCTTTTCCCATGTGTTGTTCCCAGACTGAGGGATGCACCCCCTTCATTGCTTTTAGGGACAGCATAAAGACACATTTGCTCAGCGTGCCTTTTATGCTCACTGCAGTAATTTTAATATTTTTTTTGTTATGATTATTTTAATGGTTTAGTTTTCAATTTGTTTTTCAATTTGTTTTTCAATTTGTTTTAATGTTAACAGCTTTGAGTGCTATGTTTTCACGGAAAAGTAAAAGTGGGGCAAAAAGTAATTGAATGCAATAGAATCATCAACATTACCATCATTATCAGCAGAAGCATGATCACCATTTGTTAAAGTGCACCGAACAGACAACATTCTAACACAACTATTGCTACTTGGGATTTTCTTTTGTAATAGCAATTCTGAGCCTGGGAGTAAGGCTAGCCCAAAAGATTTTGCTGTCTGAGGCTATAGTTATTAGCAATAGTTGGACTGCATCTCCCAAGATCCTCATCAGTACTGGATAACTCTGCTGGGAGTTGTATTCCAACCAGGGCCGGCCCCACCATAGAGGCCACGTGACGCCGCCGCCTCGGGCGCAGGTCCCGGGGGGCGCCGTCAGGCTGGGCGGGAGGCGGGGCACCGCTCTGACGGTGCCCCGCCGCCCGACCAGTGCGCCCTGGCCTTGCGGCTCCCTCTTTCGCCGCCCGGGGAGGGGAGGAGGCATCCCCTCCTCCCTTCCCCGGGCGGCGAAGCCTCCTTCTTTCGCTGCCCGGGGAGGGGAGGAGGCATCCCCTCCTCCCTTCCCCGGGCGGCGAAGCCTCCTTCTTTCGCCGCCCGGGGAGGGGAGGAGGGATCCCCTCCTCCCCTCCCCGGGCGGCGAAGCCTCCCTCTTTCCAACCCTGGCCGCGCCTCCCACGGGCACGCTGGGTGGGAGGCGGGGCCAGGGCGCAGGAGGCGGGGCCGGCGGGGGGCGCTTTTCAGCACCCCCGCTTAATATTTAAATTTATCTCTGACCGGCCCTGATTCCAACATCATCTGAAGGGTCACAGGTTGCCCAAATATAGATTAGAGCAGTGATTCTTAACCTTCCTAATGCTACGATGCCTTAATACGGTTTATCATGTTGTGGTGACCCCCAACCATATAATTATTTTCGTTGCTACTTCATAACTGTAATTTTGCTACTGTTATGAATTCTAATGCAAATATCTGATAGGCAGGATGTATTCTCATTCACTAGACCAAATTTGGCACATATGCCCAAATTTGAATGCTGGTGAGTTGGGGAGGAGGGGGGTTGATTTTGTCATTGGGAGTTGTAATTGCTGGGATTTATAGTTCATCTACAATCAAAGAACATTCTGAACTCCACCAACAATGGAATTGAACCAAACTTGGCACACAGAACTCCCATGATCAACAGAAGATACTTGAAGGGTTTGGTGGGCATTGACCTTGAGTTTGAGAGTTGTAGTTCACCTACATCCAGAGAGCACTGTGGACTCAAACAACAATGGATGTGGACCAAACTTGGCATGAATACTAAATATGCCCAAATGTGAACACTGGTGTAGTTAGGGGAAAACAGGCCTTGACATTTGGGAGTTGTAGTTTCTGGGATTTATAGTTCACCTACAACCAAAGAGCATTCTGAAGTCCACCAATGATGGAATTGAACCCATCTTGGCATACAGAACTCCCATGATCAACAGAAAATACTGGAGGGATTTTGGAGGAATTTACCATCTTTGGTGACTCCTCTGACACCCCCCTCACAACCCCCCCCCCAGGAGTCCCAACTCCCAGGTTGAGAAATGCTGGACTAGAGAGTTGTAAATTTACTGAGGAAGACTCATAAACTTGTTGCACAGGGTTGTGAACTAGGGGATACATACCCCATCAAGAACTCCCTAACAAAGGACAATAAATTAGTTTCTCTTCTGGCTCTAAAGCTGTGCGCACTTTAATACTGTGCATCTATTCTAATAAGATTATTCCTACTTGACAGTTGTAAATCAGTGCACTAAAACACTTTCAAGGAACTTAGTAAAGCATCTATAGTCATTTCTATTTCACTGGTTTAAACGGGAATAAAATATCCTCATCTGTTTTGAATATGAATTCCTCTTAGGATTAATTTCTACTTAAAAAATTGGCATTCAATAAGAATCCAAATTCAAATGACAAAGACACATGCACTGTCATCATATATGCAGCTCCCTTTGTGATCACAAGTAGGACATATCCCAGTTTGTTTAAGACTGGGTCTTACCATACATAAAGATTGCAGTCGATCTTCAACACAGAGGATAAAAAGTGTATGATATCAAGAGAGTTAAAATTTGTGTGAGTGCCTGATGCCAGAGATTTTTTTTTACACAAGCACAAATATGCAGCCAGTGAGATCAGCATCAAGAAAATGATACAGTCAAATGCAGGGCAAGGACTGTGACTAAGGAGTATTAAGCTCAGGAGACTGCTTACTTTGACTGTTTGGTAACTTTACCCAGCATCCTGGGCTGGCATCTGGATATGGCATCTTCTCCCTCCAGCAAAATGGTGGCTCCCAGGCCTACATTTCCTGATCCCTCCCCCTTGCTTGCTTCATTCCAGCATGCACAGTCTTCTCGTTTTTCATCCATCACATGTGATGAATCCTGAAGAAGTAATCTCTTTTTGCACGGTTCGTTTCCAGATTCATTGCTATGAAAAGTGTTTCAGTCATCTGCAGAAAGATCACAGCCAGCCACTTGGAACAGGATTTTTGAACATCGCTGGAATCACACACCATTTCCATCATTTGAGCACATCAGCAGCTATGTGAGGTAACATTAACTGGGAAAACAGATTCTCTCTCTTGCATGTACACAAACAGCCACAGAATCCTGTCCCCTCATTTTATTTCTTTTTAATTTTAATTGAATTTTAACCTTTTTTCATGTAAGAATGTTATGTTCTCAAGACCAAAGCCAGGTCTTTGATGCTATTTGACTAGAAACCATTCAAAAGACACAAATACTGAAACCCAATAACCTTCTCTGCAGCTGAATATCCCACAAAGCAGCCTGTCATGCTGGAGCTATAATTTATACACTACAGTCTTTGATCGATTTAACTTATTGACATTCTATTTTTGTTTCAAACTGAACTTTAATTACGTTTATATGAAAGACTTTAAAATGATATTTTCCCCAATCCTTGGTCTTATCTTTGAATAATTCAGTATTGTCTTGGAGCGGATGTTTTTCTTCATATATTTTGTCACATGAGGAAGGCAAACTGGCATTGCTGTTGATTTTCATCTTTGGTGATAGTCCCTATTGCATGACTTTGCTGGTTTGACTTCTCCTGGTGATTCTCCTATCCCTAGCTAACTGTTAATGTTGAAACCTGACAATAGGTCCCAATCCAACTACATTCTCATCTTCTATATTGGTGCAATGGGTCCATTTCACTTCTGTACCAGCATGCTAGCAGTAATGTGATCCTCTTCCTCTCTCCTCCCCCTCACTATTCCCAAGTTGGCTGTTTTATTTTTTTATTTATATTTGGCTTTTTATGTGTGATTGTACTACTACTACTACTACTACTACTACTACTAATAAATAGTAGAGGAATTGCAGTAGTGCAGGAAGGTTATGAGAGTGAGTAGAAGTATGATTTCAGGACCACAGAATGGGAAATCAGCACAATTGCGCTATGATAATGAAGATGTTTAGCCTTATGTACATCCATTACACTATGGAACAGAATTTGGCAAATGTTCTGTTCCTGGTTTGAAAGTGTTATTCTTGTTTAACTGTGTGGTGTTTACTTTGAAAGTAGTTGTTATACTCCTGAAACTTCATTTTTGTGGCTGCCGCAAACTGAATTGGTTGAGACTCAATGAGAAATTCATTGAAAAACTGCAGCAAAATGTTCTGCAGAATATGCAAAGTTTTTTTTACAGTTTAATAATGTTTTTATGATAGAACCAATTAGGAAAATACATTTATAACCGAAGAACAAAAATTGTGTTACATAGTGTTATCTATGATAACGTAACTGTAGAGGGATAGTGGATTGGTTGAGTCCCACATTTCAGCCAGGATGCTGAAATCTTAAATCTACACTGATAACCAAGGTCTAGGGGAAAACCAGTCAGCTGTCAGCAGCAGCAAACAACAAGGCCCAACACAAGAGACCAAACAAGGATGACAATGAAGAGCAGGTTAAAGGCAACTCATCCTAATCATCTGCTCCCTTTGCAGAAAAATCACAGTTTTGCGGGACAGTGGGGGAACTGCAAGAACGAGCTTACTTTTTATAATAATTATTAAAACATTTGTTATACATCATTTGTTATACAGCAGACCCATAATATTCACTATTCAATTTTCAATATTCAATACAATAATATTCAATATTCATTACAATTCTACAATACATTTTTGCATCTACTGTAATTTTCATCTTTATATATGTATTTTATTTATCCCATACCACCGTGCTCCCCTCCCACAGAGCCATTTCTTTTACACATCATCTTGATATTCATTATATCCTCCGTCTCTTTAGATACTTTCCCCCAAAATTCACTTGCATATTTACATTGCCACCACATATGTATATATGTGCCCACTTCCTAGCATCCTCTCCAACAATTTTTTGAATAGTTTTTGTTTATATTTGCTATTTTTATTGGTGTTAAATACCATTTCCATATCAACTTATAATTTTCTTTAACACATATTGATAAATCTTTCAAATGTCTCTGTCTCCATAACTGTGACCATTTCATTTCATTTATTTTCATCCCCAAATCTTTCTCCCAAATCTCCTTGAGATTTTTATTTTTTTATTTTTCCTGCAAGAAAGAGCTTAGTGGACCTCATGCAACTTGCACATTATTACTTTTCCCATGGTCTGAATGCAGAGGGATCCAAAATCTAGCACAGTTGGAATGGGGCCCCTCTTTCCCAATAAATATTGAAAGCTATCTCACTTTAGGGGCATGCCCCCCTCCAAAAAAGAAATTTGATGCCATTACAGGTTCCTTTCCACTTTTAGTCTGGTGGAAAGGATTATGAGCTAAAAAAGCAGAATGGGGGAATCCTACTTGTGATGACTCCAGTATGAATTCAAGCTGTGCACTCCGATTATAGCATAGTATTTTTTCCCTCAAGCTCTCTTCCCCTATGGCAAGCTACATAACACAGCATGTAGTAAAGGAAGAAAATTTATTTACTGACTGGAAAAATATCAGTCCAGAACAGCTTGTGCATGCATTCATTCATACATCAGGCCTGAAAGGTTCTCCTCATGCAAATGAACATGAGGAGTGGTAGGCTGTTGGGTTTTGGTTGCTCGTTGTATCAGTACAGCCAGGTTTACATCACCATGCTTGTATTTTCACACTGTTGCTTTCTCAGATGAAAAGTCATAAGATCCCTTAAAAAACTGTCTAGGATCTTCACCTCCTACTGTTAAAATGGTTCAGTACAAGTCTAGTAAGCAAGCTAAGCACTCAACAAAGAAATAGCTTTTTTTCTATTTTGTTCAGTCCCCCATCATCATGAAGGTTACGTTTGCCTTTTTTGATAATCACCACTTCACAAATGTATTCAGAATAAATGAATTAAATGTAGCAGATACCCTGTTTCAGGCAAGTATTAATTTTTGCTGGAGGCACAGTTATGTCTGCAATTCTAATTTTCAGCTTGTGGAAGAAAAATAATTCTCTGTAGTGATGAAGCTCCCCTTTTAAAGGATCATGGAGATGATCTGTCCAATTCTGAAGGGATAAAGGAAAACCTGACACAGCACTATCCATGATTTAAAGAAATAATATATATCCTGATTGAGTGTTGAAAATATGCAGGGAAGGGAAAATTAACAGAAAACTCTGTGAGCTTATTTAAACAGGAGCATAACTTCAATTTATGGTGCACATTCCCAACTCATAAAAATATTCCATATGTTGTGTGTGTGTATAAGTTGAACTAATGTATAAGTTGAGGGCAAATTTTGTGGCCAAAGTTAATGATTTTTATAGGACCTGTGGACAAGTTGAGGGTCATTCCATAGAAAGATACAGAATTCACATTGACCTAGGTTTTTAGGTTGCGTTTTGACTAAAATTTCTATTTATGTAAATATAGGGTACATTATTGCATCTAAGTGTCTTAAGGGAGGGAAGTTCAGCTTCTAGTGGAATCACCATCAAACAACTTACTGTCAGGAACATGCAGTTATTTTTTAAAACTTTGTTAGAACTGTCTCCATAATTTGGACCCAAAGTAAGGAAAAGAGAAACTCTGTCAACCCTATAAAAATGTGACAAAATACTGGGGCATACACATTATACACAGAATAGTCCCACATCGCTTTGATAGATTTGTATTCCCCTTTGGTACAAGCATCTTTAGGCTTAATACCTTAAAAGCATCTGATCCCATCTGATCTTGGAAGCTAAGCCAATGAATACCAGGTGTGGTAGGCAATATTTCAGAGGAAAGGACTGGCAAAGCCACTTCTGAAAAATTGCCTGCCTAAAAAAACCTCTATAAAATCTGCAGGGTAGCCATAAGTCAAGAGGCAACTTGAAGGTACATACACACACAAGCTTTTGTTATCACTGCCATACACAGCCATCATTTTTAATAATGAGCCTGTATGAAAGTCGCTTTCTCAGTGGTGTTCCACTTTAAAAGCAAGAACCCCATCTTACTTTTATTTAATCACTAGGTTATTGTTTAAAATGGTGTTTTATTTTGTTTAAATTTCTTGATGATGCATGTTTATGTATCTTATCCTTTATTTGTTTTATTTATTTGTGTCAAAAGCATTGCACAATAAATGAGTTTAAAATGATAAAATAATCACAAGCAGCTAAATAGTTAGACCAAAAGCGGGCAACAGCGACCGCATTGTCCGTAGCTTTAAACAACTTCTCCTCCGTACATGAGGCAGGACATTGTGGGCAAGCATACATATGCGGAATTGTTTGTTCTGCTCGACAGTCACACAAAGTGGAGGATTCCTCCAGGTAGTGCCATCTTGCCAGGTTGTCTTTTGATCTGCCCACTTCGCTTCTCAGTCTGTTCAGGGACTTCCAAGTTGCTCATTCTTGGTTTGCCCCTGGAGGAAGACCCTCATGGGGGGCCATCCAGTTGGAATTGCCTGGTTTAGCTGCCCAGAGGGACACCCTTGCTGCTGCTGGGGGAACATCAAGAGGAGTGGTGGCTCTCATGAAGCTTTTCCTTGATTTGAGTCTAGTGGGAGGAGGTTGATAGTCATGCAGTAGGTGGCCTTCACACTGTTCGACCCTATTTCTCCCACCTTTAGCAGCAACTTCCTGTCGCACATCGGGGGTGGGGGGGCAATGCCAGCTAACTTGTAGAGTTTATCAACAGGTGTAGGTTTAAGGCATCCTGTGATGATTCTGCATGTTTCGTTCAGTGCTATGTCCACCTGCTTTGCATGGACAGACTTGTGCCAGACAGGACAGGCGTATTCAGCAGTTGAGAAAGACAAGGCCAGGGCTGATGTTCTTATTAATTGTGGGTCTGCACCCCATCCACTGCCAGTAAGTTTCCGCAGGATGTTGTTGCGTGCAGCTACTTTGTGCTTGGTGTTCATGCAGTGTTTCCTATATATTAGTGTTCGATCTAAGGTGACACCAAGATATTTAGGATGGAAACAGTGTTTGAGATCTTGGCCTTCCCAAGTAACTTTTCAGTTTCCTGTTGGCTTCACGGTTATGTAGATGGAAAGCACACATTTGTGTCTTGCCAGGGTTAGGCTTCAGGTGGTTATCTTTGTAGTAGCTGGATAGATCTTTCAAGGCATTAGTGAGTTGGTTTTCAACTGTTTCAAAATCTTTTGCTTGTGTTTTTAGGCCAAGGTCATCAGAATCATTTTTAATAATGAGCCTGTATGAAAGTCACTTTCTCAGTGGTGTTCCACTTTAAAAGCTCTTTGTGAGTGATGGCTGTGGCTGATCATTCATGAAGATGTTAAACAAGGTTGGTGCAAGAACGCTGCCTTGGGATAAACCATTCTTTTGCCTCCTCCATCCACTTTTCTGGCCCTGAAACTCCACATAGAAGCTGAGGTTTTCCAGGAGAGTCTGGACAGTTTTTGTAAAATCAAAGTCCCGGTTAATATGGTAGACTTTATGCAGCATTTTTCTATGTTGCACGGTGTCATAGGCTGTCATAAGGTCCACAAAAACTGCCTTTTTGTGGTCTTTCTCATAGCCTTCCTCGATATGCTCAGTCAGATGAAGAATTTGACCTGTACAGTTTTTCCCTGGTCTGAAACCTGCTTGTTGTGCAATAAACTTGGGTTTGATAACAGGTCCTAATCGATTTAATAGCATCCTCTCATATACTTTATCCAGTTGTGATTATCTGGGCTTGGCCTCATGTGAGCTACCCCGAGTCCCTGCGGGGAGATAGAGGCGGGGTATTATTATTATTCCTTTTGGTCAGGAGTTGGGTACAGCAAGCTGAAATATAGGATTGACAAAAGTGGCCAAGAGTCAAAATTGGTCCTATCATTAACAAAGTTGTCATTTGGCTGTTATTTGTGAGTCCCAGGCCATTGCTCAATGTTGGAAATGAAAGCTATGTAGTGCTGCCATTTTCCATCCCCACACATCAAGGCATGTGGTTTGCATATTATGAAAATTGTTATAATTGTTCATATTGCTAATTTGCACTGTAATCATGTACATTTAGAATATTAATCATTGCCTTTTTTCTACCACTAGAAAAAAAAGTTTTGAATTAATTTTGATAATTGTTATTCTGAGAGAACCAGTGTTGGATTTGAAACAAATGAACTCTTCACACAGGGCATTTTTCTGCTTTTATTCATGGCAAGGACGGGGCCTACTGTGCACAGTAATATGACACATGGCAGGCCCTACTTAAATTCTTTCCAAAACGGAGAGGAAGCGCCAAAAGTTACTTCCTCCACCACTATGGGGAGGAAAGTGTATTTTGGGTAGCTCTGATGGAACTAACCACACTTTCTTCCCTTTTTCCCCATATGATGGGGGAAAGGGCAGCAGGGCAACGAGCGTTGCCACCTTTTCTCCCTGCCCTTACTCTACAGATGCACCTCACCCTTATTGCCTTAATGTGCTCACTTACCATGGTCTCCTCCTTTGTTTCTTGTATTCTGCTTTTTGCATTTCCCACCCTCCACTGCCTCACCTTGTGCCACCCAAGGTCCTTCTTTATGTTTCCACCAGCTTATGACTTATTCCTTTTACTCTGACACTGCACCCTTACTTTCCCTTCATTCCTTTGTCTCACACCTTCATCTTGCCTCCCTCCCATGCTTCTTGCTCCCCACTAATAGCAGGCCTCATCATTACTTCCCCATCCCTTCTACTACTGCCACACTCCCCTTCTTAAGAAGTTTGCACATACCCTCTGAACCTCCTCCCTTTCTTCCCCTAGCTTGCAGTTATGCTCTGGTTCCTTCTCTTCCAACTGCACATCTAACTCTTCTTGCCTCTTCACTTTTTGTTGCCACTCGCTTGCCCTACAAAGAAGCAGCAGCTACACTAAGTTGCCCATCTTGTTTAAACAGGATAGATGAGAAAGTACTAGTGTCACCACTGCTGCAATAAAAGGAACAAAAGAAAAGGGAAATAAATAAGGAATGGGAATTTGTAGTCAAAGCAGTGATAGTGGGGAAACAAAGCAAGGTAAAATATATGCTAGTTTAAAGAGCAAGAATTCAAATCCACAAACAGGGGGCTGAAAGCCAGGTAGAAAGAACATTGTGAACATGTGCTGCGAGATTAATAGCTGCCTCCCCCTGAGATAGCAGGTGGTTAATTGCTTAGCATTTCCTATTTAAATTTCTGCAAGCAATGTTGTTCTGTGGTTCTTTCACACCACAAATGATGAGGGTACCCTTTTTGCATTTATCAATTCTGATTGAGATGGGGAACAATCTTGCTGGAGGTTCTCATCAGCTGTATCTGCCACAAGTCGTTCTGCTTCCAAAAGGTCCTCTAATTTATTTATTTATTTATTTACAGCAGTTATATTCCGCCCTTCTCACCCCGAAGGGGACTCAGGGCGGATCACATTACACATATAGGCAAACATTCAATGCCTTTTAACATAGAACAAAGACAAACAAACATAGGCTCAGAGGGGCCTCGAACTCATGACCTCCTGGTCAGAGTGATTCATTGCAGTTAATTGCAGCTGGCTTGCTCTCCTGCCTGCACCACATTTAGTGTCAGTGGCTTTTTAAAACTGACTCACTATGTTGGATTCCTCAGATTAAGTTATAACAGATAGAGATTAGGGACAAGGATAGAGTGGATAGAACCAAGTGAGTTGAGTCAGATAGTTCTTTCTAATGTGGACTTTACCCACTGGGCATGGCAAACACAGCTGAATTTTATATGCACCTAACTAAAGTATAACAATTTCCAGGAATAGAGTGCAGTTAAATTCTGTGTGTTTCTGCTCAGAAATAAATCACAGACTTTGGAAATACAATACTTTAATTTTGCTACTTTTATCTTGTAGGACCAATTTAAACTTTAAAGATATTTGAAGAGCAACCATTTTTTAATCTCTGTTCACTCAGAAGACCTTTTTGTGCACTAATCTTGTTTTTCTTTTAAGAGTGAGGAAAATCCTCACCCATATTTCCAACCAGAGTTGGAAGTTGCCTCATCATGCAGGAGAGAGAAGGGCCGAGAACTATGGGAGAAGTTTTCAGCAGGTGGAGATCCCAAGGATTGTTAAATAAAAGACCTCTGGCTTATCTTCATTTCTTTACATGTATATGAATATAAAGAATTGTTTTCTTTGTATTATTTTGCTTAATATTTATAACCTTTTTTCTCATGTAATAAACTAGTGTGTTTATTGAGGTGTATTATTTATTAAAGTCACACTGAATTTCTTCTTCTTTCCACAAGTTTGAAATAATTTTAAATACAGTACAGCCAAAAGTGAGGTTGAGAGAAGCATATTCAGTCCTGACACTGTGAACCTACAGACTGTAATTTTAATAGAATTTAAACACTTGGCTGTTTTATTTCAAAAAAACAGTTGGAGACTGGGAGAATGTAGTAAGTAGTATAGGATTTTGTTTATTAACAGTGTGGTCACACTGCAGAATTATAACAGTGTGAGTCCATTGCTATGGTTCAATGCTATAGAATCCTGGGGCTAGAGCTCTCTGACAAAGAAGCTGATATGTATATCTCACAAAACTATACATCCCAGAATTCAGTCGCATTGAGTCACATCCGTTAAAGTGGTGTGAAATTGCTAGAAGTCTTCAGTGTGGATACTCATGAACAAGTTGGGGTTGGGGGCAGAATGCCTGCATGCAATTATTTCCAATCACTTTCGGTTCTCACCAGCAGGAACAGCTAACTCACCACTGGTTGAATGGACCCACTGCTAGAGTGGTAGACTCTAGGGTTACATCTACACTGCAGAATTTGACACCACTTGAACTGCTATGGAATCCTGGGAGTTTTAGTTTGGTGAGGCACTGCAACTCATTGGAAGAGAAGGCTACAGACCTTCTAAAACTACAGCTCCCATTCTTCCATAGCATTGAGCCCTGGCAGTTAAAGTGGTGTTATTAATCCTATTCTGTAGATGCACCCAACTGTGCAGATGTTTAATGGATAAAAGCAAGTGTCTACTGAAAGTAAATTTAGAAAACTGACATTTTCTACATCGCATCAATCACATCCCAAAGCAGGAAAAAAAGGTATGTGGAATGATTTAAAAAACTAAAAAGCTTGCCGCCCCTCTCTGTCAACAGAAGTTGATCCACTACTTTGCTTGGCTTGTTTCTCTCATTCCCAAGAATTAACACAGCACTCAAAACACAGAGATAAAACCACAGAATTACATGCACTGTGGCAAGCAACTGTTTGCACACGCCTTGGAGCCAACAATTGTTTCCATTGCCTGTATGCAGCACGTACCAAGAAATGTGTTATTTAATCAAGGATGGCACAGCACTCCAAAGCAAACCCTCTCACAATTGTTTTCAATTATGTGTCCCTGCCAAGTTTTGCTTGCTTATTTAAGTCAAGCAGATTGGAACAATTTGCAGTTGGCCTTTATTGCTGAGCCACCTCTTTTGCTGTTGGCGTTCCATTTTGTTTTAATAAAATGAATCCCAAACTGAACTGCGATGCAATGAATAAAACTCTCACTGGCTGGATTCTAAGATATCTGTTAGATCTACTTTCCAGCACTGGAGGAGGACATCTGTGCTCAGTCTGTAGCACTTTAGCTTGCAGATGGGGTCTCACATGAGTATATACTCTGTAACTATCCAGACAGAATATTAGATTTCACAGAAGGTGAGATAATGTTTTTATCTCTATCTCGTTTACAGAAATAACTTTTATTTTCTTTCAGGTTTGTGTGTATGTCAAGTGATTTCAGCTACTACAAGAACTGTGGGTTTTGAGGCCCAGTGTCCTCAGCTTCCCAGAAGGCCAAATCAGACACAGATGGCTAGAAGGCAAAAAAGAGGTTTTTTCGATTGCTAGAGAAGATGTCAGTGGAGAAAGCACTTCAAAGAACTGATATGACACAGTAGCGAACAGAGCATTTTTTCATTTTGCTAACTAATCAAGAAACCCATGCCCATCCCTGGTTGGTTCAAAAACTGTCTAATTAGGATCTACATCCTGAATCGTTCAGGACACCATCTAACATCATTGCTGATTGGGACTTCATGGTGGTGGGAAAAATCAATAAACTGTCATTGGAGCATTTTAAATGTCAGTCCATTTATTGATTCACCTCCAAGAGGGGTGCGAACAGGTTATTTAGGACTTGCTATAGTAGACCGACCCAAAGCAATAGCTGCATATCAGTTCTGTGTTCAGACTTATTGCTGGGTCCTGGAGACATTTTTCACAGGATTTCCTCTGTGAGTAATGGTATTTTTCTTTCAAAAATTGGCAGGCTGACAACCGTAGGATGAGGCATTTTTTTCTAAACAAGAAAACAGATGACAGCCTCCAGATTATGGGAGGGAGGCAGGGAGGTTAGTTTCTGCCTGCCAACTGAAGTCAAATGCTGCCTAGTTCTGGTAAAGCAGTGTCCATAAATAGGTTGGGATGATGCATATGTAGTCTGTGGTAAACTAACAAATTAGATTCAGCTCCAAATTAGGACGCCAATGCAGAGGGGCAATCAAAGACTGAACTTTGAGGACCCTGGGAAGATAAAAATAATGGTTTTTCTCAAGAGCTAATCTAATAAATGAGATCTGAACCCGTTTTCTCATTGGGACCTCTCAAGATCTTTACCTCGAGTCTTACTATATAGAGCAGGTCTGCACAACCTGTAGCCCTCCAGAGAGGGGATTTTCCTGCCATGCTGGCTGACGATCCTGTTGATGTCCTGGTAGATCTCTATAACATGGAGGTCTCTAGGGCAATAGACACGATCGCCCCTGAGCGTCCCCTCTTGTCGCATCGGTCCAAACCACCCCCCTGGTTCACTGGGGAGCTGGCGGTGATGAAGTGTACGAGGCGGGGGCTAGAGAGCCGTTGGCGGAGGACTCGAAGTGTATCCGACCAAACACGGGCTAAAGCCTCTCTTAAGGCATACTCCGTGGCAATGCGCGCAGCCAGAAAGACTTTCTCGACTACGCGCATTGCGTCTGCAACTAATAGACCAAGAGAGTTGTTTCAGGTGGTCAGGGAGCTCCTCCATCCCCCTGAGGGGGAGGGGCCTTCTGATCACCTGACAACCTGATGTGGCAAGTTCGCACATCATTTTGCAGACAAAGTTGCTCGAATTCGCTCCGACTTGGACGCTGACATTAGTGCAGAACCAGGGGATGTAACCGAGGCACCTGTCTGTCAGATTTTATTGGATTCGTTTCAACTTGTTCAGCCTGATGACGTTGACAAGGTTCTTGGAGCGGTGAGGGCGACCACTTGCATCCTAGATCCTTGCCCATCTTGGCTTATCAAACTCGCTGGTGGGGGGCTGGCTGATTGGTTTACAGGTATCATCAATGCCTCTTTGCAGCAAGGGCATGTTCCATCTTGCCTTAAAAAGGCAATTGTGAGGCCCATTTTAAAGAAGGTGACTTTAGATTCATTATTATTGAACAACTACCGGCCAATCTCCAACCTCCCATTTTTGGGCAAGGTCCTGGAGAGAGTGGTTGCTTCTCAGCTCCAGGAATTCTTGGATGAGACCGATTATCTGGATTTGTCACAGTCTGGCTTCAGGCCTGGTCATGGGACTGAAACGGCTTTGGTCGCCTTGGTGGATGACCTCCGCAGAGAGCTAGATAGGGGGAGTGCATCCCTTCTGGTTCTCCTGGACATCTCAGCGGCTTTCGATACCATCGACCATGGTATCCTTCTGGGGCGGCTCTCGGGAATGGGTCCTGGGGGCATTGCTTTGCAGTGGCTCTGCTCCTTCTTGGAGGGTCGTTCCCAGATGGTGAAGCTGGGGGACACCTGCTCGGACCCCTGGACTTTGACCTGTGGGGTCCCGCAAGGTTCCATTCTCTCCCCCATGCTTTTCAACATCTACATGAAACCGCTGGGAGAGGTCATCCGGGGTTTTGGAGTTTGGTGCCATCTCTACGCAGATGACACCCAACTCTACTACTCTTTTCCACCAAACTCCAAGGAAGCCGCTCAGACCCTAAACCGGTGCCTGGCAGCTGTATCGAACTGGATGAGGGCTAACAAGTTGAAGCTTAATCCAGACAAGGCTGAAGCCCTCCTGGCCAGTCGTGGGACCAATCGGGGTATTGGGTGGCAACCTGTGCTCGACGGGGTTGCGCTCCCCCTGAAGGCGCAGGTCCGCAGTCTGGGGGTCCTCCTGGATTCATCTCTGGCGCTTGATGCCAGGTGTCGGCGGTGGCTGGGAGGGCCTTTGCACATTTAAAACTTGTGCGCCAGCTGCGTCCATACCTCGAGAAGTCTGATTTGGCCACGGTGGTCCATGCCTTAGTTACATCCAGACTGGATTACTGCAATGCTCTCTACATGGGGCTGCCCCTGAAGACGGCCCGGAAACTCCAACTGGTTCAAAGATCAGCAGCCAGATTTCTAATGGGAGCCGGCTATAGGGAGCACAAAATGCCCCTATTAAAGCAGCTCCACTGGCTGCCGATAAACTGCCGGGCCCAATTCAAGGTGCAGGTTTTGACCTATAAAGCCCTACATGGCTCGGGCCCTACCTATCTCCGTGATCACATCTCCTCCTATGAGCCAGTGCGGACCTTGAGATCTTCCGGGGAGGCTCTTCTCGCGCTCCCACCACCGTCTCAAGTGCGACTGGTGGGGACGAGGGAACGAGCCTTCTCGGCAGTGGCCCCCCGGCTCTGGAATGCATTGCCAAAAGAGATCAGGTAATCCCCTACATTATCCAATTTCCGTAAGGAACTGAAGACCTAGTGGTGTTGGCAGGTTTTTGAGTAATTATATTGGACTACCGCCGATTTCTGAGCCTGAATATATTGCACAAGATTTCCCTAGCCTAAAATGATACATTTTAATATATTGGATTTATGGTTCCCGTCCCCTTGATCTGGTCATGTAAGTGTGATTTATTGTTATAATTGTATTATTTTACTTTGTTTAATAATGTGTATTATGTTGTTATGTAATGTTTGTGTTGCTTTTATGACTGTAAACCGCCCTGAGTCTCATCCGGGAGATAGGGTGGTATATAAATAAAGTTTTATTATTATTATTATTATTTGAGTCAAAAGGTAAGCCAAGAAAGCAAAGCTACAAGCAGCACTGAGAATTTAGATCTCTGATCTGCCTCTTTCAGAAGCCTGCTTACAACAGAAAAATGGAAGCTTTGCGTGGCTAAAAGGAACACCATTGTATTCTTTTGTTCTGATTGGCTCAAAAGTCACTGCTCATAGGGAAACCTTGTGCAGGTGCATGTGTGCCTCTCCATGCTCCATGTATTGCCGAAAGAAACAGAAAGCATTAGTCCAGCCATGTGGTCTGTTGCGGCTTCAAAAAAATAGTGGCGGAGCCTGTACTGTTATGGCTGGACAAAAGGGCTGAACCAGCTGGAATCCATTTGTAAAAATGAAAACTTAGCAATGGGTTGATGTGAGTGCTCTACCAAAAAGGAAATTATATCTAAGTAGAATGGCATAAAATTGTGAACTTTCCCTTCTATGAAATGGCCCTTAACTTATCCATGGGTCATATCAAAATCCATAATCTTGGTCCAAAAACCTTATACATGAGCATAGTAATAGTTTTAACTAGCAGTTAGTATATCATTGCATCCAAGTCTCAGAGAATATATTTGTTAATAACGTGACAATAGTTAGCAGGGATCCCAGAGACAAAGGTTTCCTGAGAGAGAAAGTATTGCTGTTGACAACATACTAATGCTGATAGATGGCAGGATGCCAAAGCACTTTCCCTCTGGTGGCTGTGACACATCTTTAAAAAGTGTTTAATTACTGCCTGAGCTGAAGTTGTCATAGCATTTCTGGATAGCCTCAAAGTCTCAGGATAATGTTAGTAAAGGGTTAAGGTGATAATAAATCTTGTTCCATATTGCTTATACAAGCTAAATGAAAGTGGGATTTATTGTCAATCTCTAAGCTAGAGTGGTGCAGCAAAAGTTCTCTTGACATGGCAAGGGAGAGGAAAATGGATGGAAGAGAGGGTTGGAGGCATTGATGGAAGTCAGATTCAAAAAGGTATTTGTCCAGGTCCAAAGTCAATAGCGAGTAACAGCCACCCTTGCAGACAGAATAAGAACTGTAGTCCATCAACATCTGGTGTATACCAATTTGCCATCCCTGCTCTAAATTCTTTCTACTTTTAAAGCATATTTATTAGAGAGAAATTTCACTGTACCAAGTGAAACATACGTATTAATGATGCCCCATCACCTTTATGGGGGACAAATGGGATCATACATGCACAGATGTGGGATTGAAGAAAGAGGGAAGAGAAGCGGTCAATGATCAAGAAGCAGAGAGGAAGCAGGAAGTTATGAGCTGATATATAGAATTATCTTGTGCGGGGCACAGTGTCCCATTTTGGGAACGGACGTGAGGTAGCATGGGGACTGCTGCATGTCTTCACCATTCTTCTGCTGGTATCTTTGTACATCAACCAAATACCACAACTATTCCACAAGTATCATGTGGACTTCCTTCTGAAAGAAGCCAGATGAAACTGTTCTATTATAACTTCTGCTCTCGTACATCATTTCAAAAACTGATTTCCTATTCTTTTATGAAAGATTTTCAAACAATAAAGTATTTGAATAAAAGAAAGAGGGACATAGACATAGAAAAGAGTTTTAAACAGGTGAATAATGACTTCCAACTTTGTGGCAGTTACACATATACATATTGTACTACATAATATATTAACAACCTTTTTTTAAAAACTACACCTACAACCTAATTCTAATAACTGTCAAAACCAAAAATTATCAGATTTTTTTTTGCAAAAATTCTATAAAAGGTTTCTTGTTAATGCATTTTAACAAGAATGGAAGCATTCTTGTTAAAATGCTTCCAACCATTTTCCTCTAAACGATGGTGATAATTCTCCATTAACTATTTATTCATCTCAGTTAATTCAGTCAATTTTGCCAACCATGCTTCCCATTAGGCAATACTGAATTCTTCAATCATTGTATATATGAAATCTTCCCAGCATGATCATATATTGAATTAATTTCCCATAACCCTGTCCTAAATATTCATACCATAGAAACAGTTCTGATTTTAATTGTGTATTCAAGATCCTCTCCATCTGAACCCAAAACTCTTCGGCCTATTAACATGTCAATTACATATGGTAAAAGACTCCTTCATGTTGTTCACATTTCCAATATACATACATTTGAACCATTATTAAATATTCTACACAGCTTCTCACTAAGACACAATGTAATTTTCAACCCCTTTGACCATATATTTTCTCATTGCTCCATTATATCGAAAGTTCCTAGGATTTTGTCTGACAGTCTTTCATGTCTTCCTGCATTTCCAATTCTAAGAGGCATTTATATGCTTTACCAATGACATGTTCATCATCTGTACACAATTCAAACTGATATATTTTGTTCAAAGTCATAATTTTTAAAATAAATTTTAAATCTTTCAAATAGTTTTAAATAAGAAAATGACTGAAAACCATGTCCCTCTGCAATTAAATGATCAATGTAATTTTATATTTTTCATGATAATTCTCCAAGAGATCCTGGTATGTAAGCCATTTTTGTAGGTGTCCATTGTTCTGTACCCAGGTCTCCAGAGCCATAGTCCAAAGTTCAAACCACTAAAATACATAGAATCATAGAATCATAGAATAGTAGAGTTGGAAGAGACCACATGGGCCATCTAGTCCAACCCCCTGCTAAGAAGCAGGAAATCGCATTCAAAGCACCCCCGACAGATGGCCATCCAGCCTCTGCTTAAAAGCCTCCAAAGAAGGAGCCTCCACCACGGCCTCGGGGAGAGAGTTCCACTGTCGAACAGCTCTCACAGTGAGGAAGTTCTTCCTGATGTTCAAGTGGAATCTCCTTTCCTGTAGTTTGAAGCCATTGTTCCGTGTCCTAGTCTGCAGGGCAGCAGAAAACAAGCTTGCTCCCTCCTCCCTATGACTTCCCTTCACGTATTTGTACATGGCTATCATGTCTCCTCTCAGCCTTCTCTTCTGCAGGCTAAACATGCCCAGCTCTTTAAGCCGCTCCTCATAGGGCTTGTTCTCCAGACCCTTAATCATTTTAGTCGCCCTCCTCTGGACGCTTTCCAGCTTGTCAACATCTCCCTTCAACTGTGGTGCCCAAAATTGGACACAGTATACAGTGGCTTCTGATACGGTTTTAATATATTTAAATTATGCTACTATAGTTTTAAATTCTACATTCTACATTGTTTTACATTGGTTTTATTTGTACATTGTCCTGTGATAACATGATATTGTGTGTGTGTGTAATGAAGGCTGAAGGAGGTTTTCTTTTTGGCAGATGTCTTGATGGCTTTCTTTGTGTAGTAACACATCTGTGGTCCTACAAAAGCAGTTAGTGAGAAGCTGGGGAATTCACCCATCTCATCTGCATTTTTTGTTGCTGTTTGATGTGGTGCAGAACTTCAAATCCCTTTCCAGGCTTGCTGGGAGTTCCACCTCGGGATGTCCCAATTCGTCTTCTGGCAGAACATTAAAGGTGACCTGTCCTGCAATTAGGGGTAGTGTAGCCTGTAATTTGAGGCCGTTTTGTATGTCCGGGTGCCTTCTTCCGGTGGAAGAGACAAAGCCAGGGATTCTTTCTTCTGTCCCAAGTGCCTTTGCAAGAAGGCAGCATTGGTTGCTGATCACGACAAAATGCAACAGTATTATTTTTAATAGGGATTGTAAAAAATTGTAGCTGCCTGTGTATTATAATATTTTGTAACTATATTTTTATGAAACTAAAATAGCAGTTTGCTGTTATTACCTAGCAATTAATTGCTACTTCATTTTCTTCCTGCCTTATCCCCAGTTATTTAAACAGCTGCTCCTTAATGTGATGCAGTTATGCCTTTCTCCCCTCTGAGGGCAGATAAGAAACTGTTTGCAGATTCACGATCCTGATCCTAAACACGTTAGGTTAGAAACATTTTACTTTTTGTCACAATAAGCAAATCTTGTCCTTTGTGTCTATTCTCACAGTGACTGCAGTGCTTAAATGCTCCACCCAGCCATGGTCCAATCAATTTCAATGCACAATTTCAATAAGTAGAAGGTGAGTTCTTGGTATTGTTGTTCTTTATTCGTTCAGTCGCTTCTGACTCTTTGTGACCTCATAGACCAGCCCACGCCAGAGCTCCCTGTCGGTCATCGCCACCCCCAGCTCCTTCAAGGTCAAGCCGGTCACTTCAAGGATACCATCCATCCATCTTGCCCTTGGTCGGCCCTTCTTCCCTGTTCCTTCCTTTCCCCCCAGTATCATTCTCTTCTCTAAGCTTTCCTGTCTTCTCATTATGTGGCCAAAGTACTTCATGTTTGCCTCTAATATCCTTCCCTGAAGTGAGCAGCCGGGCATTATTTCCTGGAGTATGTACTGGTTTGATATTCTTGCAGTCTTCTTGGTACTAGGAGGTTGGATTAAGATGTTTGGGCTCTAGAGCAGTTTTTTAAAAGTTGCCCCTTGGTGCACATGTGAGAGCAGGGTGATATAGAAATTAATTTAGTAAATAAATGCATAAATACCAGGTATGACAGACATCAGCATTCATAATGGTAAATTAGTAATAAAACTAGCATTACCTGCCAGTCCTCTACAGTGGTATTTGATGGTTTTGGTGTCAAAGGGAAGTGAATAGGCTTTGGGGCTTTGCTTGAACTTTAATGATATTCATAGTGTGATCCTTAGATAATACTGATAGGCAGAGAAGTTTTGCTGCTCTAACCCTGCTGCTCAGTTTTAGGTTTCTAGAACTGGACATATTCAAACATTCAAAAACAGATTTTTCACTGTGCAATTTCATGTGCAGACCTTTCAGTCATTTTTTAAACCTTCTCCTATTGTGAGGATTGTAGGCCCAGGAATGCAAAAATATGTCACCATTTTGGTTGCTCAGTCATTTGATCAAACACAGGAGTGCTCACAAAGAATGGAAATAGAGATCTCTTTGGTGTCTTTTGCTTTAAAATATGCAGATAGATTTACTCTTCATAATAGTAAATCTATTATCTAATAGTACATTTTGTCTAACAGCAATGTCTAGGGACAGAGATAAAGGGCAAAGGAGTGTAATAAATCTCTCACCACTTCATGAGCACCCCAATCTGCATCCCTTTCTTACATTTGTGACAAGTAGAAAATGTACAGAGGCCCTGATTGGATTTATGGATACACAACTGTATGAAACACAATAAGGTTAGGGGACATCCTGAACCATAACTTGGAATGTTACTTTTAAAAAGAATGACTACAATGAGACCTGAAGCCACCCATAACTGGGCAGTGGTAGGCTGATACTCTGGGAACTCTAACATCTGCACAAAATCAAAAGCATGGAAAAAATACTGAAAATTAGAAATGACCTTACCCTGATATCACTTTTACAGATGAGGGCAGTACTGCTCATATTTTCAATTCAGTCTCCCACTTGTTGTTCAAAACAGGAACCGCAAAAGTGTTGAGGTCCCGGAATGACCTGTAGTTGTCACCCTGCTTGACTTCGAAAGCCAGGAGAAAGCTAATCCACACCAATAACACTATGTAGCAAAAAAAAAAAATTCTGTTCCTGGTTTGAAAGTGTTGTTTCTTGTTTAATTGTGTAGTACTTACTTTGAAAGTAGTTGTTTTACTCCAGAAACCTTGTTTTTGTGGCTGCCAAAAACTATGTTGAATTGGTTGAGACTTGATGAAATATTTTTTTTGAAAAACTATAGCAAAATGTGCTGCAGAATGTCCCGCAAAAACAAAGTTTTTGCAGTTTAATCAACTTTTTCTGTGCTTTTATGATAGAACCAATTAGGAAATGACATTTATAACCCAGAAACAAAAATCGTGTTACATAGTTTAATTCATTGTTTTCCCAACATTTGATTAATTCAAAGAAGGGTGCAGCCAATACATTTGGCAAGTTATGTGCTGGAAGTGCCCTTATCCCACAGATAACACAATGGACACTTCTCCTGGAAAACTAAACCATTTACTTTGGAAATGCTGTCTACTGATCAATCAAAGGAATCTTTCCCTCTGCCACATGATATCAATCAGTGGACACTGTTTACCATACAGTAGACAGACAGGAATTCTTCCAGTTATGGGTTTTATTAATTTTTCCACCACACACTTCACATCAACAAGGTTGTGGATTGTAATTTGTATCAATCAGAGCCATATCTTTTATTTTCAAATGTCCATAAAAGGTCAATGTCTGTAAGCTTGAGATATGTCTGATCTGAAAAAAATTCCTTGCCATTTTTTTTTGGTCAACTGAAGCAAAAAAGAGATTATGCCTTCAAACTCTACGTGTCTCTACTGCAGGGATCTCCAAACTAAGGCCTACAGGCCAAATGCGGCCCTCCAAGGACACTTATCTCCCCCCCCCCCGGTCTAAACTTTAGACTTAGAATCATCCTGAAATGACTTGAAGGCACACAACAACAATCTTAATTAACTTGACTATTTCATCAGCCAAAAGCAGGCCCACACTTCCCATTGAAATACAGGTAAGTTTATGTTGTTTAAAATTGTGTTTCATTTTACAAAGTGTATTGTTCTCTCCCTCTCTCTCTCTCGCTCTCTCTCGCTCTCTCTCTCTCTCTCTTTGCACTATACATAAGATACGTACATGCAGTGTGCAGAGGAATTTGTTTGCTTTTTTTCCTTCACACTATAGTCTGTCCCTCCAACAATCTGAGGGACCGTGAACCGACCCTCATCTTAAACAGTTAGAGGATCCCTGCTTTATTGAATCAATCAGAGATTGGCATGCCAGGCTGTACCCTGAGATTTTGGATAACACACTGACAGTAGAGATGAATGGAAGAAGAGCTCACATCAACGCATTGGTATCTCTGAGGCCATTGTGTTGGAATGGTGTGATGGTCTGAATAGCATCTTAAAACCATCACTGTCATTTTTGCAAAGTGATAGTTTCCTAAACAACACAATCTATGATTCTGCATAGTAAGCATCTAGCATCTTGACATTCATGTTACTAACAAGCAACCATATTTTAATAAATCTATGCTTAGTAATAAATAATATTTTAAAAATAGTACAGATTCTGATTCTTCTGATTCTAATGGACCTTTACCTTTTTCAGCCACAACCATTGCCTTCTGGTAATAAACAGATAACATAAGATAAAAATATAGAAACAAATGTGTTAGCTTCAATAGTTGGAAAAGTCAATTGTGATTCTGCTTGCAGTTCCCAGTGAAAGATCTATGATTTACTTGTACTCAGAGTAACCTGTCTGGAAGTAGCCTAGCTCAAGACACGAAGAGGTCAATTTTTCATTTAATATGGATAGATTGATCCTTGGAGGCCTACATTTGTGCAAACATTAATATTTTGACATATGAAATCTTCCTTCTGCTTGTATCAAAAGCCTATTGCTTGCAGAAAAATAATATTTTTCATTCTGGAATTGTCTTCTTTTATAGGTATCTTAACTGACATGGTTTCTGTTTTTGTTTTGGGTGTTTGTCTACACAGATGGCTATAGCACTGCTACAAGAGCAGGATACTTTTTTTCTGATTAGTGACAAGCATATCACGGAGAACAGCCCAGCATGATTGGCATTCCTTAAGATGAGCATAGAGACATTTAATCTCTCAGAAAATGCTGCTCTCACTCCTATTGCACACTCACATACACACACACACACAAGCTCAAAAGAGTGGCAGGCGCGGACAGTGACAAGCTGCCGACAGTGTCAAAGCCTGAGATAAGAGGCTACAAGCTCAAAGGGATGCCTCTGAACATCAACACAGCACTGTAGAAGCAGCAGTTCAAAGCCCCAGTTAGTGTCAAAGAAGACAGCCAGCTAGGTATGACATTAATTTATTGGAAGTTTTTTTTCCTAAATACAATCAAAGATGGAGCGGGGAGGGAAAGCTCCGTTTGATTGTTTAGGCTGATCATGCCATTAAACAGATTCAGAGTTTTATGACAGACAAAATATCTAAAAAAGGCCAGACGTTTCAGATTTGTGATTTTTAAAATCCTCCTGGTACCAGATGAGAGGTATCACTCTTTATAGTCCTAGTTTCACCTTTAAATCTTTCACTTTGTTTTGTTCTTCAAGGATTGCTGTGATCATAATGTGTTTACTTTGAAGTAAGTTCCATTGAGATCAGTAGGCCTTACTTTTCCAAAGAAATTTTGAATGATTCTCTCATTAATCAAAAAATTCTCTTTTTTCTTATATCATACAAGATGACATCATATTAAGGTTGGTGGTCTCAATCCATTTGTCAGCAGATAGTTACCGCATATACTCGAGTATAAGCTGACCCTAATATAAGCCGAGGCACCTAATTTACCACAAAAAACTGGGAAAACTTATTGACACGAGTATAAGCCGAGGGTGGAAAATGCAGCAGCTACTGGTAAATTTCAAAATGAAAATAGATCTCAATGAAATTATATTCAGCCATCAGTTGGTTAAAGGTTCTTGAATATTTACCGTATTTCAAAGAAAAACTTTAAACTTGCTTTGTAAGTGGATAGTAATAATAACTTCATTTGTACTCTGCCCTATCTCCCCATGGGGACTCAGGCTAGCTTCCAACATAGTAACAGGCAAATATTCAATGCCTACATAAACAATGCAGAGCTAGATATAGATCTATAATTATATATACTAATTTCATATATGCATTTCCCCCTGAAATATTTGCAAATCCTCTCTCTATATATGTGCATTTCCCTCTTGCAGTATTTGTAAGCCCTATATATTTATGTTTATATCTATCTAGAAATCTGTGTGTGTGTGTGTGCATTTCCCCTGCAATATTTACAAGCCCTATATTCATATATATCTATCTAGACATCTATCTCTATATAGATAATTATATCTGTATAAGATTTGCAAAGACTTGCAAACATGTGAGGTGAAAATTCATATATAAAATAATGTATACACATAGATACAGACATACAGGTACATGGAAATCTCTAGCTATCTATATGTATATAGAATTTGCAAAGACTTGCAAACATATGAGGGGTAAACTCATATATAAAATTAATGTATATAGACAGATAGATACAAATATAAAGGTACATAGGGATTGCAAAGGCTTGCCGGGGGAAATGCCTATATATCTGTAACAGAGATTAACAAATATTTCAGGGGAAAATGCTTTTATAAGATTAATGGGTGTGTGTGTGTGTGTATACACACAGTAGAGTCTCGCTTATCCAACGTAAATGGGCTGGCAGAATGTTGGATAAGCGAATGTGTTGGATAATAATGAGAGATTAAGGAAAAGCCTATTAAACATCAAATTAGGTTATGATTTTACAAATTAAGCACCAAAACATCATGTTATACAACAAATTTGACAGAAAAGGTAGTTCAATACGCAGTAATGTTATGTTGTAATTACTGTATTTATGAAGTTAGCACCAAAATATCACAATATATTGAAAACATTGACTACAAAAATGTGTTGGATAATCCAGAATATTGGATAAGTGAGTGTTGGATAAGTGAGACTCTACTGTGTGTGTGTGTGTGTGTGTGTGTGTGTGTGTGTGTGTGTGTTCCTGACTTGCAAGGGCTTCTTTCCCTTTTCAAAGAACGAGGGAGGTTTTGGAAAAGTAAACACTAATAAGGGAGGGTAAGATGAGAGATAAATATATCATATATTGCAAGCAACGGCCTCCAGGCTCTGCTGCCGGCTTGACCTTGACCCAATTATAAGCGGGGGGGGGGGGGGCTTTTTTCAGTTCATAAAAAGGGCTGAAAAACTCAGCTTATCTTCGAGTATATACAGTAAGTTAAAAATTAAATTAAAAAACTGAAAACTGTGAATTCTGCCAGAGTTGACTCTGCACTCTAAAGTTACTATTTCTTATTATTTTGTCTGGTGCTGTGAAGAAACAAGAATAAACAGTTACATCTCTTATGTTTGGTGTCCTTTCATAGACAATTATAGCACTATGGTTCCAACTCAACTTCCATGGTAACATCCTATGGGGCCCTGGGATTTGCAGTGTAGGGAATGGTGCTGAGAATTCTCAGCCAGAGATCTCCTCCAAAAAGTACAATTCTTAGTATTCCATAGGCTGGAACCATGGCAGCTAAGTGAAACAATTGTGGAGTAATTAGCTAATGTAAATGGGTTCAGGATCTTTGGAAACGGTTTTGAAACCTTGTCTTGAATTCAGTTCAGGACGCCATTGCTTTCTTCTGCAAGTTTTTGGCACCCAAAGTTTCAGTTAAAAAAGAAAATATTGAAGTGACATCTTCTGCTGAACCAGTTTTTAATGATGTGGGATACAATTTGATAATATGTTAAATTATTTCTCCTGTTCTTGCAGCCTGCAGGAGACGTTTTTGCTATTTCTTAACTATCATTGTTGGCTTCAACTTACACTGATCCTATGAATAAGCAGCATCCAAGTCACTCTATTATCAACAGCCCTGCTCGGGTTTTGCAGACTCAGAACTGTATCTTCTCATGTTATAACCAATGTATGATAATCTTAGTTTGGTAATCTTGGTTTCTAGGGAGAGTTCAGACTTGATTTGTTATATGGCCCACTTGTTTTTTTAGAAGGCTATGATATCTGTAGAATTGTTCTCCAGTTTCACATTTCAAATTAATTGATTTTCTTCTTGTCAGTGTTCTTCACAACCAAACATTGTGAAACTTGAAATATAATGGCATGGACCATCCTAACTGTGGCATTCAAAGATATATTTTTACACTTCAGTACCTTGTGTGGTTCCTTCATAGCTAGCTTTTCGAATCCAAATCTTCTGATATTGTAACTTCTGTCTTCATTGTGATTAATGATTGAGGCACGATATGGAAGATCTTGAACTATTTCAATGTCTTCATCATCTACTTTAAATTTATGTAAAATCATCTTGTATTTAAAATCATCTTTTAAATACATAATTATTTTTGTTCCCTTAATGTAAATTTGCTTTTGTGCTTTCTTCCTTATAATAATTCCAGGCTTTTCATATTTTACTACTTATGTGTGATGTCATATGCATATTTTAAATATATAAAATTCTTCCTCCAATTTTCACACATCCTTCCTCGAGATCTAATCTTACTTTATGTAGACTATGTTCAGTGGTTAAGTTAAACATGCTTCCTTCCATGACTCCTCCGCCATTTAGAAATCATTTCATTTTTCTTTATTCTGTCCCAACAGTAGGTTATTGTCCTGATTGCAGGTTACATATCAGGACACTCAAATAATATGGCACATGCAATTCTTTAAGAGCAATATTTTTTTTCTTGATTTAGATTGGGGGTCCCCAAACTTTTTAAACAGGGGGCCAGTTCACAGTCCTGCAGACTGTTGGAAGGTCGGACTATAGTTTAAAAAAAAAAACTATGAACAAATTCCTATGCAGTGCACACTGCACATATCTTATTTTGAAGTAAAAAAACAAACAAAACAGGAATAAATACAGCCTCAATGTAATCATAATCATAATAAAAATAATAAAGAGGGTTGGAAGAGACCCCTTGGGCCATTTAGTCCAACCTCCTTCTGCCTTTGTGCACCAAAAGGACTAACAAAGCACCCCTTAATAATTAATTATTTATTAAATAATAATTAAAATACCATTATAAACAAACAAAGCTTTGGAAGGCACGTACCAGGCGAGGGAGGATGCGGGAAAGGTGCACGCCTTTCCCTCCTACCCCGCGCTGCACACACCTTCCTCGGTGGAAGAGGAGGGAGCTGCCGAATAAATGGCTTTGATGGGCCACATGTGGTGCCTGGGCCTTAGTTTGGGGACCCCTGATTAAGATAATCAAAGATTTTTTAAAATAATCTATAAATCACAGGCTGATTGTCTTGTGAATTTATTATATTTTTTCTCCTCTTCATCAGTACCTCACTGAGTGCTTTTTGACCTGGGAGTGTCATCTTCTGGAATTCTTTTTTATTTTAGAATCTAACATCATAGGGTTCTCATAGTGAACAATATTCAAAAAAGGCTTAATCTTCTCAAACTGATCATGCCTGCCATTTTTTTCTCAGAAATCCTCTTCCAGTGCACTACTGCATTTCTCTCTGTACTAAGTTTCTGTCTGTACTAACTTCCTATCATCTCGTGTCAATTCTAGGAGTAACTATTAAACTGCAAATAGTTATATTAACCTATATGCCAGACTAGACAAGCCTACCATTGCTTCTCTCTTTGGACCTTGTCACACGCGCCACTGGAATGACATGGATAGCAGCGACCCTGGTGCCACTCACCCAGGGGGCGTGGGAACCTGTTCGCCTCGCGCATTGCACCATCCCGGCATCCCCCTTACTTAATCATTGGAGGAGGAGGGGCGTGAAGAAGCCGGCTATCCCTGTTGATGGCTATTGAAAGCCTTCCATCAACCTCTGTTACCAATTTTAAGTGGCAGCAGGGTTTTGATTACAGTCCAGCCATAGAGCTGCCCTCGAAGTACTTTTCCAGGGTGTGATGAAAGCCATCGGGCTCCATGGCAGAACTGAGAAATACCTGTCACTGCCACCAAAATTTGGGCCATGTGAAGAAGTTCTTTATTTGTTGTTTTTAAGATCTGTGCATATAGAATGAATCAAAGCATTTTGCTGAGATTTTGTTGGCTTGTCAGACAAATATAACATGCTCTCCTGAAGTGTCTACATTCTGTTCAAGGTTGTTTAAGTCGAGTTATGTATGTAGATATAGTTCATACAGGTGCACATGTTGCATGAACACATATTGTGCATCGATGCCCATGTATATTACACATTTGGTGACTTGATTTAGCTTTGTAATGTTGCCTTTCAGTGCTAAGACAATGTAGTGCATTGTAAATCTTGCCCTATATAGATATAGATCTCAAAATGCTGGCCAAGTACTCCCAAATGCATCCTTCATTATGAAGGTACTATCCTGTATGTAGATAAAAAGGTAGTAAAATTAAAAAATTGCAACTAAGTAGCTTATTGAAGTGTAGTCTACACCCTGGTTTTCACACACTTATCACCAAATTCTAAAATGTTGGAGTATCAAAGCCCTAGATGATCTATAACACACCACCAGTAACTGTGCAGTACACAGAGAAAAGCATTCTCAGCTGCTTATTTGAACTTTGCGTTTTGTACCCTTAGACCGTGTCCGGTGCAAGCCTATATATATCTTCCAGAAGAGATGTAAGATCTTTTACTCAGATTGTCCTTAAATATCTAGAAACAGAGGAGGATTTGGTAGGATGATGAGCACAGTGTGACCTGTTCATGCTCTTGCAATAGGTGGCCTCCTGATCCAGTTAAGTAATAACATCTATAAACCTGGCTTTGGACAACAGTTTACAAATGATCAGCTTCCTTTCAGATCACCATAAGAATTTGTTTTTTTTACACCACCACCACCAGCCCCTGGAAAAAATAATAATCCATATGACTACAGTGCTATGTTTCTAGATATCTTCAACCTTTAGTGCCTCTCCTTCAGACCAGCCACTGCACCCTCTGACTTACCCTAAGAGGTCAGTGAATACGATTCCCCATACTGCAGGTTGTTCCTAGGAGAGTGATAACTGTGTTCGTTGTGCAGGATTATGACCTATTAGTGTGCCTGATGGGAGGTGACAAGGGAGAGGGAAGTGATAAACTGTTAAGGGGCCTTTTGTGCACAAATCTCCCCTCTGTATCAATCTCCTGCCCATCTGCAATCAAGCAATCGATCTGAATTTTGATGGTGTGGTTTTACACCTACATTACTGCCTCATGAACTTAACAAAAGTTCATTGTTGCCAAGCAAGGAGATTAATTAAAGAGTGATCAAGGCAGCAAGTCTTTCTATTGGTAACCAAGCAGCATCTGCAGAGCTGTCTACCAATAGATCATTCCTCTGGAAATGTCAGGTATGAAGAAAATATTGATTTCAGATGTTCAGATTCATTACACAGCAAGAATGAAGGTGCATAAAATCCAGGCTGCACTCTTCTTTATTTGAGAGGAGAACCCAAATAAATTTTATATGATATAGTTTTAGATAAATTCTTTTTTATTTTGATTTATAAACACATACATATATTTTGTATTATTTTAAATATTTCTATTTATATTTTAAGAAAAAGTGTTGAAAAAGCATTAATGGGGTGAAATAAACTTGTTATGCTTCTAGATGTGTCTATAATCACAAAACAATTTTAATCCCCAAAATCATAGAATCGTATTATTAGAAAGTGTATCATGGCCATCGAGTCCAAACCCCTGCTCAATGCAGAATCTCCAGGTAGATTGCATTGCCCAGCCTTTTTTGAGACCATGCAGAAAATAAGACTTTGAGAATTCTTGGAGAATAAGAAAAGTCCCAGCAGACTGGAGGAGGTCAAATGTTGTTCCTATCTTCAAGAAGGGGAAAAAAAAGGTTAAGAAATGATTACACCAGCCAATATGCATAAGAAGAAAGCTCTCAGTTTATGTTCAGTTTGCAGAATGTAATCAGTCATGACCAAATCCTTGATGATCTGGCAGCAGCACATAGGATTATATGGATAACCAAGTCAATTGCCTTTAAGAGCCACCATGGTGTAGTGGTTTATGCCATGGAGATCAGGATTCAAATGTTTTACTTGGCCATGGAAACCCAATAGGGCAAATCACACCCATTTTGCCTCAAAGGGAGGCAACAGCAGTACACCTCTGAAAAAATCTTGCCAAGGAAATCCTATGGCTGGTTCGCACGAAACCTAGAAATAACTCAATTACATTTAAACAACTCTATATACAATCATTCGCACTTCAACAGAAATGACATGAAGGCATATAACAACAAGACTACTTCAGGTTGAAGCATTTATTGTGCAATTACACTTACTCTGCCTCATTCAGAAGTTTAATGATCTAGCCATTATAATCTTCTCTTTAATGACATTTGGGTGTTTCTTTACTGTTACTTGCATCTTTCCTTTTAAGTACAGAAACTGTTGTCTGGCCAGGAACACATCACATCCCCTGTGGTATGGGCTTCTTAATGTATCTATCTCCACGTCTCTTTCTACCTAATACATAAATCAGTCTTAGGTGCATAGTAATAATATAGTAATAATAATACACTTTAATTTTTGTGCTATGAAGAGGATTATTTGATATTTAAACCATCACCACACTGGAGGTCTATTTTGCTAAAAAAAAAAAAAAGCTGAAAGAGCAAGGAGGGGGGAACCAAATAAGAGGAAATCAGTAATTAAAGCTTCTCCACAGGAACAAAGATTAGGAAAATTAAGGAAGGCGATTCACAGGGCAATTACAAGGCTATACATCCTGCTCATCAGGAAGCAACAAAACAAGCTGAATGTATAAGGAGGAAACTTTGAATTAATTTTTGCTGGAAACATTTGATGAAAGAAACTTATTTGCGAGGAAGCTTTGGAAAAAGACCTTGGCATCTGGGAAGACTATGGGAAATCTTCCACTCAATCATGTTTCCAGAAAATGGCACCAAAACAATACTGCAAAAATGACATAAAAGGCTATAGTAGTATGGGAGTAGTCTGACCTGATTTTTTAAAAAATAATCCTTTAAAACAACAAGCTGAAAACAGTGGAAACTGATGCCCAAGTTTCTGAATTGGGTAATAGTTCTTGTTCAGAACTTTATTATACCCTCCCTCCCTTCACTAGCTGGTAGGGGGAGTCAGGCAGGCAACAGAGAAACAACCTATTGAGAGTCCTGAATGATGATAGAATTAGTACTCCTATAGGAAAATATTTGGATGTTTTGCTGCTGTTACTCTCTATTGGTCAGTAAATGGCTAAGTTGGGTGGGGGAATGCAGCAGTTTATAAACTAAGTATCATAGAATCATAGACTTGGAAGAGAACTCGTGGGCCATCCAGGCTAACTCCTACCAAGAAGCAGGAAAATCCCATTCAAAGCACTCCTGACAGATGGCAATCCAGCCTCTGTTTAAAAGCCTCTAAAAGAAGGAGCCTCCACCACACTCCAGGGCAGAGAGTTCCACTGCTGAATAGCTCTGGTTGGAGTAGGGTGGAGTTTGAGTTATTGCACACTTAATACAGGAACTTGACCTTCTCAAAGATCCAATATGTGAGCTACACAGGTAGAAGCTGAATGTACATGTTCACGACAGGATGCCAGCTAATAATACAGACTTATGCAGAGGCCCATCTGTACTACACAATTATAGGGGTAATCATCACGGCGCTGCTTATGAAATCCTGAGGTTTTGGTCATGGGCTTTTAGGGGAGCTCACGGGCTGAGGAGTCTAAAGGTCCCTCCTTCCACTGACAATCCAAGTGTTCCATAGGATGGAACCACAACATCAGAGTGCTATAATTATTTAGTATGAATGGGTCCCTGGTTTCCATTAATTGGAAAAAAATCCTTTAGAATACAACACAAGAAGGTAGGAGAAGCCTTTGGTTTTGCCTCTCTCACACTGTCCTGTCTAGAACTGCACAGGGCTGACCCAAAACATTTGCTGCCTGACACAAAGAACATATTGACAACTTGACACCTTCCACCTGCCCTTCCTATTCTACTTACAAAAGAAACCAGATTGAAGAATAGACCTAGAATGCCTCCACTGCACTTGAGGATCACAGACTTTCTGTGGACATAAGAGGCCATAGGCCAGTTCTTTTGGGGCATATAGTTCTCTTGAATCAGTGCCCTTTAATGTTTGTTGCTAAAGCTGAACACTAGCTCTTGTGGAGCACTGTCCTGCCATGTCTCATGGGAATGAAAGGAAATGACACTTTATGCTGAATGAACTACTACTTCAGTTAACAGGATTTTCCCACATGCATAGGGAAATGAACTCAAAAATACCCATACTAATACTGTGTATAAGAAGGTGCCGGGAATGGGTGAGTCATACTGTTTTGCATCTGTGTCATTTTTGCACGTCTTCTTCCTTGAGTCTTTTCCGTTTCATTTCTGCATTAATCTGTGAAGCTGACTGGTGAAATTTTTAACAAAAAAAATATTTACCCCCCTTCAATATGTATTAAAATGTATTCTAAAACATAGTCTTTTAAATGTATGTATGTATGTGTTTTATGTATTTTACATACATATTTAAAAATATGTATGTATTTTAGAGAAGAAATGCTGAGTCTAAAAGAACACAGATGAGAAATCTTATCAGAGAATTGCAGTCACTCTCTGAATAGCCAATCTGCACATTAATCAAGGAGAAGCAGATTGGAATCATTTACCTTGGACTGCACAAAATACATTTTTCTCAATATTTTTCTCAGTCATCTCTATAAGGCATCATTACTACATGCAGAAGTATACTGTGGCACTTTCTTCCTCGCAACCTTAGCTCAGGAATAAATAGTTGTCATACGTTTGGAAGCAGCTTTTACTCTTCCCAGTGTGATTTCAGCAGGCCACACACCCTTCTGTACTATACCTCATAATAATTTTGCATTTTTGGAAAGAAATATCACTGGCACTGTAATGCTCTGGCACTGTTTTAGACCTAAGAGAAGGGATCTTCTTAAAACATACAGAAAGCAAGCCAATATAATAGCTAGTGCTGTGTAGTCTTGGAGTACATCTTTGGGAGACCAGTGTTTGAATTTCCATTGAATCATGAAGCCCACTGGGTGACATTAGGAACATCAAACTCTCAGCTTCAGAAAAATATAAAGGCAAACTCCTTCAGGACAACCTTTTTCAAGAAAATCCAGGGAAAACATCATCTTAGAGTTGTAATATGTTGGGAAATTACTTGAAGGCACGCAAGATAACAAGTAAACTAAAGGTTTTGGGTGCATCTGTAGCAATTTTCAAAAACATGTTTTTAATTTTCTTGATGGGCTGTGGGGTGCTCTTGGGGCCTCCAAATGAATTTGAGGAACTGTGTGTGGCTATACTTTACTCATACCTACCTTAAGGAAAGAACTGTCACCAAAAGTGAAGGTTTGATCTGCAGTAGCTAATTGGCATGCTGCTGTTCTCTGCTGTGGTCTGAATCTGATGAGGAGTGTAGAAATTGTAAAAAACGGGGGATAACAGCATGCCTCGTGAAGTCCTGTTGGCATGTCCTATGCTTCCTTCTTCCTCTACAGCGGAAAGAAGTTTTGCACTCCCTGGCTGATGGAAATAAAGAGAGACATGCTAGACTGACTCAAACAGTGGCAAATCTACGTTGTGCAGACAGAACTGAAACAACCACCGTGCCCATAATGAGCTCACTTGAGGCTGAGTAAATGATGGAGTTTCCCAGCTGCTATCCCCTGATGTAGACCAGTGAGCAGTGGGGAGATTGCACATAACTCCGCCAAGAAGATGAATGATTCCTCAGGGAACCTGCAGGCAACAGTGTAATCCATGCAAGTCAGGCCTGATTTCATATGCTTGGCTGTACCTGAACCCCTATAAAAATGGCAGTATAATAGAACAGGGGAAGACATGCTTGTAACAATATAACTAATAATATCACAGGCAGAAAGGTTTGGAGATTTGTGGGATGCTAATCCTTTTCTGCCTCATCTTTCAGAAACAGAGAACCGATCTTTCAAATAGGGATGAAATCTTTACACTGAGAGTCTGGGTTCATGTCTATTCACTTAGACATGCACTCCCCCCGGCCCCAATACACATGTCATACATTGACATATTCTACAAGTGATGCCAGTACCTCTGAGTTCAATGGGGCTTATTCCCAAGTAAATCAATAGACAGTTGTGGTATAAGTTAGTAAAATATGTATCCCACCTGAAGGGAAGGTACAAGGGTATGGCATCTTTTTATTGAACACCATGCAGAGACAATTACATTTCTTGCCTCTCCATATGTTTTTAGATGAATAAATTCAAGGTTTGTTCACTGGAGAGACATGCAATGGGCACAAGTCAGTGGGAATGTCACCCATGCAAGTGCTTTTAAATCAAAAAGAAACCTTCAGATATGATGGACCTGTAGTTGCCAACAACTTTCGTCAGCATGGCCTGTGACGAGAAATGGTGGGCACTGGAGCTCACAACATCCAGAGGCCACATCACACCAATTTTTCTGCTTTAAATAAATGCAAATTGTATACTCTTCTACCATAGTTAGCAGATTGTGGGCATTCAGTGGGTGCATGGTTTGATACCTGGAAGATGTCAGGTAACAATTCAGATTCTGGATCACCATTCAGTTAAAGCCAAAAGCTCAGGCTGGTATGCTTTGCCTTCCTACTTGAAAACTATGGCAAATTAAGTTATAACGTCCCTTTTTTCATCTGCTATGTCCAGGATTATTTTTTTTTGCCAGACGTGACTCCTACCTGCAAGCACAGATGGTCCTTTATTTTATTTGTAGTCCCATTAATGACCAAAGGAAAACATTGTGTTAAAGATACACCTAACAACTGTGCAAGAGTTGGGAAATCTTTGGTTGTCTAGATATTCTGAACTATAGTTCCCACAATTCTGTCTGCAGCTTCTGGAGTGTGTGCCTAACTTGTCTGGAAACTCAATAGTATCATATTCTTGAGCTAGGCCTTTCCCCATCTTGAATCCACAATAAGTGCCAGGGCCTGCTGTGGCCTGCAACCCTTATGTGGGTTGTAGGTGGTCTGATATGTTTCTAGTCCAGCTCACCAGTAATATATTTTACATATTTATAAATACTTTATTAAAGAATTATAGATTGATCTGTTTTTGATAATTCCTAATACTGATCCAGAGCCTGAGGATGCAGGTGGTCTTTGAATCATGATCCATTAAGGTCCTGGTGTTCACCTGGTATGATTTTTTTCCTAACTCATGCAGCTGCCTGCTATGGATTTCTATTTCCGAACACCAAACAAATCACCACAACCACATGTTCATCTCACATAGAGGTGAGGAGAAAACATATTCTCAGTCATCAGATGGGAGAAAGGGCATGTGTGCCAGTCAACTTGCATAACATTTATAATTCTGAAAAGAAAGAAATAACAGCATTAATTGGCATTTTAATCCCTCTGTCAGAGTTCCTTTAAGGCTCTTTAGCTCTTTCCTTCTTTTAATTTTCTCAATTGTATTCCTGTACCTAAAAAGCATTAATATGACCCAGCACAACAAATGGCAGCAAAAAACCCCATAGCAGTATAACAATCATGAAGCGTGACATGATCATTTTCTCCTTAACATTACCTACCTACCTACCACTGTTAGGAACTTTATCTGTTCGGGCTATTGGTACTTTTTTTTTTTTAGCTTTCATTATTATTATCATCTCAGCACCAGAATTATCCAAGCTTGTAAAAGTCAAGGGATATCATTTGCCACCTCCTGTCACCTTGTGCATCTCACTACTGAGGGGAATGCTTCTGACATTAACAGTCAGCAGAAGTATCTAAAAATCTCAGAGGACTTGAACAATTCTGTTCATACCGAGTGTGCTTTCATAGAAGAGGGCCCAGATCCCTTTGGAGGAATGCATTTAGAAAGGAACTAATTATCCCAAGTCAACACCTTAATTTCTAGCACTTTGATCACAGTTCTCTGAATATGAAATAATCACAAGGAGGAAAGAAGTGTCACCTATCTGTTTTAATGAAAAGATAGAAGAATCATGTTGAGAGTAAGTTGCCTGGAGGAGACACTTCCTGAAGAGTCAGTGGGGAATTCTGAACATTTCTTCAAAGCCTGTGTAACAGTCAAAGGCAATGGAGATCAATGGGGAGCATACTATTGGAGGGATGTGTGTGTTCTTCTCTTACAAAAAAAGACCTGTAAGTCTTGCTCGTATTTTCACCTGTCGTGGCAAGGAAATTAAACTCTTGCAGCTCTGTGGCAGTTCCTCAATATATATTTTTATGAGCCTCAAAATGAACAGAGAACAAAAACAGACCCATGTATTGAGTCACATAAGCCTTGCATAACAATGCCTCATGGGAGATTCATGAGCTCTGGGAGACAATAACACCATTGGAAAACCTGAGCAGGCACAAGATTGGACTTGAGTGTTATCCTTCTCATACAGCAATGATAGGTAAAGAAGAAAGAAGGCACACAAAATACTTCCAACTAAACTCAGGGGGGGGGGGGTAAAGAATAAAGAACTAAATTTGGGAGGAGGAGAGAGAGATAAAAAATAAAGAATAGAATGTTAATAAACAATTATCCAAAATACAGAATAACATAATACTTTACATAAAACAACCAAAGTAAACAATATACATAATGAAATCATAGACAGTGTGCAACAGACAATAACATAGTGAAACTAAATATCACATATGGTCCTCTGTATCCATGGATTCTGTATCCATGGAATCAACCACCCATGGCTTGAAAATGTTTTTTAAAATGCCCAAAAGCAAATCTTGAGTTTACCATTTTACACCGTTTTCCCACTCCATTGTATACAATTGGAAATGACCACCCAGGCTATACATGGGAGTCCTAGAACCAAACCCCAGCAAACACCAAGGTCCCAGTATATAGCCAAGCCAGCTAGATGATAAAAATAAAATAAATTTAAAACTTAAGGTTCAAAATACAAATACATGTCATCAGAGAATTATTGGTCTTGATTTAAGGACTTAAGAATTTTCAAAAAGTTTGCCGAGAAGTTGGACCAGTATTATTATAAATCTGTGCTTGTGATGTATGATTAAGAGTTCAACAAGCTTCACTGAAGAGATGTAATAATGATAAGCTTAAAAAGGGACATCCCTTAGCTAGTCTTTAATACATATGTCTCTCAACAATTACAATGAGCAATAGAATAAGCAATGGTGAAGATCTGTAAACATATGTGATGACAAATCGAACAACTTTCACTGAAGATTTGCAATTATGATCACTTTTCCGAAAAGCTATACTGGTAGTAATAATATGACTCTGCAGCAATTTTGGAAAAAAAAACCAATAACAAAGAACAAATAATATTTTCCAATTTATTATTGAAGGCTCTTGGTGCTGGAATCACTGGAGTGTTGTGTGGTTTCTGACTGTATGGCCGTGTTCTAGCAGCATTTTCCCATTGTTATCCATAGTATAGCTACAAGTAGCTACTTCACACCAAAATTAAACATAATGAATACATTTTAATACCAACAAAATTGTCAGTTGAATTGTGCATGGAACCTAGAACAGTTTTCTGAAGCAGTCTTACAGGTTAGATAACCTCAAACCCTACATTTAATGGTCTTATAAGAATCCTCGCCTTCATACATTGTGATTTAACTTCAAAATACAGAACATGGATTTGGATCAGAGATGAAAACCTTCATGTATTTCATTCTCATATGCAAATATAAAGTCTTTAAAAAGTGTTGCTTCTACTGGATGAGAGTTCAAAAACGTGCATTTGTTATGATGTTTCACATTTTTGGGACTTCCTTGTGAGATTCCAGTTGTGCCAAAGCCATTTATTTTATATACTAGAAGCAACACTTTTGATTTAATAAAACAATGCATTTTCAATGGGAAAACCATTTTCTATGCAAAGAAATGTGGATATAAATTTTGCAGAATTTGTTTGTTTGTTTGTTTTTACAAAAAAATATCTCAAACTATATAACAAATCCCAGGAAGGCCTGGCCATCTTTTGAAGATGTTGTCTCAATGTGTCAAGGTATTCTTTGCATTTTCTAATTTGGGTATATGATCAGTTCTGCACAGGCCTATGTTTCAGCACTAAAATCCTATCTTGACAGCATCACTAATTGACAATTGTGCCATAAATGCTGCAAGTGGTAATCAAACTATCCTTTGAAAAAGTTGCCTTTAATTTGTAATTTTCCAGATGAGGAACCTTTAATACATTTCCTAGGATGGACCTCATGCCATTAGAACTCAGTTTGAAACAGAACTTGAAGAAATTACATTTTAATAGGCTGAGTGGAGGCAGGGTTTTACTCTTTTAAAAGTAACTTTTCCAAAGTTGGTTTGAAATTAGAAGGCAGGCATCATATAGCTTAGATGTGTGGTCTCTTTGGGGAGTTGTTTATTGTGCTGCTTTTTCTTAATCTGTGTACTGATTAAAAAGATTTAAAAATACAAACACAACAACACAAAATGATGAAACAACACATGAGTTTAAAAGCATAGTATTTATTTTCCTACCGCCTATTTAATATCATCCTAGCAAGTTAATAACAGACATCCTTCCTGGAAAACTGGTAATAATTTGAAAGGCATGCATATAGTATATTTTTAACTGGGAATTTGGGAGATTTTTAACGTACAAAATTATAGCATGGAAAGAGGACTCTGGGTCTTGGATTAAACAGCAACAACATCAACCCTTAATTAGAATCTGATATATAGCTGGCAAAACATTGCACTTAAAGGTTGTGAAACTGGCAATTTTATCAGGTGAGTTTCTGCACATAATGCTGAAATGGTTTCAAGATAAAGAGACCCTGTATCCTATAAATACAATTCCCTTTAATTTTCTATTTACTTAAGTTAAGGAAACTCAAATGTACAAAGAAACTAAAGTGCAAGCAACAGAGATTGTGTTTACTATAACAGCAAATGAATTACTGGCTTGGTCAAATAAAGTGCACTTAGTCTAATTCTCTGGTCCCAACAATGTCTAATTAATGGTATGATGCTTGGACAAGTCCTGTTAAATGAAATCGCTTTTTCTTTAAAGATGGACCTTTCCGATTGTTGGGATTGGAGAATGTTAACTGTATGGGGGCACCAGTCTGAAGCAGTTATTGTGCTGGGCTGTATGACCATGTTCAAGCAGCATTTTTTCCTAGTGTTTATCTGCATCTGTGACTGGCATCTTCAGAGGATCTGATGGTTGTAAAGCAAATGGAGTATAAATACCTGTGGAATGTCTGTGGTGGGAGAAAAGAACCATTGTCTGTTAAACCTGGTGTAAAGTGTGCAGTTAGCAAGCTGGATTTGGGTGTGTTGAGTGGGATCCACCTATAAGCATGTGAGTAACCATGATGATAGCATAGTCAATTAATGAGAGCATCTGCATAGAAGTAGCCTAGCCTTTGTTCCATTTGAATTGTTTGCTGCCTAGAGACACCCTTTGTCTGGGTGTTCACTCGCCCTTAGTTGCTTATTGCCTGGAGACCTTATGTGTCTGGATGGTGTTCATTAGTCACTGTCTTGATTCTAGTGTTTTTCAGTAATGGTAGCAAAATTTTGTTCATCTTCATGGTTTCTTTCTTTCTGTTGAAATTGTCCATATGCTTGTGGATTTCAATGGTTTCTCTGTGTAGTCAGATGGTTGTCAGAGTGGTCCATAATTTCTGTGTTCTCAGATAATATTCTGTGGCCACCCTGGTTTATCATGTGTTATAGAATCATAAAATCATAGAGTTGGAAGAGACTTTGTGGGCCATCCAGTCTAACTCCCTGCCAGGAAGCAGGAAAATCGCACTCTGAGCACCCCGGACAGATGGCCATCCAGCCTCTGCTTAAAAGCCTCCAAAGGAGGAGCCTCTACCACACTCCAACACAGAGAGTTCCACTGCTGAACAATTTTCTCTCACAGTGAAGAAGTCCTACCTAATGTTTAGGTGGAATCTCCTTTCCTGTAGTTTGAAGCCGTTGTTCCGCATCCTAGTCTCCAGGGCAGCAGAAAACAAGCTTGCTCCCTTCTGCCTATGATTTCTCCTTCATACCTATGTTCTGCTATTGCTGATTTTTCTGGCTGAAGTAATCTTCAGTGCCTTTCATGTTCTTTGATTTGTGTATGTCTGCTCTGGTTTGGTGGTCCCCATATAGACTTGTCCACTGTTGCACAGTATGCGGTAGACTCTAGCAGTAGTTTGAGGATCTTTCTTATCCTTTGATGTACATACCATTTGTTGAATTTTCTTAATGGATCTGTAGATTGTTTGTAGGTTATGTTTTTTCATCAGTTTTCCTATACAGTTAGTGGTTCCCCTGATATGTGGTAAGAACACTTTCCCTCTAGGTGGATCTTTATCTTTATTCCTGTGGTTTGTTCTTGGTCTTGCAGCTCTTCTGATGTCTGTAGTAGAAAACCATTTGCCTGTAGAGCCCAGTTCAGGTGATTCAGTTCATCTTGAAGGAGGTGGGGCTCACAGATTCTGTTTGCATGATCTACTAAAGCTTATCTGAAGTTGCCAGCCACAGATGCAGGTGAAACATCAGGAGAAAATGCTGCTAGAACACGGCCATGCAGCCTGGAAACCACACAACACCCCAGTGATTCCGGCTGTGAAAGCCTTAGACAGAGCAACAACTACTGTACTTTTCATCCTGCTTACATTTTTGTGAGAAAGAAATGAAAGTATCTCAAGGTAAAAGCCTCTTTGGAAAAAATATGAAGCCTGGATTTTGTTAGGAACTTGTCTCCCTAACCTTAGGTTAGCAGAAGTAATGTGCTTCAATTTTCAAAACTTTCCTGGTTGAGAATGAGATTAAAAACAACAACAACCAGTAGGCAGAATCAAGAACTTCACTACTTTCTGAATGCACACACACTTGAAGTACTTACGTTGAAATGAACCAATGAGAAGATAAGAGAAAAGGATAACCATTCAAAGTGAAGAAAAAAGGAGAAGGCGGCAAAAAAGAAGTTGATAGAAAATGACTACCCATCCTAGATATTTCTGGGGCCACATGGTCAGGTTGATTGGATTCCCAAAGTATTAATAACCATGCATTGGAATAAATAGAAGAGCAAATGAAAAAAAAAATCTGAGCTAAAGATTTCAGAATTAGCATAGACATGCAAGGGGGCCATATACTATCGAAAATTCCCAATTATTCTAACAGAAATGGAGAGAGAGGTGTGTGAGAGAATGCAATTCTAAATCCACGTCTTCACCTGCTATTTTTTGGACATTACTTTCTGTGTGTTGTAGGTGTTAACTCTTCATGCCGTATATACAACTCCATTTTTTATGCTCCAGTTTAGATTTTTTTATGTGTGTGATGATATTTGGGAGACTTTCTGAGGAGTAGAGAAAGTTGGCAAGCCCTGTTGTCTGTAGGCATTTCTTGTATAAGAAATGCAAATGGAAAGATAAGAGGCACCCATCAGAACAAGAGAATAACTAGGTGTTGTACATCTTGTTGTTGGATTCAAAGCAATGTCAAGAAATGTTATGCAGCCCACTTCATTTCTCCATGCGTGGTTTCTTCCCTTGAGCAATAAATCTCTAGAGAAATCTCTTTCTGCTTCCATAGAGATGTTTTTATTATTCCAGAACACAGGGTCTTTTTTCATGCTACACAATTATATAGTAATATTATGACTCCTCTTTAACTGCCATGGTCACATCCTTTGAGATCAATGAATCCACCTGTCTTGTTCTTTTTTAACTGTAAGGTTCATAATCTTTCTTCAAGCCAATCACAGAGAAGGAGGATTGTATGGCAATAGGTAATCTTGCAATAAGGAAAGCTGCACAAAAATGGCAACATTAAAGTTTTTCAGATTTTTAAAAAAAGTTGAAATGGTAAGTAGGCATTGGGTGAAAATTGAGATCTACTTAGGAACTATAAGGCAGCTGGAGATACATTTAGACTAGATCTGGATACACCAATGTCTAATATCACAAATGAAGATGCTTGTAAGTGAACAAAATATGCCACCTTTTTTAAAGTGAAGTTTTCAAAATTCAGGAGAACATTTGAATGGGGAATGAGCATCATAAAATGGATGAGCCTGTACCTATTAAATAATGGAACAAATATTTCTCGAATAAGCCAGAACTCAGAATATCTGGACAATATCTGCATATACCATCCAGAGATGAAAATGTTGACAATTTTAAAGAACAGGTTCATTTTAGCCCCCAGCATATAAATATTTCAATTGGTTTAAAATCAAGAGTTCCCTCAAAGAATTTGAGCATTTACAGTTTTATGAGATAAGTTAACCTTGACCAGCAGTCTTGAAAAATTAACCTCTTTGAAAACAGGTTTGTGTGTATAAGAGGAACACCTCCACCCAATGTTGGTCTCCATTTGTCTCACACCCATACTTTAATTTACAATTTTCTAGCCAGTTGCAGTGTGGTTAAAAGTGGTACCTGGTATATATTTTGTTCCCAAGTTCTTTAAAAGCCTTAAATCCTGCCCAATCTTTTTTGTTAAAACAGGAATGCAAAATTAGGCAATGGCAAAAGTGAATTAGTCCTCTGACCGCTGTAGAATTCAAGTTTATTACCACAGTGCTGGATCATCTCAAAGCATGTGCGTGCTCCTTCTCATAATGCCCATAAAAACAATTACTGGCCCAGTGGTACAGACTGCAGCAGTAAAGGGAAACAGCTCTTCAGTATTTCTGTTCATCGCCATATTGCTGAATGAATAGCCATTCCACTCTCCTTCTCTCTAGCCTTTATATGTGGGAAGGGAAAGAATTCAGTCACTAACTGCCCCACTCTTTGGCTTTCCCTAATACAGTGCAATTATTACTGCTATAAAGCAAGAATTCCCATTTGTCGACAACTGGGAAAGTACTTAGGGTGATGATATTGTTCTGCTTGGGTGGCCTGTGCCTGAAGGTAATCCTTCAAAAGCAGCTGCTTTAAGTGTTAGTTAAATGGTACCTAGGGATTCACTTGACACAGGTGTCATGTTTAATCTTATTCATATATCAATAAAACCGGGACCATATGTGCATTGTGCTTGGCAGCACTGAACCTCTGAGACAATCAATATTTCCATTAACAGACTCATCTTGTTTGGTCAGATCCCTCAACTGGGTTTTCTGCACCTCAGTCCTGTGTTTTTCCAATAGATTCCACAAATGGTTACTCTCTGGGGAATATAACACAGGCACTAATTTCAATTTTTTAGAGAGCTTGCTCTGGAAAATCTCACAGGCATCTCACATGTACTGTTGAGGAAGGTGTGGCTCTTCAAGATGCTGCACTATGCTAACAACATTTTTATTCAAATGAACTTTACAGTGTTCTTCCCTTTAGTTAGGTATAGCTGAATCCTGCCCGTTGTGAAAACATGTAACAGTATGCACCAGAGGTGCATAATGGTGGGCCTACCAACCCTAATAGAACTAAACTGTACATTCATTGGTGAGGAATTATGAGCTACAGTCCAAATATATTTTAAGTACCCAGCGCTTCCCCCCTTTATACCCTAGGCCAGTGGTTTATAACCTTTGGATCCCCAGATGTTTTGGCCTTCAACTCCCAGAAATCCTGACAGCTGGTAAACTGGCTGGGATTTTTGCGAGTTGTAGGCCAAAACACCTTGGGACCCACAGGTTGAGAACCACTGCCCTAGTCATTAAATCAGGCCAGAAGTGGTGCCACCTTCCTTAGGTTTTCCCAGGATGTACTAATCTTTTGTCTTTGCTGCTCTACTGAGGGAAGGGTATGGTTTTCTTTTCATTAGAGTTTAGGTACAGTACTCTCATTGACCTGTGGATATGAAGTTTTGGGAAATTTAATTTTTTACTAAAATGTATAGACTTATACTTGAGTATATAGATGTGATGCCTCATGGGCCTTGTAGTCCTGCTCCCGTGCCATCGTGGCTAATGAAGACGAAAACATGGGGTTTTCGCCGGCTCAGCAAGAGCCGGAATCTTTCCAGATGCCTGATGTTGATGTTTTTGCCCAAGAACCCATTAAAACAGTCCTTGAGCAGCTCTCACCCCCTTTTGCTAGGAGACAGTACTATACTGCAGACAGGGGAGTGAAAGAACAGGTTCGCAGGAGTTTGAGAATTGCAGCTAAACAAGACACTGATTAGCCATGTTTCCCCTGGGAAAATCTAGGGAGTCTCACATCTGGAGAAAGCTGGGTTTCGTTTCCTGTTCTCTAGGGAAAGAGAACGCTGGACACCTGCTTGGCAGGAAAACGGTGCCTAGGTGCCTGGCACGGTAGGTTCCGTGCGGAGTCAACAGAGCAGCTTCAGGAGTGATTTCGTGTTTCCAGCCTTGTGTGGACTTCGCAAAGTCCGCAAATCCAGTTTCCTTGCCTTGCATATCCAAGTATTCAAGAATTGCCTTGCCTCATTCCTAGTCACGGACCTTGTTCCTAGAATCCAGTTTTGTTTCCAGCCTTGTTGTGGATTTACCTTGGACCTTGAAAGACCCTGGACAATTCCCCTCACTACTGCTTGGCAATAGTGTGTGTTTCGGTTTATTGGATTTTATCTTTGGACTCTAATATCATTTATTGGACAAAGTATTTCTGGACTATATTTGACCTCATTTGATAGGTCTGCTTCTGGACTATATTTTCTACTTGTTTTTATTATTCTTATATATTTCCTTAATAAAGATATTAGATAGTTATTGGCCTCCGTATTCGGTTCTTGGTGCTCCGTTGCCTTGAGCATGACAATAGAGTTCATGATTATTCAGTATACACATATGACTGAAACATTATTTATTTGCCATATTTATACCTTGTCTTTCTCTACCCCGAAGGGGACTCAAGATGGCTTACATTTGGTAATTATTCAATGCCTTAAAAACACATACAAAGATAACCATAAATTACTTGAATTTAAAAATGAATACATATTAACATTTAAAACGTTGCATTCAATTAAAATCACGCCATCCAAAAATCATAGTCAAAAGCTGTTCCGTAGTCATTGCACACAACAAAAACCCATGTGATAGTAAATAGAATTGAATCACTTGGCTATTGAGAACACTTGCTCAGTGTTAGAACTGTGGATCATATGAACTCTATTAAACATGTTTCCATGATGAGCTATGGGGATTTAGGAAAAAGAGCATGGAAACTGCACAAGAAGAAACACTGCACAACAGATGACTATAGTAAAAGTCTAAATATATTGGTTTAGTGCACAATTTTTATTTGTTTGGGCTGGCATGGTCCAGGCAAATATGAGGACTGTCAAATCCTTTTAATTTCACTTGGAGAGGTTTACATTGCATGGACGGAAAGCACTGGCTTAAGCAGGGGATGGTGAGGGCAGTGATGGTAAACCCCCAGCTGTTTCTCTAGACCTCCTTTGTGTGAGGATAGAACTGTAAAACATGTTCTGCCTTCCTTAAATTAGTCTTATCCCCAGTGGCATCACTAGAGTTGGTGTCACTCAGGGCAGTTACCCATGGTGTCATTCCCATAAACCCTCTCCTAAACCAGATCATACTATAGTGTTGTAGCTTAACCACCAGAACATTTGACAAAATCAGCAACTATAAAAACCCAGCAGCAAACCCCCCCCCCCAAACAAACAAAAAACCAATGCAATGCATACTTGAAGTTCAGACAAAACCATATGATTTGAAGAATCATTGTAATTTAGTAATAATGAACGCTTACTGGAAGATTCAAAAACTAAATTGGCATACAGTGTTACCTTGTTTTTGGCAGAAGCTTTTGGGAATACCATCTGAAGCATCTGATGAAGAGGATTGCATCCCACAAATGTGTATGCTGATAACGTTTGTTAGTTTTTAAGATATTACAAGATTATGTGCCCCTTTTGCTCCTAATTTGGCAACATTCCCCTAAGGAACTAGGACTCAGATGTTTTCAGTTAGGTCTAGGAGTAAGTAACTTGTTCCATTGCATTTGTTTGGATCATAACTCCCATATTCCTTGACAACAGCCATGTTGGCAGGATTTATCAAAACTCTGATTCACATAGATGAAAGGCACCCATTAGTCTTTCCTGAATTAGACCATATTTCTTGTGACATTCCTTGCAACCTCCAGAGATGGCTCATGGCTGAATTGCTCATACTTCAATAGCAAAGTCACCATCACAGTCTGAAATCCAAGCAAGTCAATATGCTATGGTTGAAATAGTTTGTTGCAATTGCACAAATGTTTATTTTCTGACATCATATGCCTCTCAATGGACACTTAAGGGACTGCTTCCCTTCTAAATATAGGTTATTGTAGCTAGAACTTTGTATTCATGGATGAGCACCTGGGATGGAAGTTATTATAGGGACAAGTTATCCTGCAACTCAGATCACTAATTCACTCTGATGGACAGATTTAACACTCCCCAATGACGCCTTAATGCAAGAACAATCCCCTATAGCATCCCCAATGTAAATAATTTTCTTTGCTCTTCCGTCTGGCAGAAGATTAATAGACAGCACTACGCACACACAGGCAACCTTTTAAAATGTGTGGGCCTAAGCATTATCTCAGTAATAGTCAGGACACATAAACATTAGATCCATTTAGGGCTGTTTCTAGGAGGACCACACAGGGCAAACCCTGGCTGGCTAGTAACCTCCAGCCACAATCGAAACGACTCTCCGTTTCTAGCTGGAATGGGAAAAAGAGATCTGCTGGGCAAGGTTAAGCCACCCAGTTATTTGTTATGATGAACTCTCCAAAAGGAAGAGATTAAAACCAAGCCTTAAACGTTTCTGTGACAAATGTTGACTGTCAGCCCCTTAAGATTGATTGCACTTCTGTTTGCCTTCCGAAAGCTTTTAGTTCTGTGGCAGAGGTTAACAGGAGACTTGCCCATTGGCTGCTGACTTTATGGTTTTAGCACTGGCCAGAGAGCAATGCAAAGTTTCAATAATGAATAATAGCACTTTTAGCTCCCTAACATCATTTGTTCAACATCCATTATTGTCCTGGGAGAGCAATCTCCAAGATATAAATGGTCCTGGCAGCTGGTGTGTCAGCATTTCACACCTCTGCAGATGCTCAGCTGGAGGAATGGGGGTTAGGCACACAGGCATGGTCCTTGTTTCACAGCTCTGGCCCCTGAAGCCACACTGGAGTCCGACGGATACAAGCAAGAGGTGTCTCTGTTACAAGCAGGTGCATCTAAGGGACAAAGGGTAAGGAGTAAAAATAGGGCCAGTGAGAAAAAAAAGATTGTAATTAGTTTGCACAACTTATTTGGTAACTATTCATTGAAAACACTTTAAAAAGATTCAAGTTGGGCCTTCAATTTCCTTCCAGGGGGAGGGTGCATCCAAACTTATACCATGGTATTCAAGGTTGCTCTTCACAAAGGTCCACAGATTCGCCAGGCATCGTGGTGAATCCATGGGGTCCCGAAGAAGTGTGTGGAGAACCTGTCACTCCATACCTCACATCGCCTTACTTGCCTGGGACTCCATCACATGCAGGGAAGTGTCGCCATTTGGCTTCCCCCCATTGTCCTAAAGGCAATATGGGAAGCCTCCCGTGTTGCTGCAGTGGCAGGATTAACAGGAGGAAATTCTACTTAACCAATGTAGCAGTTAAATGCAGAGCTATTGTGGTGTAGTGATTTGTGTGTTAGACCAGGACTCTGGGAAACCAGGGCTTGGTGGAAACCCACTGGGTGACCTTGGGCAAATCACATTTAAGGTAGGATTACAATAATTCAGAGTTGACTTCAAAGCTTATAACAACAACAATAACAACAACAACAACAACAACAACAACAACAACAACAACAACAAGCTATTAAATGTAAAAGGGTGCAATTCCAGGCACAGAATCATGAATTACGCAAACATTTTAATCAATGTCAGGGCTTACCCATTATGCTTGGGTTCACTCCTAAGAGATTTGTGTTACTTCAATGTTCTTAGCTAGCAGGAAAAAATTAGCAACCCTGTAACATTTTCCAGATTTCCTCACAGTCAATGTCGGATTTACCATTGTGTTTGAATGTGCTTAAGCACAAGGCTCTGTTGGCTATGGGGGAGGGATCTTTTTGCCAAAACATTTTTTTTATAATGGGTTTTGCTTATGTGGTGCAATTCTAAATCTGAAAGCATTCTCTTTTGGAGCAATTCCAGACATAATGATAGAGTTAATAGTCTATGAGAGTTTGCCACAAAGCAGGCAGTATAGGTCTACCGGGCCCAAGGAAGGAGCCTCATAACTGGCACATGATCTCATCTGTCCTAGATCAAGTACTACTCACAGTCATGACCTTAGCTGTTGGTTCTGCCAACACAGAAGGGTCTGAGTAGTGGATTGATGTACAGCTGACTACTCCTGCAGCTTATGGGCCTGAGAAGTACAGAAGGTTTTGCTGCTGGATTGAGATGACTCAAATATTATAGAGACTCTCACTCTGTTTGCAAGAGCAGTGCTGAGGGAAAACAAGGACTTAGCTTAAAAACGTCAAAAGAAATTTCTAACTTCAGTGCTCTGGAGTACCAAGAGAAGTACAGTCAGCCCTCCATATTCACTGTGAATAGGCATGCAGGACTTCTGTGCAAGTGAAGACCCACTAACAAAAATTACTACTGAGAGAATACTTCTCTAGGAATCTCTAGATTGACCAGCACAAAACTATGGCCAACTTCTTCCAGAAGGATCTAGAGATTTCTAGAGGCATTCATTTTACAAATCCCTAGGTCCTAAAGCATGACTCTGTGGTGGACTTTCAATGGAAGTTGACCACAGAGCCATTCTGGAAAACCTTGACATTTCTAAAGAGAACATTTAAATCAAATTCATGAATAACCAAATCTGCAAAAGTCAAACTGACAAATGTGGAGGGCTAACTGTAGTGTCAGAAAGGCAAAGACAGCCAAAACAGAGGGAATGTTGATGACTTGGAGAAATAATTGTACAAATTTTCCCATGTGGATGCATAAATCATCTGCAAATGCCAGTCAGTCTATTTCCAGCACATAGGGGCTGCTCATGCCCTGAAATCAGGATTCTCAACAATCTTCCCTTCCCAGTGACCTTTTAGTAACCACAAGCTTCTGGGAGCATCCTCCTAGCACAGACAGGGAAAATTATACTTCACAGTTATAAACAAAGCTGAAATTAAATCACATGTGAGCTCCATAACATACTGGGATAGCAGATCATAAACCATATTCTGTAACCGAGTCTGCCATTCCCAGTAGATTAGTTATAAATCCTATCATCCATCAATAAACCTTTTGCTTGGCAGGAGAAATCTAATCTCAGATTGATGAGTCTTAAAGTTTTTCCTTTCCATACACACTGTTAAGCTTTACTTGAAAATTTTAAAATATACCAACTGTCCTCCCTTTCTCTTTTTCTCCCCTGCCTCTTCAGATTACATCCACTGAAACGGATATGAAGTTAATCATGACTAAACGAATTTCCATTTATTTCCAGTTTTCTGCACTTAGTCCATTGTACTCAATCTAGATCTGCCTTCATATGAACAACTACACACATTTAAGCCATTGTTGTCCTCTGTAGATGATGAAAAGGAAAAGATAGTCAAATGCTCTGTGACAGAAGAGTCTTAAAAACTAAAAAGAGCCATGGCAGATCAGATGTAAACTCTGTCTAATCCAACATTACGTCAACCCAGTGGCCATCTAGCTCTCTCTATCAAGGACACAGATGCAACAGTACTTATTCCACATTTTTGAGTAACTGGGACATAGCATCCTTCTATACGATAGCCATGGGCTGATTAGGATGTGCCATCCAAGTTGACATCTATCATGAAATCTTGTGTCAGTGAATTCTGTGGTTTTAGTATGCATTCATTAAATAAATACTTCTCTTTATTTTTCCCAAATCTTCTACCATTCATCTCTGATGAGTGACCTTGGGTTCTACTGTTACAAGAGATAGAGGGAGAAAACATACTGTACTTACTAACCCTGATTCAATTTGTCGATGCAAGGGTAAGAGCTCAGGAGTATGTCAACATCCAAAGAGGTAGGTATGATAGAGTAGAGCAGGCCTAAAGCTTGGAGACAGTACAACTCTTGGAATGCCTGAGCTAACATGCCCAGTGATCATGCTAGCTGAGATATTCTGAGATCTTCAATTCAAACAATAAGCTCTGATCAGGCCAGCTCACCAGATGAGAAAAATCATAAGTTCAGTGGCGCTATCCTACAACTTATTATTTGTCGATGGAATAAATAAAATGTGCCCCAAATTTTACACACTGGTATTGGTCTCTTCCTCCAAGTCAATTTGAACTTATTGCCTCCTTTCCTCGTCTTCCTGTATCTCAGCTATTTGGATTTTTCAACAATTTGGATGTTATACCTTGGATCACCATCATCTTCCTGAAGATTTCCCCACTTCTGGACCATAGTTGCTTATTGTAAAGGGTAACGATTGATTCAAATTGATTCACTTGCATACTGTTCAAGCCTTTCTTTTTTTACATATTTATATGCCTCACTCCATAATGTGGCATCCTAGTTCAGGGGAGGGAGTACTTACTTACTTAGGTGATCCCTCGTAGTTCGAGGATGATTGTCTTCCATCTTGGGGGTGGGTCCATAGATAGCTGAAGAGACTTATTCTTGATCTGCATGTTCTCCCGCAGTGAAGACATCGGTTTCCAGGTGGAAGGTGGTCTTGGTCGGGGTTGGCCTGCCACTCCTTCCTCTTGGCACGTTTCTCCCTTAAGCCCTTCATTCGTGCCTCTTCGAACTCCGCAGCACTGCTGGTCACAGCTGACCTCCAATTAAAGTGCTCAAGGGCCAGGGCTTCCCAGTTCTCAGTGGCTATGCCACAGTTTTTAAGGTTGGCTTTAAGCCCATCTTTAAATCTCTTTTCCTGCCCACCAACATTATGTTTCCCGTTCTTGAGTTCAGAGTAGAGCAACTGCTTTGGGAGATGGTGATCGGGCATTCGGACAATGTGGCCAGTTCAGCGGAGTTGATGGAGTAGGAGCATCGCTTCAATGCTGGTGGTCGTTGCTTCTTCCAGTACACTGACATTTGTCCACCTGTCTTCCCAAGAGATTTGCAGGATTTTTCTGAGGGAACGCTGATGGAAACGCTCCAGGAGTTGGGTGTGATGTGTGTAGACCGTCCACGTTTCGCAGGCGTAGAGCAGGGTTGGGAGGACAATGGCTTTATAAACAAGCACCTTGGTATCTCTACGGATGTCCCGATCATCAAACACTCTCTGCTTCATTCTGAAAAATGCTGCACTCGCAGAGCTCAGGCGGTGTTGTATTTCAGTGTCAATGTTGACTTTTGTGGAGAGGTGGCTGCTAAGGCAGCGGAAATGGTCAACGTTTTCTAATGTGACACCATTAAGCTGTATTCCTGGCATTGCAGAGGTATTAGCTGGTGCCTGTTGGAAGAGCACTTTGGTTTTCTCGATGTTCAATGAGAGGCCGAGCTTCTCGTATGCTTCTGCGAAGGTGTTGAGAGTAGCTTGTAGGCCTTCTTCTGAGTGCGCACAAACTACGTTGTCATCGGCATATTGGAGTTCTATAACAGATGTTGTGGTGACCTTGGTTTTGGCTCTTAGTCTGCTGAGGTTAAATAGCTTACCATCTGTCCAATAGATGATTTCCACACTGGTGGGAAGCTTCCCATCAACAAGGTGAAGTATCATAGCGATGAAGATGGAAAATAAGGTAGGTGCAATAACACTTCCCTGCTTGACACCTGATTCCACCTTAAATGGGTCACTTTGGGAGCCGTTGCTGTCCAAGACTGTTGCCATCATGTCATCATGAAGGAGCTGCAGGATGTTCACTAATTTGTCAGGGCACCCGATTTTATGGAGGATGGTCCAGAGAGCGCTGCGATTCACTGTGTCGAATTCCTTTGCAAGGTCAATGAATGCCATGTACAGAGGTTGGTTTTATTCCCTGCATTTTTCTTGGAGCTGTCGAGCAGTGAAGATCATGTCCACTGTTCCTCTGGAGGGATGGAAGCCATTCTGGGATTCTTGGAGGGTGTTTTCTGAGACAGGGAGAAGGTGGTTTGCAAGGATTCTTGCGAGGATTTTTCCAGCTGAGGTTAGAAGGGAGATGCCGCGATAGTTCCCGCAGTCTGTTCTATCCCTGTTCTTGAAAAGGGTGATGATGGTGGCATCCTTGAAGTCTGCTGGGATTTTCTCGATCACCCACACCTTTTCAATGAGCTGGTGGAGTTGTTGTATGGAGGAGAAGAGGGGTGGAAGGAGTAAGAGAGTGAGCTAAGACTGAAACAGGGAGAAAGAGATGGGAGTGGGGGGAGGTGCTGTCTTATGGATTTATACACCTGCCAGCCAATTTAATAACCTTCAATATATAACCGTCAAGACTAATGCAGAGTTATCAGTGCTGTTATTGAACCGGTGGCCAAGCCACTTAAACAGAAAGGTGTCAAAGCAAAAACGGAGACTGGATTTGTTCATAGAAAGAATGACAGGTCTTATCAAGACCTGTATGAAGATATATTTTTTTACTATAATAAACTAATGCTCTTAAACAATATTGGAGTCAATCAGGACCTCTAAAATCACTATCTTTCATGACCAGGACTGGGTGGGAACAAGCTGGATGTAAAATCTAATTTGATTTTCTTTGATCGTCTTCCTAGGAACAGACAAGAGATGTCTAGTTTGAAAATGGTTTTTGGTGGACCCTGTATGAGGTAAATCATAATTTAAATGTAAATATCCCTGCCTCCCCTTTTCTTTCCCACTCTATTCAAACTAGCCCTTTCCCATATTTTGGTGACTTTTATGTAACATATTTTATGGACGCTGGATTTATGAAAAAGTATTAAGCCACATGAGAAAGAAGATGGGGCTCCTGTATCTTTCATTGTTTTGTAGAACAAGAAATTTCTAGAAGATGAAGGTTATTCAGTTTTGGCCCCTTTTTTACATGGCTTTCTCATAGGGCAGGCAACCAATGTTGTGTAGTGGACTGAGTGTTGATTCGGACACTGGGAGATTAGGGTTCACATTCCTGCTCTTCCAAGGAAGCCCATTGGGTGGGCCTGGGTGGGCAAGGTACACTCTTTTGGCCTCTGAAGAAAGCAATGCCAAACTCCTCTAGACAAATCATGCTGGACAATAGGGTGTATATCACTTGACTGCAGATAACAACAAAAGGTGGAAATGAAGACTGAAATGATATGGAGGCATATTTAGGAGTAAAAGAAATTGGACTCAGAGAGATTGATTTCCAAGTAATCATGTTCCATCCAGAGATAGAAGAATTTCACATATCAACAACATGCTAGTCTGTATCCAGTTCCTTAAAGTTCCCACTTAAACCAGCTGACAGTTTGCAGTGAAGCAAATTAAATCTTAACTGACTCCATGGAAGAGATGTTTGGAACTAATTGTGGCCTGTGCAAAAAATGTCAATTTTTGACTGTAGATTCCATCATTCCTGGTTATTAACCTAAATATTAATGATGCTGGCTGGGGTTGACTAAATTTATAGTGAAAACATCTGGACAGCTCAAGTTTGGGGAAAGGCTTCCTTACTTAGAGAGCAATCATATAATAATAGAATAATAGAGTTGGAAGAGGCCACATGGGCCATCTGGTCCAACCTCCTGCAATGCAAAAAAGCACAATCAAAGTATCCCTGACAGATGGCCATCCAGCCTCTGTTTAAAAGCTTCCAGGGAAGGAATTTCCACACACTCCGAGGTAGAGAGTTCCACTACTGAACAGTTCTTACAGTCAGGAAGTTCTTCCTAATGTTCAGGTGGAATCTCGTTTCCTGTAATTTGAACCCATTGCTCCGAATCCTAGTTTCTAGGGAAGCATAAAACAAACCTGCCCCCTCTTCCTTATGACATCCTTTTACATATTTATACATGGCTATAATGTCTCCTCTCAACCTTCTCTTCTGCAGACTAAACATCTCCAGCTCTTTAAGCCGCTCTTCATAGGGCAGGGTCTCCAGACCTTTGAATATTTTAGTTGCCCTCGTCTGGACACATTCCAGCTAATATCTCTTTTGAACTGTAGGGCCCAGAATTGGATGCAGTATTCTAGGTGAGGTTTAACCAAAGCTGAACAGACCATGACTTCCCTCGATCTAGACACTATATTCCTTTTGATGCAGCCCAAAATCCCATTGGCTTTTAAGCTGCTACATCACACTGTTGGCTCGTGTTTAACTTGTTGTCTATGAAGACTCCAAGATCTTTTTCACATGTATTGTTTTCAAGCCAGGCACCGCCCATCCTGTATCTTTGCACTTCATTTTTTCTGTTTAAGTGTAGTATCTTACATTTATCCCTGTTGAAATTTATTTTGTTAGTTTTGGCTCAGCCCTCTAATCTGTTAAGGTCCTGTGTTCTAGAGTAATAGCTATCCCTCCTAATTTGGTGTCATCTACAAATTTGATAAGCACGCCCTCTAAACTTTCATCGAAGTCAACATGCAGTGTTTTGTTCCCAGCATTAAATGGCACACACTTGAAGTACAGATGATAGCACCTTGGTTTACATTGCTATGGTAAAATATTCATGACATAGAATACAAGTCTACTATGTCAAAGGCATGTCTGTGGCCTTCTTAAAATGCCTGTGACAATAGAGCAACTTCTTTTCTTTAGGAATTGACCTTTATTATGTTCCTTGAGCTGTACTCTCCGTGATCCATGCAAGTACAATAACCTCTTGAAACCTCATATTCAAAGGGGAGATATTTAAAGAATCTCCTCCCAGTGGGCATTCGTCTTAACATCATAACATTCTTCCTTGCCAGAAAACAAGACGATTTTCAGGAAAGTTCATCCAAATGAATTTAGGAGGTGTTTAGCATTAGTTCATCTCTTTGGAAGAAATTACATCAGCAATATAAGTAATGTTTTATATTTCTCAAAAACACTTTACTTCTGTAAGGGATTTCAGGGCAGCTTGACTGAGGGCAGGAGGGTATGGAGATAAAATCAGTTTTATGCTTATCCCTCTAAAAGACCTACTGGCTATGTCATGGGTCAGGAAGCTTTGGCCCTCCTGAAGTTGCTGAGCTTCTATTTCCATGGCGTTTCACCTCTGACCTGGCTGCTGAAAACTAGCAGGAATGCCAGATCAACATTATCTAGAAGATTATGCACTCATCAATTCTGGACTACATAATATGCACCCCAGGAGCTTTGAAATACCATTTTTTGTCAGAAAATGAGATCATTTTGGGCCCAAGTCACACATTATCTCTGTGTGTGGGAACATTGGAAACACTCATAAAGAAGACCAACATGGGTGATGACAATGATGTAGGTAGTGCTTGTTTGGATTCAAGGCCCAATAATGAGGGCTACTTGGGGAATGGTGGCAAACCATATGCTTTTTTTTTTTGAAAAAGGGCCACAATTTTTTCCACAATTTTGAGGAAAGACCCCTGTCTGAAATCTCAAGAGAGTGTCTTGTCACAATTTTGAAATAAATGGCATAGATAGCATGGTAGGTACTGAGGTCTTTAGCCCTGGTCACATAGCAAACTGCTGAATCCTCATGTCTAGGTCCAGATACCCTGAAGATTAGCAGAGTTGTGTGACTTTGCCAGTGACTCATGGGGAAGGATATAAAAGCTGGCATCTCCATTTGTATACTCTGTGTGGAGCTGTAGGCTGTTCGAGCTGTGGAGAATGGGTGGAGGAAGGAGGTGAGATAGTGTGTGTGTGTGTTGTGTATATAGCTTTGTATATATCTTCTGAAGCAACTAAAGATAAAGGCTTCCTGTATACTTCAGTGAAAGAATATCTATGTGTGGACTCTTTCTTGCATAGTGAAATTCCTTCATCACTCAGCGGAATCTGGGGCCTGTTTGGTTTGTGGTTTGGGAATGCTTCCAGTACTCTGCCAAGGTAGAGGAAAACACCTGGAAGGTCTAACATTCAGTGTTGATATGAAGGACATAGATCCAGTTCATCTGACTTTGCAACTTCATATGTATTTGACTTATACTAATTGAGACTGGACAAACCTAGTATTATTTATCCAGAATGGAAGGCATTCTCCATGGATTCTTTTCTACCACTTCACAACCAATCCGATGGGCTACTCTATTCAGGATTAACAATAAGGTTTTAGCTACTGTGTCCATAATTTGCTTTCCACAATTGAGCTTCATGCTCAGCAGCCTGTTGCAGATTCTTATAGTGACACAGCTGCTATACTTAAGGAAATATAAAGTGTAGAGAGCCTGCTCTCCTAAGCAGATTCAAAGCCACCTCACATCTGATCTACCACATGTAATGGCTAGACTTCTCACGTGGCAGTTCCTTATGGTTGACATTTTTAACCCTCTTTCTCTCATTCATCTCTAAGAAATTTGTGTCTAGTCTCCTTTCTTTTGCAGATATAATAGTAAATTCTTACTATCTTTAAAATCAGAAGAAAAGATTTTAAATTATTTTAAAATTTATAATTTTGAATTTAATGTCAACTGTTAACTTATAGTGACTTTATGAATAAGATTTTGGCCTTCAAGTCATCCTTAACAGACCTGCAGAGATCTTGCAGACTCAAGAAAGCTTCCTTTATTGAATCTATCCTTCTGGAATGTGATCTTTCTCATTTTCTAGAAGGGGTGTGTGCACAGTATCGTTTTGTTGTACCGGATTCAGGGGATGCAGCTGTGGAATCCATGAAAAGGAGCCTTGGACAAATCCACCACTTCCCATCACAAGGGAAAATATCAATTTTAAGCATTTCTGTGCATTTCTATCTATGGGGAAATGAGTCAATTTCTGCTTGTCTTTGAAATCCTTTTGTTTCTGCATGCTTTGGAGATGGAGTCCCATGAGCAACCAATAAAAGTGGTCTTACATTGTTTGATGGGTTCCATGTGAATTCCATGTGTAGGAACAGGTAGAAGTGGAGGAAAACTTCCATATGATGAGGTTCTATGTCCAAATTTCCTTAATTCATGCCTTTCATATTCCTTTCACCTCAAATACTATTCTTTTTGTTTTAGTCCAGTTACTTCATTAGCCAGAGCATGGTTCGTATTTGTCTTCTGCTCAGTCACAACAGCTTCTTGAAAAACTTTCAACTTGAGAGTGTTATTTTCTCACACTATCTCTTGTTTCATTTTGGATTGTCCCATGACAGAATGCTAATAGTAAAACACATCAAAAACAGAGTTATCATGTTTTCTTCTATACAGTACTAACAATGTTTGCTTTCGAGTCACTGTTATTATCTCTGAGAGATCCTTACCAGTGTTGCCCCCTCTCCTACAATTGTTGCCCAGTAGCTGTTTGGCACATTTAAGAGTTAGTAATTTTAGAATAAAAATATCTCTAAGCAGCTGCAACATGTCTATTTGTTATAGTTTGACAATGTAGCACATGACATGCAACAGATGCTCATAAAGTGTACATACAAATTTTATTCTATTTAGTTTTTGAAATGTGTAACTTGCCTTTTGGTCCATCTCAGCCCCTTAGGAGGTCATGCTAGATATAAAAACTACAATCAAAGTAAATAAGTTGTGGCTTTCTTGTTCTTGGCATGCCATCCCTGTGGCATGAGGCACTAAGCAGGCTGCTTAGTTCATGATTTAAGCAATGGAGTCAATCTAATCTCAGCTGTTGGCCTTAATCAACTGTCTCTGTTCATTATTCTCTCTGGTAATTAATCCAGCATAAAAAGAAGCAGATTAGCACATGTTTGTGGGGTGAGGAGAAACATGTCGAAATAGCCAGATGCCTTAAATATTTTATGTAGTAAGTATTCTATGATAGAGAAGAATTCTGCTAAAGTGTAAGTAGTTACTGTAATCTAATTATCATGATGGCTACACAGTGAGAACATGGCATTTATGCTGGGTTATTATTTCTCTCGTGTGAAGAGAAAATGGTTTGGGCAAAGTCTGTCCCCTTTTTTGTGCAAACGCATATACAAGTTTCACACATTCAAGATTCTGAACCTTATGAAAACCTTCTTCAAAATTTGGACAAAATGCTAGAGCAGATTCATATCACCACTGATGTGGAAGTTGCCAGATGCATTCACCAGAGTCTAGTTGCATTGCTGCACTATATTTCTATGTCAGGGATAGGCAGCATGGAAAAAAGTGGGGGCATAGCGGGTTTGATCATTGGGTGTGGGAGGTAGAATATTCCAGTATCTGGAATGACCCAAAAATTGTGTGGCAAGGCATAGATTGGACTTATGTCTCCATAGCTCATTAACAGGACGTCAACCAGCATCTGCAGAAGGAAAATGGAGACAAAGACTTTTCCACCTCTTCTGTATGTAATAATAATAATAATAATAATAATAATAATAATAATAATAATAATACAACTTTATTTTTATATCCCGCCCCATCTCCCCGAAGGGACTCGGGGCGGCTCACAACAGGGACAAGCCCGAAACAACAACAACATTTTTAACATAAACTTAAAACATTCCAACAATACACAAAATAAAATAATGGACAAATACATTAAAATCCAAGCAGATAAAATCAGAGTAATTAAAAGCAACCCAGTGGGGACAGGTTTCATAAAGTGCTGTATCATGGAAATAAGTAGCAGTGATAAAGTGCCATATGCTTTCAAAACAGAAAGAAGTATTCTAATAACAGCTCTTTTGGGCCTGTTCATTTAAACACCCTCTGGAACAACCATGTTTTCAAATCCCAATGGAAAATGGGCAGAGAAGGAGCTCACCTGATCTCCTTAGGGAGAGAGTTCCAGAGCCGGGGGGCCACTGCCGAGAAGGCCCTCTCCCTCGTCCCCACCAGCCGCATTTGAGACAAAGGCGAGAGCGAGAGGAGCGCCTCCCCGGATGATCTTAGGGTTCGCGTTAGTTCGTAGGAAAGGAGGCGATCACGGAGATAGGCAGGTCCTGAACCATTTAAGGCTTTATAGGTAATAACCTGCACCTTGAATTGGGCCTGGAAACTTATTAGTAGCCAGTGGAGATGTTTAAACAAAGGAGTTGACCGTTCTCTGTAACTAGCTCCTGTTATTAATCTGGCTGCTGATCTCTGAACCAACTGAAGTTTCCGAACCGTCTTCAGGGGCAGCCCCACGTAGAGTGCATTGCAGTAATCCAACCTGGAGGTGACTAAGGCATGGACCACCATGGCCAAGTCAGACTTCACGAGGTACGGTCGCAGCTGGCGCACAAGCTTTAACTGTGCGAAGGCCCTCCCGGCCACCGCCGACACCTGAACATCAAGTGTCAGTGCTGAGTCCAGGAGGACCCCCAGACTGCGGACCTGCGTCTTAAGGGGGAGTGCGACCCCGTCAAGCGCAGGTTGCCACCCTATGCCCCGATTGGCCGCACGACTGACCTGGAGGACCTCTGTCTTGTCAGGATTAAGTTTCAGCTTATTCACCCTCATCCAGTCCATCACAGCAGCCAGGCACCGGTCAAGGATCTGAGAGGCTTCCTTGGAGTTTGGTGGAAAGGAGTAGTAGAGTTGAGTGTCATCTGCATAGAGATGGCACCCAACTCCAAAACTCCGGATGACCTCCCCCAGCAGTTTCATGTAGATGTTAAAAAGCATGGGAGACAGAATAGAACCTTGCGGGACCCCACAGGTCAATGGCCAGGGGTCCGAGCAGGAGTCTCCCAGCTTCACCAACTGGGAACGGCCCTCCAGGAAGGAGCGGAGCCATTGTAAAGCAATGCCCCCAATACCCATTCCGGAGAGCCGTCCCAGAAGGATACCATGGTCGATGGTATCGAAAGCCACTGAGATGTCCAAGAGAACCAACAGGTATGCATCTTGGCTTCTCAGCTAAGTAGCTGTCTGGCCATAGCAGGGCTGGGAATTATGCAGCCTTCCAGATATTGTTGGTTCCCAACAGACAGAGACAGTATAACCAATGGTGCAGAAAGCTGGGAGTTGCAGTCTACAAATTTTTTGAAAATTCATCAACTCAGGTCTATAATTCCCGAAATCGCTTTTTGCCATGTTATATCAAACTGAGTGATGGGCCCTAAAGTCTGGAAAATGATGGTTCTCTCTGTGAGAAAACTGGTTCAGAAAGTGCAGTGCCTCAAGGGCATTCAGTAGAGTCAGAAGTAGCAACAGCTGATAAGGAATCAAGTGAAGAGCTGAGTGATAAGGAAGGTTCCCAGGGGAACCCACCTGCTGTTATGGAGATCAACAAAAATCTTTATTTACAAATCAGAGCTGAAAATAGATTACTCTGTTCAGAGAGATTACATGAGACAGTTGTGAAAGAAACTCACGGGAAACAGAATGATTTCATGGGTGTCTACTGAACAAGTTGTTTACCTTAAGGTCAGTTCATGCAACACTGCGTTAGAGTGAGAAGCTAAGACTGAGTTTTCTTGTTCCTGGTTCAAGTCAAGCTTTGGATTAATATATCCTGGAAGTTTTCTGTGTTTCTGTTCATGTACTCCTGTTCCAAGTTTTTACTAGTTATATCTTCCTGATTGTAGACTTATGCTGTATTTGTGATTCCTGGTTATTTCTAGACTTTGCCATCTCTGGAACTTCATGAGACATTTGGATTATTGTTTGTTATCCCCTTTCACTAAACCTTTTTAGATTATATATCTTCATTTCTTATTCCTGATTTTTATATGCTTTTAATATGTTTAACAATAAACTGTTTGCTTATATTCCTTGTGTGGTACAGTGGTCATAGGGGTTTCCAGGCCTGGAGTGCAACAAAGGTCCTCTCCGATGTTTCCACTAAATGCAGCTGTGCTATGGGTCCAAGGCTGCATCCACACTGGCAAATAATGCAGTTTAAGAATGCGGCTTAACTGCCTTTAACTTAATTATACGAGTCTATACTGCCATATAATTCAGTTCAATGCAGTTATACTGCATTCTGCAAATGCATTATTTGGCAGTGTAGGTTCAGCAGGAAAGAGAAATGCCATATGTGGATATATGGTCCACCAGTAGCTTGGGCCTAATTGAGGGTATTATAAATCACAGCCAACACTTTGAATTATCCCCAGCAAAGGACCAACAGTCAGTGAAGTCATTATTGCATGGGCGATACATCCTTTCTGTGTTCAGTAATAGTTGACAATCAGACAGAAGCTCCTTGTACACTCTTCTCCATACAACATTTTACAATAATCCAAGGGAGGTATAACTAAACTTTGTGTCTTTGGAGTTACATTTAGCATCCCCAGCTAAACCCATTGCAAAACCTGGGTTTCTAGGCACAGGGTTCAATCTGGGGTATACTCAAACTGCAAACCTATGTCTTCAGGGAAAGTATAACCTCTTAAAGAACAGGCTTATTTCTTGATCTGCCTTTTGACTGTCCAGGAACACCTCTGTCTTTTCTGAACTAAGGTTCCATTTGTATGACCTTTTCCAGTCCATTACTGATGACAGATGCTAGTTTAGACCTGAAGCAGCTTCCTTAGACTGAGGTGCAAAGGAGGCAGTGTTGTTTGTCATCAGTATACTAATCTTTCAGTGGTTTCATGTATATGTTGGAGCCTCCGGTGGCCTAGGGGATAAAAGCCTTGCAACTTGAAGGTTGGGTTGCTGACCTGAAGGCGGCCAGGTTTGAATCCCACCCGGGGAGAGCACGGATGAGCTCCCTCTATCAGCTCCAGCTCTGAGCCCCGGTGGCGAACTGCATTAAAGCGCTGAACTGCTGAACTTGCAGACCGAAAGGTCGCAGGTTCAAACCCCGGGAGTGGCGTGAGCGGCCGCTGTTAGCTCCAGCTCCTGCCAACCTAGCAGTTCGAAAACATGCCAACGTGAGTAGATCAATAGGTACCGCTCCAGCAGGAAGGTAACAGCGCTCCATGCAGTCATGCCAGCCACATGACCTTGGAGGTGTCTACGGACAACACCAGCTCTTCGGCTTAGAAATAGAGATGAGCACCAACCCCCAGAGTCAGACATGACTGGACTTAACGTCAGGGGAAACCATGCGGGGACATGAGAGAAGCCTCCCACAAAGATGGTAAAACATCAAAACATCCGGGCGTCCCCTGGGCAACGTCCTTGCAGATGGCCAATTCTCTCACTCCAGAAGCAACTCAGGTTGCTCCTGACACGAAAAAAAATAAATTAAAAATGTATATGTCAAATAGTATGGAGTACAAAAATGGGCTCTGAGGCATTTATAGACCAATCACAGGAGCTTCCCAACACCTCCTAGGTTTGCTTCTCCTGGAAAAAAATTGGAACCATTTAAAAAAGTGCCTATTAGTCCCCTTCCAGCAAGGAGGCCCAGAAAGATGCCATGCTGGATGTTATCGAAAGCTAACTAAGAGGTCCTTCAGAACTATCAGGGAGGTATTCCCGTGACCAGGTTGTATATAGAAGTTACCAAAACTGTCTTGGTTTCATAGTCAGTTCTGAAGTCAGATTGAAATGGATTTACATAATCCATTCCAACCAAAACTCTTTGGAACTGGGAAGCCACCACATACTATAATTCAGGGCCCTTCCACACATCCCTTTATCTCAGAATATCAAGGCAGAAAATCCCACAATATCTACTTTGAATGGGTTATCTAAGTCCACACTCAGATGATGTGTGATTTTCTGCCTTGATATTCTGGGATAAAAGGCTGTGTGGAAGGGCCCTCAGTGGCTCTCAACCTGTGGTTTCCAGATGTTTTGGCCTTCAACCCCAGAAATCCTAACACCTAGTAAAGTGGCTGGTATTTCTGGGAGTTATAGGCCAAAACACCTGGGGACCTAGAGGTTGAGAACCATTGCTCTAATTCCTTGCCCAGAAATGGAATCCTGAAATAGTGAAGTAGTTGTTCTTTACATCAGGATCCGGGTAAAACCTTTTCAAGAATCACTTTATAATTGCCTCCTCCAGGTACAACGGAACTCTGTCTTGTTTTAGAAAGTTCTACTCTGGGTTGTTGTTTTTTTTAGTAAAAGCGCTAACCAAGTATCATAAAATTAAACAAGAAGGGCAGTACACGTGTATAGACAATTGGGATAGTAGTATCAAATAAATAAATAAATAAATAAATTCTAGTAGTTGATTTGTACTTAGCATTTTAATAGAAACCAGTATTCTTTTATATTGCAATTCTATTGAAAAGAAATGGAATTTAAAATAGATTACATATTGGTTCTGGGCATTCTGTCTCCAGAGCTGGTTTGTAGTGGAAACAATGGAGTAGTTGCTCCCCAAACAGCTCAGCAGGTTCACTGAAGCAGATTTTCACATTCCATGAACAGATTTATTACTTGGCTTGGATAGCGGACAAGCTGGATTGCAGCCTACCTCACTAATGTTTTACCAAATTGAAAAAGTCATAAAGCACCTTCGTAGGCACACACTCTCACACACACAATTGCTTCATTAGGGCAGAAGGTTTGCAGACAAATGAGATAAATTTCAGGGAAAACCCTCGTAAGGGACTTGGGGAAGAGATGGAACATCATGTTATCTGAAAACAATAAAAAGCTTGGAAACAGTATTGCAGATTAATTTATTATAACAATAAAAGCTAAATGCCAAGAGATAGCTGATATTTGATAGGTTTTGAAATATATAAAAAAGAGGAAGTTTGAGGCAAAAGAATGAAAGGAGAGCTGCATTCTCTTGGTAGTAAGAAGCTGTTTGGGGAAATATTGTTTCTATCCAGGACCTTGGGAGCAGTTCTTCTGTCTTTATGACATTTCAGTCCAGAGCTGCAAAACAATAAGCTGAAAACAAAATGTCTCCCTGGGATGGAGTGCATTGGCTGATGCCCATTTAGATGTGAACTGTCTCATCAGAGACACAAAATAGCTTATAGGATGGTTGCGTTGGATTCAAGTGGTGCTTTTTGTTGAGCCAATTTCATGGGGTCAGAATAGAAAGTTTCAACACAGCATTGAACATCAGAGTTTAACAAAATTATGGAGATATATTAAAATGAGTTTGGCATAGTGATCATAGACTCATAGAGCCAGAAGGGACCTAAAAAGTCTAACTTCCTCAAGTTGTGCAGGAAGTCTGTTATGATAGCATCTTTCCTGCCAGTTCCATGCAAAGGCAAGGCCAAAAACTGACATTGTATTATTGATTGGTATATACTACTATAAAAGTATATAGTGTCATACTACAAACATACTCATGCCCCTCCTTTACCTTAAATTAATCATGCACCTACCTGTCATAGAGATTACATAGTATATGATGGCAAAAATATCAGAAAGCAAAACAAATGATATTAACCCATAATAGTAAAACTGGCAATTTTTTAATTGGATATGCACACAGCAAGTATCATCTGAATACAACGTTTCACCCAGAGTGGGAATAATACAATTTTCCAGATGTTCTGGACTGCAGCTCCCACCATCTGCATCAATCACAGTCAATGGTGAGAAGCAATGGAAGTTGCAGTTCATTCACATCTGGCTAAAATGTTCGCAGAAAGCTTGACAGCGAACAAAGGTTTGTATAATATGTTGTTTACCATTTTAACTGAGTATCACCCAAAGAAATCATAGACACTCTCTTATGCTTTAGCTCTGTCAGTATTATAGGATTCTTTAAAGGCTCTGCTTCTCTGAATATGAATATTTTGGTTTGCTTTTGTAGAACAATATGAAAGCTGTCCCATCCTCAATGCTGAGCTACAGGCTTTGCCCTTCTGCCATATTGATATTCACTAATTTCCATCTTAGAGGCTTGAAATGGTTGGGGAAATGTGTACTGACTCTGGTTACTAATGATAAGGCTTCAAAGGATAAATTTGCTGACTCACAGAAGGCTGTATGCAAGTAGAAGGTTGGAGGTGAAACATAAATAAATCTGTGCTGTTGTTTTAAAATATACTTCTTGATATTTTTGCTGTCTAAAGATTGGGTATCATAGTTCTGTACCTTTTCAGGTTGATGCCCTCTTCTAATCTCTCCCACTTCCATGGTGATTCTCCCCAGGTCAGGAGACAAGGACGAGGAGTACACCCTGGTTTTAGTTTGAGCTCTCCAAGGTACTGAACCATTTCCCAAATAAGAATTCTTTGAATGGCTCCTTTTACATTCAGGCCCAAAACCTTGAGATTCGTAATACATGAAGCAGGCCTATAGAGAGCTTGCCTCAAATCTTGTGAAAGGAAAGCTTCCCATTAGATTGTTTGTTTTGCTTCTGTGGTATTTCTAATATCATAACGGATTGTAACTTTCATGAGACTTACACTGGAATTCATATAGATCTACCATATGTGTACCAGATAGACCTGAACTGGCCTGGCAAGAGAGAGGACAGTCTTGTATTGCTATTTGGAAAAGGTTTGCAACCTTACCTGGGACCCTATCTTAAAATATTTTCACTAGGGCCTGAACTTGTTTTCAGCAGCCCTGGTGACCATGCTCATTTTCTTTCTTGCATTGAGCCCCTGACCTCTTCTCTTTTTGTGTCTGCAATAATAAAGCCTACAAATATAATACGAGCAATTCTATGCATAACAGCAGTTGAGTGATAGTAGTTATAGCCCTAAAGAGTAAGATCTGGGATTCTATGTGTAAATTTCCTACCCAGGAAGGCCTCTCATTGAGAAGGTAGTCTTTTCTACATTGTGTGTAGAACAGGGTCTCAGATAGGTTCTGTGATACCACTTCTTCATTCTTGATGTTAGCACATGTCACAAGGCATGGAAGATGTGGAAACACTGTAGGAAATAACTCTGGGATTGGTAGGTTGTCCTATAATTGCTGGGGTGCTATGTTCCTGACTTTCATGGCTGCTAGGTTCACTTCTTCTCCACCCCACCCCCTGATATAATTATGCTTTCAGCTTTTGGGGGTGGGTGGGTGGGTAAAGAGTGAAAAGCATTTCAGCAGGCTACCCAAGTTACAATCTGGTGCAGTAATGATCATCTAAACTTGATCATAGGATATGACTAGTAGATCAGCTTCCTGTCTATCCTTTTTCTGAAGTAAGTCTAATAAACCAGATTAGGACCATTCTGCAAAAATGCATTTTAAGGTGAAACTTTTCAGTAGTAAATGCTGCTGTTAAGAAAGAAAGAGCAAAAGTGGCATCAGAAAAGAAGCATTTTAAAAGCAATTGTACAATTTATAAATGCAGAAAAACACAAACACCCATTTAATCACCACTTGAGAAAATGTCTCAAATATTTTTAAAACACTGTGACAGCATTTAAAGGCACGTGCTAGAAATGTAAAGTTCCACCATCTGTGTGCATGTGTATGTGTGTATCTGTGTGCATGTGTATGTGTGTATCCAGTCATCCTCCCAGATGCTATCCTTGCCCAGTAGAGGGTGCAGTCAAACACTCTGATATCAGCAATCACTCCTTCTATTCTGATACTATACCCAGTAAGGTTTTAATATTGCCTCGGCAGCTTGTCCCCCTGAATCAGATAAGCACCTGCGTCTCTGGGTGAGAAGAGAAAACAATTTTGTGGATGTAAAGGTATATTTTGTCAACATCAGTTCCATGGGGTCATTAGTGATAGCACAAGTTCTGCTCACATCCTGTACCAGCAATTTAAGGTGTGAAGAGGGACATACTTACTGCTGTCAAGATGGTGAATGGATGGTGGAATAAGGGGCTCTTGTCAGCAAAGGGTAATTAGCACGTTGCTGCCTCAAACGAGAGACCTATTTTGTATAATTCAGAAGTGGCACTGAACAGGCTGCATTATTTATTAGATTCCTCTTTCTTTCCCATCTGCAGGGATCACCTTTTTAAAGGCATCTGCTTGCATGTTAAATGGAAGAGCAGAATTGCCTTGTTCTTGTCATCTGCAATTTGTTTGGGTCATGCAAAGATAACCAACTTAAGGCTAAGAAAACCAAAATTGGATTCTGTTGTCACCCTTGCATCCCTCAGTTCTTCTATTGCCTGCCTTATGAACTTTATCCATGACAGCTTCACTTGAGATATTTGTTTTAGGTGGTCACTGCCAAAAATGACTCCTTCCATGTTTATGGCCACATTTTCTCCATGTGTTCTCTGAATTATCAGTTCCCAAACCAGTGTCCCCACTTTGACTGGAAGGGAGGGAGAAGGTTTTTTTTTTATGTCTCATGCAGATAAAATATCTTGGGCAGTCTTTTTAATATCTAGTATCCCATAGGGGTCCAGATAATTATCACATGCTTTTAGGAGGCAGGACCACATTGTTTCAGGATTTCTACTCATTCCGGCAGCAATTACTCTCTTCTGGGAATGTCAGTGATGACATTGGGCCTTTTGGGGGACAAGGACATTTAAAGAGTAACTTCTCTTGTTTGTTGCTTTTGAGTGTCTTCCAGTTGTTGCTGATTTATGGTGATCCTATCACGAGTTCTTCTTGGCAAGGTTTGTTCAGATAGTATTTGCCTTTGCCCTTCCCTTGAGGCTGGAAAAAGTAGACTTGTCCAAGGGGTGACTCAAGGTTTTGATTGTCATGCAGGGATTCAAACCATGTTCTCCAAAGTCATAGTCTATTGCTGAAACCACTATCTCATACAACATGAACTAAGATCCTGGAGACCAGTGTTCATGTATTCACTCAGCCATGGAAAACCCTCTCTCTCTCTCAGGCTCAGAGGGAACAAAAAACAAACCTCTTCTGAAAACATCTTGCCAAGAAAACCGCATGAGGTCATTTTAGGATAGTCGTAAGTTGGAAATTATTTGAAGGCACACAACTAGAGCAATCTTCTCTCCTCTCTCTATGAAGGTTCATCTTGCTGCTGCTTCCTTTGGCTCCCATCTGCCATTTTGTCTCACTTCATGCACAATAGTGTATACTCTGGTCAAACATATTTCTTAATTTAAAAGAAAAGGCTCATAAAAATTCCCAGACAAAGCATCCAAGTCTTGTTTTCTGTGATGACAGGTAGCAAAGATGTTAGTGGGAGCAAAGACATTGGTCATGCTATGTAAGAAATTGGTCTAGTGCCCTGTTTCTAGATACTCCTCTCCCTCCTGATGGACTTGGGCTTCTGTTCAGGAGTGTTAAATAATCATCTTGTGGATGGTCTCCACCTGCTGCCCAGCTCACTATCCAATGCACCCTGCCAGCAACCAGCTGCCCTGCATTGTATCAGAGACCTCGGGGCAAGGTTACATCCTTTATTATTGCACCAGATGAGACCCACAGAGAGCTGTTGTCATTTCCCCCCTCCTCCTCTTTGCTCCCCTTCAAAAGGGAAGCAAAGCAAAACCAGTCATTAATCCAGCTCTTTCTGTCAAACTCCAGCTATGCCTCCCAGTTTGTCAGCAATGAGTTTTAGATGGAAGAAGAAAGGGGTAGGTGAGAAGGTTTCTCATTGAATAGGTTTTGTTTTGCAAGCATTGATGGGGGATGGAGAGAGCTATGTTTCTGATGATGCCATTTGATGCTTGTCAATTAGAAAAGGACTAACCTTTGTACCTGCTATGGTTCATTTTTTTAGTGCTCAAACAAGGTAGTTGTTGATTTCCTTAGGATGTTCCTTTAAAGTCCCACTGATCTCTACAAGCTGTTTCTAAGCAAGGAAGGCAGAACTGATTTCTTCAAAGAGTTGCAGTAGAACACCTCTTCACCACAGCCTTGTTCTATCTTTTGACACCTGGGGTTTGATACCACTTGGGTGCTGTATTTGTCATAGTGATGTTTTTAAATCATGTGCTAATTGTTTTCACTTGTGCTTTTCATGTAATTGAGGGTGGGGGTTAGAAATAATACCTATCCTTTTGATTCAGTTCAGATTATCTATTATCCAAACTCCTTGGGACCTGAAGAGTTTTAGATTTCCATTTTTGAAATTATCTGTATTTGCATGTATTGATAATGAGATATCTTGAGATTGGGTCCAAGTCTAAACACAAAATTCATTAATATTTCATATATATCTTACACACACAGTCTGGAGATAATTTTATAAACAATATTCAAGGGGGAAACAAGATTTGTGTACATTAAACTGTTAGAAAGCACTGGTGCCACTATCTTAGCCAGCCACATGGACAATTTAGGAGATTTCTGGATTTTGGAAATTGAGATAAGAAGTAGTCAAACTGTACTACTATAGTTTTCATTAAGTACAGCTTTTTAAAAAAGAAAAATGCATTATCAATCCAAAAACAATTAAAAACCCAAATAAAAGGATATGTATTTTAAAATGGGGAAGAGAATCTATTTTGATGACTCAGCCATACACATCCTATATGCATGTATGGATCTATATCTGCAGGCATGGACTGTATAGTTTCCAGAAGTGGTTGGACTACAGTTCCCATCATCCCCTCACTATTGATTCTTCTGTCAAGGGATAATGAGGAGTGATATCCAAAAACATCTGAGAGAGCTAGGGCTTTCCACCTTAGTACAAAACATTTGATCTGTAAGCTGCCTTGAGTCCCCTCCGGGGTCAAGAAAGGGTAAAAATGAAATAAATAAATAATAATTAGTTCAGAAAGTGTTATTTCATCAAACATCCTCTTCTCCTTCCTTCAGGATGACAATTTCTGGCACTTCCAAATAGAACTGTTTATCTTACATTGGCCTTGCTTCAAAAATGTGCTTTTTATAGGGGTGTCTTCTGCAGCTTGTAACTCACACATGCTTTTCTGTGTGTCCCTTCTGTCATTTTATTTCTGGTACCCATTATTAAGAAATAAAAGATAGATTAGATTCAGAATTTCTTTTCATTTGGAATCACCCACTGAGACCATAGGTTCCTTCCAGAGACTCTGGCCACCAATGCTCTGTGAGAATAAGATATATTAGTCCAATGCAAAGTCCAGAATAATGAGTAACCTATGGGATTTGTTGGTCCTTGTCATGTCATGATTATTGGAAGTAACCTTATGATAGGACTAAAAACACAGGCCCAGTCAGCAGCATGGATAAAAAGGAGCTTCATCTTTTCCTACCAAGACATGTGATTAATTGTGGACCATGTGGAGTGCATGAGCTGGCTAACAGTGTACTGCCTGGATTGTTTCACTAATGATCTCCTCCTGGTGTGCAGAATAAGATCAGAGAAGCTGTGCTTTCTAAGCAGCACAGCACAGAGGAGAAGAATCACACATTTCCATCTTCTCTCCTTTTAGGGAAATTTGTGCTGCTTCAGATGTTGTCATATCCCATTAAACAACCTAATTAATCCGAGCTTTAGGTTCCACAGTAACTGACACCTTGTATTCTCTCTTTCTCTTTGATTTTTCTGTTTCTTACCCTCACACTTTTCTTCCTTGCAACTTGCTCAAAGCAGGCTGCAAGCCTGGTGTTTTGCCAAGGCAAGCAAAGGCAGGTTTAGCCACAAACCAAGGCCTGGCTGTGGCAAGATGCATATTCTTTGAACACTATTTTTCAAGTCAATGGATTAGATTTCTAAAATGTTAGGAGCCCATTTATGTAGCTAATTTAGCTCCTATACAGGGTGTTCGAAAAAGAACTTTCTAGATTTAAGTATAATACATTAAAACTAGGGAGTTCTTTTTCAAACACCCTGTATTTTCTCTCCCAATTAAGTTGGTGTGTATCATGGAGATACCTTACAAGGTAAATACTTAAAAAATCATATAGGGTAAATTTTTATTTTATTTCTTCTTATGAAGGAAGATAGGCAAGAATTGGAGAGAGCACTTGGCTTTCAATACTCCTTGTTGAATTTGTTATAAGCATCCAGTTGCACCTTTTGGGAAAGAAGATACTGGACTAGGAGATCCAGAAGAACCAGAATGGTGCAGTAGTTTGAGTGTTGGAGAAAGAATCCAGGAGACAAGGGTTCCAATTTCTGCTCAGTCATGGAAACCTGTTGAGTAACCTTGGGCATGTAGTACTCAGAATACAAAGAAGGAAATGGCCACAGTCTTCTGACTAAATCTCGCCAAGAAATCTCTGGGGTAGGATCATTATAATCATCTCATCTCAAAGGGTGAACATCACATAACATATAACATATGTTATAACATATAACGTATCATGGTGAATCCATGGGGTCCCTGTGGGAGATGTGGAGTACCCATTACTCCACGCTCCCATTGCTTGACTTACCTGGGAGCCCATTCCATGGAGTTAGGTGATGTACTTCATCTCTGTACACCCAAGAAGTTACAGAGTCAAGCATCATGTACGTTTGACAAGCATTGTTAGTGGAATAGGACAAGCCTAAGAGATTAGGGAAGAAGCCATATATGCTTTTCTGTACACATTAGCATTAGATTTGAACTTTTCCCATGTGTGGTTGTTGCTTTTGATCCTAAAAGCACCTCTTGCCTTTGTCAAAACAGGTTATTTTCTTGTTGTTTTTTAATATTATGTTTCAGCATGAAAGAGAGAAACAACTGAGTAAAACTAAGATAAGAAAAGAAGAAGGTTGAGAGGAAACACATGAAAGTGTTAGTCAGAAGAAGAGCATATGCCTGAAAGGCAGAAAGTGTCACGGCCGTGGCAACGGAGCACCAAGAACCAGACGCAGAGACCAATATCTATCTAATATCTTTATTAAGTAAATATATAAAAGTAATAAAAACAAGTGAAGAATATAGTTCAGAAGCAGACCTATCAAATGAGGTCAAATATAGTCCAAAAATGTATTGTCCAATAAATGAAATTAGAGTTCAAAGTTTTTAATCCAATAACCGAAACACACACTATTGCCAAGCAATAGTGTGGGGAAAATGCCCAGAGTCTTTGAAGTCCAAGGTAACTTGAGAACAAGGCTGGAAACAAACTTGAATCATTAAACAAGGTCCGTGACTAGGAACAAGGCAAAAGAAAGATTCTAAGAACAAGGTCCGTGGCTAAAAACAAGGCTAGACAAATCTTGAATACTTGATCCGGAAAGCAAGGAACTGGGGTTGCGGACTTTGCGAAGTCCACACAAGGCTGGAAACTCGAAGTTGCTTCTGGAGCTGCTCTGTTGACTCCGCAACAATTCTAACGTGCCAGGCACCTATATTGGGGTCTCGTTTTCCCGCCAACGACCTCTTTCCCTAGAGAACGGGAAACGAAACCCAACTTTGTCCAGATGTGAAACTCCTTAGAATTTCCCAAGGAAAGCATGGCTAATACACCTGTTGTTTAGCTGCAATCCGTAAGCTCCTACGAGTCTGTTCTCTCACTCCCCTGTCTGCAGAATAAGACTGTCTCCTAGGGAACGGGGGTGAGGAATGCCCAAGGTCTGTTTTACTGGGTTCTTGGGCGAAAACATCAACATCCGGCAGCTGTAAAGATTCCGGCCCTTGTTGAACCGGTGAAAACCCCATGTTTTCGTCTTCATCTGTCACGATGGCACTAGGAGCAGGACTACAAGGCCCATGAGGCATCACAGAAAGTCCCAGATTCAATCCCCAACATTTTCAGATTGAGCTAGGAAGACTGCAATCAAAAATTACTGCAGCATTGGTAGCAGTTAATACAGTCGAGTCTCACTTACCAAGCTAAACGGGCCAGCAGAAGCTTGGATAAGTGAATATCTTGGATAATAAGGAGGGATTAAGCAAAAGCCTATTATACATCAAATTAGGTTATGATTTTACAAATTTAGCACCAAAACATCATGTTATACAACAAATTTGACAGAAAAAGTAGTTCAATACGCAATAATGTTATGTTGTAATTACTGTATTTACAAATTTAGCACCAAAATATCATGATATATTGAAAACATTGACTACAAAAATGGCTTGGATTATCCAGAGGCTTGGATAAGCGAGGCTTGGATAAGTGAGACTCTACTGTAATGATAATTCTGGGTGGTAGGGGTGTGCAATTTTTTTTTAGTTGTCGTAAGTCTTATTAAATTCATTACATTTCTACTTATGATGCAATATCTGAAGCGTGGGCATGGCCCATGCTGAAAACTTAGGAACAGAAAGTTATCCAATACTTTTTTGTTTGCATTTTGTAAATCTCAGAAGCCCCCCAAAATCAGTTTCATTGTCAGTGCAAGAAGCAAAGCAAAGCCCTAAACACTGCCTTTCCTTTTTAAATTAATGGCCTCAAGGCATTAGGAGAGGAAAGCAGCAAGGAGAAAGCAGGGTTCTCTGGGAAAGAGACTGAGAAAGCACAGAATTCTGGGAAATGTAGTTTGGGAAGGTGAGGAGCCCCATGCCAGAGAATTCAAAAGGCCCTGCCCTAAACTACATTTCCCAGAATTCTGCTCAGCATCAGAAAGCCCCAGTCAGCATAGGGGAGAGATTTGTCTTTCTGTAGCAGCAGCCAGCCAGAAGTCCAATACATTGTTGAATCTGCAAAGAGGAGGACTGACTGATACTTCTAGTAAGTAAATCTCTGTGCTGGGTTGGGAGGAAATCCCTAAATGGAAGTTCTATTGGTTAATTTGAGAGACATTCAATGAAATCGCTGCTATGGCTTTAAAAAAACAAAACAAAATGTTTTTATCAAAACTTTAAAAACTTCTGTAAAATCAGTAGATGCATGAATATTTCTGAAAGTTGGGGGGAATGATCCCTGTTATCTTATGTCATTGTATAGAAAATTCAAGGAGATAGCTCTTGTAGTTTTTAAAAAAAATAAAATGTTGTTTATAAAAACTTTGAAAATTCCCTGAAAATCTGTGGATAAGTGAAACATTCTGAAATTTGCTGGGCTAACAGTGGCAAATATGTTCTACCATTTTAGCAAGTTTCACCCCAATAGCTGTAAAAACGAGGGAGAAAGGAGCCTCTGAAGTTTTCCCACTTGTGCAATTACTATAATGAAAAAGTAACAAAATGTTGTTACTCTTGTTATAGTAACGATATTTTTACTAATGATGCTTTAGATACACTTTAGAAATGAAATGCTGGCACCCCCTAACTTTGTAATGACTTTTGAAACATTTTTTTATTGAATGTACAGCCCTACTGAGTTAGATGGATTAATGGTCTAATACACTATAAGGCCACTACCTATGAATAGCTGAAGATAAGTTAAAAGCAAGTACTTTGGACTTAGAATCTTTGCTCCCAATATCAACTGATTTCTGCATTTCTTTTCCAACTTGGGTTGAATATGAACACAAACAGCTATGCTGAAAAACCAGGCTCAAAAATAGCTTGGAAGGATGGAGGAGTTTTAAAGCATCATTTCTTTCCCTTGAACGGTTTGCGAGTAGTTTTCCAACACCTGCTCCTGAGTAAATTTATTCACTAAGTGCAGTACTGTGTCACTGGGAAAAGGAGAACAGATAGTTCTCATCTCTATGACTGTTCAGACATTACCAGTGCCATTAGACAGAATTGAATGGCTCACTGGGACTCTAAGATAACTTAAAAGATTATCTGTTTGTTGTAAGTTCCAAAACATATTCTGTCAAAAATAAAAGAAAGAAAAGATAAAGATAAAACTGCAATAAAACAAATACATCAAATGTTTTAAAAGAGGTGAATACAGAAATTGATAGGAAAAAAACCATCTAACTGGCTCATCTTTGTCAGATCAAATTCCTAGCAAAGTTGCTTTTTAGGGGTTCCAGCTGGTCTGTGAATCAGGCATGCCATTTTGCACTTGATAAAGTTTTGCATTTTGATCTGATAGTCACCTGATTCTCACTATACTTTGCAACACTAAGGTAGAGAAATAAAATATTAGAACACTGCCTTTCTCTAAATCTCCTGTTGTTTAAAGCTATCATTTTGAAAGCATTTCAAGTGTGGTCCAAGAGAAATAATCTGTATTTCTCTTATCCACTGGGTTCAACCCAGAAGCATACTCTTAATTTAAGCCTGGATCATTGATGAGGGTGGGATGTTTCTATATTGGAGATTTTCTGCAAGAAAACAAACAAAAATGAATATTTATCTAGCTCCTACTCCCTACAGATTGTGTTGAGGCATTGAAGAGCCCAGTACAATTTGTGTTCAATCCAAGTAGATGTACATACTATTCCTTTCTACTTCAACTTATGCTGAATTTGGGAAGATTTTGTATGTGAAACTTCATCAGTTTTCATTTTTGCTGCATTTACTCATCCCCTTGCAGGTCCATATTAAATTGGAAACCACCACCTCTTACCAAAAAAGTAACTTTGGTTCCGATTTTTCACTCCAGAATTCATCACCAACCTCAGAAACTTTTATTTTCATGACCAGATCCCTTTGACCTCATTGCCAGTCTTAAAAAATGATTTTTTTTTGGGTAGGGACACGCAAAATCCACAACCCAAGTGGGTTAAAACACTTACAGTTACATCTATGCAGAGTAATTCTTTGCAGAGAAGGCCTTTTTGGTGGCTGCTCCAAGACTGTGGAACCCCCCCCCTCTCTCTCGAGAAACCAGAATGGCCCCATCCCTACTTCCCTTCTGCAGGCATTTAGAATAGGATAAGGGGCACGCTGCTAGGGCGGTTGTAGGTGGCATTCTAAGGAGGGGATTGTGAGCTTTAAATGCTATTTTAGGTGTATTTATTATATGTTAACCATATTTTAACCATAATCTACACAATGCTATTTAATTGTTTTTTAAGTTTTGTATTTCCTTTGTTTTAAATTGTGGCCAATGTGCGTGATTGTTAGCTATATTGAGTCCCCACAAGGAGGAAGGTGAAGTATAAACAATCATTATTATTATTATTATTATTTTATGACACAGCAAACAAGATAGATATGCTGGATTTCATTATTATTATTATTATTATTATTATTATTATTATTATTATTATTATTATTAAATGAGCTGCCTTGGGTTTCATGTTGAGAGAAAGGTAGGATGTAAATAAAATGAATAAACCAATAAATGAGAGAATAAAAAAAGAAATGAGTCAATTCTGTACAGAACTCTTTCTTCCCTCTGACAGCAAAGATCTTTGCATGGGAGGAGGAAGTAGGTAAAGCTGTACTTTACAAATGAGAAGGTCCTTAGGAAATGATGAGCAGTATGGAGGAGGTCTGCAGATAGAAGGTATACCTTCCAACATTTCACAGATGAAAGTTGGGACATACTTGGCCAGCCAGCATCAGATTGTGATCACGATGAGAAAGAACATGTAAGTTAGAAGAGGCTGTAGCAGTTCACTTTTGCCTAAGGGCATTTCTACATGGGCACTATAATGCAATTTGGTTCCAACCTGCAATCAGTGGATATTGTGGCCACTGTCCCAGACTCAAACTAATCCCAGGGCTATTTGTGTAGGTACTTTGAAGCAGAACTGGTTTGGTTTAATCTACTTCCTAACTTGAGTTTAGTGTCTGTCCTCCAGCTGTTTTGGCCTCCAACTTCCAGAAGCTTTAGCCAATTTGTTCAATGGTCAGGAATTCTGGGAGTTGGAGGCTTAAATGGCTGGAGGGTCATAGTTTGAGGACGCCTGATAAAGAATCACCCTAAAACTCCTGGGAAGATTATGCCCCTCATCTTGTCTTTTCCCTGCTGAGTTAAATTCAAACTACTTTTGGATGTTAAACTCAGTCTGCAGCAATTTAAGGTTTCCTTCCTTCAACCTTCCAGAGGTGAAAAGAAGGAAACAAGAAGAGAAGAAGACAGTTGCTGAGACATTTTTAAAGCATCAGAAAAATGGGGCCACAGAGATTTAGAAGGGATTATCCTTGGCAAACTGGGACAGTTGGAGGGTAAGGCTGATGGTAGGTATTGCCCAATTCTTTTGTTTTAAAATGATTTGTAAAAATAATTATTTGTGGATCATCATTACCATATCATTCCCAGGTGATGAAGTCTAGTGGGTATGGGTTTAAAGCCCACTTTCCTCCACCCCATTCTTCCAAATTACCTTAGCAATGCATGAGCATGCGGACTAAAAAACAGACAGGCAAAGTAGGTAGATTAATGGGCTGGCCTTTAACCTTAAACCTATGGAAACCCACCAGGGAAATGTATTTCTCCATCAGCACAAACCAAAAAACACAGGCAAAAATAATTTGGCACTAAAGACAATTCTGACAGGAAACCTAATTTGTCCCCTGGGGCTATGAGAAGTAACTGGCCAGTTAATGCCCCATGTCAGTGAACCTACTAGAAACGAAGTACAGGACGAGTGTGTAAATCAGAGCTGGAACCCTGCAAAAATATGGTCATTACAAAAAGAAATGCACAAGGGAGATACAAACCAAACTATAATGGCCAAAGAACAAAAAAAGGCTCAGAGGTGAGAGACACAATGTTTTTTCCACTGGCTCTGTGGATTCTGGTGCTTAAAACCTCCAGAATTACCTTGGTGGACCACAGGACCAATTTTCCCAGAATGTCTGTTGTCAGAAGTGGCCAATCCTATGTTTCTAGGTAGTACCAACCTGGTATGATAGTGATGGCATCCCTATTAATTTTACCAGCTATTTTTATTCAGTGCTAGCACAGTAGAACTTGGAGAAGCTATGCTTTGGAATTACAATTCTTAGAATGGGAAATGCAGGGAAATGTGGTCACCAAACCTAACTTTTCCAAGTTCTAAATGGACCAGTGCACTATGATGCATCCATTTAGCTGTCATATTTAACAGTCCCTGCTACTCGGTTTCAAAGCCTGGTGATGCACAAACCTTTCTCAGCTATATATCTATCCACAAGGGATCTGGTAGAAACATTACAGCCCACCTGTTCCTAAATAAAGTTACATTTTTCAAATGTTTTCACAATCTCAGGATGCTTCCTTAGCAACCTAGCATGATTGCTCAAGAAAGCCCATATAAGAATGTCTCACCAACAGTTCATTAAAATGGTATATTTAGTGCATATTACTATGAGTGATTAATATTATATCTACTAAGTTTAGTCAAAGTCAACTATGCAAGCTAACTTTGTTTAGAATTGCAAGCTTAATAACTTAAGGACAACATAAAGAGGCCCACATTTGATTACCCCAAAGACCTACTTGGTTCACTATTTTATTCCATAGTGGCTAGCTAGTTACCTATATGAAAAGGGAAAGATGACAAAATCTGGCAGCTCCAAGAAAGCTATTTTTAATGCCTTTCTTCCTTTATGCCCACCACACTTGTGCCCCTTTTCCTAAGACTATCATTTATGCCTGTGAAATGTACCAACCGGATTCTACCAAAGATCAATAGTTAATGCTCCCCAGTTATTGTTTTTAACTTTTGTTCAACATTGAGGAGCACTCTAATTCTAGTCAAATACTCAGCTACCATTTATTGTGGTGTATATTATGTTATGTTTGCTGGGTTTGTCTTGTTGAAAAAGTTCTTCTGCTTGAAAAAAGTCTAGCAGTTGATCAGATCTCTGGAAATTTCTAGCCATATCTGTTCCATATGCTGTAGCTTGGCAAAGATAGTCCTGTTAACAAGCCCTAAAATACTTCATCTGAACTTAAGGACCTTATCACATGGAGGTCCTTGATGCAGGGGACAGTGAGGGGATCCATGGGGAAATGAAGCAAATTGTGGGGCATTGGGGCAAATCTTGCCTTTCATCATCTGCTTGCCCATCACATGCTGGAAAGCATACCTTTTTGGCATGCTCCTGCATTGTCCCCATGATTTCCAATCTAACATGCGTAATCTCCCCTCATCGAATTCCCCTGAATTGCATGCAAGATTGGCTGATATACTAATGAATGAAATTACTTAAAACATTGAACTTGGGAGCTCATCACAGTTGGCAAATTCCTTATCCTAGAACACTTCACTGGCATGGCCATCATAGAGCCCCGCAGGAGTAGCTGTGCATCATGTGATGAGATCCGGTGGGATCCATGCTGGCTGCGTTGATGAAGTGTTCTAGGATGGGGAATTTGCCAAATATGATGATGTCCCAAGTTCAAGGTTTAAGTAATTTCATTCATGAGTATATCTGCCAGTCTTGAATGCAATTAAGAAATCCTGCTTTGCCTCCAGATATTCATCTGAACTGAATGTTGGGTAGCACAATTGGAATACACTGCTTACCACCCCTGCTTTGTTACCATCCTGTACTCAAAGGCTATGTCATATAGTAAGAGTGGGCAATGGTGGTTGCCCAGATGTTTTTGGCCCATAACTATCATCAGATACAGCCAGCATTGCCATTAGCAAAAAGCTATGGGAAATGTCAAATAAAAGCCTCTGGTGGCTAGATAGAATCATAGAATAGTAGAGTTGGAAGAGACCTCATGGGCCATTCAGTCCAACCCCCTGCCAAGTAGCAGGAAATCGCATTCAAAGCACCCCCGAAAGATGGCCATCCAGCCTCCAAAGAAGGAGCTTCCACCACAGTCCAGGGCAGAGAGTTCCACTGCCAAACAGCTCTCACAGTCAGGAAGTTCTTCCTGATGTTCAGGTGGAATCTCCTGAACATCATCTCTAATTATCTCTATCAAGGGATAGGACAAGGGATAGATCTTGTCCTATCCCTTGATAGAGATAATTTTTTGTGTATTACATGTTCACATGACAACATGACAACCTTTAGCAAAGGACATATCAGAAAAAGCTTTTGGTTCAGTTTTGTCATAGAAGTGCAAACCAGATCTCCTTCTCTCTCTGTGTGTAATATGTATATATGTATATATGTGTGTATTAGGGTTGTCCAAATATTCGTTATGTTTCTCGTTTCGTAATTATTTCGGATTGTTCTCGTTTTTTGAAACGAGTATTGAAACGTTTTCCCTGGGCGCAACTGGCAATGTAATTCGAACCATCGTTGGCCCATTCTCTAATTGTTTCTTAAAATTTTCGTTAATTTTTTTCCTTCCAAATTTTTTTAAAAATATTTTTTTATTTTTTTATTTTTTGTTTGTTTCTGCAACCTAACATGAATGGGAGCCTAGCGCAGCCTAACATGGCTACCGCTCCCTGGCCAATCAGAGACTTCCACGATGTCTGAAAAAGGTGGGGGCTAGCGTCCTCCATGTCCACGTGGAGGATCTCTCCCCTCCCCAACTGAGCCAAGCCATTCTGGGTTGGGATACCGAGGAGAGAGGGTGTTTTGCGCGCGCTGGGAAGCTGCTTGCTTGCTTGGGGGAGAGAAGGCCAAGTGTGATGCCTCATGGGCCTTGTAGTCTGTTCCTAGTGCCATCGTGGCAGATGAAGACGAAAACATGGGGTTTTCGCCGGTTCAACAAGAGCCGGAGTCTTTTCACCTGCCGGATGTTGATGTTTGTACCCAAGAATTCAGTAAAACAGACCTTGGACATTCCTCGCCTCCGTTCCCTAGGAGAGAATCCTATTGTGCAGATAGAGGAGTGAGGGAACAGAATCGCAGGAGTTTACGGATTGCAGCCAAACAACAGGCTGATTAGACCTGCTTCCCTTGGGAAATTCTAAGGAGTCTTGCATCTGGACAAAGTTGGGTTTCGCTTCCCGTTCTCTAGGGAAAGAGATTGTTGGCGGGAAAACGAGACCCCAATATAGGTGCCTGACGCGGGAGAATCTTTGCGGAGTCAACAGAGCTGCTTCAGGAGTAAGATCATGTGTGGACTTCGTAACCCCAGTTACTTGCTTCCTGGATCAAGAATTCAAGTACTGCCTTGCCTTGCTTTTAACCACAGATCTAGTTCCAAGAATCACTGTTTGCCTTGTTCCTAGTCACGGACCTTGTTAAAGAACCAAGATTATATCCAGCCTTGTTGTCAAGTTACCTTGGACTCCTAAGACTCTGGCATTTCCCCACACTATTGCTTGGCCATAGTGTGTGTTTCGGTATTGGATTTAAACTTTGAACTCTAATATCATTTATTGGACAATACATTTTTGGACTATATTTGACCTCATTTGAAAGGTCTGCTTCTGAACTATATTCTTCACTTGTTTTTATTACTTTTATACATTTCCTTAATAAAGAAATTAGATAGAGATTGGCCTCCGTGTATGGTTCTTGGTGCCCTGCTGCCAGGGGTCTGACACTAAGTGACTGGGGTAGAGTGTTTCTGTTGTTGCTGGTTCGATATTGTGTTTTTTTTTTGGGGGGGGGGGAATTGGCTGGGGGCTTGGGGCAGAGTCCTTGCTGTGGCTGGCTTTAGGGAACTTTTTTTTTCCAAAGGAAGTCTGCGTCCCTGCTAGTGCTGAGCTTGGGGTGCTTTCCATCTACTCCTGAGGGAGACCTTTTGCCTTTCTGTTTTCTTTTTTGGAATTTAGCAATCACCACATCAGCCCTTCTTTGCAATCCTGAAAGGGGGGGGGGGATTTGAAAATAATAGTTTCCAAAGGATGTCTGCATTCCTGCAAGTGCATTGCTTCCCTCCCGCTCCATTTGTAATCCCAAGCCCCCGGGCTGAGTGTTATTGCAGCAATCACAAAGACACACATTGTTTTCAAACCTAAAGGGCACACTGGAAGAAATAGTTTCCAAAGGACGTGGGGCACCCGCCAAGGCATTGCTTCCCACACGCTCCATTTCTATTCCCAAGCTTTGGGCTGAGTTTTATTTCTGCAATCACAAAGTCAGACATTGATTTGATTCAATAGAGGGCCCACAGCAATTTATAGTTTCCAAAGGACGTTGCCAATCCTGTCAAGGCATTGCTTGGCGTGTGCTGCATTTCTAATCCAAAGTCCTCAGCCAGAATTTCATTTTTGCAATCACAAGGTCAGCCAGTGGCACCATTGATCAAAAGGTTCAAAGGCAATTTATAGTTTCCAAAGGACGTTGCCAATCCTGTCAAGACATTGCTTGGCGTGTGCTGCATTTCTAATCCAAAGTCCTCAGCCAGAGTTTCATTTTTGCAATCACAAGGTCAGCCAGTGGCACCATTGATCAAAAGGTTCAAAGGCAATTTATAGTTTCCAAAGGACGTTGCCAATCCTGTCAAGGCATTGCTTGGCGTGTGCTGCATTTCTAATCCAAAGTCTACACAAGTAGAAGAGGGACTTTTACAGTGATAAGAACCCAATTGAACAGGAAATAAGACTTTCAAACCAGGAACAGGTTTCTTCAAATATTGAAAAATAGTGTATTATAAAAAGTTATGAAAATTCGCCAAAAATCATAGGAGACAGGAAACATTCTGCAATTTGTTGAGCAAAGAGTGTGGAATGTGTTCTCCCACTGTACCAAATTTGATGAGAATAACTCAAGAAATGAGGGTGGGAGACCCCCAGAAAAGTCCCCCCCGGTTTCCTGTTTTTTGGCGATTGCGCATGCGCGTCCGCCATTTTAGAAACATTTTAGAAACATTACGAATTTTCGGAAATATCCGAAAATTTGGGGTGAAACATTAAGAAATAATTTCTATATCGAAGAGCCGGCACCCCCTACTTTAGAAACGAGAATTGAAACATTTTTTCCATCGATCGGACAAGCCTAGTGTGTATATGTGTATGTATATATGTATATGTGTGTGTATATATGTGTGTGTGTATGTGTATATATAGAATCATAGAAACACACACACACACACACACACACATATACACAGTATATATATTCTGCCATAAAAGCAACAATGGACAGAAGCATTCAGATTAGATGATCTTCTGAAGAATAAGTTGGATAACAGGAATCACATGTAAGGACATTTAGTACAGATGCGAAGTCATTTAGGAACTCTTTTTGAGTGGAATGGGAGATATGCATTATGTTGTATCTCAATATGTTTTCTTAACAAAAGGTTTAGGATAGTTTGGAGTAATACAAACTGGTCATGTCAAGATTCAATATGTCATGTTGGTTGTAATTGTAATGATGAGCCAATAAGAAGCTGAAGCTTTAAAGCCTCCTTTCATTCTGAGTCTGGATGGGATTCAACCTTCGATGGTAAAGGAAAGGCAAAAAGAAGGCACGGCTCAGTGAGCCGTCCTCTCTCCTCTGCAAATATTTATGTGCTAAGCTTTCACACTTAAAAGCCTAATTGGAGTGTAGTGGAGCTCAATGCACTTGAAGGTAGCCTAATGGAGACATTGCAGTGCTATTAGCACAGATGGTTGTCATATGTATGCAAATGAGGAGCAAATTGAATTTGGTGTCCCCTCTCACCAGCTGTCCTATCAGCTCCTGCTTCTGCAGCAGCTAATCCTTCCGTGCAGATTCATTACTGCTGGCGCATTAATCATTGCTGTTTTCCCTGGTACAAAGGAAGGAGCTCTCTCTTTCATGTGGGTGCGTCCTTTGGTGGAGATGTCCCAGCTCTGGAAAGGAAGTGCGTGTGAGTGGCTTCATTAGTGAAAAGGATCAGGAGGAGGGGACTGGAGGGCCTGGCTCTTTCTGACATCAGATGTGCCAGTGTGTCAGTTCAAAGAGGTAGGGATGGTGCAACCTGCCTGTCAGATTGCTTAAGGGAGGCTCCGTTGGCTCCATGGTCCTATCTAGGGAAGACAGCATGTGCATGGCAGCTGGGCATTTCCCCAGTCTATTTGTGGGGCTTTTCCCTTTTCTGGGCTTCAGTCTATGCAGCTCTACCAAACACCAGGCACCAAAGCTCCAGTAAGCGGTGCCTGGGGATTTCAGTCCCCTCAATCTCCATTAAAGTTCGGTGCAAACTTCTGTTGACTTTAATGAGAACAAGAGCAATGCCTTATTGTGTTAACGACTTGAGCTAATATATCCTCATTATGAAAAGTTGCAAGAGGAAAAAGAAAACCATTATGGTTGCATCTATCATTTAGTCTGAGGCAACAGACACAAATAATAGGGTAGCCAAAACTGGCTGTGGAACTCCCTCCCTAGTGACATCTGGCAGGCTCCATCCCTTTTGAGTTTTAGAAAGAAAGTGAAGACCTGGCTATGCGAGCAAGCATTCAAAGAATACATTTTGTTGGCTTCGACTCAGTCTGGACAAAGGTTTATGTACTAGGTTTTGTGGATGAATGGCTCAAGTATTTTGTATTATTTTAAATCTGTTTTTAATTGCTTATGTTTTATTCTTTTGTATTGTTGTATATTGGCATCAAATTCTGCCAGTTTTGTAAGCCGCCCTGAGTCCCTTCGGGTGAGAAGGGTGGGATAAAAATGATGGAAATAAATAAATAAATAACCAAACAAACAAACAAATAAATAAAACCTGATCTCAAGACCATTTCTCTCTCTCTCTCTCTTTCTGTCTAGTATTTTCAGGTGTATACATGAAAAAATCAAACTATGAATAAAATAGCTTTATTTGTCATTGTCCTATTGCACAATTAAATTACTTGCCTTCCCCTGCACACACCAAAAAACAACACATCCATCCCTCCACACACCCCCCACCACTACACAGCCCCCAATGCCACATCAATGTAAAACCACAGAGTCCTACTTGGCTACAGCTCTAGGATAAAAACTATCCAAGTCTTTGTCACCCAGTACCATCCTCCTGGTGGCACAGTGTGTTAAAGCGCTGAGCTGCTGAATTTGTGGACCAAAAGGTCCCAGGTTCAAATCCCAGGAGCGGAATGAGCGCTCGCTATTAGCCCCAGCTCCTGCCAACCTAGCAGTTCGAAAACATGCAAATGTGAGTAGATCAATAGGTACTGCTCCAGCGGGAAGGTAACGGCGCTCCATGCAGCCATGCTGGCCACATGACCTGGAGATGTCTATGGACAACGCCTGCTCTTCGGCTTAGAAATGGAGATGAGCACCAACCCCCAGAGTCGGTCACGACTGGACTTAATGTCAGGGGAAACCTTTACCTTTACTACTATCTGCTAGAGGGCAATAATGTAAAAAAAAAAAGAATATGCCAGGTCAGATATAAATATATATATATATTATCTGTAGTTTTTATTTTTAGTTTTTAAAAGCCTGTCTGTTGTTTAGATACTAGTGATGTTCTTCAAATGGATTACAAGATTTTATGCAAGGCTATTGAAAGGACCACTAGTGGAGCTAAGTATGTACATACTTCAGCTCATTCAATCTGTATGATTTTTATATGTAAAGGGGAATAAAGAGTCAAACCTACACTGGTCTGCAGTTCAGATCGTATTACAGATGCCTGTGATAGTACATTTTCTTATCAGAAATGACACGGTTCTATGACACGCCAAAGACTGCCAAATTTGATACAGTGCATTAAACTTAAGACATGGCTATAACATGCCATGTTTTAACTAGCACATTTTAGTAAGCTTTCAGCAGCTAACAATTTTATGCATTTAAACAATTTTATTTTGTTTAAATTAATTACTTAATTCAATTTGTTTATGTATAGGTGCATTCAGGTCACTGGTCAATTTATGGCAGCCCCATGAACATCATAGGGTTTTCCTAGGAAATGAATACTCAGATCCTGCCTTTGAAATGTATCCCACAGCACCTAGTATTTGTTGGTGATTTCCATCCAAGTACTAAGACCAATAGAAGACCAGTGGAAATCCATAGAAGGTGGATATGGAAAACTGCACTAGAGAAGTAGTAGATGCAAAACAGAAGAGACAAATGATGCAGGACATATCGCATTTATTACCATGTCATAGGAAAATCTGGCCCCGCTGAAATTCCTTTTCTCACAGAGCTATGAAAATGAACAAGGTTCTCAATGAAGGAGTTGAGGTTCTTTCTTGGTGCTCAAGGCCCCAACTTCTCCTGGGAAATCTGTTGGGGAAGTATGTCAGTGGTTGGCATAAGCTAAAAGTGGATGAAATTAGAGTTTGGGAAAATTAATTTTGGGGACTACAATTCCCAGATGATGATGGTTCAAGTGTTTCAATCTACTAACCATAGCTTTGGGCTATCAGTGGTTCAGGTTCTATCCAAGACAACAAGACTACAGGAATCAGGGAAGTATTGTTTGTGTATTCCATGTAGTGTCATTATTTTGTAATTGTGCCCTCACTGTCTTGCTTTATTGACATGGTTTGCCAATTCTTTAGAATTTTTCCTGTGGATGATGATGATGATGATGATGATTTCCTCCAATGACATCCCCTCTCCCTGTCTCCTTCTTCCACGACAATCCATTATAGCAAATGTGTCCCCCTCTTCAAAAGCATGCATTTGGGCGACACATTCAATACCCTCTGGTTCTGAGACTTGTTTCTCTACAGGCTGCCTTGAGGTGCTGATTAATGCCTCCCTGTCCCTGAGGTACAAACATCTGACCTACAAATTACTCCTAGTTAAGAATGTGGGTAAGACAAAAGGAAGTGAAAGAAAGCTTCCCCCAGGAAGGGAAATTCACTCCAGAAAGAGTTATCATGGGGAAAAGGTGTCTCCACTGAAGCTTTTAAGAACAAACCTACAGAACCCATCTTGTTTGTAACTTGGGGACTGCCTGTATTCTGCTTTGCTTTTTCTAGGATGCCAAAACTTTTTCAGTTGTTCATCACTGCAAAAACCAGCTGAGTTAGTCCATAAAGAAATATCTTTATTTCCTTTCTGGATGTGAGAAGCAGGTTTCTAACTGTGGCTACCAAGTCTTAGCAGTTTCATGCCTTAGTCTGACATGTCCCTTCCTATTCCCTTCATACATACACTATAGTTTGTATTTTAGGTCACGAAGTAGACAGAGAAAGAGGGATTCTGTAGCTAAGGCTTTTTGTTAAGTAAACAAACCCGAACACAAGGCAAATTGAAAATCACAAACTGTGTCAGCATGTGATTGCAGCTGAAAACAGCTCGCCACTATTTGAAGGAATAATAGAAAATGAATGCTGGCATGCTGTGATTACCAAAACTGAGATTACAAATGCAGAGGATTTAAGAAATGATGATTCACCCTAATTTCAGACTAAAAATCCAAATATAATAGACATTAGAAATGCAATATAAATCCTGCAAACATATTTACTTGTTCCCTGGTGAGATGCTATTTGATAGGTTCAGATTTTCAACTACAAATGTCAAAAAATAACCTATTCTTTTAAAAAGACTACCGGTACTTAATGTCTTGTTTTATAGGCATATCTCTGGACCTTTCTGCAAGCTTAACCAACTGATGACTCTGAATGCAAAGCAAACATCAACAGAAGAACAACACAAAAGTATTCATGAATATGGATTGGAGGTGGGAGATGAAGACCATCTCACTGAGTCTCCACATTAATAAGGCCTAAGACCAGTATGGTGTAGTGCAGGCATGGACAAACTTCGTCCCTCCAGGTGTTTTGGACTTCAACTCCCACAATTCTTAACAGCCTACCTGTAGGATCAAAGTTTGCCCATGCCTGGTTCAGTGGTTAGAGTATAGAACGGGTATGGGCAAGCTTTGACCTTCCAGGTGTTTTGGACTGCAGCTCCCACAATTCCTAACAGCTGGCAAGGTGGCTGGGACTTCTGGGAGTTGAAGTCCAAAACACCTGGAGGGCCGAAGTTTGCCATGCCTGGTGTAGAAAATGAACCTGGAAGATCATAGTACTTCACACCCTTACCCTGGTGAGGCATTAACTTCTTTGTATGGTCTTTCATCTTGGCTTACATAATAAGGAAGTTGTGATTTATTATTATTATTATTATTATTATTATTATTATTATTATTATTATTATTATTATTATCCCGCCTCTTCCAACTTCTCAAAACAGGCCACAGCACAGTTAAAAACACACAAATACTATGTATAAATTCTACAAACACACATTAAAATTCAGTTCCATAAAAGATACAGATCAAAGCATTTCTGTAAAATACACATTAATCATATAGGTCAAAGACCAAAATACATGACATGAGTTTAAAATTCATGCTTTCAACTTACTGGGAAGGCCTGCTGGTAGAGATAGGCTTTTAGATGGTTTTAAAATTCCGATGGCTGATCTAACTGCTGCAGCTCTTTTGTCAGGCCATTCCACAGTTGTTGGGTGGCCAATGAAAAAGTCCCCATGGTGATGGTGGCCAGTCGAGTTCTGGCTGGTTGGAGTAGAGGCTCCCCAGAAGACCTATATGTGTGGGGCAGATTGTATGGGAGAAGGCAATCCTTTAGGACCTGGACCCAAACCATGTTGGGCTTTAAAAGTCAAAACCAACTTTGCCAGGAGACTAATTGGCAGCCAGTGGAGTGATTTTAGGATAGATGTTCCTCTAAGCAATCTGGCTGTTGTACTTTGGACCAAATGGAGTTTCCGAACTTGGTACAAGGGTAGCCCAATGTAAAGCACATTGCAGAAGTCCAACCTTGAGGTTACCAAGGAGCTCTCACTTTTTAAATAATGTTAAATGGTGACAGTGAGTCCTTGTCACGACCCAGGCTGCAGAGCACCAATAACCATACACAGAGGCCAGAATCTAACTAATATCTTTATTGAAGGAATATATAAAGTTAATAAAAGCAAGTGTATGAAATAGTCCAGAAATAGACCTTTCAGGAAAGGTCAAAATTAGTCCAAAGAAACAATGTCCAATATGAAATATTAAGGTCCAAAGTTGTAATCCAATAACCGAAACACTCACTTTGCCAGGCAAAGTGAGGGGAGATGACAAGGTCTTTTAGTCCGTGAAACTTGAGCGAGGCTAGGAAGTAACTTGATTCTTGGGAAAACGAGGCTTGATTCAAGGCAACAAGGAAACAAGGAACAAGAACAAGATCCGTGGTAATTTCTTGGCAAAATCCGGGAAACAAGACGAGGCTGAGTCTTAGAAAGCAAGGCAGGATTCGTGGAGTAAACAAAGCTGGGAACGAAGGCTTGGCGACAGGAACGGAGGCTTGGAAGCGGAGTAGCTGTCCACACACGCTACTCCGGTTGCTGACGAATTGACTCCGCAAGATCCCTTTGTGGGTAAAACACCTAAATAGGGTCCCGTTTTCCCGCCCAAGAGCAGTTCTCTGGAGAACCAGAAACGAAAGCTATTTTCTGAGTCCAGATGCATGACTCCCTAAAGTTTCCCATGGGAAGCAGGCTTAATCAGCTGAATGCTTAGCAGCTATCCTAGCACTCCTGCGAGACGCCTGATTGACTCCTCTCTGTTGTTTACAAAAATCATGGCGAGAAAACGTAGGAGATTTAGGCTCAGGGCTTGTTTGACAGACTTCTGGAAGACAAATCTCTTGCAGGTGCAAGGTTTCCAAATCTGGCTGGGAAAGTTCCAATTCTGACTGAAACGGCGAAAAACCCAAGTTTTCCTCTTCATCTGGCACCACAGTGCCAGGAATGGGACTACATTGCCCATGGGTCATCACAGTCCTCCAATCTAACAGCTTTCTTCTCTATAACTGACCAAGCTACAGGGAGGTAGAGGTTCTGATGTAGAGTATTGAGTCCTCTCATTGCTAATTCACATTTATTCTATGTGCTACACTATGAAGTTCAGGGCTATGATCTCATGAAGTACTTACCTTTAGTAGTAATGGCATGGCACATTGCAGAGGGTGCAGCAGCCTTAGACACCTTGAGTATCAACATACCAGTAGAAAATATTGTGTGTGTGTTTGTGGGGGGGGGGTATTTTGAATACCAGTATTCAAAATGCATGAAGTATGTGGTAGGCTTAATGAGTTCAAAGTTTTACCTAATGAGGTGATAATTGTCCATCCCAAGTAGTTTACTAAATTTAATTACTCTGATTTTATCTGCTTGGATTTAATGTATTGTCCATTATTTTATTTTGTGTATTGTTGGAATGTTTTAAGTTTTTGTCAAATATGTTGTGTTGTTGTTTCGGGCTTGTCCCTGTTGTGAGCTGCCCCGAGTCCCTTTGGGGAGATGGGGCGGGATATAAAAATAAAGTATTATTATTATTATTATTATTATTATTATTATTATTATTACCAGCACGTGCACTACCAACTTCAGGTCCTCCAAATCTAGGAAGGTCACAATTGGCATATCAGCTGAAGCTGATAGTAAGTATTCCTGACCATTGCATCTACTTGGGCTGACATTTGGAGAGATGGGTCCAGGAGAACTCTCAAGTTGCAAACACAGTCTTTCAGGGGGAGTGTAACCCCACCCAGAACTGGTTGACACACCTCCATCCCCAGATTAGGACCCATCTCTCCAAATGTCAGCCGAAGTAAAATTTAAAAAAATATTTTTTAAAATATATTTTTTAAAAAAATTGGGAAAAAATTAACGAAACATTAAGAGACAATTAGAGAATGGGCCAACGATGGTTCAAAATACATTGGCGGTTGCGTCGTGAGACAACGTATCGAAATGTGTCTCAAAAAGCGAGAACAATCCGATATCAATCCAATATAAGATTCAAAACAATTTTTTGGACATACCTACTATCTATCTATGAATCTCTTTGTCTGCCTGAATCTATGCATCTGATTTCAAAAATATGTTGTTCACTCCAGATATATTTTAGGAAGGTTTTGAATGATTGAAGTGCCACACATTAATATAGTTTGATAAAATGCTATGTTTAGTCAATATCCAGCATAAACTCAGAAGATTGAGACCTATTTATGGATCAGAGTAGCTTTAACTTTTTCTTTCACATGAATATTAAATATCTCTTTTTCTTTCTGTTATCCATACAGAGAATGAGGTCTTTACATCTTTTTCATATAAAAACAGGTAATAATTTTATACTACTCGGTGCATCATTAATTGGTGCATGTATTTCTGAAGGGTAGAAAAAAAATTGTGTTTACCTCTTCCTGCATGCAGAAACACTAAGTGGTAGCGTGGATTCCATAGCAAATTCCATGTGAATAATTCCTCTTGTGTTTAGCTTCACTTCCCATATTGTTATCTTCATGGGGGTGAAGCGATAAACACCCTTTAAGGGTAAAATGCTATGCAGCAGTGAAAGCCAAGTTATATGCGTCTGCATTTTTGTTTTTATTTTAGAAAAGATGCTTTCTCAAGTGGTAAAGATTTCTCTCTCTTTTTTTTTGACAACTTGTGATTGCCCTTCCTCTTTTTGTATTTTGTATCCTGATTGCTTTGTAATTTGTCACAGAAAGGTAAACAGTGAGTCTGATTTCCCCATTATGCCCGAATGTATGTTTATCCCATGAAATACACTTTCTCTTTAAACATCTAATTCTGTGTACTTCTACAGGTAAATGTACTAAAGTTGACATCACTGGCAGTTGATCCTTGCGTCAAGTATTGCCAATGAGATCAGATCCTCCGTTGCATTAAAGGGCAGCAGCTCACAGAAGGAGAGGACTGAACAAACAGGAATTTGTTTTTACTACATTGCTTTTTACTACATTTTACTCCACTGCTGTTGCTTCACTGCCTGATGGTAGGACTGGCCCTGCTTGTTTCTGTCATTTAGCATGCTTATGATAGTGATATATGAAAATGTCATCTGAGTCATGTTTACTCTTAGGAGAAAAGAGCAGGGTGGACATTGGACAGTTGTGGGGGTCCAGGAGGTTACATTACCTTTCTAGAAGACTGTGGGGAGATTGCATCCCCACTGCAAATAAAAACCAAAATCATTCTACCTCTTAGTGTACTCTAATGGTTTTGTGGGGATTTTCATCCATTTTTGTGTCCCTCCGGGGCCTAAGTACCCTAAAGACACCAGATTCTGATTCTGATTATGAAGGCTAAACAGAGTCAGCCTTGTTTAGTACTTAGATGGGACACTGCCAGTGAATACCAGGCCCTTTAGCAGAAGAAGGCAATGGCAAAACCACCTCTAAGTATTACTTGCCTAAGAAAACCCAGTGAAATGCAATGGGTCATAAACTCAAAAAGCAATTTGAAGGCACATAAACACACATTTGCAAGGAGAAATCAAGAAAAGAAGATACAATCCAAAAGCTGGCATAGTGCAGCATTTTTTCACAATTTTCAACTAAGGACCTTATCACATTAACAGACATTTGCCATGCATTGTGGCAAACACCATATTAGCCAGCTTCCCCCTTACCCCATCCCAAAAATAGTCCCATTCAAAAACTAGAATTTTCATAAGTTGATTAACCAACTTCATGTTGATTCAGTGGGTTTACTCAAGTGGCTACTAAAAATTGACATTAGTGCTTTGGTACTGTTAACATTTGGTGGAAGAGTTTTGTACAAAAGTCTTATTCAGTGCCACATCTTGCCTACAAGGCTATGTGCTTTTCACACCAGGGATAAATATAATTTATTTAAATATAATCTGTGAACTCTTTTAGTTTCATTTCATATGGCAGAGCAGTGTTTCAGGAACACAGATGGGGCAAACTTGCACTGGCCCCATTCATCCATTATTTTGCTATTCCTGTTCAAGTCATGTCCTTCCTTCCCTATTCAGCCTGCTTCAAAATAACATAAATGTTGCTGCACATAATCATTTTCACACCTCCATGGATCTGATTTAACCCACATAGGTGATAATGGGATTACTCGTGCCTGCCCCCAAAGCTGAACAATTGGGACCACATCCATCATCTTCCTCCTTAATGAAAGAAATAATTGTCATGGGCTGACGTGTGTTTACCTCTCAGAGGCTGAGCCATTTATCTACACAAGTTCCCAGAGCTGATAAAATACTGTCATGTCAAGTGGAATCCAGACAGCTGTAAATCAAAAGGATAATAATACATGTGGTGCTGGGGATGAGTTGAAATGGTTTCAGCAGAGAGAATATTTTCACCAGGTTCCTGCATAATGTGTCCATTAAAACTCTATCAAAAGAAGTATTCTTTGCCTCCCAGCCACCCAACTTCCAAATATGGAGGCATCAGACTTTCTCTGGACTCCATCCACTGAGCAGAACTGTATGTGTCTCGGCGCTTTTGTTTTCTTTTCTGTCTGACACACATTAAGGGCACACATTTTCCAAAAGTCTTTGAATCCTTTGCCATTCTACTTTGCTTGAAGAAGAATATATGGCAAAAAGGATAGATCATGGCTATAGAGGAATGAACAATGGAGAAGAGCACAAGAGCATGCCAGCTGTGCATGTTTTCATGTCTCCCATGATTCTAGCCAGCTTCATGTTATTCTTGGTGTGTGAGTGTATGTATCTATCTCCCATAATTTCTAAATTTCAGCTCCATTGAATTTGATCAGAGTTGTATTAACACATTTAACAATATAGTATATCACATCTCAATTATCAGTTTTAAGATTTCCCCCTCTTTTTAACAGCTGAGTTAAGAATTCCTGTATGTCTTCACAGTGCTTTGGTAGAGTTCTTCATTTTATGATCCTCAGCTCTGAAAGTGGAAGAGGCTCTCAAAGATAGAGATTCCCCCCACCCCCCCAAGATATCTTATACCTTTTCAGAAAGCCTACTCAGGAATCATAGGAATAAGGCCTTAATATATCATTTAATTTGATTCAAGGTCTCTAAAAAAGCTGTTTTCTTCCTGTGGAAACATGCCTAATAACCCCCAATTGAAAATTAATACATGACACCATTGGGTGTTCTTTTAAGTTCTGTTAACCATTCAATGGCCTCTTGTGTCAATGGCCTCTCATTTCAAGTAGAATTGTGGCCAGGGCTTCTCCTGCCTCACCATGAGTTACACCATGGCATACAATCATGGGCATTCTTCATAGACAAAGACTGTGGTCACTCATTATGCCTCTTCATGGGGCCAGGAGGTGTCTGCTGGCAACCACAATGACTTCTTTGAATGCACAAGAAACATAACTTCTCAGCTGGCTCTTTTTTATAGAGTCCTTTTTCGGGTAAACAGCCCTCTTTTAAAACATTTTAAAAAGAAGAATGCTAGCTTCAAGTATACCCAAGCGTCCAAGGGATTTTTGGATAGGTCCCCAAAGTCCAATGTTATACTCATTGCTTGCAACTTGGGCAACATTCAGCTTCTGAAGTGGAGCAGCCAACAGGCATATTGGTTCTTTAGAAATTCCTGTTTCCAAGTGACCCGATAAAGATTCCAAACATTAGCATTCACAGCATACTGTCATCATAATTCCAAGACAGAGTAATGGTTGACTTTTATTCCAGGTTAATAATTCCTCACTCCACCTCTTCACAAGGTTTAGGAAGACACTGAAGAAAATATCCTAAAAGGCTGCCATGGAGATAGTTAGACATGATTTATGTGTTTTCAGTTTGAAAATATTATTTCAGCTGCCAAAAGCTATGCCCAGCCTTGGTCATGGGAGACAGCCCTTTGTACCAGGTGTGTCTTCCATCTGGGAAGAGGTATATTTGGATGACACACAAATATCCTGCCCTTAAGGTTGCCCAACACCCTATCTGGGAAAAAAGCAGCATCAACCTATTTCTTATTCAAGTCTTTCTGCATCTCATTGACATATGAATGTTTGGAAACAAACAGAAAATTCAGAAAAACATGCCAGATATTCAAGTTGGGGCCATTTCAATCTTGGGAAGAGCTCAGTCTTGCCCAAGCTTAAGGTAATTGGACCTCAGGGATCTTGGTATTTGCCACACCCTGGTTAGCTTTTGTTTTAATTCCAGATGGGATAGGCTCCATGGCTGGGCATGCTAATTAATCAATCAATGGCAACAAAAATAGCAGCAGGGGGAGTCAAACTTTGACACTTATTACGCCTTTTTTCAAGTGTCTGGAACTGAATCATTGTTTGCAAGGAATAACGGAGGTTTGGAAAAAGCAATCTTCACCTCCTTCTAGGCCACTGGAATATACCAGGTTGGGTGCTAGAATTTATAGTCAATCATGCTCCCATGGTTTTCTACAAGTAGTAGTAAAGGGCTATAATAAAAGCCAGCAGACTGGATTTTTATTCATGTTTTTGACATTGGAGCCATGGGCTGGTTGAGGCTGATTTGCATGATAATTTAACTGGATAGCTCTGGGTCATCACGAATATAAGGAATTGTCCCTTCCCTGAGCCTAGCATGCTCCCAGGGTTTGTGTATAACATGAAGATTCACAATCATCCCAGGCCCAATGATTTTGGTCAAATCCCAAGATCTAAGATTTCAGTACAGGACTGTTTGTTACATTACTATATACATAGCTCCAAGCAAGACGGAGGACCTGGATGGTGCCTTCCTAGAACAGATGATCACATATTCAGAAAGGAGAGATGTAATAGTAATGGGAGATTTTAACTCCCCTGCTATTTCTTGGAAAAGAAACTTTGCCAAGAATATCAGGTCCAATAAAGTCCTCGTTTGCCTTACAGAGAATTTCATTTTCCAAAAGATGGAAGAGGCCCACTGGAGGAGCTGACATGGCTCTGAAGTGCCTGACACGGGCTCCAGAAGGCCCAGCCCAGGCTCCGGAAGCCCGTGTCAGCCCTTCTGGTGGGCCGGGCAGGCACGGGGCCATCTAGAGCCCGCGTCGGGCACTCCGGAGCCTGCGTTGGCCCTTCCGGTGGGCCGGGCAGGCCTTCTGGAAGCCGTCTGTTGGAAGCAAGGCAAGTGGGGTTTATTTGTCTGTGGAATAATGTCCAGGTTGGGAGAAAGAGCTCTTGTCTATTGGGAGGCAGGTGTGGATGTTGTAATTAATCATCTTGATTAGCATTTAATGGCCCTGTGGCTTCAAGGCCTGGCTTCCTCTTGCCTGGGGGAATCTTTTTTTGGGAGGTGTTAGCTGTCCCTGATTGCTTCCTGTCTGGATTTCCCCTGAGTGTTGTTCTTTATTTAGGCTTTTCCTTAATCCCTCCTTATTATCCAACATTTTCACTTATCCAACGCTTTTATTTTTCAGTTATTGGTTTTTTTTTGGGGGGGGGCACCAAAATTTCTGTTTGCCTATACTTGAAAATTACCTTGGACCTGCTCTGCCCGTAACTTACATGACACAGATGGGTTAAGAGCCCTTGGCTGAATAGAGTGAATGCTGTCCTATGGAGGTTGACACTGTTTAATGATCAATGTTGTTTTATTTGTATGCAGTGTTCAAAGTCTGCCACTTTTAGAAACAACCTTGTAAAATTGCAGTTATATCTACCCTGAGCCCTCTGGATATGGCAGAGAGGGAAGCTCATCACAAACTGAATGTAATGCACACATTGTCCTGTGCTTGTTACTCTTGCAGCTGAATTTCAGTCAATGCCATTTGCTCAGCCATCAAATTTAGACAGCTCCATTTCGACATTTAGCAAAGACCAGCCACTGCCTCCTGGAGCCCCTGATTTCATTTGGCCCACTTTTTGGAATGGATTTCTGTTCCAGGGAGAGCTTGCGAGAATGGATGGTCTGTCATCCTACATCCAGAAACCTACCCCTGGGTTGATGTTCTGTTTGTGTGCAGCACAGGAGATCCAGGCCTCATAATAATTGTCATCGTTGAGCTATTTTTAGCCTACACACCAGCCGTCTGTGGGATATTATGCTGTAAAGTGAGGATGAATGATGGCAATTGATTATCACAAGCTGTGTGGCACAATATTAAGGCAAGAGGCCCCAGCTGTGTTCTCTCCTGCCTCTTTGGCAAGATAAAATACCCAGTTTCCATCCCTCTTAATTAAAGTGGGTAGAATACTTACAAGAGGAAGAGAGAGGTTACACTCAGTAAACAATAGTCTGCTCAATTAAGAGAAAATGCCTCTATGAAGCCCAGAGAATGGGTGTCAACAGCTTTTTTATTCTGATGCAACAGGAAAAACCTATTTTTGCCTCCTCCTTCTCCTAAGGCCCATCCCACAGCAAAAGGACCAGACTGAGATTGCTCCTGTTGCTTCCCTGGGCCATTTACACAGAAGAAAAAGGCAGGGAACCAGAATTTAAATTTCCAGTTCCCTGTGCATTTACTGTGCATACAGGGGGTCAAAATCTTGCCTTTTGTGTAGGGATGGCCAGAATTTTCCCCCTTGAAAGCTATTGTGTCATTTTCAGGCACAATGGAGCAAGGGAGACCCTAGAAGCCAGGAATGGGGGCAAGGAAGAGGAGGCAGACACTGCCTTGGGCTGTTTGAGCCCACGGAGGTTGGGATCACTGTAGAGATGTCTCCTGAGATCACAGATGGCAATTTCAGGAGGAATGTCCACAGGCCCAAGACCTACAAAGATGCTGACCTTAGTAAAAGGTCCAGATCTTTGGAAGTGTTATTTTCGTCCAGAATAAACCTGGATTTCCAGGTTTATTCTTGGTTCGTGTGCATTATCTTGAGGCATCATTTGGACACCTCATGGGAATGTGCACCCTATACCACATTGTAGTCCAGCATTGATTCATCATGCCTGGAAGCCACAGATATGGGACTTGTACTGGGACTTCCTAGAGCTGCTTCACAGATAAGAAGGGTGTCTTTAAAACACAGGTGTACATTAGGAATGGTAATATTTTACTAATTGGCTCCTCACAGACAAGAACAAATTCAAAGGTTTTATCACTACTTGGTGAGAATGTGATAGTTTTTGCACAATTTTTCCCTTGCATATTTGACTTTGGTTGCAAAAGACTTAAGAGGGAAATGTTGATTTTCAGGCACGGGGGAGGGAGGGGAGAGATAATTTGTGCAAAAACCAAACTGCACTGTGAAAAATACATCATTCTTTCTCCAAATAAATGTGGATGGAGGTATGTCTGCAAGAGAAAAAAGATCTATGGCATTATTTATTTTAGTTGCTTATTCATTCATTCATTCATTCATTTACAGATAAGGCTAAATGAATTTCATTGTTACAATACTCCATTACAGTAGCCTAATCTAGAAAATCACCATAGCCACATTTGGCTCCTTCAAGGAAAACAGCAATGAATGCTTCTCCTACCCTAACTTGTCCCATGTGGAGCCAAACACACCTGGGAAATACCCTATCTTCAGCATTTTCAGCATGTGTTGGTCCAGTTAAAATATATTGCATGCCTCAGTATATCTGCTTTAAATTATTTTCAACCTAGTGCAGCAAGAAAGGTCTGCCCACCAAAATGGGGTGTAATGGATACCTGCACATGAATGCCCAAGTGAAGTGGTTGGATGGATCTTTTGATGTGGAAGGGAATGTTCACTCATATCCTGGGCTAGCAGAGCTGGATCCAGGCCAGTGCTTCCTAAGCCACCCATGAATTTTGAATCCTTGGAAGGCGGAGGTCTGGCCTTTAATTAGGCTCGGGGCTGGAATGTCAGTATTTGGATGTCTTACTGAAGGCTCTCCTGAATGGATGACTCGTGAAGTCAGCGTAGGTTTTAATGTACTGATTTAAGGTAGAGTTGAGTAAGCACTGTTGGGAAAGTCTGTGAGCACACACACGTACATGTAAAAGAAAATTGGACAACATTTGTATAAATTATTTTTTCTATTTCCTTATTAATAACATATTACATAATTGAAAAAACAGAGCCAGCCAAACCTCACAGATGTGGGAGCCTTTTAAAAACATCACATCAGTCCCATAAATTCATTTTAAAAGCATTTGTGTTTGATCAATTCCATGGCATCATCTATTTATTTATTTGGTTCAAACTGAAGGGTAAAACAGGCACTCGGTGCTGTAAAACCTATTTGTTTCTGGTTTGGCATGTTTTTCATTGCCATGTTTTCCCAGACTTTCTTTCTCTTTCTGTTCTCTTCTTTTTCCAGGCAAGTGATGTCAAGAAATAGTCCTTTTGAAAAACAGACACAGGAAGACTAGAAAACCAAAAACAGAGAATTCAGCAGCACGAGGGCCATGATCAGACATTTGAAACAAAATGGCAAAAATGTTCACTCTCCAGGGCTTGAATGAAGATCACAATGGATCCCTTACTAAGCAATAGATCAGCTGCCCTCAATCCTGAGGAGTTCTGATCTGTTGGAATAAAAGTCCCAACATCCCCATGCAGCATAGCAATTTCTATGAATGAGAGAATTTGCATTCAAAACATTTGAAGGCCTCCTGCTTGGAAAAGTCTGTTGCTGAAGACCATGGTCATTGGGCAGGCAACACAAATGGAAAGTGTACATCAGAAAAGGACATCGTTAAAAAAGTACAAAATCCAAGATGCAAGCAGGCTGGCAGGTTTGGAGCAATTCCAACATTTGCAGAAATAAAGAGCTTTAAAAAGCCCCCAAAATTAAACCCAGGATTCTGAAAACACAACTATTAAGCATATAAACTTAATAGTCACATAATGCTGAGCAATAGTAGGGAAATAAAACTGAAAAACTGTGGTTGGACCAACATAGAATACTCTACTACAGAAGGGCAGAGTTGGAATACTAAACCAAAGTGTGTTGGCAATTAAAAACCCTTTGCAACAGTTAGTTGCAGAGTCCATTATATAATTTATTAGTAAATCATAGTGTTTGATCTGACAATATTTAAACCAAAGCACACACCGATATTCAATTTTATATCTAAAACTTACAGAACCAAAAAATATAAAGAAGTTGAAATGAAATGTTGCATCAATATTGAAATCTTACAGAATTTCAGAGTTCAGATTTCAGTTTTTGGCTTTTAAATATTTAAGAATTTCACCCAAAAATGTAGCAGAGTAGCAGTCATGATTTACTATTTATAAAATTTGGCTGATGGGTGCTGAAACAACAAATTACCATCAAGTTGTAGTCTTCTTTCTGTCAAAATATAAATTCAAAAATATCCATACTTAGAGATCATAGAATCACAGAAGCTGAAAATGTCACATGACAGGATTGTTCTGATTGTTTCAAACAAATCTGAAATAAGAAGTCCTTGAGCATTTCCAAATAAAATTTCCTCCAAGTTTAATATGATGGAGATCTCTATTGCTTTGGTGGATGTATCACCATTCTTTCTTCTGCAGTTTCCTGTGTTTTAAGAAGGAACCACAACTGTAGGTGGAAATGTGATGAAATCTCAAACACAATGCAATAATATCTTTTTGCTGGAGAATTTGCCATTGGATCACAGCCTTTCTGAGGTTTAATCTGCAAGATACACAAAATACTATTCAATCCAGTCTCAATTAACCATTTTGTCTTATTTTAAGCAAAAATAGCGTTTCATTGGTGAGGTCATGAGGTTAATAATATGATTGACCTTGACAAAAGGTCATGAGATTAAATTCATTACAAATCCATTATAAACTTCTGGATATGATGAACTTTGCTCCTTGTAGCACATGATGCCTAGGCTTTGATTGCTTTTTATGAATTCAGCTTTGGTGTTTATTATGAGGAATGGTAGACCAATCCTTTAGCTTCTGATGAAAAGAGAAGGAAAAGTAATGCAAATTCACTAAGGACTAAATCAGATGGAGCTAGGGAAAATGGGTGAAGCAGGGTAAATATTCTTCTTTGCATGGTGCTTCATGGGGTTCCATCTTTAGAGAAGACTAAGAATTTACTCACCCACATCACACAAGATCACCTCCTCCAACTTCTAATTCAACCATCTAATTAATCCCATCATACACAGTGATGTCTCATTCCATTTCAAGGATACAGCACACTTTTCAAAACAGGCATCCTTTTTGAGATACAAATTTCCCTGGGGGATTTTGTCCTCGAGATCCTTCTACTGAAACAGGGTTAATACACCTTTCTTAAGGCATCACTTTCCCTGGGGTCCTTTACCCCCAAACAACAACGATTTTATGTTTTACCCGCCTATCATCACAGCTCACAGTGGATTAAACTCATAATCAAAACAGATAATCATTTAAAAGTACTTCTTAGAATTCAATATTAAAACATATTTCCAAAAAATACATATTAAATATAGAATGGAAGTTTAACATTCATCATTAAAACTGTCTGGGTAGGTCTGCCAGAAGAGATAGGTATGTGTTCCAAATTCTAACAACTGATCTAGATGTTGGAACTCTAGCGGCAGGTCATTCCACAGTTGTGGGGCAGCCAATTAAAAGATCCTCTGGGTGGCGGTTGCCAGTTGAGTTCTGGCAGGCTTGAGCAGACATCCCCCAGAGGACTTCAGTATTTGGGGCGGATTGTAATCCTGTAGGTAACCTGTAGGCAATCCTGTAGGTAACCTGAACCCAAACCATATAGTGCTTTAAAGGTCAATACCAACATCTTGTACTTTGCTTGGAAACTAATTGGCAGTCAGTGAAGTGACTTTAGGATAGAGGTGATATGCTTACTTCTGGGTGTTCCTGTAACCAATCAGGCTGCTGTATTTTGTATCAGCTATAATTTATGAACTTGGTACATAAGTAGCCCAATGTATTGCAGAAGGCCAGCCTTGAGGTTACCAATGCATGCACTACCATCTTTAGGTCCTCTGAATCTAGGAAGGGGTGCAGCCCTTCCAAGCATTCCAGAAGCATACCATGGTTGATAATATCAAAGGCTGCTGGGAGGTCTAGAAGCACCAACAGGGACACACTCCTCCTGTTGGTGTTGAGATGGAGATCATCCACAAAGACAACCATAGCAGTCTCAACTCTGTATTCTGCTCTGAAGCCGGGTTGAAATGGGTCAAGGAAGTGTGTATCATCCAAGACTCCCTTCTCAATCACCCTGCCCAAAAAAGGAAGGTTAGACACTGATCTGTAATTATTAAGGTCCAGGGGATCCAGGGAGGGCTTCTTCAGCAGCAGTCTATTGCTTCTTTTAAACAGGATGGAAAATTCCCCTCCCTGAGTGATGCATTAATAATTTGTTGTATTTGAGATCAAATTGCATCTCCTTTCTGGATGACAAGCCAAGAGAAACAGGGATCAAGAAAACAGGTTGTACTCCTTACCATCCCCAACAGCTTGTTCACATCCACAGTACTCGCCAATTGAAACTGAATAGATATAATAGGTGAGCCAAGTCCTTTAATCAGTATTACTAGAAGCCTCCCCACTCTCCACCACTGACTGAAGACAATTAGACTGAAGACAATTAAACACAAAGACAATTAGACTGCTAGTGTGAGAACAAGGGTATCTTGTTCTCACCTTTCTAGATTGTTTTCTGGCATTCTTTCACAGCAAACAATTATAGCACCATGATTCCACGTTATCTGTCATAACCACCATATGGAATCCCCTGTTTTGCTGCTGCTGCTGCTGTTGTTGTTGAGTGTCTTTCAAGTCATTTCTGACTTATGGTGACTTACCCAAGGTCACCCAGTGGGGTTCTCTGCCTAGGTAAGGATTTGAACTCTCTTCTACACAGTCATAACCCAATGTTCAATCCACCATACCATGTTGGGAAGTCCTGGGTTTGTGGTTTATGAAGTATATTTTGAATTCTCAGCCAGAGATCTCTAGTGATTCACCCAAATCCAGATCTAAGCATTCCATATGATACCACCATGGTAGTTAAAATTAAAGGAGTCATGGTGCTGTAACTGAGTGAATGGACTCTAAGAATCAAAACATTCAAGAGGTAAAGGAATCTACAATGAGGCTCAATGCCTGCACCTATAGCCTACACACACACACACACATCAAAGCAACTATTAATATTTCCAGACACTTCCTCAAATTCTCTGACTTCAGCTGAAACATACATTTGCTTGCTGAAAGAATAAAGGAGGCATGCATCACTCTGTTTGCCTCTGGTCTTCATGGGATCTGAATACAATGAAGTGTTTTGCTTGGAATGAAATGGAACTCGACAGTCTGCTTTTGTATGCATTCATATTCCTTGAAGTCACTAGGAGTGCAGCTCTGCCCTAGAGGAAGCTGACGAATGTCCAGGTGGTTCCTCAGGTAAATACAACCCCTCCTGACCCCTGCTGTTTACATTAAATTCCTATATTCTGCAGTACATTAACCAAAATGTGGTTGGAATTTTTGACCTTAAGGATATGCAGCCTGCATTATTACCTTTCCATATTATTTGCGAGCTGCTCCACTCAGATTCAGCAAAAAGACTGCATTAGTCACTTGCTATTCTAGATGGTGCCTCAAAATGCTTCAGAATGCCAGCAAATGAAGCCAAAGTCCATTTCTAATTGCCTGAGAAGCCAACATTTATCAGGATGCCTACTTGCCAAGCTGTGAATAAATGGAACTGATTGCTACCGGCAAGCAGGTCAAAGAGATGTTCTGCAGAACAGGGTTTTACTTTGACCCATTTCTTGATACAAATTACTTAATCACTTTATGGTTTCTAGATATAGAAGGACCTCCTGCCAAATTCTGTAGCACAGTAGAATTTATTAGCTAATCTTCACTTGGCTGCACAGTCAACAGAATGGTTCCCACACAGACAGCACATTTCTGGCTGTCTTAAAGTGAGCAATCAAAGAACCGATGGAAGGAGAAAATAAGGGAATATAGGTTTTGCAGTATTGCCTATCCCAATCACAGGTGTATTGCTATTGTCCTTATAGTTGACCCTACGTTGTGTTTCTAATTTGCATGTTTTATGTAATGTTGCAATTAAATTTCAGCCTTTACTGCATCATTTTTAACTCAGCGTCTCTTTTGGTTGAAAGGTGAGATATAAAATAAATATGGGATAGATTGACAGATTTCAAATAGGCTGGAATATTATGTCCATCTTTCTATTTCTATATGTTCCACACAGCAGCTATAATACACTTTGAAACTCACTCAAGGTTGACGTGTTCACAAAACATACACCCCCAATGCACGCTACAGCACACATCCAGCAGGAAATAGTGTATTAAAAAACCTCACCTGATATTCAGGAATAAGCCATAAAATCTGCTACAGTCAATCAATGTATATTCCATGGAGATTTGGATTTGAAGCAGAAAAATGTGGAGCACTCATCAGGACAGGGCTAGCACTGAAGCATTCATAAAACCTGGGAAAACAGCTTGCCGAAAGGAGAAGAAACCACAGTGTTCGCATCGGAATGCTCATGTTCTATTCCTCTGCCTCTGTTTGTTGTGCCATGTTTTGTTCTAGCGCTGGTCATGTTGATGCCCATCAGCATGAATCATGACAATGCCCATCAGCACATCCCACCAGGGTCGTTAAGAGAAAATATTCCAATGGGCGGGATTGAACTGCAATCTTTGTGACCACTGTACCAATCCAGAAATGGTTCTTGGGTGCTTGTGTAGGTGCTCTGCAGTGAAATGTTTTTTTCATTCATGCCCTGACTTGGTTTAAATGGCCATGTAAAACTACCACATTTCCCTTTCTCTCTGTATCTCTCTCTGTGTGTCTGAGAGAGTAATTTCAATTGAGTAATTACTTTTTAACATTTTGATAAACAGGATTATAAAACATCATAAACAAAATTACAATGAACGGAATTTAGAGGATGATCTTTCTTTAATGGATATTATTAATTTGTAAAGTTATTGCATTAAGGTACAGTTATGTCATTTGGTTTTATCATAAAAACATGAAAAAGACATCCTGCAGCACATTTTGCCATACCATTTTTCAACAAATGAAAATCACATAGAGTCTACTTTCAAAGTAAAGCACTGTACGATTAAACAAGAAATAACACTTTCAAACCATTGTGTTACATAGTGTTATCTCTCCTCTCCTTGACACAACACATTCTTCAGGCTTTGGTAAGGATAATTTACAAGAAGCAAACTCCTACTGCACCTGCTAACTTCTCCTCTGAAGAAGTAACTGCATTGTTATTTCTTCTGTCACCTCATAGCCACCATCACAGCTTATGGTTCCATGTGTTTCATTTGTCAGCAAGCACAAACACATAACAAAAGCTAAACATGATACCGTGATGTACAGGAGTAGAAGAGGAACATCAAACTACAAACAAGACATCACCTGAGCCACATGTATTTTTAAAAATAAATGAATTAATATATGAATAAATGAATAATCCAACATGAATTGAAAGGCAAACTGTAAAAGCTCTCATCTGAGTTTTCATTTGGCTGGGCTTGAAAAGACAATTCCAAACCGTAATAGAAGTCAGATCATCCATTGGTAGCAGGTACATGTTGTCGCAATAATCTGTTGTTGTGCATTTTTCTGACATAGTGCAATGCTATGGGTTGTTCAGAAATTTGTTCAAACGCTCTGAAGCTGAGAGTGTGAGTTACCCAAGGTGATCCATTGAGGCCCCATCTACATTGCCACATAATCCAGTTTCCATGACTTAGCAGGGAACTGAAACCTGATTCTCCAATGTCCTAATCCAACATTCACTATGCTGACTTTTTTGTTGTTATAAATACTGAGGAGAGTTAGCTTCTCCATGTATCAAGACTTCCTTGGACATTTATTCAGTTTATTTAGGAATGGAAGACACTCACCAGGTTATTTTTGAGAATGTTGGGGAGATTTAAACAACATTCAACTTTCAGTGCGATGAAATGGTTCACTAATAGAGACAAGACCAAAGGTGTGCCCAGCTATTAAAAGGAATTTTCACTGGGTTGTTTTCCTCCCTTAAATGGTGCAAAAGAAATTGACAAAACACTGTTAAGAAATGAATGGATAAAATTAGGAGTCACAAAACGAAAGATCCAAAAATGTAAGTCAAGAAAGATTTTTAAGAAGTACCTCTAATCCCGAAAGCGGTTGTATGTACAGAGTAGGCCACTCCAGAAGGGATTCGTGTTATGATGGGTAAGGCCTGAAAGCAGAGACTGAAGAAGTTACCTCTCTGGACTACAAGTTCCATCATTCTGCACACTGGCTGGAGCATAATAGTTTTTTTAAAGTGAGTTTTCCAAGCTCTGCCTGAGGCAGAAAAACCTAACTTGCTCTCACAAAGTATTCTGTTTCCTAACTTGCCCTTTGCAAGTAATGCATTCAGTGAAACCTGATGAGAAAAATTAAGAATTTAAAATGAAGCTATTTGCCTCAGTGAGTAAAAAGAGGGTAACCAGGGACAACCCAAGGCTGTTCACAGGTGCAGTTGATTTAAAGATTTTTTAAAGAAAGATAAACAAACCACAGCATGTAGATGGGGAATCTACTTGTTGAAAGGAAGGCACAATATAGGAAAAATCAGATGCAAATCTGTGAATTTCAGGAAGAAAAATATATATAATGCATTGATTAAAAAAAACCTTTGAATAAGAAGTCAGACATCTCTTACATACATGATTTACAATGTCAAAAACCATCCATGCTACCTTTAACAACAATCAATAACAGCTCTGCAAAGGAGTCACAGTTGAACATGGTCACATGGTAAAAACTGAACTTTTTTTCAGAAAACAGTGAAAGGCCCTAATATCTCAAGATAAGCAACAGCTAAAATTAAAGAAAAGAAACAGAAGAAAAGTCTTGTGATTGTAGATGCATGCCTTCAAGTAATTTTTGACATGGCAATCCCAAGATTAATCCTTTTCCAAGATAATTTTCCCTTGCCTTCTTCTGAGGCTGAGAGAACATTTTTTCCCCAAGACCACCCCATGGGTTTCCATGAGTGAGTGGGGACTCATATCACGGTCTTCAGAGTCAAACTCAATACTGAAACCACTGCACCATGTTGCCTCTCCATATCTTGGATACGATCGTTTTTTTGGTAAACTGACAAGCACACATTTTTCCTGCTATCTTGTTGGTCCCCTCCACACACGCCTCTCACTAAAATTCAGGCTCCATATACATTGCTGTATAATGCAATTTCAGGATGCAGTTTAACTGCATTGAACTGCATTATATGAGAGTATAGAAGGGGACTCAGTTGTGTACTAGTAGAAGGCAAGTGAGTAGAAAAGGTTCATTATGTTACTTTTCTTTACTGCCCAGAAAGAATGTCTCTTTGCCATGAAGCAAGTAACGTGAACCTTGTGGAAGAAACTATTGAAAGTATCAATAATTTAGTATTGATTTAGTAGTGTCTTTAAACTTTGTCTTGGAACATCACCCATTAATTTTTCTGCTCATTCCAAAAAAAAAAGGTCCATGGCAAAGAATCTATCATAAATCAATTTTCTTTCATGAAAAGTCAAGAGGTATGTCATATTAAATGAAAAGGGAGGTAAGATTTGACCAGGTAAATTTGCCCATAGGTGGCTGTGTTGTGTGGGTGCTGTTTCAGGCATTATGCATATATATATATATATATATATATATATATATATATATATATATATATACACACACACACACACACACACACACACACACACACACACACAATCTTGGTCCATATTCATTTGTGAGCTCAGTTATAGTTTCATTCCCTCCCTGCCCCTGCTTTCTTCATGTCAATGACTGCTTTCTATCCTTAGCCACATACATGAAGGACTCAATCAGCAAACACAGTGTCAAACTGAGTGAAAATTGGCCCACCGACTGGACTTTAAAGCAAAAGGTGATATCACTCTTTAAAATTTAAGAAATCTAATGTAATTTTACTTTAATAGCTGGGTAATTGCAGCAGGCAAAAGAAGGGACTCCTTTGTGGAGCGGTCTTGCTGAAAGCCATAAGTGAGTGCTGATGACATCACGGACCATGTACAAGGGCTACGTTATTCTCTGAGCTCTGCCAAAAATGGCTCAGCAAGGATCAGCCAATCCCCAGATAACTTAGTGGGAGAGCATGAGAGAAGAGTTAATGGGATGATTGATTTACAGCTGGAAAGAATTAGAAAGTCTGTAAGAAGTGACAAGCTGACATTGTTTGAAAGCTTGAAGGAGTCCCTTTCCCTCAATATTTTTTTACCCAAGGTCAAATGGTTCCGTCAGGCTTTTCTTCCTATGCCTGGGGCTGACAGGTGTTCTGTGGGGCTCTTTATTTTCACACTCCTAAAAAAGAGTTAACACAGAAGAAAAGTATGAAATCTCAACCTTCCCTAGGGAAAAATCTCAATCTCTCCTCATGCAAAGCATAGGGTGGACCCTACAATACACAACCTCCTTGAGATTTGCTTCAATGAATCACTGGATACAACCCTCTCTTCTGAAATGCAAGTCCTGTTTGTTTGTTTATATATCGTAGTAAGTGTGCTGTAGTGATCACAGTGCTTGATTAGGACTAGGGAAATATGAACTCCAATCCCTAGTGAGCCATGAAGAATCACTGGAAAACCTTGACCTGGACACTCTTGCTCTCACCCTGAAGTACTTCACAGTTAATATTGTTGGGAAATCATCCTGGACTACTCAAGTCCAAATGTAGTTAGATAGATGATAGAGTTAGATTGAGGGAATCCTTTCCCTGTTTCCAAAGCATGCCTAGACAGGCTTTACTGTGTCTCACTCTATCCTGTTTACGTCACATCCCTTACTTTGAAGTTGGTAGAAATGTGAATCTTTAGGGACACTAACTTCCAATTGGTCAGAGTGTCTTTTATGGCCCCAATAAACTGGACCATGAGGTTGGAACCATTTTGGTTCTCTCTCTTCTCCCTTTGTTCTTCAAACTAACAAGCAGCATCCTGCCATCTCTCCTGGCAAGATGTAACTATGTAGATGTTTGTTATTTTTCCTTACTTATTTTTCCTTAGAATCCAGTCTATAGTAATCTAGACAGCTCCCAAGGCTTTCTATCTGCAATGGAGTTCCTTTTACCTGAATAAATACTTTTTGAACTTTTATTGAGACTCTGCAGTCCATTGCAATCCTAAAAAGGCTTCTCTTGCTCGCCAGTGTAAGTAACTGTTGCATTTGAAAGCTTTGTTTTTGCTACTCTGCTGATTTTGGTGGAATCTCCCCCAGAGAGGGTTAAATTGAGTCTAACCGCTCAGAGATTACCACAACAAAGGGTTTACGGGCCCAGACACTGCGAGCTGAGCAAAAGGGAAATAGCCTGTTTTTTTTTTTTAAAAGGATTGAATTGAAATAAGGAGCAGAGGAAAGTTCTCAAAAGATTTGAGACTTAATTTCAAGATTTTTAATTTTTTGATTTTTCTGGATTATTCCAAATATTTTGATTTTTTGGAGATTTTTAATCTTTTTGGAAATTGAAAGGATGGAGCAAAACAAAGAAACCTCTTGGAGCCTACCCAAGCTGCAGGATAATGGAGAGAACTACCTGAACTGGAAAAGAAGACTGGAAACCATGCTCAAACCAGCACAACTAAAAGTGCTGCAAGAAGGCGGGCCACCAGAAGGAGCCGGGGAGGAGGCTATCCAGACGTGGCGGGAAGATGATCGTTTGGTGAGATGCATAATAATAAATTCCCTATCAGAGAGAGTTTTTTCAATTTGTAAGAGATGCTTCTAATGCAAAAGAGATGATGGACTATTTGCAGACTAATTACAGTAAAGGGTCGGAGGCAGATATTATATTTGCATATAAAAGACTCTTTAATTCAAAAATGCATTCAGAAGATGATTTGAATGATTACCTGCAACAGATAAGATCTCTAGTTGATCAATTGAGATCTAGCGGAGAACCAATTACTGAGAGAATGTGCATAGGATTAGTTGCGTGTGGGATCCATCCATCTTACAAAAGTATTATTACAATTTTACGTAATACACACAGACTTGAAAGTGAACAGCTTACTCTTAAATCTATCACAGCTGAGTTGAAATCTGAATATCTCGAAAGAAATGGATCTGATCCCAAAAATAATATGCAATCTGAATCTCAGTCAAAAAGCATGGCTCTGAAAGCTGGGCACAAATTTAAACTCAAGAATAAAGTGATTTGTAATCTCTGCCAAAAGGCAGGACATTTGCAAAGGGACTGCTGGTTTGCTAAAAACAATCAAACTAGTTCTACAGCTTCTCACAGCAGGAGTCAAGGATCAAAGCCTAGGGCTTTCAATACCCAGGTCAGAAGACAAAGCCAGTTCTCTGCCAGTGAAAATGCAAATGAGAGATTAGGTCAGCACACCTCTGCAAAGCATGCAAATTTGGTGTTACCAAGTGACACAGCTGAGTCAGAAGGAATTAATGATTTCTTTGGAAGCCTTGCATTACATGTGACCAATAAGCTTGTTAATGAAAAAGATATCTTATTAGATTCTGGAGCGACGGACCATTATTTTTGTCATTTGGATTATTTTATTGAAATCGAGAAAGAAAAATCTACTGTGAAAGGAATTGGATGTCAAAAAGTTAATTGTACAGGGCTAGGCAAAGTGAATCTTGCATGTGCAGACTCTGGGATCAATCTAACTCTCAGCAATGTTTACTACAGTAAAGACATTGGAACTAATTTGATTTCTGTGGCAAAGCTGATGCGTCATGGATGTAAAATTGTTTTTGAGAATGGACTATGTAAAGTGCTGAAAGATGGAAAACTTGTTTTAAAGGCTGAGGAATATCATGGGATATTCAAAGTTATGTTTGAGCCAAAGTTTTCAGGATTAACCTTACCAGAATGTGAGAAACGAAATTGTGCTCGTTTATGGCATGAAAGATTTGGTCATGCAAATGAGAAATATGTCTGGAATGCAAAAGAAGTATGTAGAGATATGGAAGTAAATTCATGTTGCAAGGAGATATGTGAAACTTGTATAAAGGCCAAGGCATGTGCTCCAAATGTTCCAAAAGACAAAGAGTTTGAAGCGCAACGCCCTCTGCAGGTCATATCCAGTGATGTATGTGGCCCCATGTCTACATCATTGGGGGGGTCTTTGTACTTTGTGGTTTTCAAAGATTCATTTTCTGGATATACCAAAGTCTATTTCATGAAGCACAAAAATGAATTATTTAACAAATTAAAGGAATATTTGGCCATGGTTGAGAATCAATTTCAAAGGATGCCAGAAACTCTGAGGACAGACAATGGAGGAGAATTTTGCAATAAAGCAGTGGATGATCTATTGAGGAAATATGGGATTAGACGCCAATATTCTCTTCCCTATTTTCCACATCAGAATGGCATTGCAGAAAGAAAGAATAGAAGTTTGATTATAATGGCAAAATCCATGATTTATCATGCAGGAATTCAGCGTAAATTCTGGGCTGAGGCCATTAATACTGCTTGTTATTTGCAAAATAGAATGCCCAATGCAAAAAGTCATGTAACCCCATATGAATTGTGGTTTGGTCATTCTCCAAGTGTAAAGCATTTGCGTGTGTTTGGATCCAAAGCCTATGTGTACATCCCAAGAGAAAAGCGAAGTGGGAAGTTTGATTGCAGCTCTAAAGAATGCCTACTGGTTGGTTATTCTGATGAACATAAATCTTACCGACTTTATGATCCAGAAAAGAATATAATTTTTGTAGGAAAGACGGTTTACATAGATGAAAGAGTTGGAAGAAATTTACAGCCTCCTGTTGATGAGCCTTTGTTAAGAAATGACTCTGATGACTTAACATGCGGTCTGCAGAGTGGAAATGAGCCAATTGCGCCATCTGCTGGAAAAGTCCTGCCATCGCTGGTCAGAAGGGCTGATCAAAGAAATGAGCCAACACCACCCAGTGGAGAGACCCTGACATCTGAGGTCGAAGGACCCGATGAAAGGATTGACCCACATAGTGGCATGGCAGAGGAACATCAATGGCACCCTCAAGGACCAGATGAAAGTGCAGAGACACCCGATGGACAAAATGAGCAATTACCACGCAGATCTCAAAGGACAAATCGTGGGGTCCCTCCCCAGAGATTTGCTTATCTTACCAATGAAGCTGAACTACAGGAACCATCATCCTGGAATCAGATGCTGAAGTTTCCAGAGGATGAAAAGGAAAAATGGCTTACTGCTGCATCAGATGAAATAGAGTCATTACATAAAAACAAGACATGGACACTTGTACCACCACCAGAAAATAGGAATGTAGTTGGCTGTAAATGGATTTTCAAACTGAAACGTGATGAAAATGGACAGATACAGCGATACAAAGCCAGACTTGTAGCTAAGGGCTACTCACAACAATATGGAGAGGATTATGATGAAGTTTTTGCACCTGTTGTAAAACACACCACCTTGAGGACATTGCTTGCAATTGCAGCCTCTAGAAAAATGAATGTTGAACACCTTGACGTTGCTACAGCTTTTCTTCATGGCGAATTAGAAGAAGAGATATTTATGCAACAACCACCTGGATTTGAAGACAAGGCACACAAAGGATATGTATGCAAATTGCAACGATCTCTCTATGGTTTAAAACAAGCAGCAAAATGCTGGAATCAGAAATTAAATCAAATGTTAATTGAGAAGGGGTTTGCACAAGGGAAAGCTGATCCTTGCCTTTATTCTAGATTCAAAAACAACAGATGGACATATGTTCTAGCCTATGTAGATGACATAGTGTGTTGCTTTCAACAGAAATCTGACTTTGATGATCTTGTACAACATTTGAGCCGTACCGTTGAAATCAAACAACTTGGCAATTTGAGTCATTATTTGGGAATACAGGTTGAAAGAGAAGAAGATGGGAGCTTTCTCCTGAATCAGAGACAAAAGATTATTGACTTGCTAAAACATCTTGGACTCTTAGAAGCAAATACAGTGACTACACCCATGGAAGTGAACTATTGGAAAAACACTTCAGAAAGTGAACCATTGAGTGACAACACCTTGTATCGAGAGGCAATTGGGAAAATGTTGTACATCTCTCGAATCACAAGACCAGATATTTCAGCAGCGGTTGGGATACTATGCAGGAAGACTAGTAAACCAACCAAATATGACTTAATTGCAATCAAAAGAGTTGCTAGATACCTAAAAGGCACACTGAACTTCAAGTTGAGACTACAAGCCACCAGCAACCCTACACTGACAGGGTATGTGGATGCTGACTGGGCCAATGATATTACAGATCGCAAGTCTACCAGCGGCTATCTATTCTTCTACGGAGATGCACTGATAGACTGGACAACACAGAAACAAAAAGTAGTAGCTTCATCTTCAACAGAAGCAGAATATGTTTCCGCATCAGAAGCATGCAAACAATTGAAATGGCTACATATGATGTTATTTGATTTTGGAATCGAAGAACCAACACCAATACAAGTTTTTGAGGACAATCAAGGTTGTCTGAAGTATACTCAAACAGAGAAGATCAGTACATTGCTCAAGCACATTGACACAAGATACCACATCGTGAAGAATGCACACGAAGAAGGATTTATGAGGTTGGAGTTTTGCAGATCTGAAGACATGATTGCCGACATTCTGACAAAACCCCTGCCTAGACATGCTCATGATAAGTTGAAGAAGATGTTGAACCTGATGGACATGAGCAGCCCAGGCTGAAGAAGGGGATTGTTGGGAAATCATCCTGGACTACTCAAGTCCAAATGTAGTTAGATAGATGATAGAGTTAGATTGAGGGAATCCTTTCCCTGTTTCCAAAGCATGCCTAGACAGGCTTTACTGTGTCTCACTCTATCCTGTTTACGTCACATCCCTTACTTTGAAGTTGGTAGAAATGTGAATCTTTAGGGACACTAACTTCCAATTGGTCAGAGTGTCTTTTATGGCCCCAATAAACTGGACCATGAGGTTGGAACCATTTTGGTTCTCTCTCTTCTCCCTTTGTTCTTCAAACTAACAAGCAGCATCCTGCCATCTCTCCTGGCAAGATGTAACTATGTAGATGTTTGTTATTTTTCCTTACTTATTTTTCCTTAGAATCCAGTCTATAGTAATCTAGACAGCTCCCAAGGCTTTCTATCTGCAATGGAGTTCCTTTTACCTGAATAAATACTTTTTGAACTTTTATTGAGACTCTGCAGTCCATTGCAATCCTAAAAAGGCTTCTCTTGCTCGCCAGTGTAAGTAACTGTTGCATTTGAAAGCTTTGTTTTTGCTACTCTGCTGATTTTGGTGGAATCTCCCCCAGAGAGGGTTAAATTGAGTCTAACCGCTCAGAGATTACCACAACAAATATTAGGATAAAGTGAGGAAAAGAAACACTGTGTATTCGGCTTTAAATGACTTAGCGGAAAGGCCAGGTACAAAGGTAACAAAAATTTGAAAAAATTAGGTATACTATCTCCTTGGGGCAATAAGCTCCAACTGTTCCATGGATTGGTGTCCAGCATCAATTGAATGTAATGACCAAGATTTTACTTCAAACAGCTGGAGAATAACACTCTGCCCGCACAGTTATGTAGTCACCATGCAGTCACTAGGCTGGTTCAGGGGCTAATAGTGTAGCCTCCATGCAGCTCCTCAACTGGCTTGAAAGCTGACAGTTTAGCTACCACCACTCTGGATCTGCATGGGGGTAACTGTCTTGTCAAGATGAACCCTTAGTTATTTGAAATCAATTACTTGTAACTTTAGCAGATTTCAAACCTGGTTACGTCTTAGTTGCTGAGAATTAATTACTTGTAACTTCTAACTGCTTATAGCAGACTATAAATCTGGCTGTGTTGTCATTATTACAAATCAATTATTTTAAGTCTTTACTGCCAAGTTCTCTGCATGTCAGGGCTGGACCATCTGGCACCCTCCTGCTCTTTTTTTGCTGAGGCAAAACAACATTCCCTACAATGTATTCCAATGTGTTCCTGATTCTCTGTTGAGAGAAATTTAATTGTTCATGACATCTTTTTTTGCAACAAAGAAGACATCTTTTAAACATTATTTTTAGCTTGGAGTTTCTCACATTGTTTAAACTAGATGTTCAGATCGCTGCCAAAAGATACTGCCACCTGGATCCATGTCTCTGACAAAGGAACAATATCTGCTCAGAAATGTTACTGAGATAGAACAAGCTACTAATCTGGAATGTCATTAAACCATAAATGTTCATTAATAGCTTAATATTAGGATAGAGAGTGTTTTTCAACCATCAAATATTACTTTCAGGGGCAAGAATTCAGAAGAAAGACTTCAGGCAACATCAGTTGGCTTAGATAGCCCAAGTGGCATTTTTTCCCCTTTCTTTCTTTTGCGCTCCTTTTTAACTTTTTTCAGACTTCATATATTACAAACAGATTTTGAAATCTTTCTCAGAAAGACTGCATCAGTGCACACACACACACACACACACACACACACACAGATAAAGTTTGGGCTGGGGTAGGACAGCAATGCCTCTAGGGGTTATATTGCAACACTCCTTTATGCAGTGTTACACTGTTTGAAATCTGCTGCAGCCAGTCATGTAAGAATAGCTAATCGTTGACACTCTCTATTTCACCCTTTGCTGCATTTGCACTTTAACAGTGTTATCTGTACATTTTTTTTTTAAAAAATGGAATTAATGGTGCCATTACCGTGCTCCATACTTCCCTTTGTGATTGGTTTGTCTAATTTTTAGAAGACATATGTATCTATAATGATGCTATGATGGTAGGATGGGCTACAACATAATGACAAAATAGCAGCAAAGAAAAAAAATCAGAAGAGGACATTAAGAGGGGTTTAAAAATACAGTAGAGTCTCACTTATCCAACGTTCTGGATTATCCAATGCATTTTTGTAGTCAATGTTTTCAATACATCATGATATTTTGGTGCTAAATTCGTAAATACAGTAATTACTACATAGCATTACTGTGTATTGAACTACCTTTTCTGTCAAATTTGTGGTATTTGTGGTATGTTTTGGTGCTTAATTTGTAAAATCATAACCTAATTTGATGTTTAATAGATTAATTCCTTAATCCCTCCTTATTATACAACATATTCACTTATCCAAAGTTCTGCTGGCCCGTTTACGTTGGATAAGCGAGACTCTACTGTACTAGAAAAGTCATCTTCCCTGCCTGTACACTGGACAAGGGGCCCCAAACTAAGGCCCACAGGCTGGATGTGGCCCACCAAGGTCATTTACCTGGCCCTCGCCCTAAACTTTAGACTTAGGGTACCCCTAAATCTGAAATGACTTGAAGACACACAACTATCCTAATTAACTTGATTGGTCAAAAGCAGGTCCACACTTCCCAGTGAAATGCAGGTATGTTTATGTTGGTTAAAATTGTTCTTCATTTTAAATATGGTATTGTTCTTTCATGGGTTTTTTTCACTACAAATAAGATATGTGCAGCATGCATAGGAATCCATTCATGTTTTTTTCGGACTATATTCCAGCTCCTCAATAGTCTGAGGGACCATGAACTGGCCCTCTGATTAAAAAGTTTGAAGACGCCTGGTCTAGGGCCTCTTTGCCAGATATTTCATTGGGAATCCTTAAGGGAAGAATGACAAGGCTGGTTACACCTACATTGTCAGCTAGCAGGTCATTCAAGGAAGAAACCACTATAAGACATATGCACCCAAAATAGTTACTGAATATTTACAGGAAAAGGATATTACTTCTACGATGAAAACATAACATTCCCATCCTAAACATATCTATATATATAAAAGAGTGATGGCATCAGGGCAGTGGACAAAACAACAAAACTACAGGCCCCCCAACCTCGAAATTTGACAACACAACCCATCATCCACGCCTCTAGGTTGATACAACAAAAAGAAAAGAAAAATAAAGTCCTAATTAGAGGGAGAGCAATAATTGTTTTTATCCAATTGCTGCCAGTTTAGAGGGCTAATCTCTGCCCACTTCGTTGCCTAGCAACCAAGGGACAGCCAGGTTTCAGTTAGGGGACAGGCACAGTTAGGCCTCACTTAGGCTTCTTCCACAGATTATCTAATTTGCACTGGATTATATGGCAGTGTAGACTCAAGGTCCTTCCACACAGCTATATAACCCATTTATAATCTTATATTATCTGCTTTGCACTGGATTATCTTGACTCCACACTGCCATATAATCCACTTCAGTGTGCATTTTATACAACTGTGAAGAAGGGGCCTCATGTAATCCAGTTCTAAGCAGATAATATAAGATGATCAATATACAGTAGACTCTCACTTATCCAACATAAACAGGCCAGCAGGATAAGTAAATATATTGGATAATAAGAAGGGATTCAGGAAAAGCTGATTAAACATCAAATTAGGTAATCGTTATACAAATTAAGCACCAAAACATCATGTTATACAACAAATTTGACAGAAAAGGTAGTTCCATGCGCAGTAATGCTATGTAGTAATTACAGTAGAGTCTCACTTATCCAACACTCACTTATCCAACGTTCTGGATTATCCAACGCATTTTTGTAGTCAATGTTTTCAATATATCGTGATATTTTGGTGCTAAATTCATAAATACAGTAATTACTACATAGCATTACTGCGTATTGAACTACTTTTTCTGCCAAATTTGTTGTCTAACATGATGTTTTGGTGTTTCATTTGTAAAATCATAACCTAATTTGATATTTAATAGGCTTTTCCTTAACGCCTCCTTATTATCCAACATATTCGGTTATCCAACATTTTGCCAGCCCACTTATGTTGGATAAGTGAGACTCTACTGTACTGTATTTACAAATTTACCAGTAAAATATCACAATGAATTTGAAACACTGACTACAAAAACATTGATTATGAAAAGGCAGACTGTGTTGGATAATCCAGAACATTGTATAAGCGAATGTTGGATAAGTGAGATTCTACTTTGATATGAAATAATTTCTAGGATAGAATAATGCAGAACAATATAATCTCTAAAACCAGGACAGTAATAAAGAAATAAAGAAATAAAGAAAGTAAATAAAGCAAGGAAATTGGAAATTCCACAAAGGAAACAATCAGGGCCAGCTAACACCTCCCAAGAAAGAATTCTTCCAGAAAGGAAGCTGAGAAGGCAGTGAAGCACTATGTATTACCAAAGTCCTTATTATTACTATCATTACTATCCTTACTATTATTATTATTATTATTATTATTATTGTGTTGCGGTCAACCGTGAAAATGAATACAATCTGGCTCCAAGTATTCAAAAACACTAAAATCAGAATATAAAAAAATTAATGTGGTATAATAAAACAGAACAATACAATCTCTAAAATCAGAACACTAAATAAAGAACAACATTCTGAAAATAGGGGAATTCCACACAGAAAACAATCAGGGCCAGCTAACACCTCCCAACAAAGGATTCCCATCATCAAAGTCTGGCCAATCCTCTGTTTTCTCAGGGCCACAGACAGTAGAAGCATATAAAATATCGCAAACAACACCACTCTGAAAACAAGGTAATTCCAGACAGGAAACAATCAGGGCCAGCTAACACCTCCCAACAAACAAATCACTCAGGGAGGAAACAGCTAGGCTTTAAATCTGCAAGGCCATTACATCCTAATCATTTTTCCTAATTGCAGCATTCATACTTGCCTCCAACAGACAAAAAAAAAAAAACAAAACAATCAGAAATATTGCATATTCACAACCTTTAGGAAATAATGTCCCCTGATGGCACAGCATGTTAAAGCGCTGAGCTGCTGAACTTCTGGACCGAAAGGCCGCAGGTTTGAATTGGGGGAACTGACAGAGCCCCCACTGTTAGCCCCAGCTTCTGCCAACCCAGAAGTTCAAAAACATGTAAATGTGAGTGCATCAATAGGTACTGCTCCGGTGGGAAGGTAACGCCGCTCCATGCAGTCATCCCACATGACCTTGGAGGAGTCTACAGACAACGCCGGCTCTTCGGCTTAGAAATGGAGATGAGCACCAACCCCCAGAATCAGACACGACTGGACTTAACGTCAGGGGAAAACGTTTACCCTTTACCTTAACTACCACCAATTCCTCAATACTTTATTTCCCATACCACCATACTTCGCCACAGCAACGCGTGGCCGGGCACAGCTAGTCTATATATATAAAATGATAAAGTTGTTTGCGCAGTGACTATAACAACAAAACTAAACATCCCAGAAATACGAAATTTGGCAACACAATGCAAAAGGCTTGCCTCCCGGTTACAACAACACAACCACACTACAAAACCACAATCCGGACCCACAAAACTCACAACAACGCATCATGCGATAACAACACAACTAAACGCCCCAGAAATACAAAACTTGGCAACACAATGCAAAAACCTTGCCTCCCAGTTGTAACAACACAACCACACCACAAAACCACACAGGACCCACAAAACTCACAACAACGCATTGTGACTATAACAACACAACTAAACGCCCCAGAAATACGAAACTTGGCAACACAACGCAAAAGCCTTCCCTCCAGGTTGTAACAACACAACCACACCACAAAACCACAATCCGGACCCACAAAACTCACAACAACGCATCGTGACTATAACAACACAACTAAACGCCCCAGAAATACGAAACTTGGCACACAACTAAACACCCCAGAAATATAAAACTTGACAACACAACGTAAAAGTCTTGCCTCCCGGTTGTAACAACACAACCACACCACAAAACCACAATCCGGACCCACAAAACTCACAACAATGCATCGTGACTATAACAACACAACTAAACGCCCCAGAAATACGAAACTTGGTGCACAACTAAACGCCCCAGAAATACAAAACTTGACAACACAACACAAAAGCCTTTTCTCCCAGTTGTAACAACACAACTACACCACAAAACCACAATCCAGACCCACAAAACTCACAACAACGCATTGTGACTATAACAAATACCAAATTTGACAACACAACTCATCCACCTCCCCAATCCCTACATTCACACTTGGCCTCCAAAAACAGCCAGGCACTGAGGCTGAGAGGCCAGTCAGTGCTACACTGGGCCTCCAAAAAACAATACAGTAGCATCTAACTTATCCAACCTTCATGACCACAACAACAACAATAATAATAAACACCTACACAGGCAAAACAAAAAAAGGACTATTGTACCACAATAAAAATATAAACCGCACTCAGCAGAATCAGACATTACAACTAACAACAAACCAAAGACAACAGGGATCTCAAGCAATTATCAATCAACACAAAAATTGAAGAAGGTAACAGACTTGAAATACTACTACTAATGTGAGTATAAAGAAGGTCACAGCATAAATACAACCTAATGTAGACTGACCAACACCACCAGACTAAGCCACAGCAACGCGTGGCCGGGCACAGCTAGTATTTACTATAATAAGCCCCACAGTTGATACTATAATCTATTTCATAGCTTTCCAAACTATGTGTCTCAACACATTAGTGTGTTAACTGTAGTGTTTAGGTGTGTTGTGCAAATGTAATGAGAAACCTCTGAATCTATGTGAAATAAGCAGTAAATAAATCATATATTTTTCAAAATATGAATCTAAGTTTTTGATGAGATATGTTGTGTCCCCATAGTTTTCGTTATTACAATTTAGGTATGCATCCATATCTCTTATAAGGGTTTGGTGTAACTTATGGTTTGCTAGTAAAACTGAATTACTGTGTCATGAAACAATGCATATCTAAAAAGTGTGTCACCAACATGAAATGTTTGGTAAGCTCTGATCTATTTTGTTAGTCTTCAGAGTACCATTATTTGTTATTTTCAAGGCTGAAGAATGAAGTCAACTACCGGAAATGATGTTTTAAAGCAGTATAACTCAGTTTCCATACATATTATAATTTCTAGTTGGTAACAGAGCTATAATTGGGTTGTTGTATGTCTTTCGGGCTGTGTGGCCATGTTCCAGACGTATTCTCTCCTGACATTTCACCCACATTTATGGCAGGCATCCTCAGAGGTGTGAGGCAAGGTGTGAAATTATGGAGCTATAATTTCTATGTAATAAAGTTGTTCAAGCAAGCACAAGCTTTAATCTAGCTGTTTGTCCCAACTGGAATGGGTCCACTGAATCAGTTGGAACTGGGTGAGTAAAGATTTATTTAATCTCAGTTGGTTCAATGGGTCTACTCCAGTTGGAACTAACAATTCAGATTAGGCCATACACTCTAAAAATGTATCCCTTTTGTGGCACAGTTGCCCTCAGCTGTGCCCATTAAAATGCAGCTTGCTTCAATAATTCTTCATTCTGCTCCTTATTGGGGTGTGTGTCTGGCGGGTGGGGGGGGGGGGGAGAAGAGAGAGTAAAGATTGATTGAGGCCACATATAACTACCATAGTCACCAAGTTCTTTAGATATTTACTTGATATTAAGAATAGCTTTCAAAATTCTGAGAATTGTGTCCTAGAAAAAAAATATTTTTTTTTATTCCATACTGCTAAAACATCATTTAAGAAACAAATACTAACGAGAGGATATAACACTAATTCTATTCAAGTGGGGAAGCAAAACTGTATTCCCATCTACCCAAATGCAAGGAAATTTTGAACAGGAATTCATCAGGGTTGTTCAAATGTACAGTTATCTTTGAATGACTACTGCAAATATTTCATATGGGGTAGCTAGCGGAAGCAGCCTGTGTGCGAGACTGTTGAAGAAACATAATAAACATGATTATATGACTGAGTGAAAATAATACCAGAGACAACAGAGACATTAAGTTTCAGGCACAGAATGGAGAAAGAGTAATGACCATTATATGACAGTTGCCATATTCAGTTGGATACAGCTAATTTTTCATTATGGGACTCTAGAAATATGCAATCATGTCCTAATTTCTGTGGCAACAGTGTTTTACAACACCAATGAAAGAATTATCATTGTGTGTGAATGTGGGTGTGTTTGTGTATACGTTTGATAGACAGATTGACAAACTTGCTTCTCATTATGTCTTCCTCCTAAAATTATGGGAATGCCAAAATGACCTATTAAAATAGGTAATTCACAGGTGTCTGATGAAAAATCTTGTTTTCAAATAAGTAGCTGTTTTAAGTGTATTTTGGTGGTGCTGAATTTGAAAATACACCCACAACTAAAATGTACCACTGACAGTTCCTTCACAAATTCAATATTTTTTATCATTTCTATTGTTACTCAGTTTTGATTAAGTGTGAAATCTGATGTTCCAGTGCAATTTTTTTGTGCTTGTGAATGCTTTTCCCCTTTCATATAAGTAAATGAAAGTGTTTTGGAAGTCTTTTAGAATACTTTATTCCCTTTCTTACTGTTTACTTTTTAGTCGCCAATGAAATCTTAATCACATATTACAAATAAAAAGTGTCAAACCAAGTTGTCAGAAAAACTGTACATGGTAAAGCAAATCTGAGGTCACATTTGGATTTAGAATACCAAATTCCAACAGAACTAGCATGCAATTTTTAAAAAGTTTTTATGACCCTCAATTCTGCAAGCCCGTGAAAGTGGTTCCCTATTTCTTCCCCTTCTAAAACAAAAGAATTAAACTGTAAATACTTCTTGCATGACTTCCAATCTCTGCAAGGAAAACTGAAGTTGTTAATGAACTGAGATATAATCTCGATAGCTGTAGTGGTTTTGGAGATCCTTGCTTCTGCCCAAATCACTTAGTTTTGTAATTAAAGGATAATGAGCCAAACCATTGCCTCCATTTGACCCAAACATCTGCACAGAGATTTCAGCTAATAATTACAGAAAAAGAGCCTCTTGTTTATGGAACATGCCCAAAAATAATAGGAATATTATTCATTGTCTCTCAGGGCTACTGTACTGCCATACATCAGTTGGACATTACACTTGAGAAAAGGTATATTGTTAAGGTCCAGTGGAGAGGCCCATGGCTAATCAGCTCCACTGGATGATTGAAATAATGGTACAATTGTGGACATACATTGCACACAAATGTTTTTCAGTCCTGCCACTTTGCACTTCATATTGTTTTACCTATTCTTTTACAATTTCTATTATAAGTTGTTTTGTATCTGATTTGGGAGAAAAGGAGGATATCAACGGAATGAATGAATAAACTTGCCATTATGGGAGTAGACTTGGTCTTTGGCCCAGTGCAACAGGGCTGCTATGTTATTTGGTCAAAAAAAAAACAAACAAGCAGAGTTCTGTCACTGGCACAAGAAAGAATCTGGATTCATCCCTATACCTAAAGACTCTCCTCCCAATAATTCAATGAAGTACAGGGTTTAAAACGTCAAACTGCATAACAGTATATCATTTTACCCATAAAAAAGCTTAGCATATAATAAGGCTCTGCCAGTTGTGGCACACCAAGATCTGGTTCAGGAGTAGACTTATAAATATTTCAGTTTCAGTAACACATTAACAAACAGCATTTTTAAAAGATTGTAAGTCTATAGCAAGAGAGGAGGTCATATGGCTCTCCAAATTTAGTTGGACTTCAGTTCTCAAGGCATTCACTAACATAGTTTGTGGTAAGAAGTGATGAGAGTGATAGCCCAACAATATCATTTGCCATCTCTGATTTAGACTGAGGACTTCACCAGATGGGCAAGGGTAAAGTGGGGGACAGCAGGGAAAAGGGGAGAGTAAAGAGAACCCTCAGGCTCCGTTCCCTCCAGTCAGGGTGCATTGTCTGCCTTCCCACGTCATTTCCACCTTCAGATCAATCTTTCCCTGCTTTCCCTTTGTTTTCTTCAATGAGGAGTTAGGTTAACACCTGACTCCTCCAGGAGCACTTTGGACTCTGTTTTTCTCCACTGCCAGAATGGAGCCCCATGGAGTTCCACTGGAAGTTGCCCTGTGTCATGTGATGGGCTCTGTGGGAGTGGAGAGAAGTGGGAGGAAGACACTCCTCTCTCTGTGTCTGATGAGATTGTGAGAGAAACACAAGAGAGGGCTCAGGTTTTTTTTTCTTGAGATGATGGTGGCTGAAGGATAGAATCTGCCTACTGACCATAATAAAGCCATGTTGTTACACATCATTTAATGAATCATGGTGATACAATCAAGACATTAGGCAGGCTAGCTGAATGGACATGATGAAAAAGGGAAGGGAACCTTGGTCTTCCTAGAACAGCGTTGATGATTATCCACATTGCTGAAAGACATTTCTGTCATTGTGATCCTCTAACATAGCTGTGCAGGCCTCATCAGCTGTCTCACTGACACATTGAGGGCAGGAGATGGCCACGAGAAATCACTTAATTGTCCCCAAATGGTAATTAAGTCGGGGTATATGCCATCAAGCCCCCATAGACACACACACACACACATGCTGCACTCCTGGACAAGCTGCTACTTACAAAGCACCTCAGATTCCATTTGGTTAATGGCCGATGAATGTCTCTGTAATGTGACTTAAAAGGACTGGAATTTGCCACAACCACCCTCATTAATGAAGCAGAGTTAAAAGGTTATTAATTCTCAGTCAAGCTTGTCTGTCATTGCAGTTAAGGAGCACTATGGTCCACGCAAGTAATAACAGAGTGGGAAACCAAGAGTCCTATTCCTCCCCCCCCTTGCCCTCCCAGCGTCACTCCTGACTCACTCTGCCCTACTGTCCTCGATTTCTTCCCATCTTTCTTCCTCTCCCTTGCCCCCCCATATTAGGGAAATAATTTGCATTCTTCTCTGGAAAGTGTTAATTGAGGGGGGGAACAACCAATAGTTCCAGGATGTGTGAATAGTATTCATTATTAACTTGGTTTTCCAACCAGCCAATGGAGGCATAACCTACAAGTGACTTTATATGGGGAAGGAACAATTGAATTAGATGGAGGTTTCACCATAACCAGACAAAGGGGCAGAGTGGGGAGTGTTGTCTATTTTCATGTTATATCATAGCAACAAGAGTAGGCTGCAAAACGGGAGGGCTAATGCCCACCCCCAACCCAGCTGCCATGCTGCTCGGGTCACAAACAATACTGTATTTCACTTCCCCAAGGGCCACCCACAGAGGAAAGCTCATGGATGCCAAGGGCAATTAAAAGCTTTTCATTTCTCCACTGACCTGGTTTATCCTGAGCCAGAAGACAGCTCCCATGGCAGACTCACAGGGTATTGGTTCTCCCAAAGATGATTTAGATGAGTCCCTGTGGAAGAGGATCACGTTCTACAGAACCAAGTGGTAGAACAAACAAGCAGCATCCATCTGCCACAAGGTAACAGAAAGAAGAACAAGGAGCAAAGCTAAGTGATATTCATATATTGGGAACATGCTACTGCAATAAAGGGTGGTTGTGTTCAAGTGACACAAGAAACAAGACAATTTTATGGAAAATTGTCCTAGCTAATATTAAACATTTTTAACTGCAAATGGTTCACTGTCTAATCAAAGGATCTAGTAAATATAGCTGAAATCAAGAGGGGATAAATCCTAATTCTAGATATGTATGTGTATGTGCCTTAAATTGCCTGTCAACTTAATTTCATAAGGTTTTCTAAGGCAAGAAAAACCTGGAGGTGGTTTTGCCTGTTTCTTCCTCTGAAAGGCAAAAGCCATCAGTAATCTCATAAATATGCAAAGAGAATTCAGCACATGAAAATGAAGGCTGGCATCAGTAATGTCCAAATGACATCACACTAAAGCTTAAAGAGTAGGTAAAGAGTGTACATCCTATTTGAAATCCTGTGGCTGCCTCCTATAGATTTCTGGGGTGTGTAGTTTAGTGAGACCCACTAAAGTCACTGTTCCCCCATGTATTCAGTCACTTATCCCACACAGGACTCTTTCAGATACAGAAAGAGGGTTGGTTGCATCACTGTTCAACAACAAGATATTGAATAAGTTGAGCACTTGCAAAAGTTAAGAATTTGGGGGAAAATGAAGCTACAAGGGATGACTACCTCATCATAGCTCTGTCTCCTAATTCAGGATCTTGGCTAAAGTTACAAAGTTAAAACCTATGTTCTCATTAAGGATTGAATTCCATTTTGTTTGATATCAATGCATCGTTTCATGCCCTGTTTTCTGTTATTACATTGCTCCCTTTTCACTACACACCGAATGTAATGAAGCCACCTTGGCTACTTTGGATGACCTGTGCTGAGAGACAAAGAAGGAGAATATGGTCCTTTTTATTGTTCTTGAGTACTCAGTGTTTTTTGTACCAGTGGCATGATATTCTTTGAGGAAAATCTGTCCAACAGAGCTGAGAAAGCCAATAATGGTGGCTCTTACTTTTTTTTATAGAAGCTGGTTCAGGGGCCCTTCCATTCTATCCCATGACTACTGATCTTTGAACTGTCTTCCATACATGATCATTGTGATTTAAAAAATCTATGAGGGAAATGATCCAATCATTTTGGATGAAATGAACCATTACATACAAAGGGGAGCACATCACTTTCCAAGGAAGTGTATTTGTACATCAAATAACTCTTATGATGTGGAAATTTGTTCTAAAGTTTTGATGAAAATTACTTTCTGGTAAACTCAGCTAACTGGTTTTGTTTCCTGTGTTTAGAATGTTATGTCTCTCCCTACAATAATCCTTCAGAGGAGGTTGAAAATTTGCTGTCATCATTTTGAGCTATGTATTCCATGTTTTAGAGTAATGTAGGCAAAAGCATGCAGCTTTCCCTGATAAGGCCCATATCATATAAAACAGGAGTGAGAATCATGCATTCTTCCAGCTGTGTTTGTACTGTAAGTCACAGCAGCCCAGATCTGAACTGTATTTGTTTCAATTAAAGCAAATCCATAGATTCATTTATGGACTAGTGAATCAACTAGTCAATAAATCCCATGGATTTCATGGATTTATGTTACGGTGAAAACTAGGATTTATGCAATAGTCAACACGAGGAATGCTGGAACTTGCATCCTATCCTCTAGTTTATTTACCTAGATCTAAAAGTTGGGTTCATAGACAAGAAGAGGAAGGGCAAGAGGGGGAGAAAAGCCTCACTAGGTTTTATGACTCTCTTTGCTAAATATAGCATTACTTGAAAATCCAGTGAAAACATGTGTTGGGGTATACTGTATATATTTGTGTATAAGTCACCCTGATCTATAAGCCGAGGACACATTTTGAGGCCAAAATTATGGATTTTGATGTGACCTGTGAATAAATTGACGTTCATTCAGTGGAGAAGGGAAATGGCCAGTGCCACCTCGAGATCAGCTGCTACTGGCCACCCTGGGAACTCAGGCATTCAAATGGCTAGAAGTGGTGCCACAGAGAAAGAAGTAGAAAGGATCAGTTCTTTTAAAGGTTACCTCAGGATGAACTAAGCTCCTGCCTTTCATCACTCAACTCAGAGAAGTATATGGTTCTTTTTCTAATAACTCAACCCAACGAAAAGAAAATTCTTGGTGTCTTGGTTTTTAGATCTGTTCCTGGAGTTATTTGGGACACTGATTTTTTACTAGAATTTCTAGAGCTTTGCCTTCATATGCAGTAACCTAACAGGCAGATGGTTCAAACAATTATAGATGCTGGATTAAGGACAGGGAGATAGTTTACTGTGAACATTCATGGCAGAAGTTTAACATTCTTTGAATCTCATGTCAGATCACACATTTGTTTGAACTTTGACCAGGAAAATACATGTTAAGGGTTAGGAAACCCTAAACCTCAATTCACCTGGGGTCTAAGCACACTATTAGCAACCTTCCTTTTTTTCTCTCCATTGAACACCCAGTTGATACAAAAATGAATCTTAGAAGAGAACACTGATTTTTTTTTCTCCAAAGATTTACAAGCTTGAACATTTCTCTGTGTGTGTATTACTCCATGTTTGGAGACTTGAGACACAGCAGCTGGTCTCTCCATTTTACAGATGGAGCTTGCATACACTCTAGATATTTTTAAACCCTCAGTTTACATTTCAACCCCCCCCCCCTCAGATTTCCTTCTATTTTTTTCCAAGGGAAATGTCACTATTGCCAACTTTGAGCTTGTCACAAGCCTTTCTGCCATTAGTGTATACATATAATTAAATTAAATTCGAATACACTGAATGGACACATCATAGATACTAGATCAGGCCTGCACAACCTGCAGCTCACCAGCAGTTTTGGCTACTGACTACCATAATTTCTGGCCATTGGACTAGCTGACTAGGCTTATGGGAGTTTGAGGCCAAAACAGCTGGAGAGCCACAGGTTGTGCTGGTCTTTGCTAGATAGATAGACAGCGCATGTATACTTTTTTTGTGCCAAAAACCACATGGAAGGAGGCATAAAAGCCAAAAGCAACAGAAATGATAATTAGGGAAGACAATGGGTTTGTACTGGGGGAAAGAAGTGTGAGAAGTGGAAAAAAGATGGCTATGACTAACTAAATTGCTTGATCGCAAAGCTTACTGTATGCCTGGCCTAGTTCCCATCTGGTTTATGAATTATTAGGGTATGCTATTCATATGTCTCTGCCCCCCCCCCTTTGTTATTTTTAAAAGAAAAACAGAAAGACCTTGAGTTGGATCCAGACTTAGCCATGCTTAGAGCAGACTCATTGGAATACAAGGCATAAATTAGTAGTCAGTAAATTTAGTTCTGTTACTTTCAGTGAATCTATTCTAAACATGGCTATCTGAATCCAGCCTTCCCCATTTTCTGAACCCAAATCTTACCTGACACATTGCTTCCTCTTTAAAACCCCTAATAAACTAGTTCACCTAAAGCAGAGCAGGGAGGGGAGAGAAGAAGTTGAAAACTCACCTCTCCCCTATTTTCCTCTATACAGGGATATTGCTAAACAATTGAGACATTTACTGTCAGAAGATTATTCTGGTCTGAGCTCTGATGTTTCTGCACACCAGAGGGAGATATACACACCTTTCACAAAAATCAATTTGTTTTGAATGATTTTATATATTTACTTATATACTATATTTTAATTCTGTATCTCACCTTGAGCCTTGAGGAGATGTGGGTAACAAATAAAATTTATCATCACAACCACCCCATCTGCAGAAAAAAGGGTGGTTAATAGCCTTCATGATATTATCAGAATGTGATAGAATATCTTGTTAACATACATTTTACTTGGGTGAACTGATTTAAATCCTTGCTTATGGTCTGAAGGAACTGCTGTTTTTTTCTCATTTGCTTGGAGCTAATGAAATCTTTTTGTCAGCCAGCATGGTGTAGTGGTTTGAGTGCTGGACAACAACACCAGAGACCAGGGTTCAAATCCTCATTCAACAAATAGAAACTGACTAGAAGACCTTGGGAAACTTGCATTCTCTCAGCCTCAAAGGAAAGACCAATAGCAACCTCCCCTCCAATTAATCTTATCCTGAAAATTCTGTATTATCTTTACCTTACAGTCATCATGAGTCAGAAATATCTTGAAGACACACAACAACAAAACAGAATCTTTTCCAGCTGGCAAACAGAAACAGAAACAGAAACAGACAGAAATATTCAGCTTCCAGCTTCTGCTCCTCCATGATTTCAGACAAAGTCTTGGGATTTGGTTCCATACACCTAGATTAGTAGTTGCTTGGATAACATATTATTTTCCCTATACGTTGCAAGATATTCATCTATCTCTTACCATGAGAAGAATTCAATAGTGTGGCTAGTATGACAAAGGAAGGATATGTGCTTCTGTGTATCTATAGCTCTAAGTTGTTTTGTTAGGTAAAGGTTTCCTCTGATGTTAAGTCCAGTTGTGTCCGACTCTGGGGATTGGTGCTCATCTGCATTTCTAAGCCGTAGAGCCAGCGTTGTCCGTAGACACCTCCATGGTCATGTGGCCAGCATGACTACATGGAGGGCCGTTGTTTTGTTAGTCGACTAAAAAAAACAAAGAAAAATATGTCACACATGGATCAAAATATACGGAATGTCTTTGTGCAGATGCTCCATCCTTGTACAACTCTTTGGGAAGCAGAAATGCTGATTGGAGAAGAAGTAAAAATGATCTGGTGCATACTTCCATGATTATGACTGCTTTCCTCATCTTAAATGGATGTAGAGCACTGAAAAACATCCATGTCATAGTCTTCTGAATGATTACCACCAGGAAGCACTGTGGTATTGATCTTGCCAGATTTTGAAGCAAGGCTTGTGTTTCTAGAGCTAAGTAATTCCTGTCCTTTAAAGTACATTCAGTTGCACGAGTATTGTTTACCATCAGTAAGTATCAACAAAGAAATAGATTTAGCCTTGGCGCATATCAAACACTGATCTCTAGTGCTCTTGAACTGTATAGTTCTCAACTGGAAAGAAAACACATGCCATGCATAACAGAGATATTGACCTAATCCTATTCCTATTTCCAGTTAGAGTAGACCAACAGAACCAATGGGATTTGCATAGTATTGATTTATGATTCAGCAGTTGATTCAATGGGCCTGTTCTGGCTGGGGCAAACAATTCATGTTATGCCATTACTTAGTATATCAAAGCAATCATACAAATCAGAGAATATCTGCTTTGGTATGAAAAGTGATAAAGAGTGTCTTGAGGTTCCTACATTAGACCAGTAGAAGTGAACATGTGCATTGTTAGTACATCACAAGACCTAGCGAAATCAAAGCACACAAAGAAGAACAATGCAATATAGCAATACCATAAGCAAGAACCTAACATTTATCTTAACTGGAAAGTTTCACTTGTGCTACTTTCCTTTACATGTGCATTCCAGATTTCACAGATGTCTCCTTTTGGCAGAAGACAGGGGAAACATAAAAGCGAACTGTCATGAACTATCCATGCTGCTGATTTAATGTCCAAACAGATTCAATGACAGAGACATCATAACTGATGCTTAAATTGCTCATTGCATTATCCTTTACTGAAGATCAAATCTAATTAACTACAATGTGCATTCCATTTTTAATGGTTCTGCTTCTTTATGTCTTGCATGAGTATCCAGATGTGACACTCTCAGACGAAAGACATCCTTGGCATCACTTATAAAGACTTCTTCTCTTTATACTGTATAGCTTTATTCTGAATCGTTCTACAGAGTGATTGGAGTTCTTGCTGTGGTTTTTACTTTCTCAGCTTGTTAAGAGTTTCCTGAAAGCCAAAATGATCACACCAGGGTTCAGTCCAGAGCTTCACAAAATAAACTGGATCTCTATGGTATGTGTGGGACAGCCAGTAGTAACTTGTACTGTCCACTCAATATAGTATCTTCACAAGGATGTCAAAATCGATGATGCTGGATCTAAAAAGGGAAGGAATGAGATCTGATTCATGTGTTATCTTTAAATGTGTGAGTATTTGCCTTCAAGTCACTTACTAACTTATGACAATCCCATGAATTTCATAGTGTTTTCTTCAGCAAGGAATATTCGTATGCAAGGAATATTCAGAGGTCATATCACTTTGAATTCATTGGCAGTTTTCATTCAAGTACAAACCAGGGCTGACTGCACTTGGCTTCAAATATCAGATGGGCTCTCGTTACTTTAGTTTAGAGTATTTAGAACCCTATTTCTTAATGCAGTCTCTCACAAATCAATTCTTCTCACTATCTGGTGTAGCTACTAGGCTGGTGCAAAAGTTTCTTAAGTTTCTAAAGTCTGATTAAAAGTCATAAAACCTGTATTTCCGAAGTGATTTCTGACATGTGGGCATAGCCCATGCCTAAAACATAGGAATCAAAACTTACCCAATCCTTTTTTGTTTGTATTTTGTAAATCTCAGAAAGCTCCCTCCCAAAGTCAGCTTCATTAAGCAAAGCAAAGCCAGAAAGGCTTCCATTCCTGTGTAAATAGCCTCTTGCCTTTAGGAGAGGGCAAGCAGGGAGCAGTGTTTGCTAGGAAAGAAAGCACAGAACTCTGGGAAATGTAGTTTAGAAAGGCGAGGAGCCCTATGCCAGAGACTGCAAAAGGCCCTGCTCTAACCTACATTTCAATGAGATTCTGCACCAAATGATGAAGCAAGTTTCCCTAGGTAGCAAAATGGACTGGCCGTGATGCTAGGCCTCACCTTTGCCTGCCAAAAAAGATAAACTTTATATGCATTTCTCCCTCTCTCTTTGTATGTGTCTTTGTGCTTGTGCTTTTCATGTATGCACATTTTCATGTATGCTCAATAGAAAAAAACTGATAAAAGAGCAGCAGAATGTCAAGAAAGATCTGAAAGAGAAACATCCTTCTCAAGCCAGTCAAAACTAGCTTTGGATTTGTTCAGAGGGCCTTATATAAAGGCAGTTTCATCTTGCGAGAACTGTTGATTCAAAATGGGTCTAAAACAGAAAAAATGTCTTTCAAAAAATGTGTTTTGTTTAGGACAAATCTTTTAGAACCCATTTTCTGGTTAACCAGTTCTGGCAAAAAGGAATCTGCAGTTACGGTGGGATGATGCAGGTCTAACAAGAGACCTGGAGGAGAGGCAAGGTAGAAGTGGGAAACAGTGCAAGATAAACAGCTCTAGATTGAAGCCCAATAAACAAGGTCATTAGAGGCAGATCTTTCAGGACCATGGACAGAGCTCAGGGAGCAAATAAAAAAGGCTGTCTCAGAGGAGCCTTTTAAAGACTTCTTCACATGGAGATCCAGAAACAGAAGGTTACAGGTTCGCTTTTGGAGACAGCGCAGATAAGCTCCCTCTTTCAGCTCCAGCTCCCCATGCTGGGACATGAGAGAAGCCTCCTACAAGGATGGTAAAACATCAAAACATCCAGGAGTCCCCTGGGTAACGTCCTTGCAGATGGCCAATTCTCCCACACCAGAAGTGATTTGCAGTTTCTCAGGTCACTCCTGACAAGAAAAAAGCAGGGGAAACCATGGGGCAGCACCCAGCTTTGTCCCCTCATCATGGTTGGTCATGGACTGCCATCCTACAATGTTTTCCTGCTGTCCCCAGCTTCCTTCCATGCTGGCCCTGGATTCTTCAATGAGGAGATGGGTAGGTGCTCATCTCTTCAGGTCTCCCTACAGAGCCCTGCTTGAGCTAGCCCTGCGTCATAAGATGAGTTCCAACAGATTCTGTGCCGGCAATGTGCGAGCAGTGCATTAAGACAAGGAAAAACCCCTGTTTGATGAGGTTGTAATACTTTTTGGGCCTGACCAACACTTCACAGTGTGTTGTTTTTGAGATGTGCAGAATTTGAAACATGTTGCTCTGTGGTCTAAAGCCTATCTCCTGACTTCAAAGCATTGCCCTCATTGGCAAGAGTGGTTTGGGAGATGCCTTCCATCAAAATAGGCCCAGGCACTGATAACAAAGTCTTGCAAGGGTGTCAGACTTGGAGAAATTTGCTGGTTGTCAAGCTTTGGAGATGTGTTGGAATTTGGCCCTAGTGAGTCTTTTAAACATGCAGCTTCCCTTGACTTGTTGTGTCTGTGTTGCTGCTAAAGCCGAGGTCTTGATTTGAACCCAGAAATTGCACACACCTTTAAATGCAGTTCTATCTTTAAAATCCAGGATTGATAGCTGGTGATTCCCCCATAAAAGATTTTACTCACAGAAAGTCAAAGAAATGGCAGCAGGCAATCACCAGAAGCAGTCTTTTGTGATCCATAGATCCAGTGGCACGAGAAAGCATTCAAAAACACACCAGTTTTACTAATGAAGAAATCAAGCACACTTCCCATCTACCCTTTTCCTCCATCCCACCTCAGCCCCCCTTCTTTAATTATCCAGTGCAACAAACCACATACCTTTCATGCTTCGTCACCTTTTATGGCATTTCCATAGTGGAGATTTAATTAAATTAACAGATCCAAAAACAAATGTAGGAATAAAGAAGACATATTTCCAGGGTGTTAAGCATAAGAAAATTCATCACTTAATAGTGACGTTAACAAATGGTGTTCATTACTTATTTTCCAAATGACCAGGCTAGATCTCTGATCTTCCAGTCGTTTCTTTTAATCATTTCACTTTGCTTGATAAGAAAAGGGAACTGCTCACCAGAGAAGATGCATCACACTGAAAGATGGGTCCTTTCTTTTATGTGGAGGGCTGATATAATGCCTGTCCCTCTACATTGCATGCTGCATGATTACCAGAAAGGACAAAGAAGCAGATCATGTGCAATGCCTTTTTTCTTTTGGAAACAGTTTAGTTATCACAATCCTTGTTTCTGTATTCAGTAACTTGGGAGCATTACCTGTGAAAGACATTAAAGCCAATTTTGATCTTTAGAAAAACTGTGGTGTATGGTTAGCAGCATTTCTTTTCTCAAAATGAAACCTACAACTTACAATAGGAATTAAAGGCTAAGATAGAAGTTTCAGTAGAGAACAACACTGAACTGCCTGCTGTGCTTAGGGTTTTCCTATTTTATAGTTCAGAGGAGGCAGAATATGCTACTATAAAACAGAGCTTGGAGAAAGCCATGCAACTTGGGATATTCAGAGTAGTAACAGTAGCAGTCTATTATTCATGTTTAGACCATAGACCACTCACATACACAATAAATTAATACAATACAAAAGTACTAAATAAAATGGCATACAGATCTTGCATATTAAGAATTCAATAAAATTAGAACACATTACATTATAAACAACAATATTATTAGATAAATAGTTAGATAAATAGGTAAAAGTAAGTTTACCAAACTCTGCTCTATCCACATCTATGCAGAATGTGAATATGGGGGCAGAAAATGCATCTAGTTGTTAGAATTAGGATTAAGTTAAGTACTTAATGCCATGATTTCATTAATTATGTTCTGGGGGACTACTGAAATTCATTTCTGAGCAGAATCACCCCTATTATTACAGCAGCTGCTTCAAACAGCATTTAGGGTGGCAATTAAGGAGCATCAAATTGTTAATTATTCAATTTGCACTGGTTATATTTTTACTATAAAGTAAGGGAAGGGATGCTAGTGGATTTTTTTGCTCATACATCTTTTTCCCTCACTCAATGCAGCAAACTTCCTGCAACACAGCAACAGGAGAAGGACATTCCTCCAGATGTATTGTACTTCAGCTCCCAAAAGCCTGTGCTATAAATAAAATGTAATAGAAGTTGTATTCCAAAATATTTGGAGGGCTAAAGATTTGTCTACACCTGCTCTAGAATAAGGTTAAACAACTTCAGGTATATGGGGTTGTTTACCTGATATACAGGGTGTTTGAAAAAAAAACTCCTTAGTTTTAAGTATAAACACATTAAAACTAGGGAGTTCTTTTTCAAAAATCCTGTATAATCCAACTTTCCCCTGATGTGTGACCCAAGGTGACTCCCTTCATGAATTAAAACAAAGTCACTAGAAACTCTAATTTTAAAAGTTTTAAAAATCATTTAAAGGGCTATTTTACTAACACATCAATGCTTTAAAACAATGAAAAATCTTTCAAAAACATGACGGTAATAGAAGGAGAGCATAGACCTCATGCTAAAAGAGATTCCTGAATGCTCAGTTATTCACAAGATCAGTGGTTCTCAACCTGTGGGTCCCCAAGTGTTTTGGCCTACAACTCCCAGAAATCCCAGCCAGTAGCTGTTAGGATTTCTTGGAGCTGATGGCCAAAACATTTGGGGACCTACAGGTTGAGAGCCACTGGACTAGATACTTGTAAAGAGATCTTGACTTGTCAGTAGAAGGACTTTATTTTCTTTATTTTTAGTTTTTATTATGATCACAAGGTTTATCAATGAGTGATGAATATTAGAATGATGTTCACAAGGACTTTCACAAAACTAATCAACTCCCAGTTTCCCCAAAGTATTTTTTTCTACAAAGAAGTAGAGGAGGTGGAGGAGGACCAAGAGATCTTGGACAGCCTTCTGTCTATTCAAGAAGTGGAATATGTGCGAGTACAGAAAGGTGTTAGCAAAGAAAAGATATGGTAAAGCAGGAAGAAAGAATGAGCACCTTGCCTGCCATTTCCCTCCTCTAAATGACTTCTTTCCAATGTTGTTTTAGTTTTTTCAGGTATATTGGCTAACTTCTGATTATACACTTTTGGTCTTAGTTTATATTGCAAAAGAATAAAAATGATATATCGAATTTTTAAAAATAAGTAGAAGAATTAGACCATTTCATACATTATGCAACAACAAATCCAACTACTGGGTTGCTGTGAGTTTTCCGGGCTGTATGGACATGTTGCAGAAGCCTTCTTTTCTGACATTTCACCTGCATCTATGGCAGGCATCCTCAGAGATAATAAGATATATCTCATTATCTCTGAAGATGTCTGTCATAGATGTCGGCAAAATATCAGAAAAAAACACTTCTGAAACATGGCCATACAGTCCAGAAAACTCACAGCAGCCCAGTGATTCCAGCGATGAAAGCCTTCAACAACACAAATTCAACTATGTTTCTACAGGCAGTCACCACCAATCTTTCCTCCCTGGTTGGTTTACTTGTACGGTACATATATTTCCAAAATATGTATTCATCTCATTTGTACATTACAGAAAAAGAGATTCCATCTAAACACGAGGAAGAACTTCTGGATGGCAAAAGTTGTTTGACAGTTGAATGTACTTCCTCAGACAGTGGTGGAGTCTTTTTCTCTGAAGGGTTTTCAGTAGATGCTGGATTACTATCGTGAGTGATTTGCGTGTGGATTCCTGTATGATGGGGTTGGACTGGATGGCCCTTCTGACTTCTTCTAACTCTGTGATTCTATTATTACATTTTTGGGTATACATGAAAACATATTAACACTCTTAGGCATTGTGAGAAGAACTAAAGTAAGATCTCCCCGATGCCTGAGCTCCATAGTTAGATCTTTTCTATATGACCTTTCCACCACATAAATATTTATCCATTTAAAGAATAAAGCCAAACCTCTTCAAATACAGCTGCCTGATTTTTTTCTCATTCTTTACAGCAAGGGATCAACCCAACTGGCTGCTGGCAACAACTAAAGGCCCACATCTGCACAAACAGAGGTCTCTCTTGGCCTCTCGAATGCCTCACATCTCTCTATTCTGTGTGATTTTTTCCCCAAGTTAGCTGCAGTGTTTATGGAGGAAAAGGGAGGCCAGCAACGTTGCCAGAACCTCACTCCAGCTTGAAATGCTTTGGTGCTTCCTTTCTCACGTCAGGAGTGACGTAATCACCATATTTACAAGATGAACACATTAAACTGGAAGTTTGAGCTGCTATTGTTTCTTTGATTATTATCAAATCTGTCTATATTAACACTCACCTGCACACATACATATTAAAACCAAACATAAGGGAAAATACAAATACAAGACTAAAACTATTACTTAAAAACAAATTTTAAAAAGAAAAATGTAACTATGATCAGACACAATTTAAACTAAAATAAAAAGGGGGAAAGGTAGTTTACTTCTCACTTCCTAGGTAATGGTTAAAACTGTCAAACTAACAAACTTCCTTGAATCTATTCTTAATTGCTCATGTAATGTAACCGTGCTACTCCTCAAAACCTAGAACTGATAGATTCCCTGATGTCTATTATTATTATTATTATTATTATTATTATTATTATTATTATTATTATTTTATTTTGACACAGCAAACAAGATAGATATGCTGGATTTCATATCACAAAATCTTCTTCTTCTTCTTCTTCTTCTTCTTCTTCTTCTTCTTCTTCTTCTTCTTCTTCTTATGTCTATTATTACTATGTTTGTTTATACCCGCTTTTTCTTACCACAAAAGAGACTCAAAGTGGCTAAATTCCAATCCTGCTTAAAATATTCTAATGACATATTTTAAATCAAATCTGTCTATTTCTCTATATTTGCAAGTTTACAGTCTTATTGACCAATCTCCTTTTACTGGTATGTTGCTGTATTTTCATCTCAAAGCATATAGAAATCTAGCAGCTGTAATCATATAAAAATACTATTCCCCCATGCTTCTTTTCTAACTGTTGTTCAGTCAGACACAGGCATGAGTGGTCTGTGAGAAGGCCTTACATTTATTATTTAAACTGTTATGTTTATTCATATCACGATCTGATCACCGTGCTCAATATATCCCATATGCATGGGGGTATTAGGATAACAATACAAAAGGTTTGCTAGGGTAGATCCTCTCTCACTCAGACTCAGCCCCCCCCCCCGAATCAAAATCCCAGCCCCTCCAGATCAAAATCCCACCCCACCCCCCCACCCCGAATCAAAATCCTGGCTACGAGCCTGGTCAGACATAACAGAAAAGCCTCAAGTTTTATTTGGATTTTTTCAAAATGTCCTCCAATATTTTACAGGTCTGAACACAATATTTCTTTGCTTTGTCATAAGTTCACCATATATGTTATATTTCCAATAAATGCTATCAGGACCTTCTACATTTTTATAATCTTTCAGGTGTCAGATACAATCTATAAATCTATAAAATATTGTAATTTTTTTCTTTAATGTTTCAACTCAGGATGAACTTTAAACATTTGATCCACATACTTTCCTTTTGATTCATATTTATATCTCATGACCAATATTTTGTGCCCATTTAATCATATGGTCTTTAACCTTTCCTTTCCAATTTCAACAACATTTTATACATTAAGAATTAAATGATCATCATTTGAACATAGTTGTGATTCAAATTCTGATTTAGGTATTTCTAAATCATATATCCTTAGGTATCTTTTTTCAATTTACTGAGTTATTATGTGTTTTGGCTTGTGGTTTTGGAATGCTGAAAGGCCTGTAGTTCACTACTTCTCTTGGTGCCAATGCTTTGAATCTTGATTCAGTGCAGTATCAAATTAGTTTTTCTGTCTGAAGGAGGGATTTTGCATTGGAATGAAGCACCATGGAAAAACAACTGAACTGCTCCCATTGGATCATGACTCTTCCCAGCCTTCTCAAGAGTACCTGCCATCTGCCAAAGACCTGTGTTGTGGCTGGACAAACCTTTCTGCATAACCTCCTCTGCTCCCCAAATTCTCCAAGGCTGGAATTTGGAGCTGATTTCTACTTCAGCATTCCTGGCCCTCTGTCTCTCCATTTCCCTGTCACTGTTTCCTTCCCTGTCTTTCTCAGTCTGAGAATCTGAGCCTGAGCCAGGATTATTATTATTTTTTAGGATAAAATCAAAGGCAGGGGAGGGAGGAGGAGGGCATAAACAGAGCCTTGAGATTCGTTGAGCAAAAAGTGGCTATAAATGTAAGCTGTCATCCTGCTGAACAGTTACAAATGCATAAGGTAGACATATGCGTTTGTAACTGCTTGAAATTCGTGTTTATGATTGAGACATTATTACTACAATTGCAAATTCCCCTAAACTTCTAGGAGTGAGCATATTACTCCCACATTAAAGTCACTACTGATTGCCAATTAGTTTCCAGACAAAGTACAAAGTATTGGTTTTGACTTTTAAAACCCTACATGGTTTGGGTCCAGGTTACCTACAGGAGTGCCTTCTCCCGCACAATCCAGGACCTCTTAGGACACTAAGGTTTTCTAGGACACTAACTTCAACCAGCCAAAGCCCAACTGCCAACTGTCACCCAGAAGACCTTTTCACTGGCTGCCCCAAGGCTGGAATGACATGTCAAAGATCCAACAGCTACATCACCTGCCAGAATTTAAGAGACAATGGGGGATCCCTTCTAGTAGGCCTGTTGTTTATTCATTCAATCGCTTCTGGCTCTTCATGAACTCATGGACCAGTCCATGGTAGAGCTCCCTGTTGGCCGTCGCCACTCCCAGCTCCTTCAAGGTCAAACCAGTCACTTCAAGGATACCGTCCATCCATCTTACCCTTAGTTGGCCCCTCTTCCCCTTTCCTTCCATTTCCTCCAGCATCATTATCTTCTCCAAGCTTTCCTATCTTGTCATTATGTAGACAAAGTACTTCACCTTGGCTCTAATATCCTTCCCTCCAGTGAGCAATCAGACATTGTTTCCAGGAGTATGGACTGGTTTGATCTTCTTGTGGTCCAAGGCACTCTCAGCATTTTCCTCCAACACCACAATTCAAATGCGTCTATCTTCCTTCATTCAGCCTTCCTTATGGTCCAGCTCTCGCATCCATAGTTTACTATGGGGAATACCATTGCTTTAACTAACTGGACCTTCATTGCCAGTGTGACGTCTCTACTCTTTACTATTTTATTGAGATTGGTCATTACTCTCTTCCCAAGAAGTAAATGTCGTCTGCTTTCCTGGCTGCAGTCTGCATCTGCAATAATCTTTGTGCCTAGAAATATAAAGTCTGTCACTAGTATGCCTACCAACTTGTAACTATGAATTTTAAAGTCACGTCCTGTGTCTACTGTATTTTAATCTTTGTTCTGTGTATTTCAACATGCATATTTTATAGAAATATGTTTTAATATGTGTATTTTACTGAATGTTTTATGATGATGTGTTTAACTATGTTGTGTCCCACCTTGAGCCATGAAGACTTTTGACTTTATACTGGTTAAAGAATGTCATATTGAGGAGAAAATCAGTTTGTTTCTGCAATTCCTGAGAGTAAGGCCATGTCTATGCTGGCTAGTAAATCTGGGGTCAGTTGGGAGTAGAAATCCTCCAGACTTTTTGCTGAAGTGGCCATACAAAACACTTTGAACCTGCTGTAGCAGCAGATTGGAGTCTATATAGCTGGACCAAGATTGCATCACTCTTCCCTCCCCACTGGACTGTCATGTCACTTTTAATGTCATTTGTGTCAGTTCCTACCAGAAATACAGCACTATGTGGTCTCCATAGTCATGCAGGGAGCTCTGTTAATTTCAGCATGGCATGCCTATAATGATCACATGTTCACAAGGAGCTTTGCAGCTAAGTATAATAATAATAATAAAACTTTATTTATACCCCACCACCATCTCCCCACGGGGACTCGGGGTGGCTCACAATGTTACAAAAGTAACAACACAAATACATTAGCACAAAATGCACAGGTTAAAACACAATAAGATAATAAAACAAAAGTTAAAACAAAAGTTAATACAACAGAATAGTATCAAACAACCACCAATACAGTTCAGTCAACTTCATAGGTGGGGGGACTGTAGCAGCAATATAAAATAGAATCATTAGATTAAAATACCCAGATAAGAGGGACCTAGTAAAATTCAGACTAGAATTATAATGAGGCTGTTAGGAGTGATGGCAACATTAACACAGACAATGCATGTCTGTGGTGGTAGAGGAGGTGTCTGTATGAAAAATGGGCCAATCCAGATCACACCCAATCCTACTTTCCAGTTTAGCCTGCAGTATTTACCAGTGGAGGAACATTGTGATGATAGGAGCCAACTCAAGGCGATGTCTATGTAGAGAAGCTCTGAGACATGGAGCAACAGATTCACACTACAGGAAAAAAGGTTCCACCTAAACATTAGGAAGAACTTAGTGACAGTGAGAGCTATTTCACAGTGGAATACCTGCCTTGGCATGTGTTTTTTAAACATAAGCTGGATGGCCCTGACAGGAGTGCTTTGATTTTGTATTTATGCATAGCAAGGAGTTGGAGTGGATGGTCCTTGTGGGTTTTTTTCCCCAACTCTTTGATTCTATGATTTTATAAGCTTTCACAACATTTCTGCTCACTGTATAAATTATTATTTGCTGACTTAGAACGATGTGATCAAGTCTGTAGAGATGATTTGAGCAGCTTAAAAAGATCCAGGGTGGGATCACATCTTGGAGAGCAGCAAGAGTCCAAAGCAAACATGAGAAATGATGAGGCATACTAGCAAGACTGCGATGGAATTTAGGGCAAGCAGCTGATTCAAGTGAAATTGTATAGAGAGCTCAGAAAAGAAAAAGAAAACCAAAGAGCAATAAATGGGTCAACAGTACAGTTCAGAGAAACAGAACTGTCTGTGGATTGAAATGCAGTTCCTCTGTGCCAAAATGCTTGACCAATCAGATAGCTTCATTCCAGATTAGCAGGACAACACAAAGGAGTAATGGTATCTCACAGTAAGATTGGAGCATTCCTTCTACTAATATTGCAACAAACATACTCCTGTTTTTGACTTTGCCTTGAATGAAGAGCGAGTGATCTTTTTTTGAGTGATCAGGTAATTCAGGAGTTAAGTCCTCCTGGCAGAGGTCCATTTGAATCAGACCATAAAGCATTTTACAGCATTTTTGGTAATATCATGCAGTGGTCCATGGGTCCTAAAAGACAAGGCTAGTGAGAATAATCATGCCATAAACATAGGCACAGCTGAGGTGGACTTAGCTGGGCAAGTAGCAAACATCTCCCAGGGCACCCACAATGCAGCAGGAGGTCACTTGTTCCCTTTTTTTCTCAAGCCTATCAAGCCTCCTTCTTTTTCTTTCCCCAGCCATCTGTGTGATTTTTATGTGAGCATTGCATACTTGGGGGATGAGTGAATGTTACATGTTGCTACAAACAGTCCCCGTAAATGTTGGAGCCAAGTGTGTCTAAATATTACAACATATTAAACACCTTCCAGCCTGATCCATACATAACCCTGGCAGCTGGGGCCAAAATAACAAGGCTTTACTTTGAATGCAGCTCTATGGAAAGGTCTTTGGGATCTTGGAACTTTAGAGCACGAAGGAACACAAAGGTTATCCTAGGTTCCTACAATATCACATGTGCCCACCAAAGTGTTAAAAACAAAGCTGGGTTATTTTCCCCAGATCAATGCAAAGCTTGCTTTAAAAAAGAAAAGAAAAAAGAAAATGGTTGGACAGCAACTCCCCTGTGTTGTTAAAAGTCTATAGAATCCATGTGTGCCAAGGTCTCCAGAACAGAGCTGCAAAGGTTTGCTTTTTCTATTCAATGCAGGGCTCAGAAGAGTAAATGTCCCACCAGAGGACTATCTTTTCATGTGTTAAGAGTTTGTGTTCATCATATGAATTGTAAGAAAGGCAAAACTGTGACTGAAACTTTATGTCTCACCAGGGACCATTTCCTTTAACATCACCCTAGATTTAGGCCCTGAAATACAGAGACTTGGATGCTCCTGATTTAGCAGTCCTGGTTGGAAGGCATGCAATGGGCAAGCTACATGTGCATAGGCGATGTCCTGACTTGAAATTGGTTTAAACTATGAAACAAACAACTACATCTACTTACACTACGGATATATATGAAATTCAAATGAAGCTGGAGCTGAACTGGGACCCTTAGGATAAGTTTATCTTGAGATGAAGCCAGCTCCCATTCAAAATGATCAGAACTGAAGCTGGACACATAGAACTTTGAAAAGTCAGATGCAGACACACAGACATATTCACCTACTTTTTTTTTTTTTACAGTTCTGTGTGTTGTGATTTCTCGAAGGAAGGAACTTCAGTCCAAACAATATATCTCCCCTTTTTATTCATTAGAAAAAGGTTTCATTTTAAAATTGCAATCCTTTTGGGTTATTTCCATCCTTTCTTCCTTATTTCAGGCAGTAGTGTGCATGCAAGTTTCTTGTCTTTGCTACCTGGTCATCCATGGCTGTTCTTCATTTCTTTATTAACTCTCCACATCCAAAACAACCCCCAAACCCTTCCCTTAGTTGCTTCATTGAGTAATTTTTTTTTTATCCAGGGTCTCGGGGGCCATTCCTTGGGATATAGCCAAATGCTATACTCTTCTAAGGTATTATACAAAAGGTACTTACCCTGCAAGAACAGAATGTCCTGCCTTATTTAGATTTGTCAAAGAAGAAATTATCCTGCCAAAATTCAGCCACTATCAGTCATCCATTGTGCTATTTTTGTTCATCTTGAATATCTTGCACTGGAAAAAAGTAGAGTGCCTATGCTCAGAACACTTCTTCCAAATGGGAAATACCACTCAAAACAGCAACCCTGGACTTGAATGTCTGTTCTTGCCTATCTGGTTCTCACATCATGCCTGTCCTGGTGAGGAGAAGAAGTCTTCACAGGATTCCAGCACCACTCCCAGATCACTTGATTCACAGAAATCAGTCATTAAGCAACAGCATTACTTCAGTCTGATTTTGAGCTGCACATAACATTTCTGAAGGTCCTGGTGGCTGATGTCTTCTGCAGTAGCTCAGACCTTCTTTGTTCCTTTCCTATCTGTTCTGCATCAAAACAATAGATATGACTGGAGAGGCTGAATCCAGAAGTCCACTACACATTCTGGAGCACCATCTACTGGTGTTCAGACTTATTTGCTTCTTCTAGGTCAGGCTAGAGAGCATTCCTGTGACAGGTGGTGATACATAAACCACATGTTTATTATCTCTCTAGAGAGGAATTCCAGCCAGATGTGTCTAGTAAGGTCTGCCCAATATTAGGCTTTCATATCCCCAAAGAACACGGTAGTCTGAAGGCGGGTCAAGAGAGCCAGATGTTCTTTCCTCTTTCACGACTGTGGGGTTTGGAATTCTCTGAATTCTCTGTGATAATGGTTTGTTCTTATTTGTTAAATATTTCAGCATTCAAGGCAAAGCGGTCCCATTATTTTCAGTAACTTGCACAGCAATTACTCAGTGCATGCCCTTCAGTTTCCAGTAGCATTTGTTGTGTGCCTTCAAATTAATTAAGATTTTTGACAACCCGAAGGCAGACCTAACATGGAGTTTTCTTTGTAAGATTTCTTCTGAGGTGATTTCACTTGCTTCCTGCTAAAGCTGAGAGAGTGTGACTAGTAGATTTTCATGATCAAGAAGGGCCCCAGTTCAGTAGTGTTTATTCCAAGATAATTTCATGCACAGGCTCACAACTTACCTAGGCTGACTTATCACAGTGAACAAGGGCACTGCAGAATTCAGAACAGATGCAGGAGTAAATGATCATTAACAGAAAAAATAGCATCACACTAAATGTTCATCTATATCTATTTGTGAGCTGAAGCTAACAATTTCACTTTGATAGGTCCCAATTGTTTACACATACATATTGCAAGAAAGGAATTAGAGTTTGTAAATAATTATTTTGCTCTCTCCCTCCCCTTCAGCAATTTTCCCTAGCTGCTGTTCCATTCCCCTCTGAAAAATGGTGACATGGGTGATTCAACCAACAGAAATGATATTCTGAATGGAATGATGCTGCATGGCAATATTCAACATGACGAGGCCATAATACATCAAGGAAATAAAAAATCAGAAGAGTGGACATCATCACTGATTTAACTACAAATTGGCATCACCAAGGGCAAGTGATGGGGACCCATGATGGTGTGGACAATTCTAAGCAAATGGTATGGAGAGGGCAATGTTTGTCTTTGTTTTAAAATATTGCTGGAAAATAGAATATTGTTCTACTTCAATCTTCAAAGTAAGTGTTAAATCATTGAATATCAGGAATTTGCCCTTGCGCTTTTTTTTTTTTTTGGAAAAAAAAAGATGTTTGTTTCTGATTGGAAGACGCATTGTGCTGTTTATAACCATATTGTTGACTTCAAACAATCGTGTCAGTATTGTCATTCTCCAGAGTTATTCAAGCTGATTCCTGCCTGGGTGTGCATGGGAGGGGTGCTGCCTTTATCCCTCCAGAGCGCTTAGTTAAATGAAGCATGGAGGTTGCTTTTCCATGCCGCCTCCTGCTTTCTAATGCCGAAACAGCCATGGACAACTGGAATGGCATAGACAAGGAACGACTGTGCTGAATCAGGCATCCGTGCTATCCCAGGGCAGTTTATCTTTGTGGCTCGTAGCCCACCTTTTCCTTGTCTCACGAAGAGTCTCTTCTCCCACTTCATCCTTTTTTTCCCCAAAGAAAGAGAGTTACTGTGAACTTGGGTAGGAGGAAAAGGGAGAAGCCTGTGGGTTGATTTCACACACCCCCTCCCCAGGATGCTAGGGGAATGAGGCTAGTTCTGTTCTCACTGGGATATTAACAGGATGTTCATTTGGATGCGATGATATGGTAGATCCTGTATCTCATCCTGCCAGCATGTTATGTGTGACCCAGATTCTCTTAATGGCATCTGCACTGGGTTGTAATCCCCTTTCCCTATACAACAGTGTTGCAGTGTAATCCCTTACAGCAGTGGTTCCACCCAGATGCCCTGGCTTGTTATCCTTTTCTCTGCCCCAGGCTGCTCCCTGCATCTCTCCCATGGCTGGCAAAACCCCTTGCCTTTTCAGAGCAAGAGATCTCAAGGCCTTCATTTTCCATTACATAAAGATGTGAAATCTTCAGTGATTGTTTAGCTGCTTTTTAAGGCTAAATGATGTCATACAGAGTACTATCCAAACTGAGTTTACTCAGAAGTGAAACCCTTTTAAATTCAGTTGGATTTACTTTCCTGGAAGTGAGGAGGGATGTGGCTCTGTGGGGAAGACTCTGCATTTTGCCTTGGAAGTCTGTCCTTCTGTGTTCAGTGAGGCTTTCTGTCTAATAAGTCAGTTTAGCAAGAGAGTGGAAACTATGATCCCTTAAATCAGCAAGGGGTTTCATGCTGCCCTCTGGATATTGTGGATCTGCAATGCATTACCTTTGGCTATACTGGTTTTAAGCTGCTGTGAGCTCTGGATATTGCTGAACTCCTTTCCCCTCTATATCAGCCAACATGGCCAATTATTTACAGTATGTACACTGTAGAATTAATGCAGCTTGACACAACTTTAACAGCCACTGCTCAGTACTATGTAATCCTAGAATTTAAATTTTGTTGAGGCACCAGTACAATTTGGCAGAAAAATCTAAATACCCTATTATACTACAACTCCCATATTCCATAGCAGTTAAAGTGGTATACAATTGTATTCATTCTACAGTGTAGATGCACCCTATGGTCATTGGCCATAGTTGTTTGGAGATGGAGTCCAACAACATTTATCTGGTGTATAGGAATGTAGTTTTTCATCTGCTTAATTGTACAATAGACCCTCAACTGTTATGGCGGTTAAGGGTCCAAAACCCCTGAAAAAATGGAAAACTGTGAATAAAAAAATACCCTTTTTACAGTCGGGCCTTCCGGTGGGCCGGGCATCTATACTGTAGAATGAATTCAGGTTGACACCACTTTAACTGTCATGTCTCCAGAGGCGGTCCACTGGTGAGGCCATTTAGGCATTCCGGGGGCGCAGTGAGGCCCCTGGGAGGATGGCAACACCCCCCGCCTCCTTCTTCGGGCCTTGTGGGCCTTATTTGGGCTTTCTTTGGGCCGCCTGGTCCACTGGAAGGCCCAATGTGGGCTCCGGGCTGCCCAATGTGGGCTCCAGAAAGCCCAGCGCAGATTCCAGAAGCCCGCGTTGGGCCTTCTGGTGGGCCAGGCGGGCCTTCCGGAGCCCACGCTGGGCCTTCCAGAGCCCGCGTCGGGCACTCCGGAGCCCGTGTTGGGTACTCCAGAGCCCGCGTTGGGCACTCCGGAGTCTGTGCTGGGGCTTCTGGAGCCCGCACTGGGTCTTCCGGAGCCCGCGTCAGGCACTCAGGAGTCTGCGTCGGGCACTCCAGAGCCCTCTGCCATCTGTTGGAAGCAAGGCAAGTGGGGTTTATTTGTCTGTGGAATAATGTCCAGGGTGGGAGAAAGAGCTCTTGTCTGTTGGGAGGCAGGTGTGGATGTTGTAATTAATCATCTTGATTAGCATTTAATGGCCCTGTGGCTTCAAGGCCTGGCTTCCTCTTGTCTGGGAGAATCTTTGTTTTGGGAGGTGTTAGCTGTCCCTGATTGCTTCCTGCCTGGATTTTCCCTGAGTGTTGTTCTTTATTTAGGCTTTTCTTTAATCCCTCATTATCCAACAGTGATTTTTTTTTGGGGGGGGGGGCAAAATTTCTGTTCGCCTATACTTGAAAATTACCTTGGACCTATTCTGCATGGCTCACTGCTTTAGGATCATTGGATCAGAGATTTTACCTTTAACTTTCTATACCAAAGAGTGCTGCTGTCTCATCACACTGTTTATCCCAGGATTCCATAGCATTGAGATAAAGTGGAATCAAACTGCATTCATTCTATAATGTTTAAGATGCACCCTTGGAATCTTTAGGTAGGTACTCCAGGATGGTCCATATGGTCCACAGCCAGAAGTAAATCATAGAATTTTATTCTCCCATGTTAGATATTCTATCTAGGAATTCCAGCATAATTCTATAGCAGGCATGGGCAAACTTCAGCCTTCCAGATGTTTTGGACTCCAACTCCCACAATTCCTAACAGCCTACCTGCTGTTAGGAATCATGGGAGATGGAGTCCAAAACACCTGGAGGACTGAAATTTGCCCATACCTGTTCTATAGTCAGCTTCTGGCAGAGGCTGACCATAGAGTTCCTATGAAAAACCTAAAGATTACCACACCCTGCATAAAGTATATCTCACTATTGTATCCTCTGAGCCACAGCTTTGCAATATTCGATACCTGCAAAATAAGGATTTTAAGTCTACAGTCCTCTTGGGACCTGTATAGACATTCTCCTCCATAAGAGGAAAATGACATAAATCCCAACCTGAATATGTTTCCATAGAGAGCTCGTAAGGTGGACTGTGGAGATTTATGTTTCATTGCACAGATGTTGGAAGAAAGATGTTAAAACGGACACATACAATGGAGCTGCTTTAGTTTGTTACACAAAATGAAAGGAAAGGTTCTGAAGCAATGGAATAATGGCTGCAATCCAATAGTCCTTCAGCAGAGCATAAATTATCTACATGTAGAGATACTAGGCTTGTGCATTTCAGGTGAATTGCTATCCATTTCTGTTTTCTGGATACCAGAAGCTCCCCATATCCATTTTCAAATGCCTCCTGAAAACGGGCATGCTGCCGAATGGGTATTTTTGTTCCGCATCCAAAAAAATGGATATTTTCAGTCCATTGGTGGCATTGGGGAACTTACAAGGCTCCCCTTTCCCCTGGGAGCTTTTCCTTTCTTCCCTGGGCGTCAGCAGTGGGGTTAAGAAAGCACCCTATACAGCCCATTATGGGGGTGGGGGAGAGACTTCCCACAGGCTCCCCTTCCATATCCTTCATTAAGACCTGGATTTTTAAAAAGCATCAATGTTAAGATACCACTCTTTCTGGATCCTTTACCTTTGGTTTGTAGAGGAGACTGGATTTAATGCTTCTTAAACCTGTTTTTACTCTAGAGGAGAGACAGACACACATGCTTTCTCTCAACAGCACCAGCAGCATGCCACAGCTTTCCAAGGCATTTTAAGGAGAGCAAAGGAAGGAAGAGTGATGACCTGTAGTTCAGTGGTGCTATCCTTCCTGGACTTCCTTAAAAATCCCCTCTGTTTTCTTTACTGCATGCCTGCAATCTTGTTTTTACTTGCCAGTTTTGCTTCCTTAAAGCTTTTTCTATTTTATACTCTAGAGAAGTAGGCTTCTGTTTTTGTTTGGGATTAATAATAATAATAATAATAATAATAATAATAATAATAATAATAATAATAACCTTTTAGAAATATTTTCTGAAGAAGATGAAGGGAAGGAGTTAAAAATGCGAAAAGAGTGACTCCCAAGCACCCAAACGTGCACGCACGCACGCACCCCAACATACCTAACCTTCGGGTATAATTATAATAGCATGACAGAAATCACAGTCATTCTAGGAAGATATAAAAAAAAGTGGGGAGATTGGGAAACAAATGAACAGAAACATTTAATGACTTTTCAACCCATTTTATCCTATATATCAATGGAAATATATTCATTTTTCCTGAGATATGTCATAATATGAAGTTTCACTTTCTGATATACACTTTTATTACAGTTTTAGCTGTCATTCATCACAATCAGCAAAAGAGATATGGACTATAAAAAAGGCAATCATAGGTGTATGCTTCTACTATTGTGAGTACAGTAGAGTCTCACTTATCCAACATAAACAGGCCGGCAGAATGTTGGATAAGCGAATATGTTGGATAATAAGGAGGCATTAAGGAAAAGCCTATTAAATATCAAATTAGGTTATGATTTTACAAATGAAGCACCAAAACACCATGTTAGACAACAAATTTGGCAGAAAAAGTAGTTCAATACGCAGTAATGCTATGTAGTAATTACTGTATTTATGAATTTAGCACCAAAATATCACGATATATTGAAAACATTGACTACAAAAATGCGTTGGATAATCCAGAACGTTGGATAAGTGAGTGTTGGATAAGTGAGATTCTACTGTATATTCTACTACGACAACTGCAATATATATATATATATATATATATATATATATATATATATATATATATATATATGCAGATTGTCCTATTTAGTATATAACAGTATTCCATTAAGTATGCCATAAATGAGACAAGAGAGAGAGAGAGAGAGAGAGAGAGAGAGAGAGAGAGAGAGAGAGCTCTTTATCAGAATGGCAGGCAATGTAGAAGTACAAAAATGACAAAGTAAAAAAGTAACCAATAAACTTCAAAGTTCAGATTTTTTTTAGATAGCAAAACAATGGAGGGATTAAGATGGTGTTGAGTCAATGAACAGCCGTGATTTCAGCCGTGATGTTCCACCATTTTCAATTTTGTTCTGAACTGAAATGTCACCCTGAGTTAATAGACATGCCAGTCTGGGCTTCCATATTCTCTCTCATAATTTTTACATAGGCCAGTTGCTCAATAAATCCCACCAGCAGAGGCACAAGGAGTTATCCTAACTTCTGTGACTGTAATTGAGCTAAAGCAACAGATGATAGATACAGGTCAGAAATGTGCCTGAATGCAGATGAAGATTGACTCCTCTTGGGAAACAGGGTAGGTGGCAAGAGAGGAAGAACCAAGAGGGAAGGATTCACTGGGTGGGGGTGGGGGTGGATATGAAGAGTACTCTTTATTCTACTCTCCTAGCCCTGGTAGTGCTTTGTAAGCTTGTGAACACCAAGGGGCCCCCAAAGTTCTGTTTTTTTTTTTTTCTCGAGAAAAGCAAGGTTTGCAAATCACACTTAGAAAGGGTGGAAAATATAAAGTGACTGTGTCCATCAGTTCCTGTTCATTAGAATAAAGAGACCTCTCAGTGGGTTGCCCCTTAATCTCATTTATCCTCATATTGTGAGCAAACCCGTCTGTTAATCCATCTGTCTGCCTCTCCCATTTATCCCCATTGATGGCTGTCTCACAGAAGTATTTGTATCAAGTACCCGGGAGACATCTCCACTCCCCAGGGAACTATTTGAAAACAAGAAAGGAGGTTTTTTTTTCTCCAGGGTGTGGTGTGTATGTGTGTATGTGTATGAGAAAGATGGCACTTAGTTTTTTCCTCCTCTATTAAAATGGAACCTGGTTATTGTCATTAATTTCCCAAATTTCTCCAACTTCTTTGGCTATTTTTTCCACTATCTTGTTATTCTCTAATATTGCATTTACTACTTTCCAGTGATTATATGTTTGTAATCTTTCTGGAAATAAAGCATGCATAGACCTTTGTCTAATAAATATGTGCCTTTCCCAGTTAATTGGGTGATCAGTGTCATATTTACTCCTAGAAAGAGACAGGAATGTGGAAATGATTCCAAATTAGCTGGATGTATTTGTCTTCCATTGTGACCACCACCAAATTCCCAACTACTTACAAGTGCAATAACTTCAACATAATATATTGTCTAGATAGCGTGGTTGCAACAGAATCATTAATTGCAAGAACAGGACCCCAAAATATCCAAATAGACAGTGTACATTAAAGTCATTGTACTGTCTGTACTGACTGCTACCATCCCTGGACTATTTCCTTCATTCCTGCAGAGTGAAATCCATTGTAGTCCATAGTTACGGATGCTTAGTTTCTTCTGTTACTATCTGGACAGATATGTCAGATTTGTTGTTAAGCTATCCCATTGCTGCTGAACTATTAATTCCATCATTCCTATCCAGTATAACCAATGCTGAGGAAAACTGGGATTCATAGTCCAACAACATGTAGAGGGTATCATGACTTCTACCCCTGGAAGATACTCAGACATTTCAAAACAGCTGATAACTCTAGAAGTTTAAAAAGCAGCTTTGTTCTTCCAAGTGAACATTAGAATTTAGATGGGCAAAATGTTTGCATGTGCCGCCTAATGAACTTTGTGTAGCCTCTTAGCATTTCCTCATCCCTCCCCTAGATGTCCCCCAGTTGAAAAAAAAGAAGCAAAGAACCTGAGAATTGTTACTCCTGGAATTGTTTAGTAGCCCACATCCCCCCTTAAAACAAGCCACAATGTAACATTATGGCCTGTGCCCAAATGGCCTTTGCAAACCCAGATAGTATATTTGGTTATCCCAATTTTTTTCAGCACCTGGGGATGAGGCAGCCTATGATGTCAACCAGAGCAAATCAGTAGTTTTTACAGATTCATTGCAAACCCTTCCTATGTAAGATCTAACCTTGGTCAGTGCTTGTTTAGTGTCACTATAATGTAATGGATAAAGTGAGGATCTTGGGGCACATCTACACTGACCAGTGAGGAGGCAGAAGGCAGTCCCCATTGCCCAGTTCGGCATTGCTAGGCAACCACCTTAACTGTTTCCCCCTCACCCCTCTGTTGCAATGCCTCCCCTTGACACCCCCACAGGGAACAGGTAGGCCAAAGACTGCCACAACACAGGACTGAGGCGAGGGGAGGGTAAGGAGACTACCATCCCATGTCCCCAGGCTTCCTAATCCCAGGAACATACTATGCCGGTTGGGAAAGCTGTGGCTGGTTCCGTCTGGGAACCAGACCAACTGTCCCCATTGGTACTAAGTCAGGGGAAAGCTCTTTTTTTTTTGCTGACTTTGAGTAATGCAGGGGAAGGCTGCATGAAGATGGCCTTGTTTTCAATTCCTGCAGAGCAGTCTCATGCCGACTGTAATCTACACCAATTTAAGTGGTTAGTGTAGATGGGCCCAAAGTCTCTCTAGGTGTTTTAGACTTCATCTCCCAAATACCCCTAGTGCTTGTAGGAATAGCAGTGAAAAGTAGCTGGAAAAGCAAAGGTTGAGATTCACCGGGTTGGAGGGTTAGATAAAGTGTGAGAGAATGGATTTGAATCCCATCTTCACTATGAAGTACATCACTTTTGTTTCAACTCCCCTGTAAAGTTGTGGTGATGGTAAAGATGATGACAATGTGTGAGTTCTTGGGGAGGAATGATAGGACACAAATCTATCTATCATTTATCTATCCAATTGATATTCCACTTTTCTCCAAGTATGTTGTCTCACAACATATAGTCAGCCCTCTGTATCTACAGGCTCTGCATCTATGGACTCAATGAACAATGGTTCCATTTTTTTAATCCAAAGGGGAAACCTTGTTTCTGCTACATGCCAAGCAGTACCTGATGTGCAGGCATACCCCACTGTAGCCTTTTGCCATTTCACAGATTTTCAGGTTCTCCTTGACATTTATTTGACTTTTTCACCATTTTATATAAGTGGTGCCATTTTAGTACATAATGGAACTTGAGCTGCTATCAATTTTGGTATCCATGGATAGTCTTGGAACCAAACCCCACTGAAGGCCTGCTGGAGGATGGCTAAAATGGCTCAAAATTGTGAAATATTTAAATAAAAATAAATTATCACATTAAAGTGACACTAGTAATAAGCAAATAAAGGCATTGAAAACATAACAGATCAAGAAATGATTGAAAGTATAGCACCACCAACTCCAAATAACAACACAAGTGTAGCAGTGAAATAGATGTATCATTGGGCTTACTAAGCGTCAGATTCCAACTCCACGAAATGGATCCCATGTTATTGCCCATGAGAAAATGTTACCTGGCCATGGTTTCCTCTTCATAAGACTTAGGGTTTCTCCATAATGATGCTGCCTTCAAAGGAGAAACATTACTCCCCTTTTAACTAAATCCCTTGCCAATCATTTTGCCTCCCCATCACAGATCCTGTGTTTCCATTCCTGCTGCTCCATGGAAGGAAAAGGTAAAAATAAAGTGAACTAGACATGTGTTTCATCACTTTCACGTCAGTTATTTTTGCCTTAAGAAGACTCCAGCTGGATTTATTGCAAAAATAGAGGGAAATTCTGTCAATTTCATATGTTTTTAATAAAAATAGCATATAAGCAAGGAACAAGTACTGGAAAAGAAAAGCACATACCAACAAGTTTGAAGTTTGAACACACATCCTTCATAGAAATGACGGACTGGTATCTTTCATATGTCCTTCCAGAACCAAGCAAACATGCTTCCCCCCACAGACCTTTGAGAACTAATTGTTAATGTAAAACAGCTCTTAATTAAGTGCTGCCTTGTATGTATGTGTTGTGTCTGTGGATTATCAAGGTTATGTTTTTAAGTTGTTATAAATTCTATTTAAATACATTACATTTTAAATTGTGTATGTATTCATGATGTGGAATTTTATCTGTTCTTGTTTGAACATTGGAAGCCACACTGAGTCCCAGGGCTGATGAATAAATGTGATATAAAAGAACAACTCACATTTCATTCAAGTCGATGGTTCAGTAGACCTTTAAGTAGGGTCATGCTTGAACATGGACAAATGTCAAAGCCAGAAATAAAATTGGCTGCTTTAGAATGATTCCAGTGATATCCAAACTGAAATAGGGTGACTGACTTCTAACAATGTACACTACAAAAATTAATTCATATTTGATGTTACAAGGAATACAAAGACACAGAATATGTATCCGCAAACACTGATACATTTCTCCCCAAACCCTCCACATAAAGAGACATTGGGGTGAGGAAAAGTGAGGAGAAGAGGAAATGGTTCAGTTTTGTGAGTGAGTCAGCTTCAGAATGAAACAAATGGGTTTATTGGGGCTCTAAGTCATAGTGCTTTGAGTAATAGATTAGGGTTTAAATCCCACTTGGCCATGGAAATCCACTGAATAGCCCTGGGCAAGTCACGCTATCTCAGTCTTGAAGGAAAGCAATGGCAAATCTGCTATGAATAAATCTGGCCAAGATAGGGTTGCCATATATTTATCAAAATCATTGTGAAGGTGCATAACTTCCAGCCTCAGCATTATTGGGGATAGATAGTGAAAAATATGTTACAGGACCAATTCAGTATTCATTGGCTTCTGCTAATTCTCACATTGAACAGCAGGATTGATTTCATGGACTCTGGAAGACCTGAGACTGTGAAGCTGGTTTGCTCACTTTGTGTTCCACATCAACCCTTCATTCTGATCCTTGCACTTTTATACAAATTGAGCATGTGAAGGAGGGGTCTATACATCATTAATTCTCAGCCCTTTGTTCTCCTCCTCCTCCTAAAAACATCCGCAGAGGAATAACCATGTCAAAGGAACCACAAAATTGTAGAAACACATCTTCTACAAAGCTCCTTATGTCTATTCTTTAGGAACTTGGCAAGTTTGATCCATCCAGGAGAAGGAAGGATCCCTGCACATTGAACTCAATTCTGCCAAGAAATGATATTATTAGTTACTCTTAAAGAAAGAGAAGAGAAGCTAATATGTCAAGACATATAGCCTCAAATTCTCTCCAGTTCAGTGGTGGAGAGGCAGCCTGCTATCGGTCTTCACCAAGCTATTCACTAAACGTCCCTGCAACCAGGTCAGGGAACAGCACTGTGTGCATCTCTGTTTCTATGAGGCACTTTATGGGAGGAGCTGATATTACTGGTCTCTAAAGGAGAGAATCCAGGTGTAAATTCACCAGGCATAATTGTATCTAGATGCCAGTGGACCATGGCAGAATCCTCCTCCTTCTGCACTGACTCTATTTACTTCCTCTTTGCTGCTCCTTCCTCCAATGCTGGTTGCTTTGGAGTATCTATACCCCCACCTCACCCCATTTGCTTTCACTTTATCTTGAACTAGGGGGAAGATTGCTTGTGTCTGTCTTCCAGTCAATGGCTAAACAGGGAACCACCCAGGTGTTGGGTGTCCTCTGGGCTCAGGTGTTTCACCCAGGGGAAGGCTGAGGAGGAGACCCAATAGGTTGCTCCCTACATCTTGTTCCTCTACAAGTTCACTTTCTTTAAATAGGGTTCAGGTTAGATAAAGTGACCATTATTCAACCTAGCTTTCTGTGTCTCATTTCATTATTCCATAGTTGGCCAGCAATAGCAATTCTCACGTGAAAGGTGTGTGCTGCAGTCATCATGAGAAAGTTTTTTTTTTATAAGAAAATCAATCTTAGAACAACCCAAATAATACTAGCATTGAAAACTGACAGAAAGGTTGCTTGGATTCTTTGGGATAAAATAAGTAAGGAATAACATAAGGCTACTATATGGGTTTACCCAGCAGGTGATCCATCTGTACTCAAAGAGGGTTTTTGAATTTGAATTTTGACAGGACCACAAGAAAACTTAGTGCAAATGTATCCTTATCCAAGGCTCAACTGCAGCTGCCTGTTGGTGTTTTCTCTCGCATCAAAGTATATGTGAAAGTATTCATAACCCTTTACTTCCCAAATCCTTCTTGGACTTAATTTATCCCTTAGAGGTATCATAAGAAAAGATGTTAGTGTGCAAACAGCAAATATGCACACGCTGAGAACGCCAATCATGCAGCCAGCTGCTATCAGTGGCAACAGGACGTGGATAACATCAATTCTATTGACATTGCCCAGTTGAAACTCCGGATCCCGAGGGACACCCAGTTTAATTGAGTGTGGTTATTAATATTGTATCATCAGTATCCAGATGGTCGAGAGAGAGGGAGTTTTTCTGTACTTTACTGAAGTCCTTCAGAGGGAAATTGCTTCAATGTACTTCAACGTCTTTGTGTTTGTTGTGGGTGAAACAATGCCATAGTGAGATTACTTTGTTTAACAGGAGAAATACATGTGCATTTCTTTAAGAAGAAGTTGGGGCAAGGGTGGGGAGCAGATGGCTGCACTTTCCAAGCATTAACATGCATAAGAATCTATTTTCAATCTATTTTCTTGTAACTTGGTGCACAATGGTTCTCTTATCATCTGACATGCTTGTGCAAACTAAGCCTATTTCTTATCAAAATGGACCATCTAAGCAGTGGCTTTTCACATTGTCTTTTTTTTTTTTGACAGATGGTTATTAACAGCCTCCTGTATATAGTCCCAAAATAATTAATGACCAAGAAATTGAGCCATACTGGTTTAAAGATGGACCAGTTTGTGCTCAATTCGTTTCCAACAGTGGATAGCTTAATTGTTTCAGGAAAATTGCAAGCATGACACAAAACAGCCTTTCTCTACTGTTTGTTTCCAGCATCTGATACTCATGAAGGTTCCCTTTAGCAGACATTGCCAGCAGACACTGAAAGATCCAGTGCTTTAGGAAAAGGTAGGCTTGGGGAGTCTGGAAGGTGTAAAACATAACTTCGTCACTACAGTTTGGATCGATATGTTCTTTGTATGTAGCACATTAGCTCCAATTTTCTGGGTAGTTCAGTTTTTTAAAAATAAAATAAAGACAATCCAAGCATAACACTGAAATACAAAATCAATACAATGAATAAATCAATTATTATAGACTATAGCAACAAGTATTAATAAGCCTTTAAAATGTTAAATACTCTTTTGAAAGTGCAGTAATAAAAATAATCTTGACCACATGAGCTTTTCTAGGGAGAGAATCCACATTTCTTATTTGATAGTCACTCCCTTCACTCCATTTTGGGGGAGACACCACACCATAGAACAATAAAGGAGACCACAGCAGCCAATAAAATCCCTTGCCAAGCAGGAACACTTAGGCCCCTTCCACACAGGTGCATAAAATCCACATTGAACTGGATTATATAGCAGTGTGGACTCAAAGCAGTTCAAAGCAGACATTGTGGATTATTTGCTTTGATATTCTGGGTTATATCGCTGTGTGGAAGGGCCCACCATCAAAGCAACCCTAATAGATAGCCATTCAGCCTCTACTTAAAAACCGCCAGAGAAGGAGACTGCACCACACTCTGAATACCTGGCCGCTCTAAACAAATTCAAGCCCCCAGGGCCAGATCAACTACAACCAAGAGTATTGAAGAAACTAGCAGAAGTCATTTTGGAACCACTGGCAATCATCTTTAAGAGTTCTTGGAGAATGAACAAGTACCAGCAGATTGGAGGAGGGCAAATGTGGTCCCTATCTTCAAGAAGGGAAAAAAGGACAACCCAGTCCAGTCAGCCTCACATCGATACCAGGCAAGATTCTGGAAAAAATCATTACGGAAGTGGTCTGCAAACACTTAGAAATGAACATAGTCATTTCCTGACTTGTTTTATCAGAAACAAGTCAGGAACAAGCCCTATGAGGAGCGGCTTAAAGAGCTGGGCATGTTTAGCCTACAGAAGAGAAGGCTGGGAGGAGACATGATAGCCATGTATAAAGATATGAGAGGAAGTCATAAGGGAGAGGGAGCAAGCTTGTTTTCTGCTGCCCTGGAGACTAGGGCGCGGAGCAATGGCTTTAAATTACAGGAGAAGAGATTCCACCTGAACATTAAGAAGAACTTCCTCACTGTGAGAGCTGTTCAGCAGTGGAACTCTCTGCTCAGATTGTGCTGGAGGCTCCTTCTTTGGAGGCTTTTAAGCAGAGGCTGGATGGCCATCTGTCAGGGGTGCTTTGAATGTGTTTTCCTGCTTCTTGGCAGGGGGTTGGATGGCCCATGAGGTCTCTTCCAACTCTATGATTCTATGATTCTATGAGGCAGCATATTCCACTGCCATAGCTTACTATCAGGACATTCTTCCTAATGTTTAGGTGGAATCTCTTTTCCTGAAATCTAAATCCATTGCTCCATGTAGTCTCTACATCAGCAGTTAGTAAGCTTGCAGATTCGTCAATGTGACATCCTTTCAAATATTTAAACATGGCTGTCATGTCCCCTTTCTGCCCTCTTTTTTCCAAATGAAACATACCTAGCCCCCTAAGTCTTTCCTCGTAGTGCCTAGCTTCCAAACCTTTGATCATTTTGATTGCCCTTCTCTGGACACCAATTAAAATTAGACCTTGTAAATCAAAATGAATTAGTTGATGAGTTAACTCACACATTATATGAAGAGAAACAACACCCCATGAAAAGAAAATAATCTTACTGCCACTTGTAGTACCAATAAATGTGCCAACAGTGTGTGATTAGCTTCCACTCAATCTTTAGCCACAGGTGTGGGTGTTTGTGCATGTGTGGGTGTGCACACATACATACTCCCTTCGAGAGAGATCAGTTAGCAAAGAGTAATGTATCTGAGGGGTTGTTCCTTCCACTTGGGAGCCTTCAATTTCATGGCAGACTCAGGAGAGAGTGTTGGTGCAGCTGTGATAACACTTTGTAGATGGGCAAGCTGAGACTCTCAGCAAGGCAAGGGCATGACTGGATCCACAGAAGACTGGGAGAGGGAGGAATCCCCCCACACTGCTGGTGAATATATTGGAATATATTTAAATTTTGTAGCTGTTTTTCTAAACATTCAGAAATTAAATATTTCATGTCTGTAAGCAAATGAAGGCCAGTTCTCCCTTTTCTGGAAATTCAAAATCCAGCAAACTCTTAAACCTGGTTTTTAAATTATTTTTTTCTGCTGCTGCCGCTACTTCCACCATTGAGGAAAGGCGACTAGCTCAAATCCAGCATCTGTTGGGTTTTTCTTAAGGAGTTCTTGTTGCACTATTGTCAGAGTTCTAGTGAGGGAAAGGAAATAGTGGAAAGGACTCTGGAGTTTGAAGCTTGACTTGCACAAAGGACCTGTAAAAAGCAGTTGTCAGGAGAGGGAAAAGTCTGGGTGATGTGGACTTAGGGAATTTTGGAAAGCTCCAATTGTCTAGCCAATCCAGGACACACTCATCCTTCATATCCCACACAGCTATTTGGCTAGTGAGAGGAAAAGTGTGATATGGATTGGCTGGGCAGCTGGAGCTTTCTAAGATATCCTCAAAGGTGGAAGTGGTGGCAGCAGCAAAAAGTTTACAAGTTTTGTAAGCCAAGCTCTTCTCTCCTGGTCATGAAGGAGAGCACCTGGTGACAGCCATGAGCAACCCTTGATTTCTGTGACCATCTTTCTGTAACAATGGGGACAACGTGGACTGAATCCACCCCCTTTTCCCTGTGGTAATGAGCAGGGAGCCAGTCTACTGTCCACGCTGCTCAAAGTGTGGGGCTGCTCTGGAGTTTCTCCAAAATTCCAGAGCTATATTGACTTCTCTTAATGTGGGGCTAAATCATTGTATGTTGTGTGGACTTTCAGGAATGACTTCTGGTCCACTTTAGTTTTGGTGGCTCATGTCTTGAATGACTAGGGATAATCAACTTTCTCTGATGGGAAGATTCAGACCTTCCTTGCCTCCAAAATCAACCAAGCACACACTTTTCATGTTATGGTTGTCAGGTCACAATATGGACACATTTCTTCCTTGTATAACAGATTATCTATGGTAGTAGATGAAATAAATAATCCTACATAGGAGGTGTTAAACCCAGAAACTACAGGAAAAGCCTTAAGGAATTCAATCTTGTTTTGAAGACCCAGTCTCACATACACATGCTTCATACAGTTGCTGTGTAGGATGAAAATATATGTTGCCAAAAATTAGGATTTCAACAGTATGTGCTATCCACCCCACACAATAACAGTGTGGTGATTTGGGTGTTGGACTGGAACTCTGATTAAAAAAAACAACCCTGTGACAGGTTTGTCTTGGGAGCATCATAAGACAGAAATGATTTGAAGACACATAATAACTATACAACTTCTCCCTCTGACAGTTTGAGAGAGTTGTGAAACCATTCTTTTGACTTACTCTTGGTTATAACTGTTGCTGAATAAATCTAAGGATGAATCAATCATACAACAGAGTCAGCCAAGGGGCATAAATATTACATGAATTGTGTTAGGTCCTTGCATTCTTCATCACTTTGACAAAGGGAAAGACAAACCCTTATGCCTGGCCAATATTGGGTTCACGCAGTGAAGTCTGAAATTTTCATTGTGTTAGAGGGTATGTAAATATGTTTTTCATGCTGAAAAATGATTTTTAGGGGCAAGTCTTTTTTGTGGGGAGGGTATGCTTTTTGCAAGCTGGTAGGAGTCCCAAGGTTCCCACTGGATCTTTCTCCCCTCCCAAAATACAAGTAGCCCCAAAACATCAAATTTTTCTTCTTTTTCTTAGCTTTGTCTCCTGCCTTTTGAAAAAAAAAGAGAAAGGAATATGCATTTCCATACAAAAATATGTATTTCCTGATTCGTACTCCCTTTTGCTCACACCTGCCTTATAGTTTGCAGGTCTCAGAAGCAGGGCACTGGGTCTTTGTCAGTGGCAGCTGTTTCCTCCAGGTACATTTCAGCTGTGGAGATCTGTTTGCTTTCTTTCTTCACCATAAGTGTGATGGTTTGTGTTGATGATAGCATCGAAAAGGACAGTGTGTGTGCTCATAGAGCATGTAGCTCTTGGAAATATCACAGGCGCAACAGCAAACAGATGTCATCCAAGGGAGTTCATCAATTTTTGATGGTGAGCCATGAACCATGCAGCAAAAGAAAAGCACCACAGTTGCCCACCGGAGCTGCTGACTGTAGCTAATTGACTTGCCTGAAAATGTAATAGCATTACTGACAGTAGGGCAGAGCGTTGTTTCTAATGCTGTAGTTAGTTTGCTTTCCTGGGGCTTAATCTATTATTTGGAGATGAAAAATTAAAACAAAACAAAACAAAAAGGAAATGGATGTGTAATATTCCTGCCGTTCCTTACTTATTGGTGGTGTTTACGTGAGACTGCTAATCTTCTAACTACATCAGCACATAAGCAATATGGGATGCATACTCCAATGAGCTGTATTTATGGAAAATATATGACAGTGCATAATCAGTAATGGGCATATGCTGTGCAAACTTGGTAATGGAACACCAGAGAAGGAGTAGTCATACTAAAATATCCTGTGGCAAAAATCCTACAAGACTCAATAAACCCTGGTCTCCTGAGTCACAGTCCAACACTCGTCTCTGCAATACACCAGTATAACATTGTCTATGGTACTATCACACTGACAGGATGTTTTGTTGGAAGAAACAATGGCTGATCTCTGGAGATGAGAGGACAGCTAGAGAAGCATTTTGTCTTCCTTTTGCATCCTCTGTAAGTCACCTATCCCAGTCCCGTTGCCAGAACTTTTTTTGAGAGAGAAGTTGAAACTTTTTTCCCCCAAGATGACTTTTCAGGCCCGTGTCTCATGATCCAGCACGAGATCTCAACATGCCCTGAAATTACCATCATTGTGCAAAGGTTCTTCATAGGTAATAGATCCTGAATCATTGCTCCCTCTTTAAGTCGGTTCTTGTTGGCTAGAAAGGACAATAGTTTCCATAACAGGCAGAAGTTTATTTCTGTTTTCTTTTGCTTTCTTTTTATTTCTTTTATCATGATGATGGGTTACATCAAGACCACTGTGAATTAGCAAGAAATTATCAATAAAGCACAAGTTGTTCTGATGGTACTCTGTTTTGGTGCCTATTGCATGTTTCCATCACACCAATGGTTTAGCAACCAATGTACAAACCTTCTGATGACCACCCTTGCCATGACTTCTCCTCCAACACCACACCATACTTACAGAGCGCACCTTGTACATGAAATAAGTAGGCTTACCAGGGAAATCTGCTGAACCATTTGGGTTGAAATCTTAGATGGATCTTAGTGGATTTTGCACTAATTGGGCTTTCATTTGGTCATCAGAAACAGTCTTGTTCATATAATGTTCAAGTTCGAACACTGACACAATTTCTTGTCTTTGCTCCTGTTCCATGGTTTCTTTGACAGGGCTTGGATTAGATGAACCAGTGGTGGACACCCCAGTTTCCACAGTTTCCTCAGTTTTCATCTGCAATCCAGGTCAAATCCCCCCCCCCACCCTGCACCTTAGGCTTTGCCTGCCAGCTGTGGCCAATTTGGTCACTTATATTATGTCAGCTATTGCTGCTATTGCAATGTAAATTGGTAAAAAGGTAAGTAATGATAGTGTGAATAATAAATACTTGGTTGGGATAGTGTCTGCAGTTCTGTAGGGACACTAATTTTTGCTTCTCATAGACTTGTCATGGGGATTTGGTTAACCAGTGAAATTTCATGAGTAAACCAGGTTTTTTTTGTTACTTGAAAATGTTTGGGGTGGTTTGAACCTCTAGACCTCCTCCTTGGCTACAGACGTGATCTAGCCCCAAAGTGCAATGGGCAGATAACATTGCTGCAACATGTTTTCCTCCCATCTCCCCCACCATCCTAATATGGGCTTTTTACTATGACCCCATTATAATGCTAATGGAACTGCATTATATGATCAGTGTAGACTCATATAATGTGATTTAACTGCATTGAATTGGATTATATGACTTTATAATGCATGTCAATCTGTATTATGGGACCTGTGACTGGAGTTAAGATTCTAGAAGGCCCTTCATTCCAATAGTGTTTCCTCGCTATCAATTCCATCTCACTCTTTTTTGGTGGTAGCAAGCTTGCAGTGGAATTCCCTTCCATTAGAGATCTGATCATTTCTCAAACTCTCGTAATTTATTTAATGAATTTATATCTCACCTTTCTTCTTTCACAGGACCCAAGATGCTCATTAAAATATAACTATCTGTATAAGCTTCTAGAAAGTATTTGATTGATCTTTAACTGATGCTTCATTGCACTACTTTTATTGTATTGAGCTGACATCTGTCATTTTTAATACCTGTAGCTTGTGATTATAATTAGTGATGTAACCGTATGGACTTTTTAATGTGGATTTTTAGATGTACAGGGTTCCTAGGAGGAAGAATAAGATATAAAATGAATGAATACAACTGTTACTATGATAACAGATGGCTACGTTGATCCATTGCTTGGGAAGATATAGTGGAATTTCCATTTTCCAAAATGCTTGAGACCAGAAGTGTTTGAGATTTTTGAGTTTTTCATATATCTAGGATATTGGATATAATTTATTTACACATAGCCAGAAGGTATTTTTATACAATATTTTAATAACATTATACATGAAGCAAGGTTTGTGTATATTGAAGCATTTGAAAGCAGAGATGTCATTATCTTAGCATTCATGTGGGCAATTTTGGGTTTTGGAATTCCAGATAATGGATATTACAGCTTTCACTAGGCCCTTAAACTGGAAGAAGATGGAAATAGGGCACATGCACACATGCGGAAGATTTTGAAGCTCAGCCACATCTCTATTGAAACAGAGACTAATCCCTATCACTACAATGTCCCCATCTACATAGGCAATAAAATCCATCTTAAAGCCAGCCTGAGGTTGGGATGTCCAGAAGACCTCAGTGTGATCTCCAATTCACTTTCAGCCAGAAAAAGTGGGACAAAAATCTCACCCAAAATCCCGACTCCAGATAGAAAATCCAAGAAATTCCTCCCGTATATGAAGTAAGCACAGGAAGGAGCTGAATGCAAAAAACAGAATGCTCATGTAAATAGCAGTGAAAAAACAGTTGAAATAAAATGCATCTGCATCACCCAGCCAGAAGGAAATGAAGCCTCCCACTGTAAGGACACATTTTCCATGGGAGTGCTCAAACCTATTGCCTTCCTTTGCAGAACTGTGAAGGAAACTGTTTACCAGGAGGTAAGGAAAAAAGAAAAAGAAAATATTGTGGTTTGATGGAGGAAATTAATATGGATCAGAATATGGCTCAAGAGGTCCAGTGGAGCCTTGTGGACTGCCATTGAGCTTTCAGACGATTCTTGGAGTGCTTGCACTCCAGAGTGAACTGCTCTCTTAAATCCACATTCTGATCTGAATTAAATGAAGCAGCCAAAGTGATACTATGAATAAAATCATTTGGAAGCAGAGACTTTTTTTTTTTTTTTGCAAAAACTCTTCACAAATGGTTGCAATATTCTTAATGCCAAGAAACCATTAGAAGAAGAACTCTGATCTGGAAAAGAATATTTGCATTTTGGGACTTATTCTGCGCAAAAATCACACATAACTCATTTGCTTATAAAACATTTTCTGAGAAGATACACAAAACAACCACATGCAAATTTTGCAAAGAACAACCATCACACAATGCAATGGCATGGCCCAAAGAAAATGTTCAGTACTGTTCTGCTATCTGGGCAGAGGCCAAAAAGAGCCCTAGATAAAGAAGAATAATCCATTTACCAGGGGGTAGGGGGTTTCAAGGAGTTAAACCCTGTTTTCCTGTTATTCTTCCCATCCTTGTCATCTTGTCGAAACAATAGTAGTTTATGGCATGGGAATCTCTCTGTCTTGGTCCCCTTTTGGAGTCTGCCCAGATAATGGAATAGTACCAAGTGTTGAAAAACTGTGATTTTTTGAAGACTTTCTTGCAACTAAAGAAAAATAGTTGTTTTCCAAAGAGTCAGCTAAGGTTTTACCATTAGATTATGTTTCTGGTCTTCCCAAAATTTCTTGTAACTTGACTCTGACCATCTTCCCAAAAGACTGCAATAACCCAACACGAGTGTATTTAATCCCTCAGAGTTTACTCAGTGCTTGGCTTAAAAGAGCTTTCATCCATTAGCCCTCAATGAATAGCAGTGCTAATAATCCGACTCTAGCAGCACTAGATCATGTACAATATGATGACTGTTTGCACAGATCCCAAGAGGCACTTGTTCTACTTAAAGATGTGAGAGTTCTACCCTGCAGTCATATTCAGCAGCCAAGAAGTGCTACATTTACATGTTTGTTTTGTTTTTAGAAATCACTTTTTTGTTCCTGTGTAACAAACAGCATTTCTCTTCACAACCCCCATCCTCCTCTTTCGGCAGCTTGATTTTTGTCAAACATCATTATCCATCTGGTGGAGCCGATTAGCGGATTGCTGTGGGGTCGCAATTTGAGTGTAATTAATTCTGTTTTGAGTGTAAGTAATTCTGTTCTGGATCCCAGTTTAGCTGTGCTAAATAGCTCTCTGGTCCTTCTTTCAGGATTTCATAGAAAAAGGTGGCCAGTAGCAAAATTTAATCAGCAGATGATATCATTCGAAGAAGCCTTGCTCCACTCCTTCACCAGTATTTTGTTCAGTGGTGTGCAGATTTCCTCTATATTCATCAGGAACTTGGACTTTATAAGGATATTTAAGGCTGGCTAGATTAAATAGTTAACAGGACTGACATATATTTAATAGTTGTGTGAAAGTGGGGATTTTATCAAGTTTAGCTTGTCGTGACAAGCTATATTTGCTGAAAACCTCTCCTAGTTATTTTTATGTCATTTCCATTTTATGGTGAACAAACGTGTTATGGAGTTTTATTGGCAATATTTTTTCATAGAGGGTTTGCTATTGCCTTTTCCTAAGGCTGAATGAGTGTGACTTGCCCAAGGTCATCCAGTGGATTTCCATAGTTAAATGGAGATTTGAACCCTGGTCTCCCAAAGTCCTAGTCTAAAATTCAAAGTACCGCACTATGCTGGCTCCCCACAATGATAAAAGATGAAAAAGTTTTGTTCAGTTTTGGATCAGGCCACCCTAATAGTTGTAAAGTTCTGTGTCCTCTGTTGCTGTTTTTAAAGAAAGGCTGCACTGAATATATCTGAGGTTTGATTTTTGGTGTGCAAATTCATTTGCTCATTCCTTGGTCCCACTAAGAGAGATCTTGAGTGCTGAGAGATACAGAAGATAAATGGAACCTCCAAGGCCTGACATGCTCACACTGCTAGAAAGCCAAATATTGTTGTGGAGGTAAAAGAAGAACTGTTTGAGGCATAGGACTGAAATGGCATCTCCCCAAGAGAGAAGATGGTAGCAAAGGATAGTGTTATAGGGGAACCCTGGGGTCCAGAAGTACCAACCTTGATTGACAAATTAGGCTTAGGCCAAGTTTTAGCTTAAGGTCTATGTTCACTATCATTGCAGAATTCCATTCCTTGGTACAGCTGCCATTTTATTATAGATTTCAGGAGTTGGATTGGAAGATGTGGTTATGTATCCAGCGCAGGATCTCAGCTGTTATTGGGTTCATTAAAAATACCTTAAAGAATAGCGCATGAATATTCTCTGAAATGCATCCACCCTAATCTCTTTCTAAATGATGCAAACATAATATGTTTATGAAAAAGAGAATAATGTTTCAGTTATTTAAAATATCCAGTAGCAGTATTTGGAGTTCCAAATCTAGATACAAGTTAAAAGAACTGGGTCAAAGAGAATTGGTGCTGAATTGCTCTGAGCAGAGTGTTCCATCATCCAAAGCACTGGATCCAAGATCAAGAGGAATTGTGGCAGCTTTCTTTCCTTCAGCTTACAGGAGGTGGGTCAAATTCTCCCAAATGATATTATAAATACTAAGGTGTATCCAAAGGTATGCCTGTCTATGAATGCTTGGAAGACAAAGCAGAATTTCTAATTCACAAACAGGCAGTTCTAAGAAGGCTATTAAATGGCACTGTTTAAATGGTTAAAAACATTACAGATATGATAGGAACTGAAGCATAGATGTAAATATATGACTAGAACCACAGATTATTATTTTTTACAGACAAACGATTGAGAAGGAATTTGCCCACCCTTCAATGAAATAACGAGACCAGATAACTGTTTTGGGATAAATATGGGCAAATTTTATTAAATTGTTACCTATTTAAACTTTCTTCATGAACTGCAACTAGCTTAAGTGGGGTTTTGAACTTGATGTTGTGTAAGCAGTGGCCATCCCGGACCTACTCCTCAGCTGACATTGGACGTTATGTTCCCCACATAACTCACCATGAGTCGTAACCAGGGCAATTGCTTAGGGAAGTACTCAAACCCCAAGTTGAGGGACTTCAGTGATTAGAACTCCCCTGCAGCTCCAAGGCCATTTCTCTTTGCTCCCACCTTGGTTGAGCAAACCTGCTGGTGTAGGTCCCTGTTCCTGGACTTCACCAAAATGTGTGCCTTGGGAGCACACCGAGGTGTAAATTGTATCCCCATATTCTACATGACAGCCTGTTTAATGGCTCCACCTAATGCCAATTACCTATTAACCTCAACAGTATAGGAGAAGCAGAAAAAAACCCTATTAAAGGGAGGGGGGAATTCCTACCCCATCCTGAAGTGAGCTCTTGGTACACTGCTGTAGGTGGGAGGGGGGGGGCAATGTTTGTTGCTCTAATGCTGGAGCTGGGAGGGGGTGGACATCTTAAATGTTGTCCTCCACCCCTAAAATGGTCCAAAGTGTTCCACAACTGTATCCAAAATGCCCCCACACCCTCTATAAAAGAATTTTGGGTGGAGATGTTCTTTAAATAATTTAACTTAGTCTTTTTGTTTGGGTGGGCAAATAGCCCTCCCATCCAGGCATGACGGGAAGGGGAAACCCAATTATCAGCTCTTGCTGGTGCCTTTCTAAACCAATCTACCTAATAAATAGAGTAACATCCCATCATACATACCAGATGGGTGTGATTCAGCAACACCTATGCCAAAGCAGAACCATATCTGAAGTACAGTAGAGTCTCACTTATCGAAGATAAACGGGCCGGCAGAATATTGGATAAGCAAAAATCTTGGATAATAAGGAGGGATTAAGAAAAAAGCCTATTAAACATAAAATTAGGTTATGATTTTACAAATTAAGCTCCAAAACATCATGTTTTACAAGAAATTGACAGAAAAAGCAGTTCAACACACAGTAATGTTATGTAGTAATTACTGTATTTACGAATTTAGCACCAAAACATTGCAACATTTACTACAAAAACAATGACTACTAAAAGGCAGACTGCCTTGGATAATACAGAACTTTGGATAAGTGAAGCTTGGATAAGTGAGACTCTACTGTACTACAATATATTATAGAATTGGAATAGAGCACAAGGATCATCCAGTCCAGTCCTCTCTCACTCAGGAATACACAATCAAAACTCTCTGTTTAAAAATTTCCAGAGGAGGAGGCTCCACAACAGTCCAAGGCAGAATATTTCACTGTCAAACAATTCTTGCCATCAGGAAGTTTTTCTTAATGTTTAGGCAGATTTTTTTCCTGTCGTTTCAATCCATTGCTACATGCCCTAGCCTCTGGAAAACAAGCTTGCTCCCTCCACCATATGACATCCTTTCAAATTTTTCAACATTTAAACATGACTATCTGTTGCCTCTATTTTCCAGGCTAAACATATCCAGCGCCCTAAGGTGCTCCATGGGCATGGTTTCCAGAACATTTACCATTATGATCACCCTCCTCTGGGTTGCTGACCTGAAAGCTGCCAGGTTTGAATCCCACCCGGGGAGAATGCGGATGAGCTTCCTCTATTAGCTCCAGCTCCATGCAGGGACATGAGAGAAGCCTCCCACAAGGATGGTAAAACATCAAAACATCCGGGCATCCCCTGGGCAACGTCCTTGCAGATGGCCAATTCTCTCACTCCAGAAGCAACTCCGGTTGCTCCTGACATGAAGAAAAAAAACCCCTCCTCTGGACATGTTCCAGCTTGCCAATATATTTTTTGTATTTTAGTATCCAAAACCGGACACAGTATACAAAAGAGATAGTGTTGAAGAGCCTCCAGACCAGTGGTTCCCAACCTTTGGTCCTCCAGGTTTTTTGGACTTCAACTCCCAGAAATCCCAGCCATGTCACTAACTGTTAGGAATGGTGGGAGCTGAAGTCCAAAATGCCTGAAGGTTGGGAACCACTGCTCTAGAATGATGTAGCTGATATGCTAATGGGTGCATGATATCAAAAGCATGGCAGGTTGATTCTAGATCTCTGGTGACCTATTTGTTTTCTCATTTAAATTCAAACTGTGCGTTTTAGCACCTTATCACCTGGGGGACCCTCCTCCCATTCTGTTTCACCAGCAATTGTTGTGAAACAGCTGGTGAAAGGAGCAAATTTGTCACCCCATGTGGAGCCAGCACAACACAGGAAGGCCTCCATGTTTGGGGAAAAGCATTCAGGACACTTCAAACCCGGTTGGGAGCGGGGCCTCTGCTGGAAGCCACACAACATTGTGTGATGGCTAGCATGGGGATCCATCTCTGAAGAAGGCTCGAAGCTTCCTAGGATGCTTATTTAAGTATGATGAGTTTGTTAGTCTTCGAAGCCCTAAACAACTTAATGCCTGCCTATCAGGAGGACCACATGTCTGGCTATGAACTTGTACAGCTGTCCAGAACTGCAGGAGAGACCCTCATAGACACAAATGAGAGTGCTTTCTTCTATGTTACTTGTGTGTGTGGTGACTTTCCTTCAGACCTATGAATGGTCTCCATGTCCTGGCTGCATTTTGAAGAAGCATCAAGATAAATTGATGTAGCCTGGGTTTTTTAATTGTTTTATTGGCAGCAATGTCCCTATCATTGCAGTTTTAACTATTTGCCATTTCAATTCATTCATTAAAAGGATCTTGGATTTGTTAAGTGGGAACACTGCCTTGGTGGTTCTGGGTAATACTGCAAATGTAAACAAGAAACCAAACAAAATTAGGAAAACCTACTTCGCAGATTTTGAGAAGTAATTGTTTGCATTTTAAATTATCATTAGAAGTACATAATATATTTTTTGTGAGTGTTGGGAGGAATAATATTTTAACACTACATGTAAGCCAATCATAAGTAAGCAAGAAATCAACTTTATTTTGTGTGTCTGTATATATGTGCTCTGTTTACTTCTGGCAGATACAATTGTTTTTATTATATGTTGTTTTGCTGTGTTATATGTGGTTAAAGAAATGTGGACATATGTCAATATATTCATGCTTTATTTTTACTATAGTAACAAAAATATTAAGGAAAATTATCTACTTTCAGAGGGAAAGGGGTATACATACTGATCACAATGTACACAGAATGTACCTATCAGAAAAATATGCATTAAAATACATAGGAATTTTGTGAGGACTTTTTTTAAAAACCACAGCAGATCGAGAAATTGGACTGTGTGAATGTAATGGTGAAAAAAATTGAACCTTAATAGAATCAAAGGGAACAGATTAGTCCATTTCTATTCACAACATGAAATCAAACTGCCATACCAAATTTGCAGCTTATATAAATCAATAGAAATGGAATAACTCTAAGTGCAGAAAACATTATTACAACCGATGCAATGTTTCCCATTCCAGTGAGCTCTAATGGCAGGCTTTCTCATTCTGAGCTCATTTGTTACTGGCTGGCTGTGTGATAAAGTTGATCAAGAATCCTGTTCCTGTAGCATTCCTTGGTGGAAAATGTAGTTTTTTCCTAGTCTTAAGAAATTTTTAGTGGTAGGGATAGAGTTAGGTTGGGGTGTTTCTTTGTTTCTGGATATCCATGTTTCTTAGCACTATTTGTAACTATTACTGTGTCCTAGGAATGACTCTCTCAAGATCATGATGTACCTTGGCTAGTATTTTGATAAAGCTAAATGTAATTCAGCTCATCTCAACCACTTTAAAACTCGGTCTATATCTTTAGTATAGGAGTGGCAACTGTGGGAGGCTAGAAAGCTTCATTAGTTTCCCTGCTCCCTATTCATTGTGTGGTGACCAACTTCATAGTGATACAGATATACACATTGGAACAGGCTTGAAGCCTTGCCAATTTAAGAGAACCTGCCAGAGTTTGTGCTCCACTAGCATAGCTTTTGAGAGCCTTCAATGTCATGAGACAGAAAACATCAGCATTATTGTTACATATAATCAACAAAAAGCAATATCATAAAGTGCTTATGAATTAGAAAAAACAGTATGTGCTCTATATTTGAGGAACCTGACCCTGCTGTTGGTGCACAGTCTTGGATTACATAGGTACCCCAATAGTAACATTTAAAGGAGCACCAAGCTTGGGTAGATGGTTTTCCTTGCAACTTCATTATAATTCTTTTGCAGTGTTTGCTGTATATGCAACTTTGCATTGTGAATGAATGGAAGCGGAGAGACTAGGAAATTCCATCATGCTGACAACAAGGGATGGGTGAGGAAGGAAGGAAGGAAGGAAGGAAGGAAGGAAGGAAGGAAGGAAGGAAGGAAGGAAGGAAGGAAGGAAGGAAGGAAGGTAATGCGGGGAAGGGAATGAACCAGGAATTGTATGGGTAGCAACGAGTCCAACTAGAACCCCAGAGCATATGCATTTGCACAAAAATACCTTGAATAAGTTTCATACTTGGGAAAAGATTCTAGTTTCAATTCTCACAGTGGTCTTAGGGAAGTCACTTTTTCAGCTTCCCTTCACCTTTTTGGGAATAATCAGAAATCAGATTTAAGGATTACAACAAAACAATGTGTATGGCCAGCTTTGGGTGCTATATAACAGGGCAGGCAATGTCTGACCTTCAAAATGTTTCTGGACTGTAAATAGCATTAATCACAGCCATTGTGCCAGTGGTGAGGCATGGCAAGACAAGAAGATGAAGAACATCTAAATATCCACAAGTTGTCCATCTTTGTTGCAATGCAAGTATAAGTAAGTTTGACCCACTATAGACTAGACACAAGCCAGCATAATAAGTGATGATGGATGATGGAAATTATATTCCAACACATCTGGAGTGCCATATGTTCCCTGTTCTCCCCTACTATAAATTCTAAATGCTGTGTTACTCTTCCATTGCTATTCTGTTATTACAATCCTCTTCTATTTTAAAAAAATACATGCTTTGAGGGTTCCGGTCTCAGTCTGATAAGTATTTTTTCCAGAGTGATTCTTTAATCTGTTATGTTTTCTCTAACACAGCATTATTTTCAATTTCAGATGATAATTTAAAGCCATTCCTTCTTTCAGTATTTATCATAATTTTGACCCATACTCAAAGGCACTGGCTATTGAAATAACCCTTTGTGATCCTTTAGACTAGAGCTATCCTGTTACCTTCCAATGGACTATTTGTGTGCATATTAAAAGCAAGAAAGTGGAGCTGCCTTGGAAGAACTGCACCTCGTGCTGGTTCTTAAAATTAAAACACACACAAACATATGTGCAAAGATTATTGGTTAGTGTTATGTGTGCTGTATGTGTGTGTGTTAAAAGTGGCACATCTGGCAAAGTGAAGAGAGGTCTCTCTGAAGTGACTCCAACCTTCCCGCACACCCTTTCTCAACCACTGAGCTGTGACTCATTGAAACACTGGCCATTGATTCTCATGCAAATGGATGGATGATGTGAGCAGATGTGAAACATTTGATTCTGTTCTTGCTGGTTTGTAAAGAAATAATGCAAGTGTGTATGTGGAGGGAGAGGTGGCGTGCACAAGGGGAGCGGTGGGGAGGGGGAATATTAGAGTGTCGCAACAATGACTTTCTCCCTTGGTGGCCCAGAGCAATGAAGCCAATGTCAGCCTCTGCCACATTCTTCATGCTAAGCCGGTGGGACCGGTAGCGGCTGCATCTAGGTACAGCAGGCTGCACACAAATATTATAAACACTGGGAAGAGTAGGAGCTGCCTCTATCCAGAGGGGAATCATCAATCATTTCCTTCCTGTCCTGAGTTTATAAAGCAGTTCCTAACAGCACTTAAATGGTTTATTCAAGCAGCAGAGAAAAGGCTGACGGCATGCTCCAAGTATGTTGCCTTTGCAACAGTAGAAATGTGGTGGGGTTCTGCTGGAAATGACATTCTCTGCACCCTGTAGAAAAGCTCTGGGGATTTGTGCACAAATGAACATTATAATTCATGCCTTAGTCCTATTCCATGCAGCAATAACTAAATTTACCTGTTGATAATATTTAGTCCCATTCTAGATAGCAGTTAAAGGGGATTTGCCAGAGGTAGGCAGAAAAATGGTCTGGGTGATGGGAGTCAAAGGAAACAGCTGCAGCCTACTTGTAGCATAATGAGGTGACAGATGAGGGAGACCCTGAAGTAATATTAATGTATTGCTTGAATGAATCAATAATGTATACAAATAACAACAGCAGCAGAACTAAAATTAGTGCTTCTGTTGTGTGTGCTGAAAACCTCAAAGCACAACTCAGGTTATTTATAATTGCCACCCCCTTGTCTCTCACATACAAGCTGGTTGTAAGACACATGTTCCCAAGCAAAAAAGTGCCCTAGTGAGAGAACACTTGAACCCAGAATCACTCCGAGCAACACATCAAAAATGAATCCACAAATTGAATGATTTGCTTGAATTTGTTTCCTGTGAACCTCAGCTTTATACAGGATCTATGGTAGTACTAGTTCTCAGCAAGTAATATTCCCAAGAATGTGATCCGATGCATGTGAGCTCAGAAGAAAGACTTTCTGCATTTAGTGGGACCAAGTCTCAGGGATTGGTCTTGTCAAAATCTAAAGTCAGCAAAAATGGAGTAACAGGTGTGTAGTACAGTGTTGTCATCCAGAAGGGTAACTGATGTTGTAATCCTTATCTATCTCTTTCTATTTGAAGCTATACAGAATCCTTTGTAAAATTTTTGTACTACCTTAAAACTGATAAATCTAATTCCCAGATATAACTAGAAGTAATGCCAAAATCAGCAACTGTAAAAAAATTAATCTGCAACAGACACAACAGTACAAGTTTGCAGTGCATGAGAAATGAAACCTGTAATTTGAAGCATCATTGTAATTGGGTATAATGACAGATCTGATTGGAGTGCAAATGCATTACAATATTCAAAAAGTAAATCAACAAAGAGTTTTAGCTGTGTAGTCATATTGCTACAGTACATGTAATGAGATTTTATGCAAAATGTTTTCTTGGTTACAACTAACTGCAAATATATTTTTATTTTAAAAATAAATAAATTTCTGCTCCAACACCACACAAAAATGTTGTAGGCAATCATTTTGATTTGTCCTCTGATGGTATCACCACAACAGTCTATGGACCCTCCAGCCAGTTAGTAATGCTAGTAGTTTAAGGAGGCAAAATCTCCAGGGTTCATGTCTCTCAGAGTCCAGGCATTGAAGAAACATCAAAATATATTCTGACAGCTCAGGGAGTATGATGTAATGCTTTGAGCACTGGGCAAGACTCTGCAAGATTGGTGTTTGTATCTCTGTTCAACACCACTTTAACTGCCATGGTTCAATGCTATGAAATCCTAGTAGTTTCACAAGGTTTTTAGCTTTCTTCTTTCCCAAAGTTTCCTGGAGCCTCACCGACTACAACTCCCAGGATTCCATACCATTGAGCCATGACAGCTAAAGTGCTGTCAAGCTGCATTAATTCTACAGTGTAGATGCACCTTCTGCCTCAGCCTAAAAGGAAGAAATGATTAACATCCTCAGGCAAGTCACTCTGTCTTAGCCGAAAAGGGAGAAATGACCAATCTGCCTAGAAAATCCTATAATAGGGTCATAATCTGGAGTCAACATGAGGGTGCACAACAATAACAATAAGAACAGGGAAATGAAACAATTTTGACTATATCAGACTCCAAAATATTTTTGCCCAAATCCTGAGTTTCCCCCTTTTAAGGGCATATATTTGCTGGTACTGGATTAGTGTTGTTGCAGAAGCTTTCTAGTTATGAGACTTCCTGCCAATGTAGCAGAGGCTTTCACATCCATGTAATAACTCCTGATGGAGGTCAGAAGATGGGTACCTTCACTGAATCCTAAAACCTTCAGCTGCCAGTATAAAGGGCTTAGAATTGCTCCTAAAATCTTTACATTTATGAAGGTATGAACTTTTTAATCTCACATGGTACAATATAAGATTATGTTTTATGAAAAGAAGGGGAAAAACTGGCAGTTGTGGAGGGTAGAAAAAGGGGGAAAGACCAAAAACCATATAAGAAGCACAGGGAACACCAGGGAAAATCATTTGCCTCCTCCCCTCTCCCCGACCATTCAGGTAAGTGCTTACCCATCCATACAGGCACATTACAATCTTTGTGAGTTTATTTTGTGAAGCATTCAGGACCAGATTTTCAAAACATTCAGTGGGCAATTGCCTGCACAAATCGTCCAAATGAACACAACGTCATGGATGCTGCATATGCAAATCAGGCGTGAAATTGCATCGACAGTTTGTTGCCCTAAATGGTTGAACTGCTGGCCCGAGACATTTCTCCAGTAGACATCCAGCCCCTGAAGAAGACCATTTAATCTTGGGGTGGCTGTGCTTAAATCTTGGTGTGGTCTGTTTCCAATGACAGGGAAATTTGATTGCACTGGGGAGAAAAGACCTTTTGGGATTTACTGATGGAGAAAGGGCATAATCGCTATTGCCTTTATACTAATGATTTGTTTCTCATGACACATACTTCTTGGTAGGAGAAATTTTGTACGTTTAAACATCGGACTTCAAATAACTACCAAAATGTATATCTCAAATGCAGTGATGCCACAGTCTCATGAAAAGCAAGAAATATTTCATGCTATTGATGGTTTGCTCAAGAGGCTGATGAGTTGTTTGCCCTAGCTCAGCCCAGGGGAGGTTTGCCTGCTGAAGACTTGCTGAATGAACATAAAAATAGAAAAATGTTTCTATGGTCAATATGTTTGTGTCAAAATGTACTCAAGGCAACTTTAAAAATCAAACAAATAAAAAGTTAGAATACTCATACAAAACTTTTTAAAAATCACATCCATTACATCATCCAGACAGAAAACAGCAATCATGGTAGAATAGTGTTGGTATAACAAGCCAGGATTGCAAATAATTAGTAAGAAAAACATTTTAGAACAGCAATGGGAAAGGACTGATATTAAGATGATAAGAAAAGAGAAAATGTGCAGGCAAGGCTGGATGGCCATCTGTTGGGGGTACCTTGAATGCAATTTCCTGCTTCTTGGCAGGGGGTTGGACTGGATGACCCATGCGGTCTTTTCCAACTCTATGATTCTATGATTCTATCAAGGTTTTCTTGAACAGCAATGTTTTGATCAAATATTCTCAAGTTGTAGATTCAGTATCTGATAGTTCTTACTTGCAACATCATTTCCATAGCAATTATCAGCTCTCCATTTGCTGATATCAAAATCAGAAGGAAGACTTCTTCCAGATCTGAGATATGACTTCTTGTTGTTGTGTGTCTTCATGTCTGTTGCACCCCTAGGCTGAGTAGGCACCTCAAAACCACACTGGAGCCCTAAAATATAAGCAAGCAAGCTGTTTATTGAAGACTATATGCAAGCAATAGCAAATCAAAGTTCAAAGTCAATAAAATGGGTTTGAATCCACAAGAACAAAGTACTGAAAATCTTGAAGCAAGAGTCTATAAAAGTCACTCAAAGAACATAGTCCACACCAGATATCAAAGTAAGTCCCAAGAAAGGTATCACGAATAGTCCGAACAATATATCAAGGACTAATCCAAGGCATGAGTCAAACTGGAAACACAGGAAGCAAAACTGGAATATAAGAATAAAACTCCAGGTTTAGTCCAAGGTACAGAGTCAATGCTGGAACACAAGGCAAGGGTCTTGACTGGAACAGAAATCCAAACTGAAAAATTACTGGAACATTCAACTGGATACACAGAAACAAGAATGAAGCAGAGATCTTCCTCTCTTAGATAAGCAAAGTTACCACCTCTGACTCTGTCAGAGAAAGCAGCCCTTCTTAAGGGAAATTCAAGGTCCCTTCACATGAGAAGTCTGCTCATTATTTCGTTTCAAAAGCAATCGTTTACTCCTTCTGACATACTCCCTTCCTTTCCTCTGTTGAGATATCACCTTCCTTCTGTCAACCTCATTAGCCCTATCCACCTTATCACTTCCAGAATCCGAACTAGAATGTCCATCTGGCACCAGGAGATACGACCTTGACTGCTTTGAGGAATGTGGTTCAAGCTGCCTGCTTGCAACCATTATGTCTCTGGTCCCAGAATCCACTGGGTCAAACTCTGGCTGCATCTCAGGCCCAAACCCAGAGTCCTCTGACAAGACAGGTGAAGGGACAAACTCTGACTGCATCTCAGGGTCAAACACAGAGTCCTTTGCAAGTGCAAGGACAATCACAGGCTGAACAGGCCCAACCTCAGGCTCACCTGACAGCTCAGATGGAAGCTGGGCTACACAATGTCATTTGCCATTTATGGCAACCCTAAGGCAAACCCACCATGGGGTTTTCTTTGGCAAGATTTGTTCAGAGGATGTTTGCCTTTGCCTTCTTCTGATACTGAGAATGTGTGACCTGCCCAAGTCACCCAGTGAGTTTCTGTGGCTGAAGAGGGTTTCAAATCCTGGTCTCCTAGAGCCATAGTCTAACACTCAAACCACTACACCATATTGGCTCTCATGACTTCTAGGCAGGTTTAATAATCCACAAGTCTGTGTATTGTTTTAACATATTAATTTTCAATAAAATATGAAGAAGTGGGTTAGCTGTATAACATTTGATGGATCAACTTCTGATCAGGGGTCTGCTAAAAACTACATTGTTAATCCATGTTATTCATGATAGATAGCTACTCAGGCTATTTGTAAAGCATTTTTGTTATTTAATATTTGATAATATAGAAGATAATTTGTTTCTTCAGTATATTCAACAGGAAAGCAAAGACCCCTTGGGCATGCTCATGGCAACTTTCCATCTCTAACTGCTTAAGTGACAGGGCCACAGAACTGAGTGATGCAGCCACAATTTGAGACAGTAAAAAATGAAATCATGTTCTGAAGGTGGAGGGTAGGGCAGGGCATTACTTCCCATATGTTTCTTAAACACTAATCCCCATGGTCCATGCAGTCTGAGGCTGATGGGAGATGGAGGCCAACAACACCTTTGAAGGTGATTAAATGTTAGTACATTAAATGTGCACAGTTGTTACACATTTATTGCACATAGCCAAAGATATCTTTTCTCAACAATATCAGTTGTTGATGAAATTGAATTTTTTCAGCCATGGATTGTATTATACCTTGGGGTATTGTGTCAGAAAAATATCTTTCCTTATACTACCTGGCTTTATTGTTAAGACCAAGGACCCCTTCTCCACCTGCAGCAATGCTCTGCCAAGTTTCACTATGTTTTCACTTTAATTTTTTCACCCTAACTTTGCTACCATTATTAACAGACTACGTTACACTTTGTTGTTGTTACTCTATGCCTTCAAGTTGACTTTGACTTATGACAACTCTAAGGGGTTTTCATGGCAAGATTTATTCAAAGGGAGTTTGCCATTTTTTTTTCCTCTGAGGTGATAACGCTATGCTGGCTGTTATATTGTACTACGAGTCTTTGAGTTAGGTGTGGGGCAACATCTCATATCAAGGATGCTAACCTATGTGAACTTTGTAAATTATTGGGAACAGAACAATGGTGGACATAGCAGAATGCAAACACACACACACCCAGTTTGGAAGTGAAATCTAACAAACAAACCATCACTCAAAACAAAATTGTTGCTATAGTGAAGAGTGAGCAAGTAGCTGCCTCTCATTAACACATCTTTTCTCTTCAGGAGTCTTGGAAAGATTACTAGTAATGGAGATGCTTGGAAACATCAACACTACACAGCTATAGCATTAATGTTCCACTTTTACTTTTGTGGCAACATCCATGGAATTCTAGGATTTGCTGTTGTGCGAATGGGTGATTTTAGAGTTCTCAATTAGGAAGTTCCTTTGGTGTCTCTGACCAAACTGTAAGTCCAAGGATTCCATTGGGTTCAGCCACAACAGTTCAAGTGAGAGGGAAAACACTTTATGCAAGGAGGAGGCACTTTAGAATATGAAATACCAATTACTTGCGACAATTCATGAGAAAACAAGATCCATATAATCATGAGTGCTTTAGTGAAGAGTAAAAATGTATCTGCCTCCTCTTCGATCTTTCTATGTCTGAAGGCTGAGGAACAGGTGGCACTTCTAAGTGTTGGACTATAAATCCTGGCTTTTTTAAACAGCTTAGCCAATGGTGAGGGGTTAAGAAAAATGGCTGCTCACATCAGTATCCGTCCACATGTTGCCCAGCCCTGTTAGTCTCTGCCTTCAAGGTGTGGTGTTTCCGCCAGAGGGCTGGAAGAAAAAGCTGGATTTGAAGGAAATGTCAAGGACTCTATTTGTATATTCACTTGAAAAGCCTTAAGATCATTCGAAAAAGGGGAGGAAGTCATCTTCTCAAATATGTGGACTATTGTGCAAAGCATAGGTGGACAACTGCATGCTAAGTGGGGCCCAATTTTCTGTGTTTTGTCACTCCCAAGCAGGCTACAGAATCACATTGCAGGTAATCATAAATGACATAATTTCATCTCCAGCTCCATGTTTGGGTAACAAATTAGTGATTTGTGGAACTATTTGGGGATTGGGGGGGGGGGCAAATGTGGTTGCAGACAATTTTAAGCAATTTGCATTGTACAAAATGTGCCATGATTTAGACAGTTTTAAGGAATTTTAAGGCAACTTTTCTAATTAGGGACTAGAGCACTGCAGGGTAAAACTTAGGTGTGTAAGCACTCGACAAGCCACAATTTTCCACCATAGCATGAAAATTCAAATTTATTGCCTTGTTAAACATTTTGTAGGTTAGATAGACTTTCCTGAAATTGTTTTGCTATCCATTTAACTATTCTTTCAAGCTTGCCACAAAAGGTGCTCAAAATTTGCTCCATGTTGGCACTGTCTGTATGATCATGCTTTTTGGACACAGTCCACTACAAATTTCTCCAGTGAACCATTATAATATAATAAAACTTTATTTGTATACCACTCTATCTCCCCGGAGCCCTGGTGGCAAAGTGTGTTAAAGCATTGAGCTGCTGATCTTGAAGACCGAAAGGTCCCAGGTTCAAACCCCAGGAGCGGTGGGAGCGGCCGCTGTTAGCTCCAGCTCCTGCCAACCTAGCAATTCGAAAATAGGTACCGCTCTGGCGGGAAGGTAACGGCGCTCCATGTAGTCATGCCGGCCACATGACCTTGGCCGGCATAGACAAGGCCACATGACCTTGTCTATGGACAACGCCAGCTCTTCGGCTTAGAAATGGAGATTGAGCACCAAACCCCCAGAGTCAGACATGACTGGACTTAATGCCAGGGGAAACCTTTACCTTTACCTATCTCCCCACTCTATCTTTTAATCATAATTGTAAGCAACAATAACAATATTAAGAGTACATAAAAGGCAAATATTTCTACTGACTGTAACTGAGTAACAAAGTTTGCTGATCTGTTCTCCTCCAGATATTGCTGTTGTTCAATTACATTTGGATGGACAAAATTTCTTCACCCCTGCCCTTCAACAAGGTGCATTTGCACCAGCGTGTCAGATTTAACAAAAATGTGCTGCAGTGTGCTCTTTTCTTTAGCTTGATTGATATCCAAATTCTTCCTATTATAATAACCTCATCATTATAATTAAGGGTGGGTACTTTACTGACAATGCTGTTGACCTGGAAGAAAGGCAAGTAACTATGTCAAGGAAACGTGGTGTTTGGGTGACATTAGAAACATACCGGATATTGGCTTATAAATCTCCCTAGTTGATGTGTCAGGGGGAGTGATTTTCTTGTTGGATGCATTAGTTTATTAGACCTATAAATTCTTGGTGCTGACTTGTTATGAGAAATTGCACCAGTGGATAGAAAAGTAATTGGCAAAAATGTCCAAAGACCGACGCTTAACACTGGCTGAAATGTTGGATAAACAAAGGAGAAAGGGTGGCCCATTAGACAGAACTGTCTCAGGTCAGAGGTTTTAAAAGAGGGTAGGTTCATTCATGCAACAAATTTAGATATTGCTCTTAAGTCTCCTCTAGGTGTTTTCTTATACATATTTATACAAAACATAGCAGGAAAAACAGGTCTGCTTATGCTGATTTCCTGCTCACTTTTTCCCTAACTACCTTTCATGTATCAAAACTGAAAACCTCTGGGAAGATTCTTTACTGGATTCCAAACAGATTATTTTTTTCCAGGGAATAAGAAAAAAATGTTTTAGTGTGCTCAGATGAACACCAATGAATGCACAGTTGTTTACGGGATGATGGGTGGGTAAAGAACGAACTAACATCTCCACCACCACCGAACCCAAATTCATTGAAGACTAAATGTGCTCAATATCTCCCATGAGTGACAAGATGTTGAAGAGTCAGCTGGAAAATGGAAATTGAAAATGGGTTGGTAAGAAATTGTATCAGGAGCATTTTCACCAGTGTGTGAGGATGCACTGTGTTTTTTCCTGCAGTTTCACCTGCACTAATAATAATAAAACCATTTTGCATTTGCACTAAAACAAGCCAGAAAATCTAACTCACCAGGTCAGGCAGGTCAGTAGAATTTGTGGCCCCCCAGATTTTGTTGAACTCCAGTTCTCTTAAGACATAGTCAGCTTGGCCAATGTTGAGGATGGGGAGAGAGGTAGGTCATTAAGATCCAGAGAGCAAAGGATTCTTCACTCTTGAGACAGAGACTGAGAATAGGTTAATCTGTCCATACAGTTGTCAACAAGTTGGGAGCTATCCTTGGTACTGTAAATTCTGCCCCATCTCCTGGCTGATATTTGACACCTGGCTGGCCTTTGACATCTGGCAGAGCTCTCGATTGTATGGACTGTTCTGGAGAGTATTAGAACTTTCCTTCCTGGCCATCTGGCCACTTTCAAACCTCTTCTAACATGGACACCTTTTAAGGTGCCCACAATGACATCTGAAAGTAACCTCTCAAAACAAAAATATTGTTTCTCTTTTAAAAATGCATTCATTTTAATTTATCAAAAATATTCAGTTAACCAAATTACATTTTATCCAATTAGAGGATAACTCTAGTGATAATAATTTCATATGGTCTGGTCAGTATAGTGATCTATAAGAGAGGTTCCCAGCCTTGGATTTCTAGGTGTTGTTTGGCTACAGCTTTCAGAATCTCTTAACAATAGGGCTTTGGAGATTTAAAACCCAACATCATCAAGTGAGTCACCTTTGGGAAGGACTCACATGTAGCATATATTCAGCAGTTGTTGAGGTTTTATGGGAACTCTTCAGCATTCTTAAGTGGGTTGACAGCTTTCAAAGAAGGGAGCCTCATTCTCCCAGTTACTGCTTTGCTCAAATAAAAAGTGATGGTTCTGAAGAAGAAGCCTCCTCTGTCTGCAAGAACTCTCAAGACAATATGCAGGAAAGCAAGATGTTTTGGCTTCTGTGGAGATCATTCTTTTCAGTTGCATTACTTTTGGTGTATGCAAAACAACAGTGAAGAGGGCAATTCTAAAGGCTTCTCTGCTATGGTGAGTAAGCAAGAGAAGAGGAAGAGAAAGATGGCAGAAAAGAGAATGCCTCTCTCCATGACACCACCCTTGTCAAAACAGCTATCAGAAAAACAGCAGCTAGTAATTGGGTGCATAAATTCTTTGGGAGTTGGTGAGCAGCTTTTAACATCTTTAAACTCAATATTACAATCTGTAAGGAGGCATTATTTGCCTTCTTCTGAGATTGAACATAAACACAAAGCCAAAGAGAGTTCATACCTGGGGGACTCTTGTGGTGCTCTATGGATTGCACTGTACAGAGAATTCACCACAGCAATAACTGAATATTGAAAAGCTGCCTGGTGGCTTCCAAATATTGTTTCCATAATCTTTGACTGATGGCCAACTCTAGTGGTATCCAAATAAATTGAATCAGTTTTCAGCGCCGACAGCTGATAGCTTCCATCAGTGGAACCATCAGTCAGTTCCCTGTTTGAGTTCCGAATTTTAAAAAATACTGCCCAGGGTTCTGAATCCTATCATGTATCAATTTCCACTGGTGCACTGGGATTCAAACTTTAAAAAGCATTAAACTATCGAAGTCTAGGCATGAATAAGATTTAGTTTATTCCACATTTGAATATTTAAACAAATATTCTAAACTTCCCACTTTTCCAAATATAGAGAACATTTTGATCAATTTTCATTTTAAAATTCATCCTGGGTTTGAGAGCCACTGTTTTCTCAAAACAGTATTACAATATTTGCAATAGAAAGCAAGATAGTTGAGTCTCATTTTGGATACATGAAAGGAAAACGCCTAACAGTTGTTCTCTGTGTTTATAGCAAACAATACCCTTTTTCCATTTGATAGTTCCTTGGGAAGAAAAGGAGAGGAGTGCATTCCAACTGCCTCGCCTCAGCCAAGAAGCCATCTGGGAAACATGTGCCACCAGAACAGGAGAACCTGAACATGAATTAATCAAAGACAGTAAGAAAAGAAGTCTGAATGGGATAAAATGTCTGTTGTGATCCTTGATACAGGTATTTCCTTCTCAGAAAACCTTAGTACAGTGCTCCACAGTGTTATCCTAAAACGTAGGCGAAGATACTATGAAGAAACATAGAATTGTGGGTTTGGACATGGAAAATCCCCACAACAGATCAAATTCACATAAGTGGAAGGGAGAAGGAATATGGTTCTCGTTTCTATATTATAAGATAAGCCATTAATAACTGAATGGAAAAAAGTGAGTGAATGGTTTACAAGCTTGATATATTACGGAGAAGAGGTGTTGGTGGTTTCCCCTGTTTTCAACCTGAAATAAAATGGAAGAAAACTGGGTGGGTGGTGGTGGTGGGAGATGATAAAGGTCAAACATCAAGGAGAGAAACCACATATCGTTTTCTAACATGCAACTCTTTCAAGAAGACACAAAAACAACCAGAATTGCAAAACTAGTTCTAGAGGTGCCCAAAGAGCTTCAAATCCAAAGATCAGATAGTGTTATAGGATGTACAACAGAAGACATGTCAAAAGAAATTATATGGATAGAGTTGGTATGAAGGTACACCAGAAAGAAGCTTACTACTAATGCAAGCTATTCTTGTTAAGGCTTACATAAAATGGACATTATAAAGTTAAGGAAAAGGGTTTGCATGTTTTGTCAACCATTAGTGAACACAAAAATCAAATCAATTTGTTGGCTCCTTCCAAAGTGTTCTTGGAGGAGTTCTAGTTGCTTTCTTCTGGTACTTTTCAGAAACATACAGATCCCATATTCTTCTGCCTGGAGATGGTAGGATTTATAGTATAACAGATCTGGAAAGTGCCAGCTGGGGAAGCCTGTCCCAAAATGTGGTAACCAAACAACCTAAACAACCTATACAACTATGTGTTCTTAGTAGTTGGCTGCCCGTCTTTTTGTCTTAATAATACCCATACACTCCCAAAAACATATACACTGTTCATTGATTGAAAACTGGGGGAGAGGGGTAGTCAGACTTGGAAAATGCCTGTGACAAGATACTTTAAACTTACTGGGATGCAGGACTTACTACACTAATGTGATGACTCATGGGCCTTGTAGTCCTGTTCCTAGTAATATTGTGGCAGACGAAGAGGAAAACATGGGATTTTTGCCGGTTCAGCCAGAGCCGGAGCCTCTCCACCTGGAGGATGTTTGCCCTCAAGAATTCAGCCAAACAGGCCTTGGGCAGAACTCCCCCCCGTTTTCCCGGAGGGACAATTATACTAGAGATAGAGAAGTCAGAGAGGCTAATCACCGGAGCCTGAGAATCACTGCCAAACAACTAGCTGATTAGGTCTGCTTCCCTTGGGAAATTCTAAGGAGTCATGCATCTGGACAGAGTTGGGTTTCGCTTCTCGTTCTCTAGGGAAAGTGTTCTGTTGGCGGGAAAACGAGACCCAATATAGGTGTTTGTCGCAAGGGGAACTTTGCGGAGTCAATTGATCAGCTTGAGGAGAGAGATCGTGTGTGGACTTCGTAACCCCAGTTCCTTGCTTCCCGGATCAAGTTTCAAGCCTGCCTTGTTTCACGTTTTGCCACGGACCTTGTTTCATGCTTCATGTTTGCCTCGTTTCAAGTCTTTGATCTAGCCAAGAATCAAGTTTATTTTCCAGCCTTGTTGTCAAGCTACATTGGACTTTAAAGACTCTGTCATTTCCCCACACTATTGCTTGGCAAAGTGTGTGTTTCGGTCAAGTGGATTAAAACTTTGAACTCTAATATCTTATATTGGACAATACATTTCTGGACTATATTTGACCTCATCTGAAAGGTCTGCTTCTGAACTATATTCTTCACTTGTTTTTATTGACTTTATATATTTCTTTAATAAAGATATTAGATAGATTCTGGCCTCTGTGTAAGGTTATTGGTGCTCTGCGGCCTGGGTCCTGACAACTAACATGGGTGATTCTGTTGTAACTTGTTACTTTGCTATGCCCTCACTACATTTGTTTAAAAGAAAATAAAGTCTTACTTAAGTAAGGATTAACAATTGCAGGGAGTAAAGGACCAATCTACACTCCAACTCACCTGTTGACAGTATTCCTCAGTAGCACTGCTCCAAATACCCATATCTTCAACATATTTATTCCCAAAATGGCAACTAGAAATAATGTTGCTTCATTTCATCACCACTTTGAGAAGGACTTCATTGGAACTAAAGATATATGAAGAAGAAGAAGAAGAAGAAGAAGAGGAGAAGGAGGAGGAGGAGGAAGAAGAAGAAGAAGAGGAGGAGGAGGAAGAGGAAGAGGAAGAGGAAGAGGAAGAGGAAGAAGACATAATTTGTATTCCACCCTATCTCATCTAGGGGACTCAGGGTTTTCTGTGTGATGCTTTTAAGAGGTTTTCCACACTGCTTGGGTGAAATATCCAACATTGCACCTTCAATTTCTTTTTTTAGGAATTAGAGTCCTGAGCAACTGATAAAGCTGCTATTCCCCCATGCAAACCAATCCTGGCATGGATCCTAGCTAGCCTATTTTCTGGACAATCAGGGGAGGGGGTGGAAAGTCTGAATAGCTATCAGAAATGTATAAAATATCTTGTATTTCTCTGTATGTTTATACTTGTACATTTTGCCATCAGCTGTACATCCATCCTTGCTTGTCTTCACCTTGGTGAGTGTATTCTTATCCAGAGGAGGTCCAACCATAAGGCGAAATAGGCATTTGCCTGTGGCGCCATCATCCCGGGGGCACCATCGTCCTGGGAGGAGGGCACCACTCTCCACCTCCTTGTCTTTCGGGCCTTCCAGCGGCCGCGCTGGGCCTTCCGGCCAGCGCAGACCCACCTTCGCACCACGCAAGCCCACCTTTGGGGCCTTCAGAGATTGTGAGGTCTGTAGGAACTTGGAAGCTAGGTATGTGGGGTTTATATATCTGTAGAAGGTCCAGGGTGGGAGAAAGAACTTTTCTTTGAAGCAGGTGTGAATGTTGTAATTAATCACCTTGATTAGCATTTAATGGCCCTGTGGCTTCAAGGCCTGGCTTCTTCTTGCCTGGGAGAATCTTTTTTTGGGAGGAGTTAGCTGTCCCTGATTGTTTACTTTCTGGATTTCTTCTGTTTTCAGAGTGTTGTTCTTTATTTATTGTCCTGATTTTAGGGGTTTTTTTTAAATACTGAGGGCTATCTGGGTTATCTAAGTCCACACTGCCCTATATCCCTGTTCAATGTTTAGTGCTAAATTTGCAAATATAGTAATTCCTACATAACATTACCATGTATTGAACTGCTTTTTCTATTGATTTGTTGTAAAACATGATGTTTTGGTGCTTAATTTTTAAAATCATAATGTAATTTGATGTTTTATAGGCTTTTCCTTTATACTTCCTTATTATCCAACATTTTCGCTTATCCAACGCTTTTATTTTTCAGTGATTGGTTTGGGGGGGCGCCAAAATTCTGTTCGCCTACACTTGAAAAATACCTAGGGCTGGCTCTGTTCTTATCTGAAACTTTGGCCTGTTTGCGTAAAGGCTTGCCAGACATGAACCCTCCATATCTCCAGTTCTAGTCTAAATTCAACCCCAAACTGCCCTTATTATCAAGAAAGTTATCCTCATGTTCCATAAAGATTTACTCTCCTGTAATGTAAACCCACTAGACCTGGTTTTCATTTCACAGGCAGCAAAAAAAAAAAAAAGACGACCACTTCCTCTCTATGACATTCCTTGGGGTATTTAAAGAGTGTATTTATGTCTGTCCTTAATATTCTGTTCACTAAGCAGAACATGCTCACCTCCTTCAACCTGTCCTGATATGTAGTGTTCTCTATTGCTCTCATCACCTCTGTTGCCCTTCTCTGAAACCTGCTCCAACTTGTCTATATCCTTCTTAGAAGTAGGAGGCCAGAACTGAATGGAGGACTAAAGGTGAGGTTTAATGAACATGGAAGATAATGGGAATTTATTTCTTTTGACTTGGGACCCTATAACCTAGAATATCAAGGCAGATAACCCAGAATATCAAGGTAGAAAATCCCGCAATATCTGCTTTGGACTGGGTTATCTGAGACCACACTGTCATATATTCCAGCTCAAAGCAGATAATGTGGAATTTTATTCAGCTGTGTGGAAGGGGCCTTGGAAAACACACTTTTACGAATGAGAGTTAGATAGCATTCACCCTTTTTGCTGAAGCATCACATTGCTGGCCTAGGTCCAATTTATGATTAATAATAATTCTAAGTTTCTTTCGCCCTATCCATAAATAGTGATAAAACTGTCCAGTCAGAATGGATAAAGTACTTCAATGGTAATCACATTAAAGGGTTTAATTGGAATAGGAAAAACAAAAAAAATGAGGATATTTCTAGCAAAAGTTATTTGACATCAAAAGGTGAAAAAAAATATATCTGTATCAAGTATATTAAAAGAGTATTCAAAGTTTTAAGAACAGAGCTACGCAGTGGAAATAACTGAGGCAATCAACCCCTGGACCATACCAATTATCTAATACGGTGCTAGAATTTTGGATTGGATTCAAGCAAACCTTGAAGCTTTAGACAGAAAACCTGAAAAATAATGGCAGCAAACCTTGTTTTACACCCACAAAGGGATATTTGAGTCTGTATCTATTGCACAATATTGGTGGCCAGAGAGTATTTCAGGTGAAACAAACTGCTGAAGACAAAATCCTGAGTGACTTTATCAAAGAAAAAGTGCTAATACATATGCATAAATAATGTATTAAACACTGAAGATGGCCATGGAAAAGGAAATATTGAAATGCTCAATATACCACACAAAAAGCAAAATGAGGACAGAGAACATCTAGAAACTGTTACAGAATAGGACAATGGGGAAAAAACATTTGTGGCTCCAGAAGATTCTATTTTTGATTTTAAAACAAGTTTTCCAGCCATTTAGTGTTATAGAAAATATTTTTTTTTGGGGGGGGGGGATGCTCTGGACAGTAAATTTTGTTTATGCAAGAACAACAAAAGTAACTATGGATAGTAAATTTCTGTTTTAAAAACCCTGTTTATTACTGTCTTAGTTCATGTACTTAGATCATCCAGACTGAATTAAAAAATGTCATGATAAGGATACAATAACTCCAGATTTTGTTAACCTTCGAGGTAACAGGCAGGGTAAAGTCTAAAGTCATGCAATGAGTTTGTATCTGAGGTTACATTTTATCTGAAGACTTTGAACTAATTTAAACTGTTAGCAACTTTATGTGAGCTTAAAATGGATATTAATTTTAATGCAATATTAAACATTAAGCATCGTAATAAAGCTGAAATATAAAATAGGGTGCCTTAAAAATAAATTACCTCACTAAGAATAACTACCAGAAATAAAAATGGAGGAGATAATAAATTTATCATGATATTTTTAAAAAGATGCCATCTCAAACCCTGTTTGCATTCCCATATCCTTGTTTATTGTAATATACAGTATGACACACACACCCCAAATATCCCTAGTGAGACATTCCCAAATTTTGCATGGAATACTCAAAATAATAGATGAGAGACCCTTATTGGAATGAAGAATTTCTGGCTCAAATTGCCATAGAGGCACACTGGAGGATCTAAAAATTGCCTAGTAGGGACATATTTTGATATTATGTTAAATAAATGAAACCGTGACTATGTGGATCATACTATATATATTGAAAATAAAAAGTCTTATATCACTTCCAAAAGAATCTAGACCTAATAAAGTTCTGCACTGTAGAAATGGAGCAGGGGTTTGTCCAAACTGTACAGTTATAGAATTTAATGCCACTTTAGCGTCCATGGCTGCATCCTGCAGCATTCTAGGATGGGTATTTTGATTTAAAATGTAGAACATTCTTGTGAACTCCATTGAATGACAGTTTTAAAGTTCTCTGGCAAAAATAATAAATACAAATCCCAAGATTCTTTCAATACCTGCTAAAAAAAACAGTAAGATGAAGGTATAAGGAAATAACCTTCATCTTACTGTTTCTGCACAATTTTTTTCACTTTCACTGTATATATTACTTAAAACACAATAAAAATTATATATTTTTAAAAAATACCTGCTAAAGAGAGGAGGAGGAACCTTTGCTATATATTTTTCATATTAGGAGTGACTTGAGAAACTCCAAACTGCTTCTCGTGTGAGAGAATTGGCCATCTGTAAGGATGTTTCCCAGGGGATGCCCCGATGTTTTACCATCCTGTGGGAGGCTGCTCTCATGTCCCCGCATGGACTTAGCAGGTATTGAAAGCTGACAGACAGGAGCTCACCCCACTCTCAGCAGATTCGAACCACCGACATGTTGGCCAGCAGCCCTGCCGACACAAGGGTTTAACCCATTGCGCCACTGGGGGCTCCACCTTTGCTATTGAAAAAACTATACAGTTTCATCTCTTGAATGAACAAGAACTTTAGCAAAGCCAATCACATTTCATCCTAACCAAAAGGAAGGTTTATACCCACAATGAAGTGCCTGCAGTGGACAGAATGTGTAGAGAAATGTAAAAAAAAGTCTTTTTAAACTTTTTCTGCCCTTCAATGACCTCCCAAACTGTTAAAATCCCAACTCAGACATGGATGGGATGTTGAGTAAACCAGTCCAAGTGAGACAGTCTTCTTTGGGGTACAGTGAACTTTTTTGCCATTTGGAACAAAAGGCCCAGACAGGCTGAATTGAGGGCAAAAGCTTGACTTCAAAGAGCATCAAAGAGAAGAGGGACTGGCATGACAGCATTCCACTCCTGAGATCTCTACTTCTTGAAGCTCTTTTGGGTAGGTCATCCAGGACTCAAGTGGGACCATCTTGTTACCAAGCCAACGGATTTAATCCACACATAATAGAAAGATACACACAGCTATTCCACCCTCCTCATCCCTATCAAAAATCCTTGAACTTTCTCGTTAATTTCAAGGAGGGATTCCCTAAAAATACCCAGTTCAATGATGGATTTGGCTAAAACAGGGGCCTCCATTGAGTTCCTGGGCTCTCCGATGCTGCCACCGGCTCCTCCTCATTCACTGCAATTGTTCCCATTCAGTCTCCAGGATGAAGGGTCTTTTGTTAGACAGGCCCATGTGGGGTCAGATAGCCCTTTGCTTATCAATCTGCCTTTCTCTCCCCTTGGTAACCTCGGCTACCCCTCCACTCCCAAGGCACACAATGTCGTGTTTTCTTCTGGTGCTGTTTTCAGGAGCGATTGCCTTTGGCTTTTGACCTTGTAATCAGTTGTAAGGATGCATTAGCCTCTGTGCCCTTTCTCCCAAACTCCCCGTTTAACCTCTAGCCCTGCCTGAGATGATGGAAAAGCACCAAGTTGAGTTGAGCCTTCCAGTTTCCAGAGGAATGCCACAGATGGAAGGCTCTCTTCATAGCATCTTTTCTGGTCAAGGCATCTGTTATTCACTGGCCTGAAATAGCAGGGTCTTGTTCCCAAGCAGAAAGGGAAATAGCATCCCTCCTCTCCCCAAGAGGATCACAGACAAATGGAAGAAAGAGACAAGACATGCCATGGTTTTTAAAGGTGTGCAACAATCTTCACTCCTGAACTGAATCCTGGCTGTATCTGCATGCCTCAATTTTGTCTTCACTTACATTCCTGCATTTTGGAATATCAAAACCCCGATGGGTATTTGAAGCTGTATTGGGAAAAAAAACACCCCACAGAGATAAAGCTTAAAAAACTGATCAGCTACTTTTAATCTGAGCAGATTTAATAGCTCAATTTGAATAAATGGGCCAAAGTGCAAGCCATCTTGTGGTCATGCGCTCCAACTTATTAACAGTGGATCATGAGTGATGTGTGCAGGAACAGGGCATATGGTATTTTATATGGGGAAAATATCAGAAGCTCAGAATACTTGCATCCCTGTTCCATAATTAAAACAAGGCTTTATATTGGGGGTTGAGTATTTCCATGTACTCTGTTTCTGGTGCAACATGCAGTGTGCCAGCTTGCTTAAACTACAACAGGTGATTGACTAAATGAGTGAGGAAAATGGGAAATGGTCCCTTGCACTGTTTTGTCTAATATAAGGGAGGTAGTGGTAAGACCACAGGCATTTCTTCCCTCATCACGTGGATGATGGGTATGGGGTAAGGGCAAAGACATCATGTATAAAGCATTTTATGAACCCTGACATCTAACACGTCACGTTAGGCAAGTTGTTTAACAAGTTGGACCCTGGTCTATGGTTTTCTATATCATCTCTCCCATGCCAGAGGGTGGGACATAGTTGTAGCATTATTGATTCACGGTTCAGTGTGGACAAATTCACAGATGACATCTTTAAACAGAGCTTGAAAAAGTTTTTATTTTTTGGTTGAGAAGTGGCCATGCTGCTTGGGAAATTTTGGGGCATGTCATTTAAGAATATCCTTTTTAGTCTCTAAGGCCACTTAGGCTAGATCTACATACACTGTCGTATAATGCAGTTTGGAACTGCATTATATGGCAGTATAGATCCAGCCCAAGTGGGGCACATGAGCTGTGATAGCATCGAGCTGTGTAGCCCTAAAACAACTCTGCGCCCACAAAATAACCCTGACCCTGGTGACCACATATCCAGTCTGAATGTAAGAAGAAGACTTTGAACATAACAATTGTACTCTTAGGGAGCTCCAGGTGATCTGGGATCCTCTTCCATCTTTTGTGTGTGTGTGTGTGTGTGTGTGTCAGGAGTGACTTGAGAAACTGCAAGTCACTTCTGGTGTGAGAGAATTGTCTGTCTGCAAGGACACTTAGATGGTATTCTCTGCACCTATAGCTGTACATACAAAGGCTTCCTTCTCCCCTATAGATGCACACCAGAAAAATCATGGATATTGGAGGTAGGACCACATGCTAGTTGTGATGTTGCATAGAAACACAGGCATCATTCCAGCTCACCAGTGCTTCTAAGTGAAACAGACTTCTCTCTCCATCATATTTCAAGGAAGATTGTTAGTGAGGCTGGCTGGTGATAGAGTTGCTTATATTGTTCAAAAGATGTGGAAAGGGCAAGTTAAACTGAAGCATAATGAAGAACTACCACATTGTAAAGGGAAATTGGACAAATCACTGTATATAAGACAACCTCAAACTGAGAGCAGGTTTTGGAGTCAAAATTGTGGATGTTGATATAATCCCTGGATAGGCTGGGGTCATTCTATGGAACAAACACAAATACAATCTCAGCGGACCAGCCACCAATAGCCACTGTTGCCATTTCTCCACTAAGGCATTCAAAAAGCCAGAAGGGTTGCCACATTTGAGAGAATAAAGGATTGGTGCTTCTTTTAGGTTCTCCTAGTTCATACTATTCTCTTGCCTTTTGCCATTCTACTCAGTGAAGGGTGTGGTTTCTTTTCTTTCTTTCTTTCTTTCTTTCTTTCTTTCTTTCTTTCTTTCTTTCTTTTTTTTTTTACAATACTTACATTGACCCATGGAGAAGTCAACCCAATTTTGGGGGTCAGTTTTTGACCAAAACTTCTAGACTTACAAGAGTACCTAAGGACCTGGCAGTATATCTGGAACTGATTTCAAAGGGATTTACTGCTAGGATAGTGTACACTTGTTACAGCTCCACTGCCAAGTTAATATGTATGCAATTGTAGATGTATGTATGTATCCAAATCTACCATTGAAATAGACTGGACTTTGACAGAGACCCCTTCTACATTGTCCATATATCCCAGGATCCTATCCCAGATTATATGGCAGTGGAGACTCATATAATCCAGTTCAAAGCAGATAACCTGGGATCACGTCCTGGGATATAAGGACCGTGTAAAAGGGGTCAGAGTTGCAGTACCACTCTTTGCTTGCTCAGTCACAAAAGAATATTGAATATATTCTTCTAAGTCAGTGGTTCTCAACCTGTTTGGCCTACAATACCCAGAAATCCTGGCCAGTTTACCTGCTGTTAGGATTTCTGGGAGTTGAAGGCCGAAACATTTGGGGACCCACAGGTTGAGAACTGCTGTAAATCAACAAAGTTCAGCATTAGAGCTAAATTTAAATACCAAATAAACACGAGAAGATCTGAGTCAAATGTTTTAGAGCAGTAGGCACCATTTGTCTACATCTCTCAAAGCAACGAACAGCATTTCAAGTGAAAACGACTTTCCCGCAGGCTATGAAATAATGATGCTCTTACTATGAGGCATTTGAGGATGAAATGCAAAGAAGTTACATATTATTCACTTTCTGAGAAAAACTGTTGTGATGAGAAAAAATTAAAAAGTGTAGGCATGTGTATCCATGTACACACTGGCTTTCCAATATAGGCATAGTAGTCTGTGTAGGAGAAAACATGTCTCAGAAGTGCAATTGCTCTGAATTTCCATCTCTATGAAGAGGAATGCCAGAGAACGGTAAGTGTGGATCAGCTGTTGCAGAATTTACAAGGGAGATTCTTGAGCAATATAATACTTGCATGAGAACAACTTGCAACTCAGCTCATAGGTGTTGTGTTGGGAATGAATGTGGGAACTGGAAAGCAGTGAAACCTGTAATTTGCATGAGGGATGAATGATTGTGTTGTCGAAGGCTTTCATGGCTGGAATCACTGGGTTGCTGTGAGTTTTCCAGGTTGTATGGCCAGGTTCCAGAAGTATTCTCTCCTAACATTTCACCCATATCTATGGAAGGCATCCTCAGAGGTTGTGAGATAACCTCTGAGAATACCTGCCATAGATGTGGGCAAAATGTCAGGAGATAATGCTTCTGGAACATGGTCATACAGCCTGGAAAACTCACAGCAACCTACTGAATGATTCTTTGTACTTGTTTTAAGTGTGTATTTTACAGAGCAGAGCTCAAGCTTGTTGCTTGTGAAAATGTGCATAAACTACTTTCAACACTGCCTATGCAATTGTCTGTTTCATCCTCAGGTTGTCACCTTTTCTTCTGCCATAACCCATAACTCTATCAAGCAAGCTTTTTAGCTGTGATGAAAATGCTACACCAATTGGCTTTATTCTTCCTTTCCTAACAATGCTTAAAGGGAAAAGAAGTCTGCTGGGAAGCTAGGTGACAATCCAATTTCTCCTTTTTCTTTCTCTTTTTAAAGCAAACCATAACACGTTTGTTGTCCTTGCAGACGGTTGTATAAAATCCTATAATTCTGATTCACTGTGCAATTTCAGAGGACAGTTACAAGAGGACTATAATAAACTGGAGGGTGAGGGGGGATTATTTTGCTGTGGGATTTTATCTGGCAATTTGTTCAAGAGATCCTGTGTGTTCTTTTTCTACTTCCCTACTTATATTTCAACCTTCAAGGCAACTGGTGTTTGTTTTTTTGTTGTTTTTTTTGCTTGACTTATTCACTTTCCTTCATTCCAAAACAAGTGGTCACCAAGCCACAGAAAAGGGTCTCCTATTCCAACAGTGTGAAAGAAGGAATCCTAGCAGATTGCAGATTTGCTCATTATTGCATGGCAGACTGGGGTCCTGGAATGCTGTAATACTGACCATGAGGAATCTCTGCCTGTCTTCCCATTCGCAGGGGGATCTTGTAGCACCTTTGAAATGAAGCACTTGGTAGCATAAGATTTCATTGACTTAGGGTGCATCTACACCATAGAATGAATGCACCACTTGAATATGTCATGGCTCAATGCTTTGGAATCCTGGGGGTTGCCCTTTGATGAGGCACCGGCACTCTCCGGCAGGGAAAGCAAAGAATCTTCTAAACTGCAAATCCCTGGATTCTATAACATTGAACCACGGCAATGCTATGGAATCCAGCAATCATTCTACAGTGGTGTCAAACTGTATTCATTCTACAGTGTAGATGCATCCAGAGTCTACTTCATTAGCATGCATGGCCTATTTAGACTTAATCTAGTAATGTTTTTGCTACCCAATGTCTTCCTCTCAGTCTCAAAGGTCCTACAAAATTCCTTGACAGGTCTTGACAAATTTCTTGAAGGTTGGGTTGTTGTGAGTTTTCTGGGCTGAATGGCCATGTTCCAGAAGTCTTCTCTCATGACGTTTTGCCCACATCTATGGCAGGCATCCTCAGAGGTGTGAGGTCTGTTGGAAACTAGTTTAGTGGGATTTATATATCGGTGGAAAGTCCAGGGTGGGAGAAAGGACTCTTGTCTGAGGCAAGTGTGAATCTTGTGACCGATCACCTTGATTAGCATTTAAAGGGTTGTTGTGAGTTTTCCTGGCTGTATGGCCATGTTCCAGAAGCCTTCTCTCCTGACGTTTGCCCACATCTATGGCAGGCATCCTCAAAGGTTGTGAGGTATATTGCAAACTAAGCAAGGGAGGTTTATATATCTGAAGAAGGTCCAGGGTGGGAGAAAGAACTTTTGTCTGTTGGAGGCAAGTGTGAATGTTGTAATTGATTTGCATTGCCAGCTTCAAGGCCTGGCTTCTTCCTGCCTGAGGGAATCCTTTGTTGGGAGGTGTTAGCTGGTCCTGATTGTTTCCTGTCTGGAATTCCCCTGTCTTCTGAGTGTTATTTATTTACTGTCCTAATTTTAGAGTTGTTTTTTTTAAAAAAAATAAATACTGGTAGCCAGATTTTGTTCATTTTCATGGTTTCCTCCTTTCTGTTGAAATTGTCCACCTGCTTGTGGATTTCAATGGCTTCTCTGTGTCGTCTGACATGGTGGTTGTGAGAGTGGTCCAGCATTTCTGTGTTCTCAAATAATATGCTGTGCCCAGGTTGGTTCATCAGGTGCTCTGCTATGGCTGATTTCTCTGGTTGAGTTAGTCTGCAGTGCCTTTCATGCTCCTTGATTCAAGTTTGGGCAATGCTGCGTTTGGTGACTTGTCCATATATATATCTATATATATATAGATATACGGTATACGGTAGACTCCTGCAGAGGTGAGAGGATTCCTCTTGTCCTTCGCTGATTGGAGCATTTGTCTGGAGAGAGCGTTGGACTCCCGCTTGAGCGCACCTTCCCGGGAGGGAGCCTCCGCCGCGAGAGGGGGCGTGGCCCAATGAGTCCCCGCCCCTCTCTCCTCTCCCTCTCTTTATCCAGATCCCAAACTGAAAGTCCGACCTGACCCGCCTCCCTTTCCCCTCCCGCGAGCTCCCATTCGCTCTGGAGACGCCACTCAAGCGGGGCGGCGCCTTTTGGCGAAGTTTTTGCCACAATCAAGAGCTCCACGTGTGGCAGCCGCCGGAGCAGCGAGGAGAGGAGGCAAGCAAGGCAAGGAAGGAAGGAGGGGATCTCACAGCCAAGGGGGCAGCCGGGCGGCCAGAGGGAGCCTTTCATTTCCTGGGCGAGGAGCAAGAGAGTCAGAGGAAAGACTCCCGACCAGGCGCAGAGCTGTCATCCAAGGGAGGCGATCTCGCCGGGAGCCTTGCGCCACGGAGATGCGCCCCAAGGCTGGCTCGGATGCCCCCTGAGGAAGACGAGGAGGAGGAGGCGAGGGGGGAGCAAGGGTGCTGAGCGGCAGAGCCGAGGGGCCATGGGTGCCTAGCATGGCCCGGGGAGGGGCGCCCCCCGCCTCCTCCTCCTCCTTCTCCTCGCCTCCTTCTCCTCCGCCGCCGCCTTCTCTTCTTCCTCCGCTCCTGCCGCCGCCTCCCGGGCCGGAGCCCTTGCCCCGCCGCGCGCTCCGGAGGCTGCTCCTGCTCCTGGGCTCGCTCCTCATGTCTCTCTACGGCAGCTACTGCCTGGCCGGGGCGGCGCGCCTCCTGGCCCGAGACCCGGTCCCGGTCCCGGTGGCTGTGGGCGCCGCCGCCGCGGAGGAAGAGCTCTTCGGGGTGGCCCCGCTGCCCGGCGGGGAGGGCGCCAAGCGGCTGCCGCAGGCCGTGATCATCGGGGTGAAGAAGGGCGGGACGCGGGCGCTGCTCGAGTTCCTCCGGGTCCACCCCGACGTCCGGGCCGCCGGCGCCGAGCCCCACTTCTTCGACCGCAACTACGGCCGGGGACTCGCCTGGTACAGGTACGCTCTATGCAGGGAGAAGCGGAGGGGAGGGGGCCCTTCCCCTTGACTGACCTTTCCCCACCGCCTTCTCCTCCCCTTCCCTTCGCTCCCGTTCATTTCCATCCACTACTCATTTCTCTTCTCCTTTCCTTGACTTCCCTCCTAACCCTAACCCTTCTCATAAACTTTTCTTCACCTAAAAGCTTTCCCTCCTCCTCTTTCCCTTGGCTTCCCTTTCACTTCCCTTCTTCTTGGAGTCCTCCCGGACAACTAGTTAAACATGAGCCAGCAATGTCATGCGGAGCTAAAAAAGCCAATAGGGTTTTGGCCTTCATCAGTAGCAAGCAATCTAGTGTCAAGATCAGGTATGAGCAAACTTCGGCCCTTCAGGTGTTTTGGACTTCAACTCTCACAATTCCTAGCAGCCGGGAGTTGAAGTCCAAAACACCTGGAGGGCCGAAGTTTGCCCATGCCTGGTCTAGATCCAGGGAACTCATGCTACCCTTCTATTCTGCCTTGGTCAGACCACACCTGCAATCATGCTGTGTCCAATTCTGAGCACCGCAGTTGAAGGGAGATGTTGAGGAGCTGGAAAGCATCCAGAGGGGGGTGACTAAATGATCAAGGGTCTGGAGAACAAGCCCTATGAGGAGCGGCTTGAAGAGGTGGGCATGTTTAGCCTGCAGAAGAGAAGGCGGAGAGGAGACATGATGAGGACCATGTATAAATATATGAGGGGAGTCATAAGGAGGAGGGAGCATGCTTGTTTTCTGCTGCCCTGGAGACTAGGACCCGGAACAATGGCTTCAAATTACAGGAAAAGAAATTCCACCTAAACATTAGGAAGAACTTCCTGACTGTGAGAGAGAGCTGTCCAAACTGGAACTCTCTGACCTGGAGTGTGGTGGAGGTCCCTTCTTTGGAGGCTTTTAAGCAGAGGCTGGATGGCCATCTGTTGGAGGTGCTTTGAATGAGATTTTCCTGCTTCTTGGCCCATGGGGTCTCTTTCAACTCTATGATTCTTCTCCTTTACTTCTCTTTTCCCTGCCTTTTCTTTCTCCTTTCCTTTCTCCTTCCCACTCTCTCTCTCTTCCTCCCTTCCCTTCTGCTTTTCCTTCCCTTCACCTTCTCCTTCCCTTTTCATTTCCCTAAACTTCCTTTCTCCTTTTTTCTCAGCTCCCCACCTGATTCCTTCTGGCAGACCAGAAGAGAGCTGGGATTAGTCCTTTTTTTAGAGTTCCTCCAAATGCATCCTGGTTGCATCTCCACTTTCGAATCAGTGGAGTTTGACACTATTATAATTGCCATTGCTCAATGCCATGGGATGCTGAGAATTGTCGTTCTGTATGGTCTTTAGCTTTCTCGCAAATACAGTAGAGTTCCAGTTATCTGACTTCCAGATATCCGACCTACTGTATTATCCGATGTGCTTGCAGGAGGGATGAGACTCTTCCCTTTGGGAAGCACCCAGCTTAGGTTCGTCCCTCCGGCCATTGCCCACACTTTAGAGAAGCCGGGTGCGTGTTGCCTAATAACGTTCACTGGGCTTCCTTAAACCCGGTGGGCGCTGGCCAGAGGGACTTGGCTTGTCCCTCCAGCAACCTCCCAAGCTTGCCAGGAGGGGATAATAGGGCCTCCCTATTATCTGAAAATTCCAGTTATCCATCATTCCTCCTGCCCATTTATGTCGGATAACTGGAACTCTACTGTAGTGCTATTGCCTCACCAAACTGCAGCATTAAGCCATGGCAGCCAGGGGCATAGCCAGAAAAATGGGGTGGGGATGGGGTGGTGAAACTTTTTTTTAGCAAATTATGAAGAATAGTTCCATAATGCAAAATAATTTATTTCTTTATTTATTTCATCATTTCTATCCCGCCCTTCTCGCCCGAAGGGACTCATGGCGGCTTACAAAACTGGCAGAATTCTATGCCAATATACAACAATACAAAAGAATAAAACATAAGCAATTAAGAACTGATTTAAAATAATACAAAATACTTGAGCCATTCATCCACAAAACCTTGTACATAAACCTTAGTCCAGACCGAGTCGAAGCCAACAAAACTTATTCTTTGAATGCTTGCTCGCATAGCCAGGTCTTCACTTTCTTTCTAAAACTCAAAAGGGATGGAGCCTGCCGGATGTCACTAGGGAAATTTAGAAATCAGGCTCCATCAATAAACTTCAGTGGACATTCAAGACAGACAAACTTCAGTGGACACTCAAGTGAATTTGTTTAACCAGTTAAAATTTATGAGTAAACCAGGTGTTCTTAAAAACCTGCATTTGGGGGGGGGGGGGGGTTTAACACCTAACCCCACCCCTCGGCTACAGCCTTGATGGTAGCCATAGATCAGTGGCCCAATCTGTATATGATTCATAGTGCACAGATATAGATTGGCCAGTGTTCATGCTTTAGGTGATTGCTTGTTTTAAGGATAGCGAGACACCTGCACAATATATTATGCTTCAGAAGCTGTTACTCATTCCTACTCAGCCTCCCTATAGTATGTTGGGAGAGAAATATTTTGTGCATGCTCAGGATTTTCATTACTTATGTTAACCTTCCCTGTATCAGCACTGGATATGTTGAAATATTTGTGTATCCCCAGGCCTGCATCCCCAATCCACCCTGCCCCCTTTTTACTTCTCCAAAACTATAAAGACTGTGACCCTTCCTTTCCCACCTTCTCTTGGGCTAACCACAGTTCTCCACATCAACTATAAACCAAACCTTGATGTCCAAATCTCCCTGGAGTCTATTTTCTCACGTTGAAAAGTCTTGGCATAAACCAGCCGTGAGTTCCTCACAGCTTCTGTAATCTTCTCCGGTACCTTGCCTTTCGGGATAAGGTCTTTAAATTTCTACAGGAATAGCTAACGTTATACCCATCTCTCATTCTAGGTTTTCACTCTATTTTTTTGGTCCTTACAAGAAAATGTAAAGAAGGGAATCCATAGAACTTCTTTCACACAAACCTAGTTCCAAATTCTTGTGTAAAAAACCAGCAACTGCAAGGTTTCAACTCAAGAGAATGAGCCAAAAGCTGTTCTTTGGTTTAGATTGTTTGTTTTTCCTTCTAAGAAAAAATATATGTAAAGTGCTTGCCATTCTAAACTCCACCTTTTAATTTCAGCCACCACCCCCAATCTGCAACTGTACAAAGTACACTTCTCACCCACACACTGTTTCAGGATAAACTAGCACTGAGCTCCAGTATCATATTTTCTATATATCTGTCCTGGGTTGTATCTACCGCAATTAAAATTTCCCACCTTTGCCAAAAACAAACATCTCAGATCACTATTTAACACTTAAATATTGTGTTTATTGGGTCCTTTGGGCAACTAACGTCTACTGTTTTATAAATTCTTGTGTAAAAAACCAGCAACTGCAAGGTTTCAACTCAAGAGAATGAGCCAAAAGCTGTTCTTCAGTTTAGATTGTTTGTTTTTCCTTCTAAGAAAAAATATATGTAAAGTGCTTGCCATTCTAAACTCCACCTTTTAATTTCAGCCACCACCCCCAATCTGCAACTGTACAAAGTACACTTCTCACCCACACACTGTTTCAGGATAAACTAGCACTGAGCTCCAAACATCTCAGAGAACCATCCCTGAAAAAGTATCTCCAGCTCCTTATTTTCCCAGATAAACCCATTATTTCTTTTTCGATCTGGTGCCAGTATCTTCTCATGTGCACATAGTGATGGCTATTGTTACAAAACATCTTAACACCTTGATTCTAATTATGTCTACTGGAAGTAAAACAGATCTTATTGATTCCAACAGAAATTTACAGAGTCAAAGGTGTTTAAGATTGCAGCCCTTTACAGGAGTGCACATGCACCTCCCAGACTCTGGTCAGGCTCTTTTCCAGATCTCAGTGTTCCCCTATAAATATTATTCCTTGTTGTTAATTGCTGTCAAGTTGGCTTCAACCTTTGGCAATCATATGACTGAGAGCCCCTTAAATAAATATTATAAACAAATCAACTTGATTTGTAGCATTGCCCTGTCATTGTAAATAAATATTAATCTTCACACCTTCTCTGAACCCATTAAACCTTCCTGCCATCAATCCCATTTTCCATTGCTGACCTTTATCATTCCACCCTTGGAAATCACCTGGTATCCATCCTGGAGCCCTTTCACCTCTGCCTTCAGGGTTAAGGAGGAGATGTGTGAGAAGGATCAGGAATACCCAATTAATCAAGACATCCATTGGGATGAACGAACAAGAAGAAGGGAGAGGCCCTTGACAAACCCCAGTTTGGGGTATTTGCAGAACTAATCCCATATGTGCTGCAAGAAAGCACGTTGACATGACTTGATGTAGGACTTAAAGTAGAAGAGAGGCTGTTTCATATTGAATGTTTGTTCTACTTAGATGTATATAAAATCCACATTTCAGGTGTGGAAGAAGTATACTTCAGATTAAGAAAATAAAGTCACTTGATAAAAAAACCAACAGTATACAAGGGGATCATCTCTGCAAAAGGACAAGCAATTTCACCCCAGATGCAGGCTTGAAAGAAAGTCTTCACTGCTTTTAATGTCGTCTTCTTCCTCAGGATGGCTGGTACTATTAGCTGTTAAACTGAGTGCTTCTTCTTCGTTACTAAGTGGATTGTGCATAAAAAAACATGTGTGGACAATAATTTTGACAAATGTATTTAAAATTCAAAACAGGTATCAGCGAGAAGGCAGCAAAACCATGTATTCACTTCACTCTGACAGTCTTTCTTTAAACTCTTAGCAATAATCTCCTATTTTACTGATGGTGGGAAATTTGAACTATTAAATACCTCTCTGTTCTTGTAAATACTTCTGCCTTTTCATTTACTCCATTGTGGCTACATTTCATGCACTCAGAGCATCCGTAGATCTGGAGCCTTTGACAGCAAATTTGTCACACCCACTGTCTAAAGGGCTTTCAGAAAATTCTGGGCCCAGCTCAGAAAAAAGTTTTGTTGAGTGTAGTAAATCAGAGTTATATTAGCCACATTACTCAATGGGGCCAACTTTCAGTTAATTTCCTTTAGATGGGGACATATGAATCTTACCAATAAAAGAGAAGCTGCTGTAGGTTTTTCTTGCTATGTGGTAAGAGCCCACTCTTTTAGAGTCAAAGGGAAATGTTTTAAATGAGTCACACATAACTCAGTGTTGCTCACACGAGGGACTGGAATCTGTAGCCTTTCAGGTAATTTCTCTCTCACAGTTGGTTGTCGTTGGCCAGAAATCTCTGGAAGGCCGCCGTGTTGACCACACTGAGTGAGAATAGCTACCCAAGGTTTCAGATAAAATGTTCTTTTTTGAACCTTTCTCTCTCTCTCTCTGCCTTCAAGTCACCTGTTGACTTATGGTGACGCTATGAATTTCATAGGGCTTTCTCAGGCAATGAATATTCGTAGGTGGTTTTGCCAATTCCTTCCTCCGAAATATAACCAGAGACACCTGGTATTTGTTGACAATCGTCCATCCAAGTACAAACCACCAGGGACTGAACCTGAAATTTTCTTCAGGCAAGTAATGAACCTCTGTGATGAGCTACAGTTCTTCCACTGACTTTTCTCAAGGATTTTTATATTCTCTCCACTGTATGAGTGGTTCATCTTTTAATCACTTTCAGCAAAGAGGTATTTTTTTCCCAGAGAAGAAGTTCATGTTCATGTAACACAGGTTAGTTCATTATAAATCTGTCCAGACAAGATGGAACTGCATTGGCCTCTTTGCCACCGCCACTGCCACCTGTAGTTGGCTAGTGCTCACAGAGATCTATTGGAGTGCTTGCCGCCACAGTCACATCTGCTGATGTCTGAATGGAGTGCCTGTGTGATCAGCAAGATGTAGGGGTTTAACTGAAGGTTTCAAAATGGTATGAAACAGTATTTGAACACATAATCTGAAATCATAAAATCAAGATACTATATTTATGTTATCCTTATGAAAGATCGCAGTCAGAAGTGCACCAAGATTTGCCAAAGGTTGTGGGGATGTATATCTTCTACTTGGATCTATAAAATAAAATATATGTGATATCAAAGGGAGGTATATTGAAATATACTATGAAACTTTACTCTAATTATTTCTTTCCCCTTTTAACTATGTAACACAAATAAGAAAACCGAATAATCTTTTTTTTAAAAGGGAGGTATATTGTACAAAGGAATACAATTGGTTGTTATTCATTTTATGTCTATGATTACCATAACATTTTATTGAGGTGCATTTTAGGGTTGATTGATTTTATTGTGGTATTGTTATGTACTGATGATGTGAATTATGTTTCCCTTTGATATTTATGTATCTATATTTATTGCACTGTATGTATTGTTAAGGAGCCTCCAGTGGCTCAGTGTGTTAAAGCGCTGAGCTGCTGAACTTGCAGACCAAAAGGTCCCAGGTTCAAATCTGGGGAGCAGAGTGAGCGCCTGCTGTTAAGTTCCAGCTTCTGCCAACCTAGCAGTTCGAAAACATGCAAATGTGAGTAGATCAATAGGTACCGCCCCAGCGGGAAGGTAATGGCGTTCCATGCAGTCATGTCGGCCACATGACCTTGGAGGTGTCTATGGACAATGCCGGCTCTTCGGCTTAAGAAATGGAGATGAGCACCAACCCCCAGAGTTGGACTTGACTGGACTTAACGTCAGGAGAAACCTTTACCTTTACCTATGTATTGTTACATTACAAGTGCTTTGTAAGCCTCCCCTAGTCCCTTTTAGGTAGAAATAAATTATTATTATTATTATTATTAAATCAGGTGTCATCATACCAAATGTCCTGCAGCCAATGGTTGTAGAGCAGAGTTTGTGGCCTTTCACACTACTGAGTTATATCACTGTGATTCCACTTGAACTGCCATGGCAGCATCCTAGGATTGATGGTTGTGTGCAGAGTCTTTGAAATTCCCATCCAGAGAGCTCCTCTGGTGTCTCTGGCCTAACTATATACTTCCAACTACAACTATATGATGTGAGAAGGTCTGAAAGCATTTCCCTGCTTTATGCTTCAGTGTCTGTTCACAACACATTTTCTACTTTTTTTCCAAGGGCAAAATTATTGTTTGAATTGTGTGCGTGCTAGTATTGTGCTAAGATGAAAAGCTTTTCACAGCGGTTCAAATGGACAGAAATTTTGATATTAGCTGTTCTGTGAATCTGGTATGAGTTTTGGTCTGAATATTAAAGGAGCTAACCAAAGTATGGAACCTATTCTGGGGATGACACTCAACACTTTGGAGATCTCATTTAAAGCTCAGGCTACAGCCCAGAGTAGAATCTCCTCTCACAGCCATGGAAGCTACCAGTTGCCACTGGGCAAAGATGCCATCACATGCCAGATGCAAACAACCAGCGTCTACCTACTGTCTCTTGTGCCTGTAGAAAATCAACAGAGGCTGGTTTTTTCCTGATTGAATTGGGATTTTTGTTGGCTGACTGGAAACCAGGGAAGAGTAAAATGAGAACATTCCTTTCAATATGAATTATGCCCCCTTCAGTTTTTTCTTCATCCTTGAATTCCTGGCACTGAAAAGAGTGATACACTGGACATCATTTACACCTAGACTTCTGTCTGCCCTTTTCTTTGGAAGCCTAAACTATATTGATAAATACTCAAGTGGAGTTTTAAGTTACTGCAGTATTAGAAATTTGCAGAGTGAAGGTGTATTTTAAAAGTACTGTAGCTGGGAAAGTAAAATAGCCAAGGTTTAATTGAAACTGCCAAATCAGGGCAGAAAACTTTCCATACTGTGGTTGTACTGTTGTACAGAGGCCCCATCTACACTGCCATATAATTCAGTTTCAGGATTCAGTTTAACTGAATCCCATCCCCACTCAAGTGTAAGACATAGTAACATTTATTTTGGTCCTCAGTTAAAAATGATTTCTCAAAACATTGTGAAACACTATTGAAGAATGTTCAACTATTGACATGTCCATAATACAGTGTGTCCTAATAATAATAATAATAATAATAATAATAATAACTATTTTTCTACCCCGCCCCATCTCCCCGAAGGGACTCGGGGCGGCTTACATGTGGCCTGGCCCGATAAAACAAACAAATAACAGTAACAAAGCAATAAAACAATTATCCCAGTAAAAAACATCAACATCAATAAAAACAATCATTAAAATCAACAAGCAGGATACAGTGTTAAAAACAGGAGACTAAAAATGATTATTGTAGGTATTGTTTATGTCCCATCTTTCCCCCAAAATTGGGAGTCCAAAAAGTCTGCAAATTCAGAAAATTGTAATGTAATTGTAAACTTGCAAAAAGCCAACATTAAAGCAAAATGAAACAATTTAAAATGTACACTTGGAAAAAATTAAACAATACAGAACCCACATACAGTCCTTTCCTTGAAAACCATTAGTCATTTTAGGATTGTGCTCCATCCCAGAGTTCAAGAGAAGTAACAATACATACTCCATGAAATGTAGAGTTAGAGCAAGAGTGATCTTTAGGCCACTCAGGCCCCTTCCACATAGTTGTTTAAAATCCACATTGAACTGGATTATATGGCAGTGTAGACACAGATAATCCAGTTCAAAGCAGATACTGTGTATTATCTGCCTTGACATTTTGGATTATATGGCTGTGTGAAAGGGCCCTATGAGTAACCACAAAGCTCCCAAAACCACCAGATTAAAAAAAAAAAAAGGTTATTATTTGCTCCCGAAATTGTTCCAAATGTTCCCAAGCCATCGTTTCAGCCTGTGGGATCTTTGGATTTACAGTTACGTTGGTGTATGGATGTTCCTTCATACTAGTCAATGTATGGCAACCTCATAAGTTTTATTAGGTAAGGAAAACTCAGAGGTAGTTTGCCTCTTTTGTAATGCTCCCATTAGTAGACAAGCCTGTCCTTACTTATCCTCCAAGATTAGATGGAATCTGGTGCTTTCTGAATGTTTAGTTGGTGAGGTACTTTGAATTCTCCCCATAAAATCACTCAAGTAGACTAGACTTTTCTGTCAAGCAATTTTAAGTCTCGCATCATAGTACAAACAAACCCCAGGATTCTGTAGGAAGAAACCATGGGAATTAATGGTGTAATTTCTGATTTCTGGTAACTTTAAGGTAATTCTGTCATGCGGCTTTCTTAGCAACATTTGTACCGAGAAGTTTTTGTCATTGCCTTCCTCTCAGCTGAGACAATATGACTGGCTCAAATTCCCAGTGCATTTCCATGTCCAAGCAAGGTTTCAAACTCTGGTCTTTAGGATCCATGCCCAACACCAAAACCACTACACCACACTGGTTTTAACCATTTGGGACACTTTGGAATAAGCGGCCTATTTTCCTATCCACAGTTCCATACCATTTCAGCTGTTAAACTGTTGTACCTGTGACAAAGGTGCCTTTGTATACAGCACATATCCACAGGACCAGTTCCTGTGGTTTTGCTTATTCACATGCAACAATATCTCTAGACATTTTCTAAGTCCTCCAATGTATTCTTTGGCCATATGCATGTCATTTCAATAAGGTTTGATATTATCCATGGTTTTGTGTATTCATGTGAAGTCCAAGAACATTTCCCCTTCAGATACAGAGGATGCACACAACAAATGGTGTTGTATTCGAATTGTGACTTCTCTTCTTTCACTTCCTCTTCCAAGTTCTTCCATTTTTATTCCCAGAAGAGAATAATTTCATAAAGGAGGAAATAAGGAACAACTTCTGCTTGGTGGCATCAGGAGCCATCCATCTGGGATCATCAGTGAAAGTGCTTGTTATGCCCTCCTTCCAGACTTTTACTGATTCTTGTAGCCTCTCAGTCAGTGAAGTTTTATTATAGAATTGTGGAGCTTATTTCCAAAAGGTACCAAATCCATCTGAACCAATTTTTACAGGAATTGAAAAAATGTGCTGTGGATGTGCATTTTTTGCTGCAAAAATGCAATTTTCCCAGTCCTGTACTGAAGAGATTTCATGCACTTCAATAGTTTTTATCTGTAAATTATATTCTACTCCTAGCCAATAATGTGCTGCCACCTATAACTCATTTTTCAATTTGGGGGTGGGGGGGGGGGGTGATGGTACCGTTTGGCAACTAACTCCACAATTGTTCCCATGTTTTCTGCCACATACAAATGAGAGAGGCAGAGTTGTGGAAAGTACCCATTCCTGGCCCTCATTTATTTAAATAAATCATTTCACAACAGTAACATTTGGAGAAATCTAATAAACTCTGGCTATAAGAAGTACCTGCAAAGACGGCTTTAATCAAGTCCAATCAAATATTTTTAATGGAATACATTTTTCATTCATTGGGAGCAGACCTCCCCCAAACACACAAAAAGAAAGAAAGAAATGAAAGAATCTACAACATTGTGAAAATAAACATGAGAGCCATAGGGCAATTGTCTTGTTCGCAATTTGCATTGTTTAGATAGTTCTCCCATGTGCGTCTGTCATTTAAAGTTAATAAAGTTGTGTCCTCTGGCAAGTTAATATGAAAATAGCTTGTTGGCTCAGCAAGCAATTTGTCTTTGTTCCACAGCATAAATGCTTTGTTTCCTGTCAAGTACACAGGAGTGAAACAAAGGGCTCTCAGGCTGGGATCGGTGTACATTTAGCAATAACAAGGATGTCCAAATGATCATTAGCAGCTTTCCATCTTAGGCGTATGTTTTAGACTGGAGCACAACGCTTTGCTAAAGATCTGGACTTGGCTGAAATTATGAGTAGGGACAGGTGCATTTGTTAAATTTGCTTTCTCTTCCTCCCCCTTCTTTCTTGACATCTCTTTTATTGTTTAAAATATACAAAAACAGTTTTTCATATAAAAATGAACAAAAATCAATATATCACCCATCTGTCAAGAGTAAGCCGCTTAGGATTGTACTGTCCACTTCTTTATCATCCTCTAATGTTGTTTTGCCTTGTAGCTAGACTTGTTAACTTCTGGAAACAGTGAAGGCAACATTTTATATATCTACTGAGAAGTAAATCTGAATAAGTTTAATGGAATTTCTAAGTATGCCTGTAGAGGATTGCAGACTTAAACATTTTGAATGCACCGTAATGGGGACCCTTCTGAAGGAGGTGGGCAGCATTGTTTATCTTGATATCAACTTATTCACCTTTAATCTTAAAGATTCCATGGTATGCAAATGCCTTTTCCCTGAGAATAAAGACTTTCTATTCCTGAAACACCAAGCTGCCTGTTGAATGGTATTTTTTAAACGGTGCAATTTAGCATGCCTTGAAAGAGGATCGGAAAGGAAACATTAAAAATTCTGAGGGTTTTCATTTTTTTAAAAACACACATTTTTCTTGACTTTGAAAATAAACACCTGACTTTGGGGACAGCGCATGACCATAGGGGTCTGGCTGCTATTCAGGAATCTGTGGTCATGATCCTAAAGGGACTTGGACATAAATTCCTCTGCAATCCATGAAATGTGTTTGGGAGGAAATGGTAGTGCATAAAGTCCCAGAGTTCTTGCCAATATAGCTGTTAAGAATACAGAAACAGCCACATGTACCCTGTTTCCCCGAAAATAAGACAGTGTCTTATATTAATTTTTGCTCCCAAAGATGCACTAGGTCTTATTTTCAGGGGATGTCTTATTTTTTCCATGAAGAAGAATTCACATTTATTGTTGAACAAAAAATGAACATTTATTATATACTGTACAGTAGTTGCCATCACAAACCAGCATAACCAGACAAACTGTGAATCCTATCAAGACTTTCTTGTTACAGTAGAGTCTCACTTATCCAACACTTGCTTATCCAACGTTCTGGATTATCCAATGCATTTTTGCAGTCAATGTTTTCAATACATCGTGATATTTTGGTGCTAAATTCGTAAATACAGTAATTATTACATAGCTTTATTGTCTATTGAACTACTTTTTCTGTCAAATTTCTTGTATAACATGATGTTTTGGTGCTTAATTTGTAAAATCATAACCTAATTTGATGTTTAATAGGCTTCTCCTTAATCTCTCCTTGTTATCCAACATATTCGCTTATCCAACATTCTGCCGGCCCGTTTATGTTGGATAAGTGAGACTCTACTGTACTTCCATTATTTCCATGTACACGAATCTATGGTACATACTTTGTATATCTTACTTTCAGGGGAGGCCTTATATTTAGCAATTCAGCAAAACCTCTACTAAGTCTTATTTTCAGATGATGTCTTATTTTCAGGGAAACAGGGTATCACTGCACAATACAAATCTTGGGATGGCAATGAAATTTCATAAATAAAGGAAATGTTTTGATATGTTCATAGTATCTGTCTATCATATAATTTTGGGATGTGAAATCTATGCAACGAAGAAGAATACACAGGCTAAGAGAAGCTGCAGCAGTTTGCTTTTGCCCGAGTCTACTGGGAAGGGAAAGATCCCTCCTTTCTTCTCCTCTCTCTCCTGTTAATTCAGTGAAAATTACTCTTACATCTTGAAATCAGTTTGCAGCATGGGAATAAGCTAAGAACAAAAGGTGAAACTGGGAGGTAGAGAGAGAAACAGGGACATTATTAAAGCATCTGAAAAGGGGAGGGCAAAAATGATAAACAATTAATTGAGATTAACCCTGCCAAATCAGGGCAGTTGAACTGTGTATATTGTTTCATTAAAGCTGTCATCATTTCCTATTTCTGGTCATTTTATATTTAGTCAGCCCCCATTCTGCTAAGGGCTACCATGTGAGATTTCTGTGGGGGACAGACAAGATTCAGCTTCTTCTAATTGTGAAATTATACTAGGAGTGGAGACAGATTTGTTTTTAAAATTTCTTTCTTTCTGTCCTTCCTCCTGTTTGTTCTATCTTACCATGGTTGCTTGAAAGTGACTTAACAATAAATAAACAAAAACTAATTAAAAAAACTATAAAATGGGAATAATTCCTCTCCCAGCTCAGTGAAGTCAGTTTAACTAATGAAAATGAAAAAGAACTCAAAAATCATGATGCAGCAAAAGAAATTTCACTTGGTATTGCAAGGATGGTAAAAATGGCCATGCAACTTACTTTTAAGAAGGAGTTTCATTGGTTTGAGCACTATTACAACAAGTTTTGCTTGCCTATAGTCCTCTAAGGGCTCATCTATACAGTCAGTCTGGGACCATTCCGGAGCATTGCTACTTTGGACCATCCTGAATTCAACAGAGCTGCTTCTAAATTATAGCGGCAGTGGCAGTGGACTCCAGAGTCAGCATGAACTCAGTTCAGCCCCACTTGAAGAGCTCTCTTACCAGGATTGTCTATTGTTGCCATGGATCCCTTTCCCTTCCTCAGGTTGCATAGGTCTCTTGCTGATGTCAGCAAAGGTCCCTGGTGATGGTCGAGATCTCTCCAGATCTCTGTTCCCAGCGGCTGCCCACATAAGTTCCAGCTCCCGATCCCTGTAGCATAGCATCGGGATGTAGGGTTGCCAGCACTGGCGCATGTGAACAGTTGGAGCTGTTTGAATTATATTCAGTCCAGCTGTCTGCAGCAAGCACAAAGTGTGAGGTTGCTCTGGAATCTAGGGAGTCTCCAAATTCTGCTAACATGGGGTAAAACTGGGTTAACTAGTTCTACCCCACAGGCTGGAAGATCCTGGACGTTGTACAGACATGCTGGAGTGACCTCTGGTCCAATTTGGGGTTTCTAGCCAGTGTAAACCAGCCCTGAGTTTGTGTCCATGGAGAAACAGATCATATTTGGGTGAAATATTGCACATTTACCATGCATGCAGAGCACATGAGTGCATTTCTAACAGTCAGCTGGTGTGTAAACAGTAAGTAAGCTAAGCACAGAAACTCTTCTGCAGTAATCACGTATGGTCTAAAACATGAGATGTCATTTATATTTGTCTCCAAGCTTTTCCTAAAAGCTTCCCCTGAAAACTCACCATAAGAACATTAATCTGATGCTAATACAAAAGTTACTGTGCCTCTGGGCATTTGAAATACAGTTATTTATCTGGGATTATTTGTTTAGGGACCCAGTTGAATCTATGAACAATATTATTTACACATGACTGTCTAGTTCCTAAACCCAAGTGACTTTAGGAACAAGTAAAGCTTGGGAAATTATTTGTAAGAAGAGTGAATAAAATGACATGTGGAGGCCATCCATAACTGAGCAGCAATGATGACACATTAGACCCCAGAGTATCACCTCCCACTGCTCAGTTATAGATGGCTCCAGCATGTCATTATGTCCTTTATGTTTAAAAGAAACTGAAAACTTTTGGAATAAAGGACTAGCATGAGACGCAGCTTTTAAAATTCAACTGAAGAGATCTTGTATGTGCCTTTGACTATGGTAGATAAACTGGAAGAGCCACAAAGTCAGAATCCTGAATCCAGAATTTTTTCCAGCTCCTCTAAAGTGGCCCAGCTTCTCTCTCCTATTTTTACTTTCACTCTTTGTTCTCAGCTTACTTCATTTGATGCCAGTTTTATTCAAACTGCAAAGCAGCTTGCCTACAATTAAGTTAGCAGGGATGACCGGATAGGAGGGAGAGGAATATTGCCCTTCTTTGTTGTCTCGGGCAAAAGAAAACTGCTGCAGCCCCTTCTGGCCTATCTGTTCTTTTTGCCTCATTCTGGTGTTGCTTGGCTGCACACACTTTACATCTGTGGTGGACGGCATGGGATTCTTAAATGCAATAATTATTTACCCAAAATGTATTATGAGAAAAGGATAAAAGTACTTCTGAACTCCAGAGTGAGCCCCCGGTGGTGCAGCGTGTTAAAGCGCTGAGCTGCTGAACTTGCAGACCGAAAGATTGCAGGTTCAAATCTGGGGAGCGAAGTGAGTACCTGCTGTTAGCCCCAGCTTCTGCCAACCTAGCAATTCGAAAACATGCAAATGTGAGTAGATCAATAGGTACTGCTCTGGCAAGAAGGTAACGGCACTCCATGCCATCATGCCGGCCACATGACCATAGAGGTGTCTCTTCAGCTTAGAAATGGAGATGAGCACCAACCCCCACAACTGGACTTAATGTCAAGGGAAAACCTTTACCTTTACCTCAGTTTAATACTAATTCAAAGAACAAAGTGATGCCCAGTGCTAGAACCTGGAGTCATCCAACAGAGCTATATGGTGATAGATACAGAACAAACAAAAACTAGTTATTTTTTATATACTGCAGAGTTAAGCTAAAATTAATATCATGAGGATTGAATGATAGCTATTGTCTCAGATATCTATAAAAGGGAATTAGACAAATTCATGCAGGATAAAAGTATCAATTAAACCAAGTAGTGCTGTCTCTGGGTGGTCAAATGCTAAAGATAACATGACTTCTTTGTATTTAATAGTTCTTCATAAGTGGAAATTTTAGAAGAGATGGTGGGCATGACATAGAATGATAGAATGATAGGATTGGAAGAGACCTCATGGGCCATCCAGTCCAACCCCCTGCCAAGAAACTGGTAAATCACATTCAACCTGAAAAGAAATATCCTCTTTTAAACTGATATTAATGAGAAGGAGACCTATCCTCTCCTGTACCTGATCCACTAAGTTTTCATAATGTCAGTATGTTAGCACTAGGAAATTTGGAGGTATACCATTTATGTCTTAAGGTCTTTTCACCATATACAATGAAAGCACTATGATTCCACTTCAATTGCCATGGCAACATCTTATGGAATCCTGGAATTTACATTCAGTCACAATGCTCTGAACAAACCGCAAATCCCAGGAATGCACAAAATGTAGCCATGTCACCGAAAGAAGAATTATAATACTATAATTGTACAGTAGACTTTCAGTTAACTGGCAGCCATGCAGGTTGATAGATGCTGGATAAATGCAGTTTCTGGTTGCGTGAGAGGTCTAAATAATATCGTATCCCATCCTATACCATACAATAAAATATGTATTAATATTTACATACTGTAATTAAAAGAAAACAAAGACAAATAAAGACAAGTTTAACATTCCTATTAAAATTGATTATATTTTTATTTAAAGTATTATTTCTTCAGGGGTTTTTTTACTGGTTGCTTGAGAGTTCCAGTTACATGAGTTCTGAGAGACTACTGTATATTGTAAAATGGCCTTAAGAAACAAATGTAGCAGCAAGCAGGACCGAATACTGGACTAAGCAGGCTGTGTCTTGATCCAGTTCAGTTCTTTTTCTCTTTTTCCTTTACCACACCAGCCTATTGTTTTGATACAATTGTGTTGTTTAAGCAAATTGAACATAATGGAACCATTTACTGAAATTGTGCTATACCAGTATTTTGATGATGCAAATTCCCACAATTACTCTTCTGCACACCCTCGCTTCCCACCTGTTTTCATGCTACGTAGCATATGCATATTGTGGGTTTTTTCACCCTATTTTGCCATAGCTGCACATTCATGAAGTTTCAGTATTCTTGTGAGACCTTCATTTGCTTCGCAATATCCGGACTGTGGTGGAAAGAAACTATAACACAAGAAATAGTGGTGGAGAAACAGAGATATTGGATTCATTGATGTTTTTTTCCCCAAAAAAGTGAAAGGAAACAGTTCAGTTCTGATTCAAGAACAAGGCTGCTATGAGACAGACAAACTGTCGAGAAATATCCCCTGAACAAATGCACTTTTATCCTACTGTAATTTGCTTTATTAGCCTCATGTAATAAAGTCCTATGTCAACTGGATTGGGTTAACTCACTTGGTTAGAAGTCTGGACTATTCAAGTCAGGTTTGAGGATTGTTAATTAAAAGTCTATTCTTTTCCTTTGCCAAGTTTAGCTTTAACTTTTCAATCCTATGTTTAACTCTCCAGACAAACTCCCACTATTTCTAGGTTGGCCAAGTACAAAAAGGGACAGGGCTCCTACACATATGAAAGTTGTTTAAGAGCAGGAATTTCAGAAATAGTGTGCATGGTAAGGCATTCCCTTTTATAAATAGCTATTAAATATGCAGGAACCTTGTCCTCTCTTACACCTGAACACCCTAATGGGGTTCAGTAGAGTTCATCCTATTTAAGGCAACAGCCTAAAGGCATGCCTTTATAAACATATGTTTCTTTTTCCTCCATAACTGATGACTTGTATTTAAAAAATTGGCACTTTTAATAGTTGTTTCAAAGTTGAAATTTCGTGATATCTATATGTCACCTCCACATCAGAGGGTCCATAATTCGCAATTCTAGCGCCTGAGATGCACAAGCAGACCACTGAAGCTCCAGACAATTAAAATACAGTGTGTCGATGTTTATACTAAAATACATATTTGGAAAGCATTTGAGATATTTTCAATTTCTTACTAACACTAGAAGACAACAGTGACCCCTACAGTTGGAAAATGATTAAGGATGTTGAAGTCAAAATCCATATATTGTAATGAAGTAACTGAAGTTCTTTGTGATGATGGATAGATTTTTTAAAGTTGAGTATGTGTATGTAGCCAGTCTCTCTGTCAGCCAGCTAAAGTTCTGCTTGCTTATGGATCAGAAAAGGAAATGAAACATATATAAAGTGCTTTGTGTTGATTCAATGAAATGAAATCTCCCCCACCCCTATGGCTTTTGAGTGCATCCCTTCTGTACAAAACCCAGATCACTTACAGAGATGTTTATTTAAATTCCAAACCCAGTCCCTGAACTTTAAAATTGCAAGCTGAAATACCTATGTGGGTGGATCAGTATGGATCAGAATACTGTGAATATGAGTGCTTGTAGTAGCTCATTCCTTCTCTCTCTCTCTCTCTCTCTCTCTCTCTCTCTCTCTCTCTCTCTCTCTCCCTCCCTCCCTCCCTCCCTCCCCCCTCCCCCCCTTTTCTCTCTCTCTCTCTGTTTGGCATCTGTAAGTTACTAAGTTAAACAAGGGAGCAATGCGAGGGAGGGAACCAAGTCACAATGGCCTCATTGATTTTTTTAAAAATGAGAAATTGCTGAACAACTCTATTGAGCAGGCAGAGTTCAATAGCAGGTGAAGTCACCCCCTCCTTCCTTCATGTGTAATGTGACTACAAAGCCCAAGGGAAGAGAACACCATATGTAGGTTGTATTAAAGTGTTTGGGAGCAACCTGGTGTACTAACAAAGGAGGGAAAGAAAAGAAATTGTCATTACCAAGCACATTAGGGCAAAGGGGTGTTTGAAGACATGCTGCCGTGTTCTCTGATCCTTTGTTTAGCCAGCCACTAATTCGATGGCCCACTGGAATCCCATTATCCCTGTCAGTCACACCGAGAGTATCTATTTTGTATGTTTTAATCTTGCTTGCCTTTTGTAAAGCTGCCGCCAGATTTGCTGGAGGGTGTGTGTGTGTGTGTGTGTGTGTGTGTGTGTGTATGCACATATGTCACTGTCTTCGGCAGCATACTGCAAGAAGATGAAAGATTATACAATGGGCTGTTCTTTTGTGGATCTGTGTGTGAGAGGTTAAGGACTAGCACTCCTTGTTGTCTCAGATCTGGTAAGTTCGGGTGTCTTCTAATTAATACTTCATCTTTTCCTCTCTGTGCCTTCCCCGTCAAACAGGGATGGTGGGAAGCAAAGCCAAAGACGATATTTTCAGTTCCGTGAAAGGGCTGAGAGAGAAGTTTGTTCCAGCAGCTGGCAGCAGCTGTGGAATACAGTTTCCTGTACAGCTTCTCATCCGCAGGGCTTCAAGCACGTCTGCCTTTGAAAAGTTGAGACGAAATCTGTGTCTTGGGGGACTCCATATCTGGCTGCTGGTATAGGCTGTACATAAATGACATGGCTTAACAAATACAGGATTGAGAAGGCCAGAACTGTGCCCATCTCAGCAAAAGAAGAATCATGAACACATAAAGCCAGAGGGTACTCTGGAGATCAACTTGTCTCTTGCTTAATGCGGGTTCTGAACAGCTGGATAAACCTGCAGCATCCCTGAAACCCAGCAAGACTTACATGTTGCCTACGCAGGGAAAAGAATTCTACTTCAACTCTCATTTTCTTGGTGCATAGTGACTACATTAACACTACACACATCTTTATTAAAGTGAAGATGAAGAGGCATTACAAGCCAGACATTTCCCCTATGCAAGCTCATAGAGCTTCCCCATAGATTCTGGTGCTAAAGCAAAAACTGCTTTGTTACCATTGCTGCCTACCGGTTCCAGTCTTGTTCTCTGGAGCAAAAGAGAGCCTATCTGTTCCACCCTTTGTAAGGTAGCCATTCAAGTGAAACTACTGTCATATCCCCCTCCATCAGTCTACTCTGAACTAAACACATCTAGCTCCCATGTTTGTTTTTATTATAGGCCTCAAGGGTTTCCTATCCATACACCATCCTGACTTCTTTTTCTGAACACACTCCAATCTGTCAATGACCTTAAAATGGAGAATCCAGTATAGGACAAAATATTCTAAGTGAAATCTAATACAGAATGGAGTCAAAGCAGAACTTGAAATGCTGCTTTATAAAAGAGGTGCCTAAGGTATTCATTCTGATCCCTTAAAAGGCCATCACACTGTGATCGTAGTCCAGAAAGTAATGCACTGAACTACACATCACTGTTCTTGCTGTGATGTTGAAAAAAAAAAGGAGAATGATCTCTGTCTCTCCACATCTTCCATCAAAATTCTGGGTAGATTACCTTTTCTGGCATCTCCCAGATATTTTGGATTGCAACTCCCATCTTCTCTGGCCATCAGCTGTACTAGGAATTATACAAAATGGAAGACATTAGGTTTGGGAACAGTGGTACAAATTCATTTACTATGTAGTTCCTCCCATGATTAATCTGAAGGATTAATCACCCCAATGCCTAATTTCTCTCATGATAAATCTGAAAAATAGCCAAAAAAAACCTATACTGTCATAACCTAAACACTTTGTCTTTACATGGAACAGATATTTCATATAGAAATACCCTTTTCCTGGGGAAGGAGAGGACAAACCATTTTGGTGTTTGTTATAGTGCCCAGTGTTATTGCCTGCCTATTGGGTTAGTGCTCTCTTTTCTGTATTTTATGGATCTCTTTGTTGGGGGCACTTTGTGCTCTTTATTTCAAAAAGACCACCCAGTATTGCTGTGTTATTCATTAGTACTATAAGTCTTTAATCTCTGTACATGTACAAATCTTGCACACACTTTTTAATGATGATGAGTTTGGCTATAAAGTGGTTCTTAGAGCATCCTGAGCTTTTTGAGTGTGCATTTTAAAGAAGCTGATGCCACACAATTATCTGTATTCTGTTGTTCATCCTCCTCTTGTCGAAGGACAGTTCACACTGACTTGGTTCCTTGTCATCATGCCATGTGCTGTGGAGTGCCATCTAGTGTAGGCCTTTGGTGGAAAAGAATGAAAAGTGAGACATTCCTGTGTATTTTGAATGATCTTTTTTGAAAAAAATGGAATAGCACTCTTTAATTGTGAATGTGTTGCTTGCAGATAAACATTAGTCTTGGAATCAGTAGCTTTTTTTCTTCTAATTTTGCTTATAAGCAATGAATTGGTGACTGCTGTCTGAAAAAGTGAGTGGACCCTTTTGATCAGAATGTTCCTAGGCTCTCATAGTGCCATGCAGATATGCCTTGAAAAATAGATGCCAGACAACTGCACATGAACAGCAGAGGGGCCTGCTAGTGGATACCAGGGCCCTGAACAAGCTGACCTGCAATAATACTAAAAGTCTTCTGTTAAAGTGTTATTTATATAAGCTTTTGCTATAAAGCTTGCATTTTTGCTTTTAACAGGACTGCTCAATATTGGTAAAAGATAAAAATGCTTGATTTTGTGGGAGAAAGGAGGATTGCTATTGAGAAAATTTGCTTTTTATCAGACTATCTGAAATATCCTATCTCCCTGCATGAGCCTGAACAGGGTTTGAGATCAACAAAGAATGACATTCTCATGTTACCACCATTGCCATAGTCCTGTTTGGGAGGAACACATGAAAGGGTCTTTTTGGTAACTGCTCCCAGGCCGTGGAATTTCCTCGGTTGTTAGATTGACTTCTTTGTGCTCTGTTGTTTGGCAGGTAAACATCTTTCAAAAGCCTAAACTGTCATGAGGCATTTAACTGCTTATACAGACAGGTTTTGAATGGTGTATGTGTGTATTCTCTATATTTCTTGATTGCTGTGGATTTTTAAAAAATATATACTGTTTCATAATCATTAGTGTTTTAAAATGAGAATTAATTTAATCATTTGGAAACTGAGGTATTACCAGTTTATTAGCTGTACAGTATGATTCCCCCCCCCCCAAAAAAAAAATTATGTTTTCTCTAGGAATTTCTTAGGTCCTTCAGGCAATTCTATAGTATGCTTTCACCATAGAGCTACCATAGAGGACTCAGACATTCCTAGCTATTATATCTCTCTAGGAATTATCTAGATCCACCACAGTGACTCTGTGATATTATTGGGGTGGATGTCCATCATTTCAGAAGGATTTGCTATTTTCCTTATTTCTAGAATAAATTCAGGAATGCATCTCTTATGGATATATGGAACATAGTGCATCTTGTTTTACCCTTGAAAGCCACCTTTGGTACCATATCAGCAGAAATGCAGGATAGAGAAAATAAATGAAATTTAGTGAAATAATATATATATATATATAACCAAAAGTTTGCATCTCTCTGAATGATATCTGACAGAGGACAGGAGACTGTAGAAATCTCTCTCCTCTGAATCCTTCTTGTTATTTATGAATATTTATTACAGTGCCATCTATCTTACACATGTTTGGGGAGAAATTTGTCTCTATGAGTTTAATGAGACTTACACCAAGATAAATCGGATTGTAGGGTTAGTTGTGAATATAGAAAGGTTCACAATTCTATGAAAAGTGTTTAAATATAGCATATTGAAATGAAATTATTGGAAAAGTTCTGCTATCATAGTGCTCCAGATCACGAGAGAAAATGGATCAGTTTCAGCCTGTGTTATTTGTATAGTACACGACCCGTGTATTTGCAGATCAGTACCTGCTGTTTAGTTGACCACATCTGACAAAAATATTTCCTCTCTAGACATTTTCTAGGTGCTGCAGGGTGTTCCTATGGTATTATTGGTCTAGAGGTTTGCTGTAATTTCCCATATCTACAAAAAAAAAATATCCAGGAACATATCCCTTGTTATACAGGAGTTATACTGTACTCTGTACTCACAACAAGAAAGAAAGAAAATAATGTGAAAAGAAAAAAAGTTGTTAAATCAATGGAATTTATGAGGTTCAACCTCTCTAATTGAATGTCTTTTGATATCTCCCTAGCCTCTTTCCTGAATTATAGCCCATTCTCCCTCAAATGCCCTAGTGGATAACAATGCTGAAATTGTCAAGTCGAGTAAAATAATTGAAAATGCTTCTTCTCTCTGCTCCACAACATTAAAATCACAATTTTTAAAAGCCTGTCTAGACACTGGAAAAAGTGAGTGAAAGAAACGACAGGAAACCATCATGTACAATGCAGAACCTGGGTAGACTGTAATGGTTTGGATGGTTGTTTTCCATTTCTCCCCATCCTCATCTACTGGGAAAAGCAGATAATGCTGTGACAATACCATGGGCAAAGAGGGAAATGAGAATGATAGTGTTGAGGGTTTGGGGTTTTTCTTCTTCTAAAAACCTGATTTCTTCTTACTATGCAAATGGCCCACTCTCTGTTACAAGTCTACACATTTCTCCAGCACCATATGAAGAAGAGCTTACCCAAACTAAGCATGCCCATTGCCCCATCATTTTCTTGTCTTAATCCTCTAAAGTTGTATTTATTTATTTTTTTGGTTTAAAGTCCTGAAATGGAGGAAACTCTAAGACTGCTTTATTAAGGTGTGGAAAAGAGGTGAAGAATTGGAGTTATCTAATGAGCCCAGAACACTTTGCAGCCTGAGGCCAAGGAAAAAGATAATAATAATAATAATAATAATAATAATAATAATAATAATAATAATAATAATTATTATTATTATTATTATTATTATTTATACCCCGCCCTATATCCCCGAGGGAACTCATGGCGGTTACACAAATGACACATTTACATTTACACAAATGTCTGAGGCAAGTTTGAAGCAGAAATGCTCTGGATTGGCCTGGAGTCCATGGAGCCAGAGGCTTCACCCAAACCTGCAATGGAAGTGAGATCCAGATGGTCCAGTCAGGCTGAAACAGATTTGATTCAGCTGGACTATCATCCTTACCTGTCCTGTTGTTTCCAGTGGTGTGGCAGCTGGCCAAAGAGTCCCAGAGACTCTTGGTGGTGTAAGCTCTCCAGCTGGCTGCTGTGATGATGGGTACAACATAGCCCTGATCCATCCCCTTTTCTCTGCACTGCTCTACATACCCTACATTAAGGACTTGAAATGGCTGGATACCATCTGGACATCCAGATTTGACTTCTGGTCTACGTCACACACTCAACACATAAATTAAAGTGCATAGTGCTTTTATAAGCATGATTCTGCCAAGCAGGATTGGTAGTAAAGAATTTGAGAAGTACCTGGTTTAAGTAAGACACAGAGATTGGCCTCTCTCTCTCACTCACACACACATACAACCCAAAATCTGGCTAACTGACTTGGCAGACAAGCTATATGTAAGTAGTGGGAGGCTGTATAGTGTATGCCTTTATAATGAGGGTCATGAAAAGGCCTTTAGTCTGTTTTTTTGCAAATAGCATAGGTGTTAATCCCAGTCTCTAGGCTGTATCCCCGGACAGGTAATTCTATTCTTTATGCTATGAAAATGACCCAAAGGTTTTCACTCGTATTTCCCCTCTGTCTTTCTTATTTGCCTACTGTTTTGCATTGTTCTATTGGATTCCAGTAAGGGAGGGGGGATCTGGGATGTAGCTGAATTTCATTGTTGACCCTTTGCCTCTAATTGGCTGCATTTTTGGGTTGAAACGTAAGTAAGGAAAATTGTATGCAATCAGCCCAGAAGGCGATAGCTCTGGAAAAGTGATGTGGCCTCTCTTTGAGATATGCAGAACTCCCAGAAGAAAGGGTCTAAAGTTTGAAAGCTGAATAGGATACTGAAAGGTGCATGAAGCTGTCTTCTCATCATAAAAGGATGGTTCAAATGTCTCTCACCATGCTCTGAGTGAGCACATTCTTCTGGCTGCATCCTTATGATGTGTCTCTTAGCCACAACAGTTGGAGATTCTGGGAGTTTCAGTCAGCATCATTTTGGGGTCCAAGGGCAGGGCCAAAATTAGACCAATGTACACTGTCCTTCCAGTCCAGAAGAGTTGTCAGGGTTGGTGTCAGGAGTGTCTGAAAAACTCAAATGAACCATACATATTCATTTAGTCTTTATTTCCTCTCATCTATTGGTGTCATGCTAATTTGTTGTGGCAACATGCAATTTTGCCCAACTTTTCCCCTGGATCAGCAATAGCACCTGTCTTCTATGCTAAGTTTAAGTGCAGAAGGGGATACTCAAAGTAGTTGCTTCCACAAATAGGAGTCTCTGCACCATCACTGGTTCCCAAGCTTCTTCATAAAGCCATATAGCATTGGCTACACTGTCATTTGAGCCTTAAAGTAAAATACATTGAGGGGAATGGGAGAAGAGAAGTCAAATTGCCAAGATCCTGTAGAATAGAGTTGGATCCCTTCATTGCTATGTGAGCCCTGCTATTGTTTAAACATAAGAGCCTTGAAAGCTAAGCAGGGTCAGCCCTGGTTCATAATTAGAAACTAAGCAGAGTCAGTCCTAGTTAATACTGGCTCTATTTCAGAGGAAGGAACTGGCAAAACCACATCTTAAGTATTCCTTGCCTAAGAAAACACTGACATCCATGGGGTTGCCATAAATTGATAGGCAACTTGAAGGCTGACGTACATGAACATGTGTCTTGTTTAAGCACATTTTGGCTGTTGTCCCCTTGTTTGATAATGAACACATTAATTGCTCAGGCCATAAAGATGAAACCCTATCCACTCATTTGGGCATCACACATAATTATCTTCCCATTCCACCCTCTGAAAACACAAGCAGGCAGTGTGACAGTTCATCCCCTGGTACCTTTGGGAAAGGGGTGACTGAGTAATCTGGCACTATGAAGAACACCAGTGTGCCCCTTGATGACCTGCATCTCCTCTGGCGTTTGTCATTAGATGCCTCTTTAGCTCTCTTGGGCACTTGAGTAACTGCCTATTATCCCCAGTAATCCTTACAATAACAAAGTCAGAATGTCAAGGAATAGACTGTAGTGTGAAGGCAAGCCCTTGTAGTATTCAGTATGGAAAAGAATAGTTGGAAATTGCAGCAGCTGTCTGAAATAACTCCTGAAGGGACTGAATCTAGGAATGTATTGTACACTCTGACCTACATATGTGGTGTGAGCATTTAATTGAGTCTGATGGGCTTGAATGCCCCTTATCAGGCACAGCTTTCACTCTTCTGCAAGTTTGTTGAAGGAATATGATGGAATTCGTCCCCCAACACCAGTCAGATGCACTCAAAAACTTGTGAGGTATCCCTTACATTGTCTTTCATTTTTTCTTTTTTTCTTTGTTGACAGCACTACTTACAACACAGTATTGCATACACAATTGCAGTTGTTGGGGTACAAAAACAGGACTGCAGCTCTAAGCAAAGGGGATATTTGAATGACTAAAATTTCACAGATAAAATGGTAATATGCATGGACAGACAACACAGTATTGCATACACAACACAATTGCAGTTGTTGGGGTACAAAAACAGGACTGCAGCTCTAAGCAAAGGGGATATTTGAATGACTAAAATTTCACAGATAAAATGGTAATATGCATGGACAGACAACATTAGAGTCTCGTCAAGAGGGCAGAAATTATTAATAAGGAAGAGCAGATAAGCAAGAAATACTACCCCAGTTTGCTTTGGCCTGAGTCTATTGCAGTGGTTCTCAACCTGTGGGTCCCCAGATATTTTGGCATTCAACCCCCAGAAATCCTAACAGCTGGTAAACTGGCTGGTATTTCTGGGAGTTGTAGGCCAAAACACCTGGGCACCAGCAGGTTGAGAATCACTGGTCTATTGGGAAAGACAAAACTCCGCTTTCCTCTTCTGCTCTCTCCACCACTGAGTTAGTCAAGTGCAAGCTACTTTTGCACTTTGAATTCAACTCATAGCAATTGAGGCAAACTGAGAGTTTGAAAAGTGAGAGAACAGAGGAGTAATCAAGACTGTCCTTACCAAATTGAGACAAGTGGAGGATATGTGTTGGTATGGAGATTTTATAGCTACCCCAAATGGCAAATGAAGAAGAAACAGTGGGCAGGCTAGCAATTCAAATCGTCCTTAGGTTGTTGAACACTCATACACACACATCCCTGGTGTCTCAACTACAACTAATATCCAACCCAAAGGGAAAGTGGCCTCTGTGGAAAGTATGAAGAATTCACCAGCTTTGGAATGCCTGTCCATGGTAGCAAAATCGCTAGCAGATGGTTTCCTGCTGGCATGGAAAGTGACAGTTTTTTGGCCTAGTTCTGGCTATTTTGATCCACCACTGCCAGCACTCTGGAAGCAAAGAGAAGACTGAAACTTCTTTCCCAATTGCATTCAAAGTTCTACCAGGAATTCTCATTATCAGATAGTTTGGTGTGTCTTATATGTAGGTATATGTAATTTATCAGAGCAGAATAACATGCCAGAAGAATAGGTGGTGGCCTTGAGAAAATATTTCACTAGGGCTCTAAAATTTTCCATGAAATATTTACTTTCCCACCTCCTAGAAAGATGACTCTGTAAGGATTCTTGCATTCTGAAAAGCCTGTTTCTAGTTCTCATCCATATAAAGCATATTTCAACATTCTTGACAAGTTTGCAATCCACAAGCCTATAAGCCAACTGTAAGCATTTACTCACAGAACATGAATGAACATTTGGTGTCAGTAAGGGCCCATCTAGACAGACCCATAATGCAGGATTTGTCTCAGTTTTACTGGAGGTGTCCAAACAACGCCTCTGATAAAATTGAATTAAGGTTTCCCTGCTTTGTTCTGAATTAATCTAAAGGTATGATCCAGGTCTTTCCAGATGTGGACCCTGTGTGGATTTGGTCCAGGAACCACATCATGCAATCCCCAGGCCCAATCCACAGAGCCACCTAGGTTTTTCAGGCTCCGGGAGTCTGAAAAACTAAGAGGTCACCCACTTCCTACCCCCAAACCCTTAATGCACCCTTAAAAATTAAATAAAAATAACCTGGCCACCATTAAGTTCCTCCTGGCACAAGGAAAGACTTGCCAGGAAATTGAGGGGGGGAGGGATTTTCCTCCTATTCCTCCCCTCCCCATCTCCTGGAGCATCATTTCCTCGCACCCTCCTGACATGAAGAGGAACTTAATGGCAGCCAGGTAAGTTTTATGCAGTTTTTACAAAAAACAGCTGGTAAACTGGCTGGGATTTCTGGGAGTTGTAGGCCAAAACACCTGGGGACCCACAGGTTGAGAACCACTGATCTACAGGGAAGCAATTATATTGCAACCTTAATGTTCATGTCATGAAGAACCCATTTTCATAATTCATTTTCTGTTATGTTGCAAGACACAACAGATGAGAGAAAATTGCTTACTTCTTCTCCTCTTTTTCCATTGCAAACTGGGTGCAAATTGGTCCCGAATACAGAATAGTTGTACTTGGCAGGCAAACTACAATGTATATTTCAGAGAAAAGAACTAGAAAAAAACCCACCTCCGAGTATTTTTTGCCTGAGAAAACCATATGGAATTCATAGGGTCACTATAAGTCAACAGGTGACTTGAAGGTATGGACACAGTCAGAGTAGTTCACATGCACAAAATATTCATAAAATAGACACAGTCCTGGACAAAAAAAATGTTTAGGAGGATATGAGAGAAAAAAAAACTTTTTGCATCTCTAAAGTCTAGGACACAGAGCTATGGATTTAGACTGCAGGAAATGAGGTTCCATCTAAAATTAAGGAAAAAATTTCCCATGTTAAGTGCTGTCAGTGGAATATGTTGATCTGGAACTTGGAGGTTTTTCAGCAGAGGCTGGATGGCCATTTGTCAAGAGTACTTTGATTGTGTATTCCTGCATGGCTGAATAAAGACGGGCTAGATGATTTTATGTTTTACTAGCAGATATCTATGTTGGCTTTCTGACATTTTTTTCATAATTTGTCAATACTTAAAAATATTGCATATCTTATCATCTAATTAATTAAAAATGTTCTTTATAGAATTTACTTTAAATTGAAGCTGAAGTTACTGTAAATTGTAAGGATTGCTTAGAAGTGTTGAATTGAGCACAGAGCTTTTTTGTATGTGTTTGAGTCATGATTCTTTTTTCCACCTAGTGTTTTTCCATCGTGTAGAATATTTAAAGTTCCAGCCCATAAATCCAAAGTCTTACCCATCAGGGAATTCCCGAGGTTGGGGCAGGGGAGGAAATGGAAGTCAAAGACAGAGAACTCAGAGTACCTTAAGGTTACACTCTGGAGTTGTGTTTCTTCTTCTTTTGAAATTGCCTTTCACACTGGACATTTTTATAGAACCATTCAATCTCAGGATGTAAGAGATGACAGGAGGCATGTAGGGGCTGTAATGTCAGGAATTGGATCAAATTTCTATTTTTTCTCCTCCTTCTATGGTTTCATTGGCAAACACAGTACGTGAAGGGATATACCATGTCTACCAGAATACACTCATCTTCCCTTATAGGGAAAAACTACTTTGAAATTTATTTGGTTTGTAGCTTTGGTTAGGCCTTTTGACTGAAGCTGTGACATTTTATTTACTCATTTGGTTCTTGCTTACTTATGACCTTATCAGATGTGTTCCCCCACCCCAAACCCTAACATTACAGCAGGGAGAGGAAGGCAGCTGGGCCCACAGGCCACACACTCACCCTTCCTCCTTCCTGTGTGATGGGAAAGGAGGGGTACAGCAATTGCTACGGGGCACATGGTGCCCCATCACTTCCCTTCATCAGACAGGGGGAAGCAATGTTTGTGCTAAATAGAAAGAAAATAGTGAAAACCTTTTTTAAAAAAGTAGTATTGACACTTGACACCTCTACTTTATCTCACATGGGATTTTTGTAGTTCTAAATCCCAGGTTTTATTCATGTGAATTAGAAAATTAGATAGGCTATACCAGGGGTCCTCAAACTTTTTAAGCGGAGGGCTGGTCCACAATCCTTCAGACTGTTGAGGGGCTGAATTATCATTTGGAAAAAAAACCCGAACAAATTCCTGTGCACACTGCACATGTATTATTTGTTGTGTTATATTTAAAAATAATAATTTTAACCAACATAAACCTATCAAGATTGCAATGGGAAAAGTGGGCCTGCTTCTGGCCAATGAGATAGTCAAGTTAATTAGGGTTGTTGTTGTGTACCTTCAAGACATTTCAGGCTTTGGGCGAGCCTAAATCTAAAACTGAGGGCAGGAGCCAGGTAAATTACCTTGGAGGCCTTGGTTCTTTTGAACTGATTGCATTTATTATCCATCTCAAAAACTCACACACAACTAAAATGTTCTCTTTTGAATCCGAGTTATTTTGTTTAGAGTTAAATACTTTCCATAACTTTTTATCACTTTAAAAAGCGGTTTACAAACATATCAATAATTTTCCTGATTTAATGGTTCAGTGTAGTTGATGTACTCTTTGCCTAACATACTTAGAATAAATGGCTTAGCTGAAAATCAAACTGATGTGCTAAATAATACTGATGAATATGTTCCTCAATTGAATTCAGAACAGTGTGATTTCCAGTAAAAAAATTAACAGTCTTGAAACTGGATTTGAGCCAAATTGAGGACTGAATTTTGTTGATATTTGTTCATGCTTCTAGAATTATCAAATTTCCAAGAGAGAGGGTTCAGTGTTTTGTACAATTGCTTTTGCAATTGCTTCTTTGGTGTGATTCTGAAACTTCCACATGGCATCAAAACACGGGGTGTTTTCCTAGATGTGCATTTTGATACATTTTATCATAAACATCTAGGTGTAAATATTCTCTTTTACTCATTGGTAGAAACTTGCAATGCACATTTGAGAAGGCTTGGTATAAGCCCCTGGTGTAGTGGGAAAAACTGAGGCTAACATATGCCCATAGCTTGTAAAAATGTCCCCTGTCAGTTGGTATAGCCTTGACTGGTTTGGTTTCCCTGTGACAAGACAGTAAATAGAGACAAGGCTGCAATGTCTGTTTATTTACAAATATACAAACAGAACATGAGGGAGAAGGCAGATTTCCAGAAGGATGGGGAAGTCTTCAAAGGACCATCAGTTCTTGTAAACATCATAGGCATAGAGCCCCATGGCCAGATGCAAACAATCATATTTTCGTTTCTTCGGGTGGCCGTGCTTCATGCCCAAACTACATTTCTTACCTTTTTCCAAGGGGTGTTCAATACATGGACCCTGGAAAAATGTGCCCCCCCTTCCCAGGCAGCAGCTCTGCAGCCCCTGGAAGAGAAAGGAGAGAAATGTGGTCCCTTTAGCATCGGGCCATCAAAACTGGATGTTTGCTTATAGTCCTATATATCTATGGCAAACTGCAAAATGCCTACGGTTCTTGTTAATTTAAAAGAGTTATTTGTGATTTGGCATGGAATATTGCTGTTGCAGCAGTGGGTTGTGGTGGCCCATGGTTGGCGTCTGCTTCAATATGTCAAGTGAGGGAGAGCTAGCCACTTTCAAAAGTAGTCTGATGCAAAGTTGAATAGTTCCAGTCCTGGAAAGTTCCAGGCACCATCTGCTTTCCTGCATTTTTAGATCCTTTGGCTTTTCTGCTACCCAGGCATGTAGCCGGGGGGGGGGGGGGGGGGGCTTATGGGGCTTCAGCCCCCCTCCCCCAAAATTCTCAGGGTGGTCTGTGAGAAGGCCTTACATTTATTATTTAAACTGTTATGTTTATTCATATCATGATCTGATCACCATGCTCAATATATCCCATATGCATGTGGTATTGGGATAACGATACAAAAGGTTTGCTAGGGTAGATTCTCTCTCACCCAGACTCAGCCCCCTGCCCCCCGCAACCAAAATCCCAGCCCCTCCCGAATCAAAATCCTGGCTACAGGCCTGCTGCTACCCACTGGAGCAATTGAGAACAAGCCTGCTCCATACTTTGCACAACAGCCCTTTAGATCATGGCTCCCAATAAGCTTCTCTTCTTTAGGCTAAACAACATACTCAGCTATTTCAACTATTCCATTCTCTTTGCTCTTCTCTAGATGTATTCTAACTTGTCAATGCCTTTACTATAATGATATGTCCCAAACTGGACAAAGTACTCCAAATGAAGCCTAACTAACATAGAATAGAGATATTACTTTCCATGGCTCGAATACTGTGCACATGTTAAAGTTGTCCAATACTCATATGGCCATTTTACCAGCCAACTTGCATTCCTCTTTTCCACTAAGACAACTACTACAGGTTTTACAGGTACTGCTGTCAGGCTGTATCACCCATTCTCAATGTGTGTATTTAATTTATGCCTGAAGAAGTTAAACTTGTTAAATTTGGCCAGGTGATCCAGTCTATCTTTATACTTTTGAACATGTCTTTTGTTGAGCCTTTAGTTAGCTTTCCCCCCCCCCCCCGCCCCCCTCAGTAAGATTACTCAGCTAGCTTTGGATCACATGGCTCATGTTTTACTATCTTGTCAACAAACATGAGACATCTTATAACTTGACCAATAACTTTCCCCTAACTTCACTTAGCTAGGCACACAAGTTGATTCCTAACGATGAAGCTGGTGTTGTAAATGATCACAGTTTTTTGAATCTGCCTTTTCTCATTTAGTTTTCTAGAGTCTTACACATTGTCCATAAATTTTCAAAGGCTACAGATAGATTCTTAACAACTACAAGTTTCCCCAGCATCCAGAGATGCAATTAATCTGGAAATGAGACTTAGGTCCTTGTCATATTCTATGATTATGTCATTTTGATTCTACTTCAACTGATGTAATTTCGTCCAATGGACTCTTGAGATTACTAGTTCAAAATGAGAAATTTAAATTTTTAGCCAAGGTACCCTTGACCAACTTACAAATGTAGAATGTAACTATGGCAGTTGAAGTGGACTCATAGTACTATGATTACGTAGTGTGAAGAGACTCATAAAGTGGCCTTCATTATTTGCTGACCTATCCTGGGCTCCAGGTCCCTCTTTTATATCATTAGTTTTGCTTGTCTCTGATTGAACACAAAAATACATTTTGATTGCACTTCACTAGAAACATTCCAGTTTGTCAGTATCATTTGTAAATCGTGGTTCCCAACCATGGTGCTGTGATAAGAGTTGTGTTATCACATTCTTTGTTCCAGAAAAACTCACAGTGTTCATTACTAGATCATTTATGTAGATTAGGTTGTCTTGTTTCCGTGGGGAGTAAGTCCTTTTTTTTGTAATTTATGCTCATAACATAATTTTCATAACATAGACTTGGGTGTGTGTATATATCCAAAATAAATTAGACTTACCACTCAGCTACTATGGCTGGATTCATAATCCAGTGTCTGCATGAAACCATCATCGATCTGTATCTATGGAATACAGTGAAGCCACAGTTTTGATTGGGTGGCAGATGGATCAGGCCAGATTTGACCTAATCCACTGTTCATTCTACAAAGGACCAAGACCAGCTGACCATGTCCATGGTGAAAGGTTTCTAGTGATGCTTCTGAGCTGCACCAGAGTAGTACTGCAGCCTATTACACCAGATTCATCTGGAAGGTGTACATGCAGTCTTAGTTTCAAAAACTTTTGCTACTAGTTTCATTCTTCTAGTTAGTCTCTAAGGCACCGCAAGATCCCTTTGCAACTTCCAAGCTACTTCAGCTATTCAATTACAACATTTATGGTGCATCTCATTGATGTTGCCGCCCCAAGGTTTTATGGATAAAGAATTTCACTTCAAGAAAATGTGCATCAGAATGTATATAAGGGTAGTATTTCAAAATGTAGCATTAAATGTTTCTTCCCTCTGTTTTGAAGGGAGAATGTTTATGCATCCATGTGGATTTCCCTTGCTCATTTTATAGCTATTTCTGGGTTAGCCAGGCAATCCACTAATTATCCAGAAAGCTGATCCATACTGAGCTGGTTAGTTATATACTCTGAACTTTTTCATTTAAATATATTGCAAAGATATCAGCAGGAGCCAGGGACGCTCTGCTGGCAAATGTCAGCCTTGCCATGACGCTATCTTTCCAAACTGAGTAAATTCTTCACTCCTGTGGTGAAAGCTTTAATTTCTCATTATTATTGCTTTAATAAGACCGATACTTACTGTATGTTGCTCATTTCCAGCTAAATCTGGAACTATTAGAGCAGTAACTGCCAATTACCTCCAAAGCAGTACAGCATGGAAATATGTCCATTAGCTACTCAGAAGTCTAACACAGGGGTAGGCAACTATTTCCTGCATCAGGACTGATAGCTGGACTCTAACATGGGTATTAGTTATACTTATAGAATGTCTCAAAATGTAACAAAAACAGACAGCTCCATTGTCTTAGAATCACAATGTTGGGAAAGAGGAAGAGCAACTGTTGAGTCTCATTGGTTGACTACACAGTGCCAGATCTCTGGGACATGCACTTCATTTCAATGTACATTTGTTTGACATTTCCTAGGCCCAGCATTCTATCACATTCTAGTGTAAACAAAACACAGTCCAAGACATGGGTTTGAAGTTTGTTTACTTTCCAAACAAATAAGTTATATCTTTATTTTCCTTTTAAGATATGACCAAAGATCTGGATGGGCACAATTCTGAATGGATCTCATATTGCTATTTATAAACAACAAATAAATAAATAAATACATAAAGTTTCCATTTCAAAATATAGCTGGAGTGTCTATCCTTCGGTATCCTACCAGTCAAGCAGAACCCTTTAGCTGGTATTTCACGGATGTCCTGGATATGCATGGCTTTTCCCTCCTGTACTGAGTCCCTTTCAGGGTGAGAAGGGCAGGATAAAAGTATAGTAAATAAATAAATAATACTATTTTGCTATGGAAAGGTAGAATTAGAGACCGCAAAGAGAAGTGAAACTATAGTCTTCTTTCAATTGTTTTGTGTGTTGTTGTTTTTTTAAAATTAAAACAAGATTCATGCCAGTGAACTCCTTCTTATTTTATTCCTATTTTGTCAATATTCTATATTTCCTCTAGAACTGATGGAGAAGAGTATACTCTGTCATTTTAGTGTAAAAGCACAGCCGATGCCTGATACAGTTAGATAACGCCAGCCTGAATTGGTACAGTACACAAAAGAACATCAGATGTAGGTTAAATATAAGAAGTAACATCTGAGCCCTGTAGCAGTGCTCTGTGGTTCCTCCTACCATTATCACTCCCTAATGCCTACTAGTTTATTAGGACAAGGTAAGTAAATCCCATTCTATTTGGAAGCATGCTGCTCAGAATAAACTAGTGTGGTTTGAGAAAATAGACCCCAAAGTTCAGGGGCTTGGGGAAAAAATGAATGGAGTAGGCATTAGAAAGCCAAGATATTCTTGCATTTCTCCTCTGAACAAAAAAGCAGTATTGCCAGTCATTTTTTCCAGGGAATCTTCCTGATCCCAGCAATAGCTGAATGCTTGTCAGTCAGACAGAGAAAAAATGTCTAATTCAGTCTGGAATCCTGGTTCTAGGAATCAGTGGTCCTAGAGTACCAATCACATGATACTGCTTGCTATATATGTCCAGCTTCTGCATTGTTTCCCCAAACGTTTTACTGACCAAAATGACCTTGGCTGTCTTTTGCTGTCTCAATACTGCTATTTATCTTTTTCTCTATCCCTGCTAGCTTAGGGCTGCATCTTGCCAGCACTTCAAGTTGGTTGTCTGTAGGGATGGGATAGGTATCCTACAATTTTCCAAAGGTGGGTGCAATTTGGGAGTCAACTGCATCAGCCAGTTTAACTATGCCTCAGAGCAGCCCTGTAGCCATTGTTCAGATAAATTACGCTGGAGCACCTAGTACCTTACCTTCTAGGTGTTACTACTGCTGCTGTTTCTGGCAGCCATGGAGTTCTGCCCAAGGTTCTAGTCATTCCAGGTAGCTCTATTGACATCAGAAAAGGGACATCTGAGTTAGGAGCAAGAAGGAGGAGGAGTGTTGATGCTCTGTCCAGTCCGAACAGCAGATCGGTCTGAATCAGACTTGATCCCACTGCCTCAAAGCTGTGGGTTATTCCAGAGTTCCCAGGAAGGTTGAGGAAACTCCAGAGTATCTCTTGACTTTGCCCAAAGTAGGGCAAAGTCAGTTTAAAGATTTTTTGATGACAGGGGTATTCACTGGAATTCCTTGTACATTGTGGGGACAGCCAAGACAAGTCCTTGGTGTTCCAATCAAGGTGTGAGCTTACACAACACTCAGTCTTCAGAATGAACTAGCCAGAGGAAGAATTGTATTTAAGGAACCCATTTGTGTTGTTTACATAGGCATGGCAGGATGACAGCATTATGCTCAGCTGGAAAAAAAACCCAACTACATATAAGTAGTTAAGACCTGTCATAGTGCCCAAGTTATATGGTTTTGGTGACTTAAACATTCAGCCCTCAAGCACTGCCAAAATCACCATTCTAAAATCATAACTAGAGAATAAAAAAGCACAGGATGAACAAGACAATGTAGATTAATGTAGGAAATTTACCACCATGCCACAATATTGCATGGAAGAGTGTGCTGAAGAAACAGAAGCATTATTGCCAAGTTGAAAAGTGGCTCCTCTTGAGTATTTTTTAAAATTATTGGTTTTATATACTACCTTTCTCCCAGAACAGGATCCAAGACAGCTAAAAAATAATATTGGTTAAAATCTAACAATATTTTTTTTTCAAAAAACAATTAATAACACCTTATTTAAAACAGTATTACATTATTTTAACACCAGTACTACACCAGTGCATTGGTTGAATAAGAACATGGTTGTGTGAAATACCGAGCCCTTGGGCCCAAAGCAAGATAGGATATCTTTTTTTTTTCTTGCTTGAGACTTTTGGAGTCAAGGGTGCCAGAGCAAATTTCCCTTAGATTATGTCGTCTTGGATTCAATGATCCCAAAGTAAGTTTAGGCTGCTAGTTGGTCAATAGTCATGCAATAGGCCAGGGTCAATGTTTTAAGAGTCCTGTAGAAAACAAGAAGGTGTGGAGAGCTGCTTTTGTAAGCAGTCAATGCTGTTCCCTTAAGGGTGCGTCATCGCACAACAGCCTGGGGCCTATGTTCATTATACACATCCCTTTCTTATGGCCTTCATTACTTTCCCGCTATCTCATGTCATTAAGATATCAAGTTCATTTAGGTACATCCACATTGGCAGTTTAATTATGTCTGAGTATCAGTCCGTATTTTATTCATAGGCTAACACAGGGTGGTTGTCAGACATGGGACCCTAGAGATAAAGGCAGAGGAGCTACCGAATGCTAATGCCCTGCTGGATCCTGACTGACAAACATGCATCCTGGTTATTACCCACCTGATTATTTCATTCATTAACACCACATACATCAGCTCTCTTCGTCTGGGATTATTGTGTACATTCATCTTTCCTCAAACAATTACCTGACAAGGTTGAGACAGGAGGGGCAGGGAAAATGAATGCCCTGGTGGGATTTTGCTGATTTGGCTCAGCAACAAAATGTTGAGCGCAAGAATACCCTGTTGACACAATCACTTCATTAATCACATTAGGGACAACTGTGCTTTGCACTGGCTGTGTGTTCCCAAACAATGCCAGACCAGGATTTTGATTGTGATGCCCTGGTGCCTCAGCAGTGACAGAGGCATGTGTGTCATTTGTTGACAAGCGGGCAGAGATCCCAATAGTAAACCATGAGAAAGATGCCTCTTAGGAATATTAGAAAAAGATAGAGGCATTGCCTTGCATTTCCATCCTGATTTCTTTTGACATGAATGGAGGAGATGGGGCACTTACGGCCAGCATACCTCTCTCATTTTTAGTCTTTGGCTCTTTCAAGATGCTTTCTGGGAAACGCACCTCCGCCTTGGCTTCATAGTATCATAGTATTAAGACCCCCTTTCCTTTGTAATTCCAAGAAGCATAGGACTCCATTCCAGCATGTGCTTCCTCTCTGATCAGAATGCCAAGCATGGTGTCCTTTGACAAAGAAAAGCCAATGTTGTCACCATTTGTCCAGGGGTATAAAGAGGGCCAACTGCCCTGGAGTTGTCAGCCAGTGAGAGCTTCTGTAAGCTGCTCTCCTCACCTTTCTACTATGGAAGAAAGAAGAGGATAGACAATGGAACATAGAGGCAGCATCTCTAGTAGTTCTTACTTGTTGAGGGAAATGCAGCTTGGTACCATAATGATCTCTTCCACCTATGACAGAGTGGAGGGTGTGGAGATAGATATGTGCCCAGCAGTGGGAAAGTGCACTAGAACTGTAAAGTGGCTGTAATGGCTGCTTTTTTAAAAAAAGAACCACTCATCCTGGGGCAGAGGTGAGTGGATAGTATTCCAAATCATCTACCAGCCCTGAAGCTTTAGTGCCATTTTCCACTTTGGATGACTGAGCAATAGATAAAACCAATCCTAGGGTGGCAATAAATTCAGCTCTGGTTTTGTCATATCTCATTTTTGCCAGAAAACCACGTGAAGACCTCAGAAAACTCATTCCCATTATTTACTGTTTCTCATTAGCAAGGGAGATGATCATCACTGGTTTTTGAGAATATCTTTCAGGACCTTATGTTAATCCAGGCCCCGCAGGCTCATTCTCAGTGTCCCTAAAGCAGTCTGAAAATAGATTTCTGCCCCTTGGCCATAAGGTTAGATAGAGAGGCTTTCCCTGAATGAAAATGGAACATTTGAGAAAAAAGGTTATTCTGTGTGCAAAGACACTCTTAACTTTTGACCTTTTCAAATGTAGCTGTAATCTATTAAGTTAGTCGGGCACTAATGAGTCCTCAGTAAGATTCCTCATCTTCTGTTCTAACATTTTCTTTCCTCAAATTACATTTGCAAGTATGTATAAAAATATACTGTCTTTCCGTTTTAAAAAAGTGTGTTTTAAAAAGATATCTTTGTTCCCCTTGACTCCAGGGAGCCCTTTGCTTGTAATAAAAATTGCATTTAAGAAAAGGGGAGCATTACAGGACTAGAGCTATGAGAAATGGCTTCAGGAGTACGAGAATGTTGATCCATATATTTGAAACTGTAGCCCAAGGTCAGTGGCTTTAATACAGATAAAGATTTTTGTTTGGCCTTGCAGCGCTGGAAATATATTGCAATGTATAAAAAAGTTACACTCCAGAACAATTTGAGAAACTTTATTCTTGGTGGGAGGAGGTCTCATGGACTGTAAATCTACCCTGTGATGAGATCAAGCACTTAAATGACAAAGGAAAGGTAAATGTTTGCTGTTGTGTGTGTGTTTTAAAGCAACATGATGACAAGCATTTTGTTTTATGTGGTCTGAGTTGGAACAATATAGGGCAGGGGTGCCAAACCCGTTCTCACCCAGGATACATGAGTATAATTACTCCTTAACATATTGTTAAATAATCTGAGACACCATATCATACACCATCCTCATCTGGTGGTGATTATGTTCTGAAAATAACAACAAACATAAAACAAAAATGCACACACAACCATTCAAATGTATCCAAATTTAGATTTTTTTAAAATGCGTATTGTTTTCCCATGGTCAGTGTGTAAAAGACCAAGATGTCCTTTAGGACCAGTTAGATAATAGCTAACTTCTTCCACCTCTTTAGCACCAAGCTTCCTACCTTGGAGAATAGCCAGGATGCCTGGGTAGGGTTATCAGAACTGTGCCACCACCTGTGAGTTGCTGAACACAGTGGTATGGAGGTCTGCACTGGAGCTCAGAATCCAAGATGGCACCCACCCCCTGCGCTGGTGCTACCCCCTCTGCTAGGCACTGGTTACACCCCCTGTGTCTGCAGAGGATGCAGTCACTGCTCGGCAAAGAGGGTGGCACGGTTGGAAATGACAACCTTTTTCAAGCCTTTTCTAGTAATCTTTATTTATGATCCTGTTGTTTACTGTTTCCTATGTGTATGTTCTGGTATGCAGCTTTCTTTACTCTGTGGTTCCTGGGAGTTTATAAAAGGGGCTGCAGACCACATGATCATCACAGACTACTTGAGACCTCAGATCACACACTTGCTTATGTTTTGCTGTAAAAGATGTCCTGGCCAGATGGCAAAGAATTATCTCAAATATATCTGAAGCTGGACTGATAGGTTTTGTAGCTGTGTATGCTGAACACATGAAGGTTGTGAGTAAACCAAATATGTTATTTTTTATCAAAGTCTATTTAATTTTTGTCTCTTGAGTGCATGCTATAAAACAAGTTGTTTTATGGGTGTGTGTGTGTGTGTGCCTATATATATATATATATACAGGGCACTGAAAAACCCTTCTAAAACACTGCTGTTTTTATGCACTGGCAAAATTTCTGTTTTCCTAACAGATCAGAGATAACAGATTATTCAGTCTAACATAGAAAACCCACACCCATTTGGAGCCATTTGACTGAGCCTCTATGTTCGACATAATGTAAGAATAATGTGACTGGTACCCCAATGTATTATTGTGAATGTCATAAAACTACTAACAATCCCTGAAGCAATATTACAGTGCAAAACTAGACCCCTCTGTGAGTGTGTGTGCTTAGTGTAGATAAGGATTTGTTTTGCATCTGCAACAGACACTTCTGCTAGTGCAATATTTTTAAAAACCAAGAAACACAACTACTCACTGAAAACAGTTGAGACCAGGCATCTCAAGCAGGGGATGGAAGATAACTTTGGATACTTAAAGTGAGTAGTGATGGTGGGGGCCTAGGACCCTCCTCTGCAACATAAACCTTCTTTGAAGAGTTTCCTGTGGAACTCACAGAACCTCTCTTCAAAAGCCCTTGCTTAGATCCTTTTTCATGAGCAATTCAAACGTTCTCTTTAAAGCTTGCTGGTGCCTGAGATCAGCTTGAATTTTCCTCTGCAGAAGATATCTGCAAATTCCAGGAAGGCCCCAGTTGTCTTTAGCACCCAGAGGAAAAATCGAAGGGAAGGCTTCAATTACTAGCATGAAAAATGAGGTGGCTAAGAGGAGGCCCTTTCCACCAGCCAGCGGGGCTTGTTTTTAAAACTGAATTACAGAGATGCACTATTCCCGTCCCCCTCCTTCCTTCTAGAGACAAATGCATTAATTTTTCTCAGAATAGACAAGAAGGAAACAGAGGGAAAATAAGATAATAAGAGTTTCTGTAGTGATTTATATGCCTTCATGAAAAATAATGTGGATTAGGACAGCCAGCATATCAACAGCTAGCTGGGGAGGGGAGGATGGACTAACTATTCCGCAGCAAACAGAGGAACGCTGTTGCTCTTGAGTCTTCTTGTGCTGCTAGCTGATTTGAAAATATATTCGTAGATATATAAAATATATTGCTTTACTGTGTGTGTAGATGAGCTACGTGTTATGCTTGCCGCATAGAAAGTGCTGGAAGCAACTTCCGCATTGCCACCACTCCAAGCTGGAGTTTTAACATTTCTACTAATGAATTGGGCCATTATTTGGTTGTGTTTTCTGGTGACTTCCCAGCATCAAATATAGAACTATGGTGTGGACATATTCCATCTAGTTGGGTGCACATTACTTCTGTGTTGATGTTACATCAAATAATGTACATAAGTGGATCCCTTCTTCCCAGCCTCTGTTCCAAAGTTGGGCAAACATATGGATCTAAGGAAAGTGGTTTTTCCCTTGAAGGACTGTATCTCCAACCAATTGAAAATGTATTGTTTCCCAAAATGACAAATAATGTCCCAGGAAGCCTCTGAGGAGTGTCATTTGTCATTTTTGCATAATTTGTGCTATTTAAGCCACAAAAGCTCCCCCCTCTTCTTTTTTCTGGTCATATCACACTAGACCTGAAAGAGTAGGCATATTGCATCCCATCTGAAATCCTGTAGCTGCCTCTTGCAGAATTCTCCTGCAGAGTTCGTAGTTTAGGGGGGGGGGGGGGGGAGGAGGCTTTAAACTGCTCAGCCAGAGAGGACTTGGGTCTCACTAAATTACAAGCCCCAGAATTCTGCAGGAGGCAGACATATGATTTCAGATGGGATGCATATTCTTTTCCTACTCTTTCGGCTCTAGTGTGATAAGCAGCCACAGCAATGGTCTGAACAGGAATGCACCTTGTATAAGCTGCACACATACTTGGCTGGTCCCCAGTCACATGGAGGGAGTTATGTTCATATATGCAGGCAGGCCAGCTGCCTTTTTAAAGACTGGGCAAATAATAGTTGTAGTAGTAGTAGTAGTAGTAGTAATAATAATAATAATAATAATAATAATAATAATAAAAACTTTATTTATATACCGCTCTATCTGCTCAAGGGACTCAGGGCCATTTCCAACATAGCAAGGAAACCATACTACAACTTAAAACCATACAACAACAAAACATAATACAATAAGGAACATAAACAGACAAAACATACAAATCAATCAATTAACCACAGACTTAAAACTAATATCAAGATATTCCATCGGTTGGCCAAGATACAGTAACCAGGAGTTCAACGTTGGAATGGCCAACTATAAGGTGCTAGGCAGGTCTTATGGATGGGGCCAGGAAGTGGATAAAGTGCTGAGTAGGGTCATAGCCAGGTGGGCCAAGAATTAGCCCTGCTCAAAGATCTGCAGGAACCACCAGGTTTTCAGATCCTTGTGGAAAGAGGATAGAGAAGGCCTAATCTCTCTGGGAAGGGTGTTCCAGAGCCGGGGAGCCACCACCACTCGTCCCCACCAGCTGCACTTGTGATGGTGGCAGCAGCGAGAGGAGGGCTTCCCCAGAATATCTTAGAGCCTGCGCAGGTTCATAGGGGGAAATGCAATCAGGGAGATAGACAGGGCCCAAACCATACAGGGCTTTATAGGTCATCACCTGCACCTTGAATTGGGACCGGAAACTTATCAGCAGCCAGTGGAGCTGCTTTAGTAGAGATGTTGCATGCTCCCTGTAGTTAGTTCCAGTTAAGAGCCTGGCTGTCAATCTTTGAACTAGCTGGAGTTTCTGGGCCACCTTCAGGGGCAGCCCCATGTAGAGAATATTGCAGTAATCCAGTCTGGATGTAACTAAGGCGTGAACCACCATAGCCATGTCTGACTTCTCAAGGTACGGTCGCAGCTGGGGCACAAGTTTTAGCTTTGCGAAGGCCCTCCTAGCCACCGCTGATACCTAAGCATCAAGCGTCAGCGCTGAATCCAGGAGGGCCCCCAAGCTGTGGGCCTGTGCCCTCAGGGGGAGTGCAACCCCGTTGAGCACAGGTTGCCACCCAATACCCTGATTGGCCCCACGACTGACCAGGAGGACCTCTGTCTTGTCTGGATTGAGCTTCTAGACAAGAAGTAATTGCCCCAAAACTCACATGGGGAGTGAGAGCAAAACTTAGACCACTCTAACTGAGAAGTCCCTTAGGGGTACATCTGCAATGCAAAATGAATGCAGGGTGACACCACTTTAAAATCCATGGTTCAGTAGTAGGGAGTCATGGGAACTGAAGTTTGGTGAGGCTGCTCCCCTGTGACCTCTGTGAAAATGCTACTCTCCTTCAGCTATGTTTCACCAGCCCAATCACTCCCAACTTGATAATGAAGGACATTATCAAAGCCAGACTGCTTTTTCTCCCAAGTTGGTATGCACAAGAACAATATAAAACATTCCATATGCAGCAGCATCATAGATTTATAGAAAGTCATAATAATACTAGCAAACATTAGTATGGTGAATTTGATGTGTTCCATTCATTTAATTTTAACTATTGAAAAATCATTGTAGTACATTAAGTTTAATGATCACAAATTAGTTTGGCTAGTAAATATATTTATATAGCCATACTTAAGTAATCACATTAATTTAACAAATAAACAAAAGGGCATTTTAATCACCCCCAAATGAGAAATACAATAACTCTAAGACAATCTGGTTTACAGCTAAATATGTTGGAGGCTCAGCAGTGTCTTTATATGGGTCAGACTTTATGGTCTAGCCATCAGAGAAGGTGTCTGGTTTGCTTGGGGAAAAAGTTCAAGCTTTTTATGTGACCTTGGCTAGGGACAAAACCTCCCTTTAAGGACATTGGGTATTTCCATCAATTGATATGTTTTACTCTCCAGCACTAGGATTTCTTTACTAGGACCCCCCCCCCCCCACACACACACACACACACCAAACAGGAGCAACCAAATAGACACATACATAGCATAGTCACATTTTATAATGTTTACTGTAAAGATGAAGGTCTAAAATAATTTTATTGTACCACTGTCTGTTTACTTCCAGTAACAGCTGAAATTATGTTGGAACTATGCAGACTTTTTGGCAGAGATTAAACAGAAAAGACTAAGAAATGGAGTCTGAAATTTAAAGAGTTATTTTCACGGAAGAGAGCAATAAGAAAAATGTGGAAGGGGAGGGTGGGGAAGTTTCCAATTATGTGAGATTACAGTTCTTAGTACAAAAAATTGTTAATCTTTATCCTTCCTGTCCCAGTACATCACAAAAAATTATTTTAACAAATAAGTGGAAGTTAAAAGAGCTACAATAAGGAAATCTCACAGGTTTGCTTACTCCTCTATTGTAGATTTTTAAATAAAAAAGTTGTAAAAACCTTTTTTAAACTCCTAAAAATCAGTGGATGACTGAAACGTTCTGAATCTTGGCAGGCTTAAAGTCATAAATGTTGCCTACAAGTGGACCAAGTTTTATCCTGATCACCATAAAACTAACAGAAGAATGAGCCTTGAAATTGTCCCCATTTCCACTAATGGAACAAATCTTAATGAAGCAATTACGGAGTTTTGGAGATTCAGATGATAAATCGGAATGAGATCCCTCCAAATCTTTGTGAAACTAATCTGAATCTCCAAAATGAATTATTAATCAGATTTCAGCAGTTTTGCATACCTCAAGTAGATAAGCCTTTTGAAAGCTTACGCTAGCAACACCTTTCTTTTACTATTTTCAAAGGTGCTAGAAATTTCCCCCTGCATCCTGAGAATATTTTAGTGAGTGTCAAAAGAACAAGAATATGCACAATGGGGATGTTAGCAGTTTCAATTAAAGTGTTGAGAGAAATATTGTAACTGGACCATCTGAAAGATTGGATCTCCCTTGGTGAGATTGCCAAATTTGGAGATTTTCAAGGAAAGTTTTTCTTGTGGTACAAGCAAGGTTGGTGAAGACCTTATTGGTGGTGTCTGCACTTGAGCTGTGGAATTCCCTCTCAAAAGAAGCTACACACACACAAACAAACACAGGGATTTTTTTTTAAATTAACTAACCTTTGTCCATTAATTGGTTATTGCTATAAGTTCTTTTAATGTGGTATCCTGAGCTTCTTTTCCTTACTATTATAGGTAGATTTTTCTAACGTTTCTTTAATTCAGTACTGGTTTTGAAATGATCCTTATTTTATTTTATTTTTTAAATTGTTTTTTAATGTTTTTATTGTTTTTAACTACAGTAGAGTCTCACTTATCCAACGCTCGCTTATCCAATGTTCTGGATTATCGAACGCATTTTTGTAGGCAATGTTTTCAATATATCATGATATTTTGGTGCTAAATTCGTAAATACAGTAATTACTACATAGCATTACTGCGTATTGAACTACTTTTTCTGTCAAATTTGTTGTATAACATGATGTTTTGGTGCTTAATTTGTAAAATCATAACCTAATTTGATGTTTAATAGGCTTTTCCTTAAAGCCTCCTTATTATCCAACATATTCACTTATCCAACATTCTGCCGGCCCGTTTATGTTGGATAAGTGAGACTCTACTGTATATTATGTTTCAGTCTATATTAGCATAATAGGCATTGGGTCCTGGATGAGACAAATGTGGAAATAAATGTGTGGGCCACAGTAGTGCAATGGGTTAAACTGCTGAGCTGTTGAACTTGCCGACCAGAAGGTTGGCAGTTCGAATGTGAGGAACAGGGTGAGCTCTCACTGTTAGCTCCAGCTTTTGCCAACCTAGCATTTCAAAAACATGCAAACGTGAATAGATCAATTGGTACCGCTTCAGCAGAAAGGGAAACGGCGCTCCATGCAGTCACGCTGGCCACATGACCTAAGAGATGTCTATGGACAATGCAAGCTTTTCAGCTTAGAAATGGAGACGAGCACCACCTGTCAGAGCCAGAAGGGGAAGCCTTTACTTTTATCTGTTTTTCGTTGTTTCTAGTCATTGAATATTTGTATTTGTGTTTGTGTATGCTGGAATCCAGAGTCCCCCTTGGGCAGAATAATAATAATAATAATTGTTATATAATTGTTACTGAAACAGGCAGTAACGTTGCCAAGTCAGGAAAATCCGAGGTACAGTAGAGTCTCACTTATCCAACATAAATGGGCTGGCAGAATGTTGGATAAGTGAATATGTTGGATAATAAGGAGAGATTAAGGAAAAGCCTATTAAACATCAAATTAGGTTATGATTTTACAAATTAAGCACCAAAACATCATGTTATAGAACAAATTTGACAGAAAAATTAGTTCAATACGCAGTAATGTTATGTTGTAATTACTGTATTTACAAATTTAGCACCAAAATATCACGATGTATTGAAAACATTGGATAATCCAGAACGTTGGATAAGCGAGTGTTGGATAACTGATTCTCTACTGTACTTGACACCTTGGATGCAAAATCTGAGACATAGGGACATCTGCTCACCTCACTAAGCATGATACATTAAGCACCAATCACAATTGCTCAGATGACTTAGTTCAAATGATAGAAGTCAATTTTAGCAAAAAAGAAAGTGTTTCTATGATTGTAATTTCACACTATGTATTGCATTAGAAAAAGAGAAAGGGGAACAACACATATACTTTGGGATACCTCTGCAAGAATTACTTTTAAGAATATATGGACATTGTAGTCCAACAAAAGAAAGCTTCCCTCCCAGACTCCTCAGAAGCAGAAAGAAAGAAAGAAAGAAAGAAAGAAAGAAAGAAAGAAAGAAAGAAAGAAAGAAAGAAAGAAAGAAAGAAAGAGAGAGAGAGAAAAGTCTTCAGTGGTTGCACCAAAGTAATCCAAAAGAATACACACACATACATAGAGATAATTTTCAAGTTGATGCTCTTCCCTTAAGTTTCCTCTCCTTTTTTCTTGGAGGTCAAAGATGAAGATCTAGTGCCCAGAAATCTGGGAGCAATTACAGGCTGCTATGCTCTTCTAGATCTTCCAGATCTATGTTCCTTTATCATTGGTTACCCTGGTTAGAGCTGATAGAATTTGGAGAGTCACACATTGCCATCCTCTGGTTACAAGATAGTAAACTCATCTAGAGATAGTCTGCTATATAGTCTGCTATCCATGGCAGCATAATAACAGGTTTGCATATTAACCTTAATCTTCCCAGTTCATTCCCAGTCTAATTTCATTTGGTCCTTTCTTTTCCCTTTCCTCATCAACCTTATATGGCAAATACTCCCTCCTGCCAGAACAGTTGATTTAAACAGTTAGTCAAATGCTGACTCATTGAGCTGGTTGAGCGGGAATATGTCTGATGGAGGCGAGCAACTTCCCAAATGGACATAATTGAAGCCTAAGGAGATTTTTCCTCTACAAACTCATGGGTTTTCAGATGCAGATATTTGCATATTAATAACAGGCTCTTCAGACTGATTGGCTTAATGTGTTTAGAGTAAGTATAATTAAATGTCAAGGGAGATATATTATGAAGTAATGAAGCTGGAGGTAATTTTTCAGAAACTGAACCCCAACAAAGACACTTCAAATAATAAACAGTTTTTAACCTTCCTTTTAAAAGGTAATTTGCGTAGTCTGTACTAAGACATATCATTTTTAAAAGTTACTCAGCCAAACAAACAATGGTCGGGTTATTTCATCTCCAGGAAGAATTTTTGAAAGTGGCTTTCTCTGCACAGAGTGGCTTTCTTTGCATAGATACAAAATTCAATCAATCTGCCCTAGAATTAAGTTGTCATACTTTTTATATGGGATATGACTCCATTACTTCTGTCTCTTATTGCATTTTAGAAGTACAGTGGTTCCTTGGTATTTGCTTGGTTTTGGTTCCAGGATCTTTGTAGACACCAACATCCATGGATGCTCAAGTCTTCTTACATAACATGATATAGTAAAATAGTAGGTAAAGGTAAAATGGTGAACAACTTAAACGAGTGCCAGTGAAAGCCTGAGGATATGTGAAATGGAAAGACTTCACATCAGTGTAGTGTTTGGTGCACAGAAAAATTAAGGTTTGCTTTTGGGATTTTTTTTTCAAATATTTTCCATTTGTGGTTGGAAAATAGTTCACCAAGGAAAATAGTTTTCTAGATTCAGATCTGTTTCCTCCAGCCACGTGTCTTAATAGTATAGTCTTAAACATTTTTGTTTTGTTTTGTAGTAGCATGTTTAATTGTGAAAATGGTACAGAGTACATTTCTGTACAGCGTTTCAGCTCAAGGTGTATCTGCACTGCACAGTCAGAGCAGACTGGTATCATTTTAACTGCTGTGACTGCTTTCAGTGGAAACCAAGAACCTATAGTTTACCTTTTAATATAGTTGTAGTGATAGTCATGGAGCTCCGGTGGCAAGGTGTGTTAAAGCACTGAGCTGCTGAACTTGCAGACCGAAAGGTTGCAGGTTCAAATCCCGGGAGCGGAGTGAGCGCCCGCTGTTAGCTCCAGCTTCTGCCAACCTAGCAGTTTGAAAACATGCCAATGTGAGTAGATCAATAGGTACCGCTCCGGCAGGAAGGTAACAGCCCATGCAGTCATGCCGGCCACATGACCTTGGAGGTGTCTATGGACAACGCCGGCTCTTCGGCTTAGAAATGGAGATGAGCACCAACCCCCAGAGTCAGACATGACTGGACTTAACGTCAGGGGAAACCTTTTCCTTTACTTAGTGATAGGTGTGATCTTGGGCCCCATCTACACTGACATATAATCCAGATTATCAAAGCAAATAATCCACATTATCTGCTTTGAACTGGATTATATGAATTTACACTTCCCTATAATCCAGTTCAGAGTAGATAATCTAGATTTTATATGGCAGTGTAGAAAGGGCCTTTTATTCCACTTGCAAGAGCAACTTATTTACTCTCGTCAGTAGAAAGGAGGACTAAAACAACACGATTGATTGATTGCAATGTTTATAGCCCATCCTGTATCTCAAGATCGCCATTTCAATACAGTCAGTTTAGTACAATTAATGGTAACATTTTTAAAAAAGTTGGAAAATATATCAAATAGTTTAGTTTAGCTACAACAATTTAAAGTACTGCATTCATAACAGATGTAGACCACGTAAAATCAATTACAGGTAGTCCCCAAGTTACAAACATCCAACTTACAAATGACTCATACTTAAGAATTGGGGGTAATGTAGACTATAATGGAAGTGGGAAATTGTTGATTTTCCACTTCCATTATAGTCTACATTGTGTCAGTGTCTCTTCTGGGCACTGTATCAAGGTTAAAATTGAAAGTTGAAAATGGTAAAAAATAGTTTCTTGAGTGCTGGGAAACCTAAGCAATAAGAATCCTGGATTGAGGAGAATCTTTACGTTTCAGAGATTATTCTGTGTAAGAAAATTCACACATGGGTGTTTTGAACAGAAAGGAATATTTTATTTAGAAAAAATTGCATTTTCATCATACATAATATTATTTTCTGTTTAAGAAATGCTGTCTTATGCGAAAATTGCAAATTTTGCCAAAAAGAAATTCTGACCTTTCCCATAACAGGAAGAATATTGCTAAAATTACTTATAATGCCATTGAGAGCAGATTTCTCCTTTGTGGAGAGAAAAAGTGGGGTATAAATAAACATGATGATGATGATGGTGATGAAAAATTTCAACCCTTTCAAGTTGTGTAGGGGAAAGCCAGAAGAAGTCATAAATGCAGCACAAGATATACCTGATATATTGTGATACACAGACTGAGCAAATGTACTCTTAAGTTTGTTTTTGTTTTTTTTGTTTTTTAAAAAAAATTAATTTAAGGGCTAGTCATAACCACCATCTTCATATAGAGTGAAGGGAAACTTTTTGCTGTCTTTCTTCCCAAATTTCAACTCACAAAAAAGCCTAAATGAAAAAGAGATCATTGATCCTTTAAATGAATTGTATGTATTTTCCCGCTTCTTCACACAAACACACATTGAATACATACCCTGTTTCCCCTAAAATAAGACATCCCCAGAAAATAAGACCTAGTAGGGATTTTGCTGAATTGCTAAATATAAGGCCTCCCCTGAAAGTAAGACCTAGCCAAGTTTTTGTTTGGAAGCATGCCTGCCAAACAGAACACCAGAGCTTGCAGGACTGGGAAATGTACGTACCATAGAGTGTTGTACATGGAAATAATGGTGGTAACAAGAAATTCTTGATAAGATTCACAGTTTATCTGGTTATGCTGGTTATGTTTATCTCAAAAATGTCATGTTCTATCACTGTAAGAAAAATATCTGTTATGTTTTTAATTACATTTATTTCCATTCAAAGGGATCTTAGTTATATATAATAATGTTCCAGTATAACAAGAGCAGAAAAATAAAAATGCAAAAGGAGGAAAAAAATAACCATATATTATCTGCTGTAAATTTCTATTAAAAGCTACTTGCGGGGATGCATGTGTAGGTTTAACATCAGTTGATACTATTTATTTTTAATGTTTATTTTATAGAAAAACATGTTAATATGTATTTTTGTAGAAATACATTTTAACGTGTATTTATAGAATTTTTACGATGTTTATGTGTTTTAATTATGCTGTAACCTGCCTTGAGCCATGAGGAGAGATGGGAAAGAAATTGGATTATTTATTTATTTATTTATTTTACTAATAATAAAGATCACCACAGTCACTACACGCACCCCACCTGAACCCAGATATGAGATCAATGGTGAAAATGTAGATCAGGGTTCTCATCATTGAAAGGGAAGAGATGTCTCTTTCTTCTTGTGGCCACTGCTGCTGCCCTCCTGTCCAAGCACCTCCCCAGCAGAGCCCCGCTGGCAAAGCCACTTGCTCAGAAGACAGAACAAGGCACCTGACTATGTGGTCAATAGGGAGGCGATAGCCCAATTGATTCCTTCACCATTGACTGTATGATTGAGCACCTCTTTTTGAACTCAGAATAAGTGAGCTTGGATGCAGAGCTCTAGCAGAGAGGTGCTTGGCCGAAAAGGCAGCAGAAAGACAAACGATGGGGTGGGGGTGGGAATCAATGCAGGGCTGACAGGAGAGGCTGGTTTTCTTCCCCCTGGGCAGTTGTACAGATGAGAAGCTGCTTTTTCTGGAGCAAAGGAGAGGAGTAAGGGATTTCCTCCCCAAAGTCATTATGGCATGAGTGGAACTGCAGTTGACAAGGCAACATTTGGCCACAGTGCTGAAATAGCTAAATTTTGCCTTTTAGAAATGAAACAAGAACAAAGTGGTGTCCATTTGAATAAATGTGCCAGAAATGATGACTCTTAACACTGGCCATGGTGGATTACTTACTTCTAGTGGATATGACCCAGAATTAATACAAAATAACAGATATGCCTGGTTGTATTTAAGAAGATCTGAAGGTTGGTCCTTACCACCTACCTTCTTTGAATGAAATTTTAGAAAAAGATAACCATCTAAATTATACCCTTTACTTCACAAGATTTAGAGAGATGAGTCTGGAACATGAACAATAGTGATTATCCCCCTCCTTTTCCCCTCAATCACACTTTTGCTTGGTATATTACGTTCCAATTGTTTGTCCGTGTGAATCCCACAGAGTTTTTATGTCACAATTTTGACAACTTTTCAACCATATATTTCCAACAGTTGTTTGTGAGTGGTAAATAATATTTTTACAAAGATTTCAGCATATCATTGCAGCTACTTTATTATGGCATTTCCTTTAATCTGTTTGATCTTGCTACATGATCTGATAAGACATTAAATAGTTTCATATTTCTCTTTATCACAGAAAGTATTTGCTATATGTATTTTTTCAATATTTTATTCAAAATCTTTTGTCTGAAGAACCTATTCTTGTGTGACAAATATGTTGCCTTCTCTTCCCCCCTCCCCCCAGTGACCCATTCTATACCTATTTCCAGATACTCCCCTTCTGGGCTTTTCTGGGTATACATTTAATGTACTCACCATTTAGTGGTTTGATTTTCCATGTTTCAAGATAATTTCTCATGATCTCGTTTCTATATATGTTTTTGTTGTTTTAAAGTTCAAACTAGTCTACCCGTGTACACTAGTTAATATTGCATTCACTCAAGGACCTTTTTCTTTTCTTTGCAATTCACTTAATTCCCTGACCATCACATCAATATGATGTTGAGATAAAGCAAGGTTTTCTGTCACAGTTTTCTGAGTTTTTCTGTCTATTACATCTTATTATTTTTGATCTGGCAATCTTGGGTGATTGCAGAATGGAAGGCAAAGAGAGAGAAAAGGTTATGAATTAACAAGACATACACATTAAGTTTTATTATTCCTGGGGTTAAAAAAACTGTGGGTCAAATATTGATAGGTGCCCTAATCAATTACAAAGCGACTGACAAAACATTGAAATTAATTTAAAATAGATAGGATCACAAAAGGACAATTGCAAAAATTAACACTAATTGAAATGAACCACACTATAATTGATGCAATATCACTGATTCCTACATTCTTAAATTTATAGAATCCAGTCATTGACAGGCCAAAACTTCTGTCAGTTACACTTGATAGACTGTGAAACGAAAAGTATTAATGATTTATAATAACAATATATTATTAGTACAGATAACTACAGTAGAGTCTCACTTATCCAACACTCGCTTATCCAACATTCTGGATTATCCAATGCATTTTTGTAGTCAATGTTTTCAATACATCGTGATATTTTGGTGCTAAATTCGTAAATACAGTAATTACTACATAGCATTACTGCGTATTGAACTACTTTTTCTGTCAAATTTGTTGTATAACATGATGTTTTGGTGCTTAATTTGTAAAATCATAACCTAATTTGATGTTTAATAGGCTTTTCCTTAGTGCCTCCTTATTATCCAACATATTCGCTTATCCAACATTCTGCCAGCCCGTTTATGTTGGATAAGTGAGACTCTACTGTATTTACAAAAATGAATTATTCCACCAAGCTTAAGCAGTGTCCATGGTGTCCATGGTGGCTGGACCTTAGGGCGTTGTAGTCCAAAAAGATAATTTTTTAAAGTTCCGAACAAGGGGACACACATTGAGGACCTTCGGATACCTCTGGCTTCTGTCTTACGACCTCATCAGACGAGTAAAATTACCCGTCCTAGACACTTAGTCTTCAGTTGAGGCATGGAGCCTGCCGGCTCCCATCACACAATATCAATCTATTTCTGGCAGCACTCCATGCTGTAAGTGAAGTCCAAGTGTGATAAGAGACTGTATAGGAAATAACAGAGGAAGCTGGGTGGCGACGTTTCCAACACAAATTCTCAAGTTACTTTCTAAACAGAGCAAAGTGAGGGGCAAGGTGGGTGATGTGAGGTGTGGGGTGACATGTTCCTCTGCCCCCCTTGTCAAGGCTGCAGTGAAAACTTGTATTTCTGTCTTCTTTTGCCTATCTGTGATTTAGATTTGAATGAAAATTCTGTAAAGCAGAAGAGCTGGTGATGCAACAGAAGCTCTTTCTTCTTAGCAAAACCCAACACTAAACAAACAGTGTTTGCAATCCCTAGAGGAGTTTGGGAACAAAAGGTTGTTGAGTGTCAGTTTTCATTAGAAAGCTCCAGAGTTGAGGAGAAAGGAGCACAACTTGGATTAATCAAAGTAGGTCTCAATGGGGAAATGAGAAATCTCTTCTAATTTGAGAGTTGCAAAAGTGACGTTATTACATAGAGAGGGGTTGGCTTGCTTCATTGTCTAGAATTGGCAATTTCCATAAAGCACCAGCAGCTCACACTAGACTTGGTCCCAGATTAAATGGTTATGACTGAGATGTTGAAGTCAACCTATTTTTTCCTTTTTCAGCAGATGTCTGTGGAGTCAGTAGTCTTTAGTGAATTCTGTGAATTTAGTGATTGAATTCCTATCTACCTATCATCTGTCTTTCTTTCTGTATATCTGATTTCTGGACATATCATGTGAACACTATGTGGATAGTTCAGAAAGACTACTCAACACACCAAAATCTATTAGAAAAGTAAAATGTCAAAGATAACAACAAAAACTGTCATGCTCTGCTTCTCTGGGTATCGGGGCCAATTATCTGAACTGAAGCTTGAATAATATACATTTGGGGATGTAAACCCATTTCAGGACTAGAGTAGAGATTGTCCAGCCCCTCTCTTGTTTTAGGGTCTCTACGTCAAACATAATACTCTTTGCAGATACAGGCTTAATGAATCAAGAATCAAGATAGTGTCAACATCATCTGGAATTATAATTTACAAACTAACAGATTTGGAAGATTTGCTTTACTGGGTCATGTTGCCAGGGGATTCTGATAGAGTAAACCAATAGCTTTTCCAAGCCTTGCGGCTGATTCAAGAGGCAGAGCAGTCAGGCTTCCAGCAAACCAGAGGAATGTGAACTTCCGCCAACTCAAATGCAAAGTGGCAACTGCAGAAATGTATAAGAGGTGGAAAAAACGAAAGAACTAATGTGCCAAGCATTCAGGTTGTATAAAATGTAATGATTTCCTTGTTAAAGCAAAGAAAATCAATGAGGTGCACAGTTAATGGCATCAAAGGGATCCTTCTTGTCGATAACACTTAAGGAGCTGACTGCCTTCAGGAGGTTTGCAGATGTGCTTCTCGGAATAACCTCCATCTGGGAAACTCAGAGGTAGAGCACAGTAGGACACTGCTCTTTCCTTCTCTGACAGCCAGTTTTAATTCCTTAATTATGTGGTCCAACAGGAGAGAGATTATGGAAAACCTCCTTAGGCTTGGAGCTCTCATGTTGTCTGACATCCTAAATAAGAAAAGGGTTTTTTGCATCAATAATTAATCACAGCAATTAGGAGAGAGATTGTAATCTGCAATTAGCTGTGATCAGTGTTGATTCTACCAATTCTTTGCCCTAAAGGCCAGCTGGTTCCCTGCAGTTCAGGCTCAACACTTCTAAAGGCCAATTGGCATCATTTCAGAAGATGAGAGCTTACCTGTCAGGTCCGATAAAGAAGGAAATCAGAAGGGAATTTAACTCTCTTCTTCTGTCCTGAAAATCTCAGAAAAGATCTCAGTAATCTGCAGCAGGTGTATCAGTAGATTTAGTCAATGCCCATTTGAGACATATGTATATGCAGATGGTGCTAATCTTTACCAGCTGTGCTGAAATACATTGGAACTGACTATGAAATAACTGTGCTGGAGGAAAAATCATACTACAGTCATGATGGGCAAATGTAGGCCTAAATCCAGTTGCTAGTCCCATTTGATAATTTGCAAATCAGTACTTAGGTATATCTCAATAAGTCAACGATACTTCTGTTTGTGCATGCCTTCAAGCTGGCTGTACCCCATAAATTTCATAGAGTTTAGGCAAGGAATACCTTCCAACATTTCACAGATAAAAAATGTAGCCAAACAACAGATTATTTATAAGAAAGAAGCTATGAGAGGTTGCGGTAGTTTGTCTAGATTTCCAGGAAAGGCAAGCTTCCATCCCCTCCTCTCCTGCTTGCTGAGTTAATGGAGTGCAAACTACCATTGTCCTTTGAAATCAGTATTGAACTCAGTTTCCAGCTGCTAAGGTAAGCTAAGAACAAAGGGGAAAAGTGAAAAGAGAAGAGAAACTGGGGCATTTTAAAAGCAGAAGTGTTGTAGCTCAGCCGTCACAGCCTGTCATTCAGTAGGAGATGGAGTTTGATTCAGAGCGCAAATCAGATTACTGACCTGTTCAGGACTTGGATCGAAGCTCGGGCTTTGCAGGTGCCCAAGGTTGTGGTTGCAGAGGATCCGTTAACTGGGGAACATTTTGATGACCAGTCAAGGTTGAGTCCGCCAGATGTTGTTGTTGCAGAGGAATGTGTTGATTTTGATCAGAGAGAGTCCTTCACGAGGGATAGGAGTAGAAGGGAGGGCGTGAGACGAAGCCAGTCTTGGCTCTCAGATGCGCTAATGAGTAAGTTTCTCATGTGAAGTTCTGGCTGTCTTAATTCTCACCATGCCGCAGCCTTGAGAACTCTTTAAAGATGGCTTGCTCCTTGTTCTCGCTGTAGTGTCAACTTTGCCATCCTTGGGAGAAGAATCCAGGTTCCAGCTCCTTGCTCCTTGACTACCTTGTTCCAGTATCTTGCTCCATGTCTGCCTTGTTCTGGTGTCTTGCTTCATGACTTCCTTGCCAAGATCGTGCCTTGTGACTCCAGAGTACTTCTTGCCTTGTTTACTTTGGCTGCAATGATACCTCGTTGCTCTTAGCTCATGTGGATTACAGTTCGTGGATTACCAGTGTTCTGTTCTTGCTCCTTGTGACTTTCAGCTGCTCCTGTTTGGACGGTGTTTATAGACTAGTTCTGATTGTGGATTACAGCTTTGAAAGACTTTATTGGACTTAACATTTGAACTGTGGAAAACATTTGATTATGGACCCTTTACTCTACTGACTTTAAACGCTATTTGCTTGCATCCTTCAATAAACTGCTTGTTTGCTTATGATTCTGGCTCCAGTGTGGTTTTCAAGGTGCCCACGCAGCCTTGGGGTGAAACAAGAGGATAAATTGAAATTTATTTATTTATTTATTTACAGAATATCTATCCCAAGGAAACTCAAGGCAGCTTACAAAATCTGGAAAAATTCAATGCCAATAACACAACACAATAAAATAGAACATAGCACATTTAAAACAATTAGACATTAGTAAATAAAAACAGTATACAAAGCTTAAAACATATAAAATGCTTAAATCCATTCATCCAGGAACCTTACGCATAATCCTTTGCTCAGACCGTGTTGAGCTATAAGCTTATTCATTAAACGCTTGTGCACATAACAATGTCTTTAGTTTCTTCCTAAAGCCCAAAAGAGATGGAGCCTGCTGGATGTCACTAGGGAGGGTGTTCCACAGCCGAGGAGCCACCACTGACCTCAGAAGATATGCAATAAGGCTACCTAGTTAGATTTAGGTCACAATCTGATTTTCAGAACAGTTAATACAGACTGTAATTTTGTAGTAAGCGGAGTATTCCAGCTGGTAGAAATTGGGTTAACTTTACAGTATAGATGTATCCTATGACTCTGGGAGCTCAGGATTTGAATCTCCACTAGACCCTGGAATCACACCAGGGGGTTCTGGGCAAGTCAGAGATTCTCATCCTCAGGCAAAGACAATGATAAACCCCCTCTTTCGCCAAGAAGCCCATGTGATAGATTTTCCTTAGGATCACCATAAGTCAGAAATGACTTGAAGGGGCACAACAATATTTGCTTTGCATGGAACCATCCCATTTTGCAAAATACTTTCATGAAATTGTCACAAAACAAATCTCAAAATGAGAAGAATCTTGTGAACTTTTAAAATTTTTCGCTTAGATATGAAATAATGAAATAAGTGAAATTTTACATGTTTCAGGTGCAAGTGAGTAGCTAGCTGCTTATCTTTCATTAAAAATTCTGTAATTTGTTCAGTGTATATCATTGGCCAATCACATGGAGTAGAACTTTATTTTCTTCTTCACACCCCTTTTCTTCTGGATGTTTTTTCATTGCTGATTAGCTATGTGATAAGAATGCATTTGGTTGTTATCCATTCAGCTATCCTTTGACCCAAGGACACATTTTGGGGCTTGAATGGTTTTCTGAGCAAACATAGTCATGGTTGAAACTAAGAATTCTGCAAATGGACAAGAGGAATGGAATCTAGTATGGTGTTTTAACAAACAAATATGGACAGTTTCATACTCTGACTTTCAGGTATTTAATTTTAATCCACACCATCCAGGCAGTGCTTATCCACTGTGCATCCATATCCTCTTAGGGCTGTTGAAGGCTGACAGATGGTAGAGTAAGAATTTCTATGAAAAACGAACTCAATATTTTTGCCAGTGAGTCCATCCATCTCATTTGTAATTTGCTATTGAAGCAAGTACACAAAGCAAGCCTCTTGAAAATTTTCTCAGTCCTAGTGCAACAGAATAGTCAATAGGCTATGCTGTGGGGAATGAAGTTGAAGAGGCAGAGTAACAGGAGCACAAGGAAAGCCACTGTGTACAATAAATAACAGCTAGATATACAGTTAGACATATATAATCAGCAGTGCCAGGGTGGGTGGGATGAGAATCACTTTCCTGATCATTCATGACATGATTGGAACCTAATTGGGCCAGCTTGTTAGGACACAGGATGTTGACAAATGCAAGCAACTAAACAGACTGCTATTAAAAGTCCAAAACAATCAGGCTTCAATTTCTACCTTTAAGCAGTGACTCTTATACCCTTGTCAATTGGATTCTAAATATACTTTTCCCATGATTGAATTACAGGAAATAGACTGAGGTGGGAGCTACTCAATATGAAGCCTCTCATGTCCATGCAACATAACTTTTGGTGTATACTAGATGCTCCTGGCTCTTAGGAAACAGACTTCCTTGGGGCCAAAGTAGCAGGCACACACAGAGGGAGGTGTATAGGTGAAATCATCAGAGTTTAACATGGTAAAGGGATTCCACCCTTTTGAAAAAGAGGGAAAGAATACCAGTTTCTTGGGTAATATAAACACATAGCTGTGTTACTCTAGACCAGTGTTTCTCAAACTCTGCTACTCCAGATGTTTTGGACTTTAGCTCCCACAATTCCTAACAGATGGTAGGCTGGCTGGCATTTCTGGGAGCTGAAGTTGAAAATACTTGGAGGAGCAGAGTTTGAGAAACACTGCTTTAGACTATTAGAATGCAAAGGGATCTTATACCCTTTGCATCTTAAATCCCCCTTCTTTCAGAATTTAGTCCAAACAGCAGCCTCAAATTATGGAATTTAGGAGGGGTGGTGTCCAGATACCCACCCATGCTGATCCGAGATCAGCACGGGTGGGCAGGGACACTGCCAGCCTCCCCCTCCCTGCTCTCCATTTCCCCCTGCACTTACCACAAGAAGGCTCTGACACAGGCCTGAAGCTTTTCTTCCTCCCCCCTCCCTTAGAAGCCATCCTATGCTAAAGGATGTGCTTAAAAGAAATCATATTAGCAGCCTGATCTATACTAGAGGGCTAGACACTGTTTCCATCATTAATATTACAGGTACAACAAGAATTCTCAAGTTACTTTCTAAACAGAGCAAAATCATTTGTCCTATTGTGTGCCTAAAGATGTCTGAGGACAATTGATACGAAACAAGAAACATAGCTGTGAATCAATTACTAAAGGGAACATGTGTCTCTTGAGAATGCAGATTCTAATCCACATCTCAGTAACTTTTATCTTCTTATTCAAATGATCCCATTTGCACTCTCATCAGACTGATTTCCATTGTTTTCTTCAAGGAGCAGAGAAATATCCAGAAGACCTTTTTATTTCAGTTTGTCAATGATATCAGCAGCAGCAGCTGATAGTTTTCAAGTCAGAGGGGTGGTGTACCCATTGTGGGTTTTCACCTGAACCTTAGATACCTTCCTTAAAGTTTAAACTAAAACCAGAGCAGATTTGCCACCTCATTGTCATAGAAGGCACTGGATATTTGTTCTTATTTTGTGCTATTGCTACTAATATTAATACTGGTGTATTGCTGCTCTACTGTACATTTTTTGGGGGGCACATTTTGTTCAGATGGGATTTGCCATTGTTTCTGGAGCTGAGACAATGTGATTTTCCCTAAATTGGTGGGTTTTGGAACCATGGCCTTCCAGAGTCCTAATTCAACACATAAGACACACTGGCTCAGACAGAAAGATATAAGGAGAAAATAATTTCTGCTATTCTAGAAGAGTCCGTGTGGTGTAGTGGTTAGACTAAGGACCTCATCACATGGCAATTGGACTCCATCCTAGGACACTGCCAGAATAGAGCCAGGACAGAGCCCGGCAGAGCCCATCACATGATGCAGAGCTTCATCTGGTGGGAATCCATCCTGGCAGCATCATAGGATGGAGCCCTGATAACATGGGTGGCTATCTGTGTTCTCATTAGCTAAGCTGGGGACTCCTGGGCAAAGGGGGGGGGGGGGGGGGAGGAGCCAGGAAGCAAAGTTTTTCCCCCATGTGATGGGGAAGGGGGCGATGTGGGGCACTTAACACCAGTTTGCCCTGTTGCCCAACAGATTTCCCTGCTGTCCCCTAGCTTAGAGATCTTGGAAAATGCTGATCCTGAAACCCATTGGGTCACCTTGGAGGACCTTGCCTTAATTCACAGACTTGATGTTAGAAAAATGTGGGAGAAAGAAGAAACACTATCTGCCTTGGTCTCATTAGAAGAAGGGCTGTAGATATAACTAATGTACAAAGTTTCATATCCTCTAAGCTTGTTAAGACTTCTTACAGTGTCTGGATAAGCAGCAGTCCCCCTTAAATGCCAAAATTATGTAATTGTTCTGCAGGCCTGAGTCTGCCATGTTGAATACCACTGATCAAGTGATGTTTGGCAGCTCACCCCCTCTGCACTCTTCCACTCTTTTTTCATTCTTTTGCAGGCTGTCTGCTGAGCCGTGTCTGTTTCCTATGCTGTTATTTTAAAAAGACTGTAGAATGAGCATCAGGTTACTTATCAGTGAGGTAAAAGGAGAGGCAAGTATGTGGTGCGGAGAAAGAGAGCTTCTCTGATAAGATGTAGCTTGACAGATATAGCATGGAAACAGATGCCACAGGTTACAGCTGTAATGAGATACATAAATACTGAGGTCTGCTTAAATAAATGGAGGCATCCTCTTCCATAAAGATGTCTGCTGGAGCCCCAGACAGCCATACCTGTGTATTTCAGCACCAGCAGTCAGATCTGTTTGATATCGGAGGCAGAAAAATACATTTAGCTTTGGGGTTTTAATCAGTAGGTTTTATTTTCCACCATCCAGAGTGGCACCTCACATTTTAACAAGCATTTGAGACTTGCTCATGCTCAGTGACTGAACTGCTAGGGACCTAAATGGAGAAAGCCGCTAAGGTTTTACAGAGCTTCAATTCAAGAAGAATATTGACATGTTATAATGTATCCAGAATAGTGCAACCAAGATGGTAAATGGTCTAAAAACCAAGTCATATGTTGTTTCATACAGAGAAGAAAATCTGTTGAGAGGGTAAAGTAGTCATTGTTAAATATTTGAAAGGATTTCATGTGGAATAAGCATCAGAAATTAGGACACCAACTAACAGAATTACAAGGGAAACAAACCTATCTAAAAATAGGAATAACTTCCTGACAGTAAGAACTGTTTGAAAATGGAATACTGTAGATGGCTTCAGAAACAGATGGACTTTTGTTAGGAAGTCTTTAAACCAAAGTCTTCTTTTGAGAGGGCTTAGTTTTGTATTGTTTTGGATAGCATGGATTTGGACCAGGTGACTCTTCAAACCCAATCATTGTATCAGACTTTCGAGAACCAGTGACATTAATCTTTTAGCAAATCATTCAAAGTATTTGAATTCTCACCCCGCCCCTCCCTTCTTTCAGCCAAGAACATAAAGGTGCAAGACACTGCTCTTAAACTCTGGCATTTCAGGGCCATCCTCTCTACAAAGTGCTGAATGCATTTGACTATTGGCAAAGAATGGCTTGCCAAAGAGTGAATGGGGTTGTTGTATGTCTTTCGGGCTGTGTGGCCATGTTCCAGAAGTATTCTCTCCTGACGTTTCGCCCACATCTATGGCAGGCATCCTCAGAGGTTGTGAGGTATGGATAAACTAGGCAAGGAAAGGAAAAAATATATATCTTTGGAGAGTCCAGGGTGTGGCAAGAGTCCTTTGTCACTGGGAAGCCAGCATTAATGTTTCAGTTAATCACCCTAATTAGCATTGGAAAGGTTTTGTCTCTTGCCTGGGGGGCATCCTTTGTTCAGTCATTAGCCATCCTTGGGACTCCTCTGCCCTCAAAAAAGAAGCACAATCAAAGCCCTGACAGATGGTGCACAAATAATCTGTGAACCTCACCTCCCTAAGGTGAACGAAACCACCTAAACTGGGCTCTACAGGCCAATGGATACTCCACCACAGACATCAGAAGAGCTGCAAGGCCAAGAACAAGCCATGAGAGTCAAGACAAAGATCCACCCAGAGGAAAGGTGTTCTCACCATACATCAGGGGAACCACTGACTGCATAGGCAAACTGATGAAGAAGCACAACCTACAAACTATCTATAGACCCACAAAGAAAATCCAACAAATGCTATGGTCAGTGAAAGACAAGAAGGATCCTCTCTCCTCTGCAGGAGTCTACCGGATACCATGCAGCTGTGGATAAGTCTACATAGGGACCACCAAACGCAGCGTCCAAACAAGAGTCACTGCAGACTAATTCAACCAGAGAAATCAGCCATAGCAGAGCACTTGATGAACCAGCCTGGACACAGTATATTATTTGAGAACACAGAAATGCTGGAGCACTCCAACAATTATCATGTCAGACTACACAGAGAAGCCATTAAAATCCACAAGCATGTGGACAACTTCAACAGAAAGGAGGAAACCATGAAAATGAACAAATCTGGCTACCAGTATTAAAAAAACTCTAAAATCAAAACAGTAGATGGGAACCAACACTCTGAGGGCAGAGGAGTCCCAAGGATGGCTAATGACTGAACAAAGGATGCCTTTAGATGTGCCATAGATGTGGGCGAAATGTCAGGAGAGAATACTTCTGGAACATGGCCACACAGCCCGAAAGACATACAACAACCCTGTGATCCCGGCCATGAAAGCCTTCGACAACACAAAGAGTGAATGAGCTGCATGTTTCAGAATACAATCCAAGGCAATGCATAGCAACATTTTTTAGTTAAATAAAGCCAGTCAGGAAACAATTCATGTTAATCGAGTCATTAAAAAACAAAGTGAAATGGTAGTTGATATTTTGATGAGCATCATTTAATGTGTGGTAAGATCTTGATTCTGGTTCTCCTGAATACACACAATGGACCTGATTTGTAATCACTATATCTCTGCAACTACACACCATGAATGAAGTAATAGAGTTTCAAATGATTGCTGCTAGGTGCCTCTCCCATCACACAAAAAGCCCCCAGCCTCAGCCCTTCACAAGATGGTGGTCCCGCAACATAAGGCATAAGGAGATATTCCTGGCTTGCAGAGTTATTTCTTAGATTTGTTTCTGGCTCAAAATGGTTAGTAAAACTTAACAACATGATAACTCATCAAACCATTTGTAACTTTTTGTGTAATTGTAACATGTTGCCATCATAAAATATACTGCTTTGAAATTGGGTCCATCACTATAGTTTAAAGACCTTTCGGAGACATATACTTTCATTAGAGAAAGAAAACACTTGCTCTCTAAGATGTCCAAGGCAATTTAGTTTTTTGATGTGATTCTCTGGTTTTCATTCAATCCAAACAATTGTTCATTTTCCCCCTTCAAGTTCATTTCTCCATTGTTTACCATGACTTGAATTTTAATATCTGCTTTCATTGCAAAACAGTTGCTTCTCACTCTCACACAGATACCTACAAGTACCTAAACATACACACCTATATAAGCCTGAGACCTACTGTAGGTCCCAGTTAGAATAGCCCCACTGAGTCAATGGGATTTACACATGTGTTAATAATCAGTGATTCTATTCTAGCTGGAATGAATGACAGCATCTAGGCCAGTGGCAGGAAATACATACCCTTTCAAATGTTGTTTGACTGTACTTTCCAGCAATCCTTACTGGCATAACTAGTGGTGGTGAATGCTGGGAGATATTGTTCAACAACATCTAGAGGGCATAACATTCTTAAACCCATCTAGGAAAGAAAAATAACAAGCTTATAAACTCAATATAATTGTTTCAGTCCAATTAAGGTAGAGTGTTACAGGAAAGTAAAGTATAATGGAGAGAAGGAAGACTAACACGTCTCGACTTACATTCTCATCTAGATATGTTACATCTTGTGTAGATACTGGAATTGATTTCAGCTTGTTGGTTGTTGAAAATCATCTCATCTCTCTAGGTTTTAATTGTTAATTTTAGATGTTTTATCCAGTGATCAATTTATACTATGCATTTATGTCTGTATGTTTAAAAGCAATGACAATCTGGCAAGATGGCACTACCTGGAGGAATCCTCCACCCAGAGGCGGTTCAACCGCCAGGCGAACCAGGCACTTGCTTGTGGCGCCATTCTGTAGGAGGGCGCAGTTGAGGCACTCCCGGGTGCACGTGCATGCGTGCGCGCACACCCCTGCTTCCTCTCGGCTTTGGTCTGGGCCCACTCAGCCGGCCGAAGCCAAGCAGGCCAAGGCCGAAGCGGCGTGTGTGCATGTATGCACATGCACCCGGGCACACACACCCCCCCGTTTTCTCTTGGCTTTGGGCTGGGCCCGCTCATCTTCGGGGCCTGCGCCCGGCCTTCAGGGCCTGGCCCAGGACCAGGTCCACCTCTGGGGCCAGGCCCACACCTATGGCAGGCATCCTCAGAGGTTGTGAGGTTTGTTGGAAGCTAGGTAAGTGGGGTTTATATATCTGTGGAAAGTCCAGGGTGAGAGAAAGAGCTCTTGTCTGTTTGAGGCTAGTGTGAATGTTGCAATTGGCCAGCTTGATTAGTATTTAATGGCCTTGCAGATTCAAAGCCTGGCTGCTTCCTGCCTGGGGGCATCATTGGTTGGGAGGTGTTAGCTGGCCCTGATTGTTTCCTGTCGGGCATTCCCCTGTTTTCAGAGTGTTGTTCTTTATTTAGGCTTTTCCTTAATCCCTCCTTATTATCCAACATTTTCACTTATCCAACACTTTTATTTTTCAGTGATTAGTTGGGGGGGGGGGTGCCAACATTCTGTTCGCCTACACTTGAAAATTACCTTGGGCCTGCCCTGCCTCCACCTTGTGTGACTGTGGAGCTGAACAAACAACTCCTCATATGTATGCTTGCCCACAATGCCTTGCCTCATGCATGGAGGAGGAGTTGTTTAAAGCTACGGACAATGTGATTGCTGCTGCCCGCTTTTGGTCCAAAACTATTTAGCTGTTTGTGATTCCTTTATTTTATCACTTTTAAACTTATTTATTATGCAGTGCTTTTGACACTAAATAAAAAATAAAATGTATGTATGAGTAATTTAAGTTTTTTTCTTTGGCTAATTTTGTCTGTTATTAAGTTTAAAGTTAGATCGCTTATATTGCTTGATGTGATCTGTTTTGATCTAATTTGTATGTTTTTCTTTGTTGGCTTTGAATGTTTACCATATATGCTGGAAACCGCCCTGAGTCCCTTCAGGGAGATAGGGCGGTCTATAAATGAAGTTTTATTATTATTATAACCCACATCCATGGAATGTGTCGTTTCATATATCCACATCTGACAAAATACATCTTCTCTGGGTATTTTCTACGTCTTCCAGCACAAAATTATGATAATCTTTGACAAGAACTCCTTCACTGCAACAGGCTTTGCTATTATCCATAGTTTCCCATATTGTGTCAAAGTGCTATAATTCTCCAGTGTGGATACAGCCTGAATAACTGATAGGTCTAGTCTATCTGCTGTTCAGGTACTTAACTCCCGTGTTCAAAGCAAACTTCCCGAAGTGTAAATTTAATCAGCATAGGTCCCCATGTAATACTTTCAAATTCAAAATAGTTCATATTAATTATTTCAGCAGTTCTTATATCAATTTTAAGTCTGGCATTGTGGTGACTTGAGTATGTATGTAGAGTTGGGGAAGCTTGTAAATTGCATCAATTCTTAACAGTGCAATTCTAAGGAGACACATCTCCTGCTTTACAAACAATTGCCCTTTATTTTATATCATTCTCTGTATAAGGAATGGCTAACTTCAGCAGGCTTGTCTCCTCCTGGGTCATCCTAGGAACTAGAGAGACTACCAAAGGCTTCCTAGTTCATGGCTTGATCTTCCATCCACACATTCTGCCTTAGCCCTCTGGCTTATTAGAGCAAAACAATAAAACAATAAATCTTGAATATGTGATCATGAAACTCAAAAGTGCCTCTCCCATTTCTGTTTCTATAACTGCATTTGGGGCCATATTAATTTCATGTGTATAAGAGACAACTACAAAACAATAGATGTAACTTCCATGCTAAAAGAGTTTCGGCATCCCTGCATTGCTAATCAGTGTCTGCTTACTTTCAGTACTTATAAACATTGTGATCCAGTAAAATATCTATATCTGAGCACTAGACACTCAAACCAAACTCTACAATGCAAACACAAGAGCATGTTTGCAAGTTGAAATGCAAATTCAAATCCTGTTTGCAGTTTGCCAAAGGCTGAGAATAATGGTTCTACAGAACTCGTATTGAAAAGCTACCAGCAAACGAGAGAGGTGGATACATTACAGAGAGATACATGTGAAGCCTCCTTTACTGAAAACCACAAGCATTCCATGCAGTTGTGAACAAGCCTAGAAAAGGACAGAATTCATTACCAGCAGTTTTCTTAATAAAATGGAAGAACACGGTAGTGTTTACTTGACACTATGTGTGCCAGCAAAAAAATCTCCATAAAGCTTGATAACAATTCCACCATATGAAGGAAAGGGTTAAGTAGACTCAGAAAGACATCTTTCCCACTTCTGTTATTTGAGTCCCCTTCTACAGAGCCATACAAACTCCAGATTATCTGCTTTGAACTGGATTATTTTGCAGTGTAGACTCAGGTAATCCAGTTCAAAGCAGATAATGTGGAACATTTGCCTTGATATTCAGGATTATATGGCAGTGTAGAAGGGCCCTGAGATCCTGTCACCAATGCAGGTTGAACCTTATACAGCATATGTTTAGGATTTTAAAGAGTATTTTCTATGTTTTTAAAACATTTAAAATGGTTTTTAATCTTTGTTTTAATTTTTTTCTCTTTTCGTTGCCTCAGGAACTTTTGTTGGTTAGGAGGCAATAAAGAAATACCTTAAATAAAAATAAAATCAATGTTCTATTAAGAAGTTCTAGCTATATTCAACAAGAGCTGTGTTTGTAACTGTAGTTTACAGCTGTGCCTTGTGCTGTACTGCAGTTTGGCTATCAGACTCATTGCATTTCAATGAGCTGTGTCAAGCTATATCAAGAGGGGGAGTTATTTAATATACAATTTCTGTATGTATTAGTGTATTTGCACAAGGTATCATTCTGTCAGCTGAGTTGGGCTAATAGTACAGGTCCCAGTGACATGTGTGAGCATAGTGCAGTGACTAGCTATTTGTGACAGTACAAGATGGCTGTTTTATCCTAGCAAAAGGGCACGTAATAATGATAAAATTATATGGTGGACAGTTTTGAATACATTTCACTAGTCCTGAGCGTAGGCCCATCCAGCTATTCTGGAGCAATTTTTGAATAGTCCTACAGACAGTGGTCTGTCTGTTTAGTATTTGATTTTTTAAAAACCCTTTATTTCTTTTTCCAAACAGAGCACAACCATCTTGGCACTTCAGCATATTGCTTGAAATGTAAATAAAACACCAAGTGAACAAATGCTGAAGGCAAGAAACACTGTGAAGTAACAGCAAAGAGTGTCAAGATGCCACACTCTGATGGCAGATTGATGCTTTCATCAGAATCTCCTTCATCTTTTCCCTCTCCCCCCCTCTGTTTTTAGAGCCTTGCAATAAGTGGGAAGGTGTTTTGTTTTATCTCCTTTTGCCCGCATACGCAAAAACCTGATAATTCTGCATTAACAAGCAACTTTCATTTTTAACCCTACTACATCTGTCTTAGGAGCAGCAAGGCATCTCCAGAAAAAGAGAGCCCAGCTAAATTATGCTTATGTCATTTTTCTGAGATGAACTCCCTGATACACAGCATTTGCACTGAGGACATAAGTATTTCAAGAAAAGTCGCTTTTCTGTTGCAAATGAGAGTTGAAATTTTATTATCTGTCTTGTGGCTTTTTTGTCTCTGATCTTCTCAAGCCCAGTAAGGAAAGTGGCATTTGCCTGCATTGAAATCCCCAAGTGCCATCTTTATTGACATCAGAGTTGTGCACCCCCCCCCCAAAAGCCATACTCACCTCTACTCTGATACAATAAGAAGGTAAAGGTAAAGGTTTTCCCCTGATGTTAAGTCCAGTCGTGACCGAAGGAACACACAAAGTACAACCAGTCTAAAAGTGAAAGGCACCATCAATCTTAACCAAAATCTCCTAGCCCTTTTTTGAAGATGGTGCCCTTTGTTGACACTGTGCTGTTGTACATACTACCCTCTTGTCTTTTTGCAGATTGGCCTATAGTTTGCCAAGCAGATGAAGACTATCCAGGACTAAAGATGTTTTTTCTTGTGTCCAATCATGCCTTAAATCCCCACAATTTTACTGAAAAAACCTAAGCTCTACTTTGGCTATTTATTCTGTGTACAGGAACTCCCATCCAAACATTATCCCAAGGAGAGCCAGCCTACTCAACCTACAAGAATGGTGTGCCACAATGAGAAAACAATAGGGAGATGACTATGGCATGAGTATTGTAAGCTAGCTGTGACCTGCAGAATGTTTCATGTAGATTAGGCAGAAGTAGTTCTGTGGAGTTCCTCAGCAGAAGAATGGGTAAAATAACATAGGCAATGCACACCTTTCTTATTTATTCCCAGTGGTTTTGTAACCACAGCATTTTCCTCTCTGTTGTTTAATGTCAAACAGAGGCTTTTGTGTCAGAAGATCTGAAAAACCCAGAGGCAAAACTAAGAAATGTAAGACATAAAATTAAAAGAGCGTAAAAGTAGCACTGTCATGAGCACATTGTTTGGGCTTAGCAATCAAGAATAAAGGAGACCTTGAATTTTAAAAATCCTTAGAGGTTAGGCAAAAATATTTTGCAATGGGAAGCACACATTGCATGCAAATATGTCTGTAGAATCCAGCAGCTCTTTTCCTAAGGATGAGAATTTTGACAGGGTGGCTGAGCCCTTTCATCATCTACAGTTGGAGTTAGTCACACATTTGTCTACTTGAACTGTGCCCCAAGGACTTTTATCTTGCAAGGTCCCAAAAGTAAACTGGAAGAATATGGTAGAAAAGAGGGCAAAAAGGTAGAGCTTACCACATTATGAATGGGAAAAAGGTCTAAGCTCCTTTCTATAGCAGTTTCACCATCAATCAAGAAGGCATTGTGTTTGTCATACCCCAGCCACCTTTGGCTTCTGAACCTGATCCAGAAATGAACTCTGACCAGGATGAAGCTTATTCTGACTTTTTACCTAGTCCACAGAGCTCTTTCCAATTACAGCTGCCGGCTGTTGATAGCTCGGATGATTCCTTAATTGGGAGAGAAAGTGAAAATATTCCTCTCATGGCTGAACCAGATGTTCTTAGTTCCCCAGAGAATGTGTCCTTCAACAGAAGGGAGTTTCTGCATCGCCAGAGATCTGAGAAACAAGAACTCCGCAGGAGTAACCGCTTGGCATCTTGAGGGGATAATGGATAGAAGGTTTTCCCTTGGGAACCTTTAGGAGTTTGGCTTTTCTTGTTTGTGATCAAATCTAAGTTCCATAAAAGTGCTTTGCACCGTGGACACTTTGCGGTGTCAATGTTGCTATTTCCTGAGAAAGGTTCATCGACTCTAGCTCCTGTTTCTTCCAAGCCAAGTCTCCAGATCCTGGCGGCCAAGCCGAGCCGCGACTCCCGAGTAGACCTGGATTAAGTCTACTTCCTTGCCTTGTTCTTGAACCAAGTACTGCCTCAGCTTCGTCACACTCCTGCCTTGATATCAAAGACTTCCTAGTGACTTTGGACTTTGTTATTCAGTCTTTCTCCCATGTTTTCCCCCGCTCAAGAACCTTCCAATAGTTTTGTGCGTGTTTCGGTTTCTGGACTTTGGACCATAATATTGGACATTTCCCTTCAATTCTTTGGACTAATTCATACCTTTTCATAAAGGACTATTATCTGCTCAACCTTTCCACCTATTCATTCCTGGATTTATAATTGTTTTAATAAAGATATTATATGTTTATTGGTCTCTGTCTGGTTTTCAGTGCTCACTCTGCCCTGGGGTGCAACAGTGTTTTTGTGTACATGTTTTCATACAAAGATAGTTCAGTGCTTAGAAAAGCCACAGACAAGCTTGGCAATTTTGAATGCTCTTGGTTGGAGTCAACTAGCTGCCAGTGCCTTGCACTCCCCTGAGCAGGGCTGGAACCTTGTTTTCCAGTAAATGAAACCGGGGGAAACTTACGTTAAAATTTGTATATATGTGCCTTCAGGTTGCCAAATTTTCATAAGGTTTTCTTAAACAAAGAATATTCAGAGCTGGAATGTAGTTCATGACAGGACTTCAGAGATATTCCTTCAAATCAGGCTTCAAATTCTGGCCATTTTGGTAACATTAAAATGATCACATCCATTTGAAAACTTAAGAAATATGCCATGCCACAAAACATTACTTTTGATAGCAGTGGCTTCCTTTTTCTTAGAGTGTGGTTCCAAGCAATACAAAAGCCACCCTGAAAGGTTTGTTTTAAGCTGCAGAGAGCCACAATCACGCCAGTATCCCAGGTGGTATCCATGTCAAATTAGAGTAGTCTTTTTAACACAATCTTTTCCTTGATGACTGTGTTCCCTTGCCTTTCATTACAAAATCCCTTCTACACTCCAAGTGGAATGTTGGCAAGGCCCACTTTACAAATGTATAAACATCATTTTCTCCAGTCAAGACTATAAAAATTATTGTCTGAATTCACACTGCCATTTCCATGTGGATCATGTTTTGCTTCTGTGATAAGACTTGCAAGCCTATGGGACTTGGAAGCTTGTATGGAGAAATGTGTGAATAAGTCACTTTGTGGGCTGAACCTTGTACCAAGCTTGTCTCTGTACACATAATTCTCTCTGTGTGTTTTCCTGAAGCATTTGGCTTTTGTTTCTTTCCCATTGTTTCCTTGGCAGATATTTAATGGCCCACATACCCTTTGGGGGCCATGGCCAGGTCAGTGGTAACAAAGCCAAAGATAAGGATAAATGATTGTGTCAGTGTGAGAGAGCGTTCAGGGATGGTTCTGCTGTGAGGGCCTGTGTGCAGTGATATGCCATTCTTTGTTCCTTGTACCCAAGGGCATTTGCATGGAAACCAGATCCGTGCTGCTTATGAGCTTACCTGCTGCTGCTCTTTTCTTCTTCACTTGGCATCCCAAGCCTATATCATTCAAGACACAATTGTCCATTCAGTTAACCACCATGAACCATAGAAAAGTAAGGAACAGATGACTGGAAGGAAAGGAAGGAGATTAGATAGAGAGAAACTGCCATAGTAATAGGCCTGGCAATCGTTTTTCCTCCTCATCTCACCACCTGAGCTGAAAGATGACTGATAGCACAACCCTTCAGTACAGATTTTCATCAACACCTGTTCACAAAGTTGCATATGGAGGAAATAGAGACATGGTGTGATGCAAAAAGGGGGCAGGAAGAAATCCATCCTTTTCAGTTTTGTAGAACCATGCTGGATTGAAGGGAAGGGGTACTTTCAACTCATCCAATTCCCAATCAGTTGAAGGCTGAATGAAAGATGTTCATGCTGCCTCTGCACTTTCCTCACTGAATAGCAGCAGTTCAGAGGTGAAAGCTCTTGGTTAACTGGCCTCGGGATTAAGGTCCCATCTACCCAGACATTATAAGTAGTACTCTTTGTGAATTTGATCCTGGATTTCATGATGTTCCTGCACTTTCAGTAGCTATCACATCCCCACATTGAGAAAAGTAAGAGAATGTTGCTGAATTTGCCTGAAACTCTGAAAAAAACCCACGTTTTTAGATGGCATTGACAGAAAGATCAGGTCTGATTCAGTCCACTGCCTACATGGTGAACTGGCACCATCCCCTTTCCTCTGTGTTTGCTATGCCCCAGAGCACTCTATGAGTCTCTGACAATTGTGCTGATGTCTGCACAGGATGCCCATGATGGCCAAGAGTTCACATAGAGCTTAAGGAGAGTCTATGCCAACATATAACTGATTTTGTGGGTAATATGATTGTCTTTGTGATAGATGTGGGTACATTTGTGTTTGTAGCAAGTCTTGTCCCTTTATTACCACCCATGTTTGTGCATCTTGTTACAAGCGGGTTGTTTAAAATTCTTAGCCCATATGTCAACCAATAAAGGTCTATCCATATGTGATGAGAAACCTGTTTAGGAAACCCGCTAACAAGGATAGATGAATCCGATTATGCAACAGCTCTGCTAAATGCTTTTTAATTTTTCCATGTGGCCTGAAATATTGACTCTGGGGGAGCATTTTCGTGAAATGCTGATATCCATTAGTTTGAATACTGTTAATATATATATTGAGGATGGTTCTCAAGCTGCAATCATTGAATATTCCACTGCTTCAATGGAGGCACTACACTCTTCAGTACCATAGCCAGCACATGGCTGTAGTATCAATTACATGAGGCTTAGGAGTGAGGCTGTTCTGCACCCTCAATTTAATGTCTACATCTAAAGAGCAGCTGCCATCTAATAAGTAATTAAGCAGAGCTCAACAAAATGAAAACAGCACAAGTACATTTATTTTGGCAAAAGCCAATTTGAAATTGTGTTTGTAAAACATTTATGCAGCTCTGATCTCTTTGGTGGCTCCGTTTTAATAAAATTCAGGCACCACATCCATCTATAAGGCCTTATAAGCTTCTATGTATGTCCGTGAAAGATGCTTTTGTCATTAATTAATCTATCCAAAGTTGGGTCAGAACATTCTTAATGGCTTCTGGCATGCAATTGGTGGTTTCAGTCTACCAGACTCTATTCATCTCCTAATTCTAAAGACCATCATGCCATAGAGATGCTACCTAAGCATTCATTTCTTCCAGTTAAACTGGCTATAATCACAGGACCTCTTCTGTGTTTGCTTTGCTTGGGTAGCTTTACAGTAGTTACCCCCTGCAATTGATAATTCAGGTAAGACATGGGTATATCTGGCTCTATTGTGACTCATCTGTAGAAGTCCTTATTTGCTATTTTGAGATCAGGTTTTGGATGAACTTTCTTGCAAATGTCATTTTTAAGAAAGAAAGCCCACCAAAATCCTTCTTATAAATTAGATAATCCTGGTATTACCCATTCGCCACCGATAGTTTTTACTTTCCTTCAAACATTTAAACTTTAAAGAATAGAAAATTCTGAGACATGTTTCGATGCTTAGATAATGTTTTGTGTCCTGCAGGGAATCATTGTTTCTCCAGATGTTTTTGTTTTCAGCTTGCCAAAGTCTTAGCCAGTATGGCCAATGTTAAGATATTATGGGAGCTGAAATGTGAAACATCGGTAAAACAAAGTTTGCACACACTTTATCTATGAAGACTTCACTGCAGGTTCTGTCTGCATAATTAGGCATTTAATCACACAGTATGATTTAAATACATGTAGGCCACTAAGGTTATTTTCTTCAAAATATATTCTCTCTACAATTCTCGAGTTCTGAATTGCTCTTGTAACTGCCCTTTTATCAAATCTTCACAACATCTTACTTTCCTTTATGGCAAATCTCTACCTAACTACTCATATTGGCCTAAAGTCACATTTGTTCTGCCCCCCCCCCCCCAATCTTCCTTGAACTGTTTTGAAACTCTAAAATGTCTCCAGTCCCTCACCAATGCAGAGAAGTTAGTGGCTCTAGGAATGGTTTTAGCATTGAAGTTTTAATGGTAGTAGGGTTAGGGAATTACTCCTTTCAGATATACCTTCATTATAGACACAACTTGGACATAATGGGAATGTGGTGTGAGTAACCTATTGTTTGGTCAGAAAAATGTGTGGATATATTGAACTGTATGAGCCAATCATGTCTGTTATGGAGACATTGTACTGCTTTGCAACCTCTAGCAAAGACAGTGGCCTGAAATATAATTTCTTCAAAAACAACCCAAAGGGAACATCTTTCTCATTAGAGTTAGTCAACAGAATTCAGAAAATCCTCTAGAGGGAAAGATGTAAAAAGACAAAGGCTCAATTCTGCACAGTGACAAAGAATGTATTTGTTTATCCTGGAGGCTCCTTATACATTATAGTATTGTGTTTTCTGTCTCTGACCTTGCAGTTTCTAATACTGTATAATGTAAAAAAAAATGCAAGATTCCTTTGCTGAGAGGTAGGGTAGAGCTATAGTCTACAAAATTTTAATTAATGTATAAGAAGAAAATAAGAGTAGACCTACTAATTCAGGTCATGGTTTCTAACAATAGTCAATCACATGTTTCCAAGAAGTCCACAAGTGGGACAAAAAAAGTCATAGCCCTCCTTGCTAGTAGCCATCTGGTATTCGGAATTATGCAGTCATTGGATGTAGGAATTTCCTTAGTTACCTTGAATAACTGTTGTGAAAAAGTGTGATGACTCATGGGCCATGTAGTCCCGTTCCTAGCGCTGTTGTGGCAGATGAAGAGGAAAACTTGGGTTTTCCACCATTTCAGCCAGAATTGGAACTTTCCCAGCCAGAACTGGAGCCCTTGCACCTGCAGGAGGTTTGTCTTCCAGAAATCTGCCAAACAAGCCCGGAGTCAAAATCTCCCCCATTTTCTCGCCGTAGTTATTATCAACAACAAAAAGGAGTTCAACAGGCTAATCGCAGAAGCCTGAGAATCGCAGCCAGGCATTCAGCTGATTAAGACTGCTTTCATGAGAACCTTTAGGGAGTCATGCATCTGGACACAGAGATTGACTTTCGGTTCTGGTTCCCCAGAGAAGTGTTCTTGGTGGGAAAACGGGACCCTATTTAGGTTCCTTGCCCTGAAGGAATTTTGCGGAGTCAATTCGTCAGCAACTGGAGTAGATTGTGTGTGGACAGCGCTACTCCCGTTTCCAAGCCTTCGTTCCTGTTTCCAAGCCTCGTTCCTGTTTCCAAGCCTTCGTTCACGTTTCCAACCTTGCCTTGCTTCCCGGACCTTGCCAAGTATTTACCACGGATCTTGTCCTTGTTCCTCGTTCCTTGTTGCCTTGTATCAAGCCTTGTGTTCCAAGAATCAAGTTTACTTCCTAGCATCACATCAAGTTCCTTGGATTAAGAACCTTGTCATCTCCCCTCACTTTGCTTGGCAAAGTGGGTGTTTCGGTTATTGGATTACAACTTTGGACCTTAATATTTCATATTGGACATTGTTTCTTTGGACTAATTTTGACCTTTCCTGAAAGGTCTATTTCTGAACTATTTCCTACACTTGCTTTTATTAACTTTATATATTTCCTTAATAAAGATATTAGATAGATTCTGGCCTCTGTGTTTGGTTATTGGTGCTCTGCAGCCTGGGTCGTGACAAAAAGCATATGTTATTATTTATACTCATTAACACACCTGAGAAGGAACTCTGTTTTCAAGATCATCCACAGATATACACATATTATAGCCAATTACTGGTTGTCCTTGGTCTCCAAGAGTGCTGAAGCCTGCATTGCTGCTAGATAGCTCCTTGGCCTATCCACCACAACATCAGGGTATTTGGATATTGGTTATCCGCTCTAGATATGTGATAATATAAATGGCTTCCAAGGTAAATGGGGACCTTAAATGTTGGTCCTATTGTTGACCACATAAGAGCCTCTAGACTAAAGGAATTATGAGGAGAAATAAGTGGCTGCAATGCCCACAATGCCCTGCCTCATGCACATAGGAAGAACTGTTGCTACAGACAGTGCAATGGCTGTTGTCCCTTTTTGGCCACTTATGTTCCAAGTGACCAAAAACTATTTTATCAGGCTTATACTTGTTTATTTATGCAATGCTTTGACATGAAATAAATAAATCTATAGTAACTGAAATCCTTTGTGTTGTCCCAAATGCTAAAATCCCAATAGCTAAATCAGTGAGCTCATCCAAGCTTTCTGCTACAATGCTGCAGGAATAATTTACTCCACGTCTCTTTTTTATTTTAGGGAACTAATGCCAAGAACTCTTGATGGGCAGATAACCATGGAGAAAACACCCAGCTACTTTGTCACAAAGGAAGCACCCGCTCGCATCTCTGCCATGTCCAAGGACACCAAGCTCATTGTGGTGGTGAGAGATCCCGTTACCAGAGCCATTTCTGACTACACGCAGACACTGTCCAAGAAACCCGACATCCCCACCTTTGAGAGCCTGACCTTCAAAAACAGGACTACAGGCCTTATTGATACCACCTGGAGTGCCATCCAAATTGGCATTTACGCCAAGCATCTGGAAAACTGGCTCCTATATTTCCCCATTGGGCAAATCCTTTTTGTCAGTGGGGAGAGGCTGATCAGTGATCCGGCTGGTGAGTTGGGTCGCGTCCAAGACTTCCTGGGTCTCAAGAGGATCATCACGGACAAACACTTCTACTTCAACAAGACCAAGGGTTTCCCTTGCTTGAAGAAAGCTGAAGGCAGCAGCAAGCCCCACTGCCTGGGCAAAACGAAAGGGCGGACCCACCCCAGCATCGACCAGAAGGTGGTCCAGCGGCTGAGGGAGTTCTATAGGCCCTTCAACATGAAGTTCTACCAGATGACAGGACACAATTTTGGCTGGGACTGAAGCTGAAAAATATAATTTAAACAAATAAAAAGGAAAAATATATTTTTGTACATATTAACAGAGAAGGGAAATTAATATTTGTGCTAATGTCTGGTGGCCCCAGTTAATATCTTCATTTGGAAGCAAATACCATGGTTTTCTATTTTTCTTGTTTAAATTGTTCAGGATTTACAATGTCCAATCCAGAAAACTCTCATTTGGGGTCTAGCTGATGACACCAGTATGTGGCCTAGACAAATATGTTTCCAGTTTTCTATGTGACATCTTTTCTCTTTTTCTTATTCTTTTCTTTCTTTCTTTTATTCTTTTTTTTTTTTGAAAAGTTGTTTGGAATCATTCAACACTTAATCCCAATGTTAGTACTCAGATTTTTAAACATGGCACAATATTGGTCCCATTGTTGACCACATTAATCAAATATGGGTAGGATTTTTGACTGAGTCTTATGATATAAGTTAAATACATAGCTGATAGCCTGAAATTAAGGAGCTCAATCTCTACCTATTTTAAGAAACCCACTGTAGAAGCAGAAGTGAAGCAAACATGTAGCCAATCAAATGTAAAGCTCAGGGCCTGGGTTAGGCCTGTGCGGTGCTTCTATTCATTGGAATATGTAAGTCTGACTCTGCTCTATCATCCACAGTATCCACAGCTTCATGGCCATGAAAGATTTAGGATTTTGTTTTTCAACTTCCTCCTAAGATGTATGTGCAGATCGTTGGAGCATCTCTTCTTTGATCATTTTTGCCATATGATGTGGTTTACATTGGTGGGTGCTAATGCACATTACAGGACCTATCTTGGAGTATCCCTGGTTTAAGGACTCTAAAGCATGTTTCTGTGTTTTTCATGCCCAGTGTCATTTGAACACTATGTTTTTGGGATGCTTCAATATACTTTAAGTGGTCAGTGCAGATTTCCCCTATGACTCCCAGAATGCTCAAGTCAGCATGAACAGAGAGCTCCACTGCAGAGTTATATTGTCCTAACTGCTTCTTTGTTTGTACTACTAAAGCTGAAGTACGCCCTTGGGGTTGCGCCATGAGGCATTAACCGAAGAGTGGTGTGAGGCCTTGTCCAAACATATGACTCCAAATCTGTATGTTTTCCCAAGGAAGATCCAATATCCAGGCTAATTAAGATAAAGTATCTTCATTATAGTTTGAAAGGCTTTTCAAAGCCTTCTTCCTCAACCCTCAGCTGATCCACCTGTTGTCTCCCTAAAGCCTTATATTAGCTCAGATTTTCTGTCCAGAGCCCAGTGACAGCTGGGTTGAGCTGAAGAGTCAACAGTAGGGGAAAGTAAGAAGGAGAGTAAGTCATTTTCTTTGTCATCTCCCCCACTCAAGTTTGAAAGGTCATGAGGTCACTTTTAACCAATCTGCTCAGCCTTCTGTCTCCTCAGAATGCTCTGTCTCTAGCCTTAAGCCCTTTTCTGGCAGAGGTTTGTGCCATAAAACATCTGGGTAAACATGTTAAAATCTCCCAAACAAAGAGAGAGGAAAGTAGTAGCTATAGGTCACTTGAGAATGGAACATGTGACAAACCTGGCTTGCTCTAGCTCACACTAACTCCTACCAGAGGTCCCTCAAGGAGCTTGTTTTTGCCCAAATATAGTGTGATTTCCCATTGGATCACGGAAGTTACAGCTTTACCAAGTCTTTATCCTTTTGTGCCAAAGTAGTAGTAACATTTGGCAAGGCAATATTTTAGCTAGTATTTTGCACAAACATCTGTGCATAAAATTATTTTTTGTAACATTTTCATTAAAATGTCACAGAATAAAAAAGAGAAATCAACAGAAAAGAATCCCTTTTTGTAATCTTCTCTGTCTTGAAGAAGACTTTTGAAATTCATAATTTTTATGAGCAAGAACAAAATGCACAAAGATTTATATCCTAGTTGAAGTAAATATCATGCTGTAGATTACACAAGTGTTAAATTCCACCATACACTCATTAAATATTTTTAAATAAATACATTTTAAAGAAAAAAAATCCACTTTAAAGCAGTAGGCTGTTTCATAAATTAAAAAACAAACTTTAGAAAGTATTCAAAAATGTGAAAGTATATCCCCCAGAATCATGTTGGTGTTATAAGATAGGATAACCTTTATGTTGTAGAAGAAGTTACCCAGTGCCTTCTTCTGTAATTACATATACATACACAAGCATGCAACTCCAGAAGGTACCAGGGCACATCCCTACATATGATATTTAGCCAAGGGCTGGAAAACTCCTGGGCACTATCTGGTTGCTGTTATGCAGCTGTTTAGCTGCAGCTGAATAGTACCTTGAGACTTCACCCTCCTAATCATGGATTGGCCATGGGAATGTATCCTGGAGCATTCAACAAGGTTTGCAGAGCCAGTGATAATATAAACCCAGCAGAATTACGTTGCCATTGATTTCCATTCCACTGAAACAGGATTTTGGCCTATGTTTCTTCTAATCTGCTAACAGGAACTGATATGAGTGGCAATTCAAGCCAATTGATTTTCAGTCATCCCTCTGCTAGAAAGGGACAGCTCAATCCCAGTCAATTGGATCTTTATCAGTTTCTGGAGTCTTGTAAGACATGAAAAACGTTATCTGCACCACAGGCATATTGTTATGTTTGTCCATTCGCTTGACCACCATGTGTCCAATGTCGTACAGTGATTTGGTGGCAGAACAATTTGTAGATCAATTGCCACAGTGGACTCACAACAATAACCTCTTCATTTCAGTTAAGCTTTGTTACACTGCTTCCAAGTCCATAAATGGAGCCCACATTTCGATCTTCATCGCACACTCACTGCAGTTGATTCTTTGTTTCTCATATCTCTGTGCTGTTTATATAAGTAAGTCATCCCTTACAATAAGACTCTTTCACCTTATATAAACAGCACAGAGATTTAATGTAGATTTAAAGTCTCTTTCTAATAATGAATGGATCTATATATCTTTTTAAAGTCAAGGAAGGATCCCGCTCATAATGAGCTTAGAACAGTCTGGTTTAGTTATTCCATGAGCATGACTTGTTGGGCTGTGGTTAATAGTTTGGGCACCTTGACACACTGGTCCCCATAGATGACTTGAAATCTTCTAAAATGGAAGATTTCAATTATGTTTTGCAGAGTTTATAAAGCCATCAAAAGATCAGAAATAAATCTCTGTAGGTGAACAACTTCCAATGCACCACTGTTTGTGTGTGGGATTACTTAGAACAATTGCAGCAGACAGTTTCAGTCAAACAACATACTGATTCACAATCTCTAGATCTCCTTAATTTCCTTTTATGCAGGGCTTAAAACAGAGCTTTGATTCAAGTGGAATTTACTCTGACCCTATAAAGGGCTATTTCATAGGAACTAACCATAATCTGTTTTCTGTATACTGTAAATTCTAAATAAATTATGCTCAAAGTCTAAAGGAGAAAAGTTTCAAATTTATTCCAAAGCATTTTTTCTTGCCACAATGGATAAACAATAAACTCACAAACTAAAACCTAAATACAATTTGAAACCAGGTTGTTAAAGGTGTTGATGAATGGATTTCTTACCTTTAATGTAACGGAAATAATAAATATAAATGGATAGAACATCAGTTTATACCTTGTGGATTTTATAGTTTCTATTCATGAGCATACCTTCTAATGTTTATTTATTTTTAATAGTTATTACTTTAAGTTTTCTTTTCTATTTAGCATATAGGATATACCATGTAAGGCCTGCCAAGAGAGATATCAATGCAGTTATTATTATTATTATTATTATTATCTTTTCTTTGTATATACTGTTTTATGTTATTTCTTTGTGTTATAATCCTCTCAATTCTTCACTTTGATGCTATTTCTGTAAGAGCTGAAATACTTTTTAATTTAACTTAAGGCTGGAAAAGCACATATTTTAATAAAGTTTACGGGTACTGAGAAACTGAGCTGTTTTAAATTTTTTGATGTACAGAGATGGGGAGCAGCTAGGTGCAAATGTGGGCTGGTTCATGTGCATAAATATTTTAATAAAATGCTCCATAATTTTATATGAGTTATAAATATCAAAGTCCTACTTAAAGAAAGGAAGTTACCTTACTGGTATGAAAAGCCCACATTTTGCAAGTGGTAATTGATTTTGAGGAGATTCAGCATAGAGCAGTGGTTTGAGTGTTGGAGCAAGACATTGGGAGACTTATCCTGCTTAGCTGTGGAAATCCCTTGGGTGACCTTGAGTAGGTCGCACTCTGTGGGCCTCAAAGGAAGGTAAGGGCAAGCACTCCCCAACCAAATTCTACCATAGGTCAGAAATGACTTAACAGCACACAACAACAAAAATGGTATTGTATGAAAGTTCACCAACTTTAGTCAGGTTTTGTCCATGACTAACTACATTCTGCCAACTGCCCTGGCTATATCTCTAGCAAGAATGAGATGGCAAGTCTTGAGGTAAAGACTTCTACAGATGAACTAATATCCAACTTGAAGTTGACTTCAGGCCAGGGTGTTTACAAACTGTACACCCCCATGAGAGCTACAACATGCAACTTGTAGAAGAAAAAGAAGTTCATGAAGTCAGGAACTAGGAAATACTATGGACATATACCTGTATTTAAGGTCAACTCTCAATTTCTTAAGTTTTGATTTTTAAAGATTTGATTATTCTCAGATTTGATTTAAAGTGTTCTTTCTACGAATTTCTAGGCCTTCCAGTGTGATTCTATGGTCAACTTTCTGCAGTTATTCTGGAGGACTTAGAGATTTTTTAGAGAAAACAGCTCTCTAGGAATCTGAATGGAGGTTGACCATAGGACTGTAAGATCTAAAAGTATTTCCTCAGACAACTTCTTTATCTTTTTTCATAGGGGGTTTTAACCTCTAATTCCAGTGAATTTGGAGGATTGAGTGTACTCTAACTTCATTCTGATAAAGTAGTGGTTTCAAACCTTTTGTCTCTGGGTGTTCTGGGCTTCAGCTCTCACAATTTCTAACAGCTGGTAAACTGGTTGGGATTTCTGGGAGTTGAAGTCCAAAACACCTGGAGGACCAAAAGTTGCTAAAGAGATTGGTGAAGAAACTGGGAATGGGGGATCACTGTGTGTCTGGATAGACACTCCCTGTCTATCCAGATCCCATTCTCATGTCCCCAGTTCATCTTATGACAGCCAGCCTTTTGCTATTCCTCTGTTCAGCAACAAGAGCAGTATCATTGTGAATCTTGACTCCTTTCTTCCATTTTAGGATGCCTTTAGGGTTGCAATTTATTTTTTAAGATGCCACGGGTAAGTCACATTTTTGGCATTGCAGGGTTCTACATAAAATGCAGCAACTCTCCTTCCTTTCTTTTGAAAGGGTGGGGGAGATGTGAGAGAACTCCAAATTGCCTCCCAAAATCTCTGAGCCTATAATCTCCAAATTACCCATCTACCTTTTTATTTCTTTCCAATTCTCTGTCATAAACCCCATCTGTTTCCCTTGGCAGCTCTCTTGTGATATAAAAATGCAGCATTCTGGTGCCCACGGCTTCTGGATCCTAAGCCTGGATCTTAAAATAAGAAAGAAGATGTAAGCACATTACAGATGCTTTCTGGGGAAAGATTATAAAATCTATCTTTGATGAGGTTGGCTAAAAAAAGTTGGAGAATCTACTCATCACAAGAAGCTTTTCCCCTATTTCTACTATGCCCTTTGTGGTACTTTCCAAATCATCAAGTTGAAATGTAAGCACACTATAGGACTTCTTCCACTAATATTGCATGTTTAAGTGTGGCAAGAGACTATGCTGGTGTCAATAGTGATGTTTGGTCTCTCATGCTAGTTGAGTCTCCTGGGTGGCTTTTGCTAAGGAGACATACTAAATATGGCAAACAACTACTGGGCAGTAGCAGTAGTGAGGGAGTGACACTGGTAGATATTTCAGAAAAAAGGCAGTGGTCCCATAGCTAAATCTTATTAATGCTATGAAGAAGGAGGGACAGTAAACTCCCTTTTGAATGAGGAGTTGCACTGGGAAGAGGAAGGCAGGACAACATTACAAGATTTATTCAAGTTTTGAAAGTAGTTGAGTTGTAAAAGAATGGGTGGACACAGCTCAAGTTCAAAATGCAAATATACAACAGCCTTGTAGGAAGTAGGAAAAAAGCAGCTTTGAACACACCCACAGAGTCCAGAGATGAATATTCTGTCAGCACTTAGCATGTTGTTGGCACTGAATAATCAAACACTGAATAATAAAAAAGTTGCTGAGGGTAGGCATCAAAAGTAACAATCTGTGAAGCAATCAGGGGAGGTGCAGGGGGAAGTCAACCATTCATTCTTGCTCATGTCTATTCCTTTCTGCTCTTTAATAACTATACATCATAGTCTGGCAGCTAGGTAATGTGTTGAGGGAAGGAAACAGAATCCTACACTCATGTAGAAAAGGCAAACCACTTCAAGAGCTCAGCCGCTCACTAATTTGCAGTCTCTGACCTTATGCACAGCCCAAACATGATACTGAAGCAGCAAAGGCAAGAAGGGGCGCTCACCACATCACTGAATTGCACACATCCACCCTGACGGAATAGTTGCCAAAGCTGGGGGAAACATAAAGGCCCCCATTGTCCTTTGCAAGCCATTGAGATGCACAGTCGGTTAAAAAAACTTAAAAATAAAATGGGGGGCATGGTATCAGCCATTCCCCAGCTCCCTCTGGTGACACAAGGAGACATTCTCCAGGCTCTTTGGTCTCTGTGTTTAGATTCACTTCACCCTGAAATGTGCCGACATGGAACAGCAGTGTCAGGAGGCCATGAATAAAAGCTTTCATCAGCTGTCACTTCCCATTACAATGGGCATGACATGGAAATGCACTCGCCCTGGCCTTGGTGATTTGGGAATTCTATCAGGACTCTGCAAAGGGGACTCTGCCATTGCTTACCAAGACACTCAGTAATTGCCTTCTTTCATATTTCCTCTTTTGCTCCATTGATCCTTTCAAATTGAACCAGTTGTATCTGCTCCTGGGAGGTCAAAATTTCCAGCATGAGCTAACTTGACCTGCTTCTTCTCTCCTGTTTTGCTGATGAGATAGTTGGAAGCATGAACCTTGAGCTGTTGTATCTGGGCAGCTCCGCTGACACAAATTCCAGGAAGATCTGTTCAGCCTCTTAGGCTGAGTGTTACACACTTCATTGCATAGGTCTTTTCCACAGGACAGGGCAAGAGTTGGAGTCTGGTCTGTTCATTATGAACAAGAAAGATCCCCTGGTACCTGCTGTCTGAGAGAAGCAGTTTGATACTTTACCCTAAGGGTGCTCTTATCTCGTATTTTTCAATTGCAGCAGCTGTCTACTTACATGGCAGACCAGCACTAGCTGACTGAAAGCTGATTTTGTAACTCCATAGAAATAGAGCTTAGAAATAACTTTCATAGTGAAAATTAGATAGCTGGTAGTTCTGGTATAATCCTGTCCACCCTCCACCCGAAATGCCCATTTTAAATGCCTTGGTTGTTCACTTACAACAAATCCACAAAGGTTATTTCTTATATCCATATTTTTAGCTGATGGGATTTTAAAGGAGGGAATCAGTGGATGTAGAATGCATTCATCCACTTTCCAAGAGTGCTCTAAAAAAGACACCATCACTGCCTTAGCATTAGGGGTGAAAGGCCAAGTTCATAAGCCCTAATTTGGATCCAAAAGGTAGTGTTGTGCATGATCCCTGTTTTGGTTTTGTGGGAAGGGTAAGAATATTCCTACTACAACCCACTATTTGGGGCAGAACATGGTCACATGATCTATTTTACAGATGACAGCATTTTACTTAAAGGAATCTCAGAAAGTAGCAGTTTGTTCCAAATTCAATTGAAAGATGTAAACCCATCAAAAGGTAGAATAAGAGCTAAAGTGTGTTACATGTGAACAGCAGATTGGGCAATCCGACAAGTCACCAGTTCACCATCTCTTGATATGATGACATATATTTCTATTTAAATTGCAGCAATTATTTTTGCATTTGCTTCTATACAGATAAATGATTGTGTGTAATTACAACATTCTCTCCTCCTCCCTTTCCCTGCCCCTCTCTGAGACACATTGCTTCTTTTTTCCTTCTTATTTATTTCTTTTTATCAATGTTAAATGTTTGTTCTACTCCAACCTTCAGGATCTCAGAGAGAAGGGTAAGTTATGAAAAGTTCTCTGTTCTTTTTGTGAAAATGAAATGTTGTGTCCTATGTTTTCCTCCACTGAAACATTTTCTTTAAAAAATACAACAACCTTGCAACACTGTAACAACTGGGATATACTTTGCACTAGAGATGTGTAAAGTTTCAGACCTCCGTTTCATAATTCGGAGATTCATATGATTTGTTAATATGAAACTCCAAATTATTAATTGGAAAGGGACATTCAGAAGTGTTTACTAATCGAAACAGCAGCCTCCAAAACTTTCAGAGAGATTAGTAAAAATTTGTTGTTGTGGAGCTTTTTTTCAATGTAAAACATTAACATGCACTGTCATACGTAATTGTTTGGGGTGGGAGGGGGCTGATGTGATTGACAAGGGAAGCTGCATGCTGGTTTTTTTCCTTGTCAGTCAATCAGAAGAGGAAAGGCAATCACATGGCTTTCTACAAAGCTGGTCTCCTCCTCCCCTCAGCATCTCTGTCTTTGTGGTGTTTGCAGGAGAGACAGAAAAAAATGTGTTTTTGGAGATCTGTACTGTTTCTGTGTGTTTCTTAAAACTTAAACTTATAGTAGCTTTTTGATAATTCTGTTTATTTCTGTCCTTTCAGAAGAGCAGAATTCTGGGAAATGTAGTTTGAGAAGGCAAGGACCTCTGTAGCAGAGTGTTTAAAAGGCCCCACCCTAAACTACATTTCCCAGAATTCTGTTTGTGGCAAAAGAACGGGGCTGCCTATGTTAAAGCCCTAGTGTAGGTTAAAAAAAATTCTTTAAAATCAGTGGATACGTTGATTGTTTTGAAACTTGGTAGGCTTGCTACCCGGCTCATGTTGTCTCACTGTGTCTCAATTTAAGGGGATACTTTTGAAGTTTCTTTACAAAAATTAACTGGAAAAACTTCTTAAATTCTTAAAATCAGTAGATGAAAAAATCTTTCTGAAAATTTGCACAATTTAGGCCCTGCATATGTTGTCTCATTCTGCAGAAATTCAAATGGATACCTATTCTAGGTTTATTTTTTAAAAGTGTAGAAAAAAACTTTTAAAATTCCTAAAAATCAGTGGATGAGCAAAATGTTCTGAATCTTATGAGGCTTAAAGTTGTAAATGTTGCCTACAAGTGTGCCAAGTTTCATCCTGGTAGCCATAAAAAATACAGAGAAACAAGCCTCTAAATTTTCCCCATTGCTGCTAATGGATTATGAATCTGAATGGGACTCCTCTGAATCTTTATGAAATTAAGAGGTGGCCACCCAAATCAAATTACTAATCATATTTCAGCCATTTCACACACCTAAGCTTTGATGAGCCAGGGACAACCTTTGTTGGTGTATTTTGATTTTACTACTACTAACTAACTTGGTTAATTCCCTCCCCCCCCCTCTTTACCGGAACTGTATCCATTGAGAAAGGACTGTAACTAAGTAATTTCCTTCAGCACAAAGGTTCACAACTGTTAGTTACCCAGGGTTTTATTTTTTTTTACTTCAGCTTACAGAAGTCAGCTGTGCTAATAATCAGGGATTCCGGGATCTGACATTTAAAACAACTGGATAACCAAAGTTTAGAAAACACTGATATAGAATAATGTTATTTTAACATACATGATTTTTCTTTCTGGGAAAATAAACAACAGTGCCCAAGATTCCACATCAAGTAGGTTGAGGGTAAAGACTGATCTAAGCAATTACATGTCCTTCCTCTTGCTCTGGAATTGCTACTACTTACTGTTGGCAGGGAGAAAGAAGCAATTCAGATGATGAGGCAGTAGTCAGTTCAGAAGGAGAAAGAAACAAGAGTTGTGCTCAGGGATGGCACATATGCCTGTTTCCTTTTCTCTGGAGCCTTCAGCACTTGAATTTCTCTCCTTCCCCTTCCCTCCAGAAAGCAGAAGCCCCTTCAAGGCTTTTCATCAGCACAGCAGAGATGTTCTGTATATGGAACTCAGAGCCAGCAAATAAATATATGAGCATACATCACATTAATACATGTGAATGTCACTTACAGGAACCCAGCCAGTGTCTCCCAGAAGGCATGGTGGTTTTTCTTCGTGTACTCTGTGAATGCACACTAATGGAGAAGCTGCGCCTGCGCAGGTTCCGACGGAAACTCTTCCAAGCTGAAGTTCAAATTTTGGCGGTAACCACGCCCCCCTTCCCAAGGGGCATATAAGGCAGCCCCAGGCGCCCGCTCTCCAGTTCCTTTTTTTCCGCCGCAAGGTTCACTTCGGACTCTTCGCATGTCTACTACTCGTTTCAAGCGTTGCACGCAGTGTGCTGCTAAAATTCCTGACTCGGACGGCCACGCCAAGTGCCTCTTCTGTCTTGGCGAGGCTCATGTGGTCAGTACCTGCCGTTTCTGCCTAGCTCTCACAGCTCAGGCCAGAAAGAACAGAGCCGCTCGGCTTAGAGCGGCGCTCTACGAAAGATCTCTCGCGCCAGAACCGACTCCGTCGACGTCGGGTACGTCGTCTTCTTCAGCTCTGAGAGCGATGTCGGCGCCGCCAGCTAGGCCCCCGACAACTAAAGCCTCCTCGGTCTCGTCCAAGGCGTCCAGGGCTTCCAGGACTGCTAAACCGGCCAAACCGCCATGTACCGTGACGACGGCTACCGTTTCCACCCGTTCCGGCAAGGTGGGGCCTTCCTCGACGTCGAGCTCTCTGGCTTCGGTGACCTCGGTCCGCTCCCGTATTGGTTCCCCGCCGTCCTCCTCAGCCATTAAGATAGCCTTTAAGAGGGCTCACGAGGAATCTCGTCGAGCGCAATCTGACTCAGCTGTGGTTCCTCCCACACCTGGCAAGTCCTTGAGGGTTGCATCTAAGCAACCGCCGGCAAAAAAACGGCTAACTCAGCGCTCCTCTTCCTCGGCCTCCTCAAGGCGAGACCTGCCGTCCTCCTCGGCAACCTCCTCGAGAAGGTCTTCTCCAATTCGGCCAGCCCAGAGGCCTAGAGATGTATCTCAATCTCCATTGCACCCCCTGTCTGACGGGGAGCTGCAGGACTCACCCCACCACTCTACCCAAACGGTGGTCAGGGTGCCGGTGCCGGAGCCCCTTGCGCCGCCTCACTCGTCGCGCCAACAGCTCTTCCCTCCCACCTCGACACCGGAGCGTGGCAGACAAACGGCTCGCCTGGCTCGAGCAGCCCAGGCCTCAGCCTCTAAGGATCCTCGGCTCCCGACCCTCTCTTCCCGCGAGGCCATGCCTCCTCCCGAGACTGTGCTTTCTTCTCCCCCTCAGTCCCCCCAAGGGGCTGAGGAGGAAGATGTTGATATTGACCGCCCAGACTCTGTCCTCTCGGCCTCGGTGGTCTCTCTCGGTCTCGACCTCTCTCCTCCCCACGATGCGTATGAGGCGGACCCGCCTTCTCCTACTGACAATATTCGTGCTTTCTCTGATCAAATGGTCAGAATGGCCGACGCCCTGGGTTTGGAGATCAAGCAGACTTCCAAAGCAGTGTCTGATCCAGTTTTCAAAAGGGTGGAGGCCCATGCTCCGCCGGCCACGCTACTCCCTTTCCTGCCTTATCTTTTGGACGTTATCCAGGCCTGCTGGAAAACCCCTTCCTCCATTCCTCCGACCTCGAAGAGGATCGAGACTTGGTACCGTACCGACGATGATACCTTGGAGTGGCTCAAACACCACCCCGACCCCAACTCCCTGGTCGTTAAGGCCTCTCAATCCTCAGGTCGTCAGTCGAACACTCCGGCCGACAGAGAAGGGAAGCGCTTCGACGCCGTGGGTCGAAAACTTTACTCTGGAGCCCTTTTGCTTTGCCGCATGGCGAACTATGGAGCCTGCATGGGTGCCTACCAGCAGATTATCTGGGAGAAGGCACAGCCCTTCTTCGCTAAGATGTCGGACGAAGACCGCTCCGTCCTCACTACCCTCCAACAGGAAGCAGACTCGCTTGCCCACCACCAAATACAAATGGCGAAACATACAGGTGATACTGCGGGCAAGATGATTGCCCACGCGATATCCATCCGCCGTCACGCCTGGCTGAGGTCTTCGGGTCTCTCCTCATCTTCCAGACAGGTCATTGAGGACCTTCCCTTTGACGCGCTCGGACTATTTAACTCCGGTACCGATGACAAACTCAAGTCTAACCATGACTTTAAAATTCTTGCGTCTAAATGTGGCGACCAACCGCAACCTCAGCGCACCCGCTGGTTCCCGCACCGCTCCCGCCGCTTCCCGCCGCAATCTTTCAGACACCACTCTTTCAGGCAGCCCTCGGGCTCGAATAATCAGACCCATCACCAACCTCGTCGGGGACCTCATCCGCAAAAGCAACGCGGTCGAACCACCCCCGCTCCTCCGCAGGCTAACCGGCGTGCCTGACGCCAACCCCTGCCAAAGCTCCTCGCCCGCTACTGCTGTGGAGCCCACGCTGCCTCGTCCCTCCTGTGCCTTCGCCGACCGCCTAGCCCCCTTTTACAATCAATGGGAGTCCATTACTTCAGATGCATGGGTTCTTCGCATTGTCCAAGACGGCTACGCCTTAGAGTTCACAGACCTCCCACCTACAGGTCGCATTCTCTACTCAACTCCTTCTCCAGAGATACTGGCCGAAGTCGATGCATTACTGGCCAAAGGCGCCATCCGTCCCTCCCCTCCCGAACTGGACCCCTTAAGTTTCTTCTCCAGATACTTTACAGTCCCGAAGAGGGGGGGCGGGCTACATTCTGGACCTAAGGGCCCTCAATATATTCATTCGCCCTTCCAAATTCAGGATGGTCTCTATTGCCTCTATCCTCCCGATGCTGCAGCGGGGAGACTACTTTGCCTCCATAGACTTACGAGACGCCTACTTCCACGTGGCGATACGGGAGGCGCACAGACGGTTCCTCTGTTTCAAAGTTCTCGACCAAACCTACCAATTTACCGTTTTACGCTTCGGTCTCGTTACGGCCCCGAGGGTCTTTACCAAGGTCGTCGCCGCTGTAGCGGCCCACCTCAGGCTACATGGCATCACGGTCTTTCCTTATCTGGACGACTGGCTTCTCGTCGGGCCCGATCCGGTTCTTCTAGAAAACCACGTCTCCTTCACGCTGCGTCTTCTAAAATCTCTCGGCCTCCAACTCAACTCCGAGAAGTCAAATCTCTCCCTGTCAACCCGAATCCGGTTCATCGGGGCCCTCTTCGACTCCGTCACAGAGACTGTCTCACTACCGTTCGACAGATTCCTAGCTCTCCGCCACCACATCGCCCTTTGTCGATCCGCCAGGAGGGTCAGAGCCCGTGCCATTCAAGTCCTTCTGGGCCACATGGCCTCCACGGTTCTCACGACCCCGTTTGCCAGGCTGCGCCTTCGGGTCCTACAAAGGTGGTTTATAGACACTTTCAAGCCGTTCTACCACCACAACTCCAAGTACTTGTCGGTACCGTCGTTCGTCCGCCAGTCCCTCTCATGGTGGACGTCTCACCAAAACGTGTGCAGGGGCCTCCCATTTCATCCAGCCCCGCCGTCGCTAACCATAACCACGGACTCCTCCACCTACGCTTGGGGAGCCCACATGAGCGGTCTAACGGTTCAAGATCTTTGGTCCCCATCCGAGAGGGCCAACCACATAAACTTCCTCGAGCTTCTCGCCATTCTCAAAGCCCTGAAAGCTTTCTCCCGCCTCATCCGTCACAAGTCCATCCTCATTCAATCGGACAACCTCGTAGCAGTATTCTACATCAACAAACAGGGCGGTACGGGTTCGAGGAAATTGATGCTCCTCTCCTCCCGTCTCTGGGTTTGGTGCATAGCCCACGACGTACAGGTCTCTGCAATCCACCTGCCGGGTGCCCAAAACGACTTAGCAGATGCCCTCAGCAGGATGACATCTTCCTCTCACGAGTGGAAGCTCGATCCCGAGATCCTCGACGGTCTGTTCCTCCACTGGGGACGCCCTACTCTGGATCTCTTCGCGTCTCCCCACAACGCTCAGCTACCCCGCTACGGAGCGAGACTTCCCCCGAACTCCTTCCCCGGCTGTCTAGGGGATGCCTTTCTACTGGACTGGTCGGCGGAGATGCTTTATCTTTTTCCACCGATTCCCCTCATACCGAAAGTTCTCGAAAGACTTCTCTCGATCTCGGTCACAGCGATTCTCATAGCTCCGGCCTGGCCCCGCCAACCGTGGTATCCAGCCCTTCTTCGTCTCTCCAGAGGAACGTTTCGCCCTCTGCCTCCCTCGCCGCACCTTCTCTCAAGGGAGGACGGCAAAATTCTTCACCCGGACCTCCCTTCCCTTCATCTCACTGCATGGAGGATTCTCACCTAGCCTCCCTTCCGCAGAACCTGCAAGATGTCCTTCGGGCAGCCCATAAGCCGTCTACTACCAAGGCTTACTCTTATAAACTCTCTCGCTTTCACGCCTTCCTTCGATCCCGTAATGTCGACACCTTTCCGACCTCGGTACCGGTGGTCCTCGACTTCCTCATGACCCTCGTCGAGAAGAAACTCTCTCTCGCTTCTATTAAGGCTTATCTCGCAGCTCTTTCCTGGTCCTTTCAACGCCACGGTCAGCCATCTCTCTTTTCTCACCACTTGATCAAAACCTTTCTCCGAGGCTACAATAACATCTGCCCGCCGTCGCTACCACCTATGCTGGGCTGGAACCTCGAACTTGTACTTTCTCAACTCACTTCTGCTCCCTTCGAACCGCTTGCCTCGACCGATCTCCGTCTGCTTTCCTGGAAGCTGGCCTTTCTAGTGGCGATCACGTCGGCACGAAGGCCATCCGAGCTTGCTGCTCTCAGGGTCGACGAGCCTTATCTACGTTTTCACCATGACCGCGCTGTTCTTCGCCCGGACATTACCTTTCTCCCTAAGGTGGTGTCAGCTTTCCACCTCAACCAGGACATTGTCCTACCAGCTTTCTTCTCTAACCCCTCCTCTCCTCTCGAGCAAAAACTGCACCTTCTCGACGTTCGAAGGGCACTTCTCTTCTACAGGGACCGTACCAAGGGCATCCGTAAGACACAAAGACTCTTTGTCGCCTATGCCCAGGACAAGTTGGGTAATCCCATCTCTTCCCAAAGACTGTCCCACTGGATCGCTCAGGCCATTGAGTTGGCCTACGAACTAGCCAAGCGACCTCCTCCTCCATCCATCCGCCCGAGGTCGACTAGGGGCCTCTCGGCCTCGACCGCCTTCCTTAGGGGTATTCCGCTTGACTCCATATGCAAAGCGGCTATCTGGTCAAACCCTCTTACGTTTGTCTCTCACTACAGGCTGGACAATAAAGCCTTAAAGGACTCGGCCTTCGCAAGATCAGTACTCTCATCTTGCCTCTCCTGACTCTCAAACGTCTTTTCTCCTTATACTCACCCGCAGGTGACTCTCTGTACCTCTCCTTCAAGTTTGGGCCGGTCCTTTTTCCCATACCTATCTCTAGGGATTTGTTTTTCCCTGATTGTGTTGAGCAGTTGCTCTGTTGCTTTATAGCGCCTTATTAATCCTGGCGGTTATGTCAAAGAACATGATGTTCTTCCCCTCTCCCCCCCGGGAGAGCGTTTATATGCACTATACGCAATTGCGTGTTTTCTATTATGTTTATTGAATAATTTCTATGTTATGTTTCCTCTTCTACTATGCTCATGTTGCATTGCACTGGTCCTTTCGGACAAATTATTGCACTGGTCTCTTGGGACTGTTATCTCAATATGTCCTAATAAACATATGTTTGGACATTCACTGTTTGTCGAGTTTGCCTTGTCCCACCATCCGGGACCTTAGCGTGTCAGTCTCCATTAGTGTGCATTCACAGAGTACACGAAGAAAAAGGACAGGTTGCTCACCTGTAACCATGTTTCTTCGAGTGTACTCTGTGAATTCACACAAACCCGCCCTTCCTTCCCCTCTGGCAAACCTCTCCCTTTCTCGTTGCCTTGGCGGCGTAGGAACTGGAGAGCGGGCGCCTGGGGCTGCCTTATATGCCCCTTGGGAAGGGGGGCGTGGTTACCGCCAAAATTTGAACTTCAGCTTGGAAGAGTTTCCGTCGGAACCTGCGCAGGCGCAGCTTCTCCATTAGTGTGAATTCACAGAGTACACTCGAAGAAACATGGTTACAGGTGAGCAACCTGTCCTTCTCAGTGGCCTTCCATAACCATGAACAATTGGATTCTTTGGCACTACTTACTATTGTGAAGATGAAAAAAAGATTTGCTGGGGCAGTTTGCTGTCAGAAAGGTAAGAAGAAAAGCAACACCCTAAAAATTAAGTCCCTTTCAGTCGTAAAAATGCCTCTTCTAGGTCTGAGATAATCCGGAGGAGAGGGAAACATCATAAAATTACTTCCTGTACTCCCACAGGGGATGAAGGGACATATTGAGTTCAAAATGTCTTGAAATAGGGGATTAGGTTATAGATATAGTGAAGCACTGTTCTCCATGTCCTAATGAGGGGCACCTTTTATCATGTTCTCACTTTGTGTTAGGAGATGAGAATGTCCCTCCTTGCCTTCAGGTGTCAAGCAATAGGTTCAAGGTTGCTGTAACCACCCCCTCCCCCTTTTAGGAGGGTTTGAGCAGAAGTGCTCATTTTCCAGCTGAAACGTTTACAAAATCCTCATTAGAGCTTTCTGAAAACATTACTAGAAGCAGTTAAAGGACTAATATAATTAAGTTACAAGCCTGCTTATGGAAAGTATATTAGACAGTTGTTTCATGCATGCACACATAGGCATTCGTACATCCAGCCTGTGTGACAAGTGCTTCTAAATTAACAATCAACAAAGTTTTAGCAAGCTGGATGTAACATAGCTATTTTGCATCATAAACAGACATCTATTTCTATACAACATCTGACAAAAAGCCATCTATCCTCTCAATACAAAGCTTTGCCTTGCCTCAGTGGACTGGATACCTCTGTGGTGAAATGCACCTTATGAAATAATCAGGCTGTTTCTGAGTATTGTGATCTCTCCTGAGGAATTCAAAGGCTTTTGGCAAGACAGAATGGTCTCAGGTAGATTTGAGGTGGACTGTGGATGCTTCGATCACATGTTAAAATATCAAAAGGTAATTTCCATTTTGGGGAAAAAATCCCTGTGCTGCTTGAACAGAACCCACATTGCTTCATCCAATCAAAGCAAAGCACCATGGTTGTCCTCTTTTTGAAAAATCTTTGAAGTGATATATATGATTAGGCATCTGCCTTCTTTTTTGCAACAAAAGCTACTGGTCTGGGTGAATGAATGAATGAGAGTGGGATGTAGCAAAGGGAAGTGGAAGGAAACAAAGCAACAAGCAAAGCAAGAGCTGCTTCATGGCCAAGAGTTCGGAAATAATCAGAAAACAAACATGGAAATGAAAGACCCGTGATTCAAGCAGAAAAACCTCAAGCTGCCTAGAATCAAAGAACCCACACATACATACGATAAGCACACACATACATGCTGAAGGTACCAAATGCTTTGAAAGGCCAGGAACTCTTGACTCTAATATTTATCAGCTCAGGACAACGATGTTACTTCTTAGCCTTGTTCCAGAATCAGGAAAATTCATCCTTTCACAGAAACTCCACCATTTCTAGTGCCAGTGCTTTCAGACTTTACTCTTTTCCTGAAGGAAGTAGCTATTCTTTTATCTCTCCATCCATCCATGCTAAGTGCACTAATAACAGTAGTATCTTCAGTATGTATGGAAGGAGAGATGGAGAAGTAGTTGGCCCAACTCTCCCTACTTCATGGAAAAGGATGATGTCTGAAAGTAGTGGTCTTACACAAGAGAAATGAAATCATCTCAGCTGAGCCTCGGGCCTTCATGGAGCAAGTGATTTTCATATGCTGCAGTGTCCAGCCCACTTTGGTGTTCACTTTGCTATTGGCCTGAACATGATATAGTCCTTCTATTATCCCTGAAGACTAGTAGGGACTGTGCGGATATAAAGGATATGTTCCAATTTTTGAATCCTCACTGAGAAAGCCTGCAAGTAATGTAAAAAAGTATGCAAATTATAGAGGTTTTGCATAAAATATATTTGTGCAACATGTTTCATGCCCAAATGAACTCTTTACCAAAATAAGAAAAATAACTGAAAATGGTGTCAGAATGCCAATTTTTAAATTGCTTTAGGCATGCTTAATGTGTTATTTTTCTCCCTTTCCTTTTCCTTCCAGTTTCAAGATCAAAATAATAATGAATGATAGATGGAAGAGCAAGAAATAACCAGGGAGATTAGCCATGCTCTTCTTCCAAGCCTCCCAAAGATTTCAAGATATCCACTCTTAAAATGCATATGCTGGACTAAATTGGGTCAGATCAAACTTTTGGTTTAATCTACTTTGGTTTTTCTTATAAGTCAGCAAATATAGTTTGCCATAGTTGAAAATAAACAGTTGGTCTTTAACCATTGGGGTGGGAGGAAGCAAGACAACTTTCTTACATTCTCTTCAACCCGTATGCCTAAGCGTGAATTCAGTGGCAATGGCCTTTTCAGACTTGAGTGTATTCTTGCACAATTTGTTTCATCGATTGGCATTCAAAGGAAATACAATGATAAGCCACAAGTCTGCAGTCTTGTGGTCATGTGAACACTGATCAAAGGCAAAAAAGAAATATGTGTGGTTGGATTTCTTATAGTACAAAATGATACTAGATCCTCATGAGGTTGCAAAGGATTTAGGTCTGCACACTTTATCTTCATAAAGTCCAGAATAAGCCAAATTTCTTTCTATTATCTGCAGCATACCAGCTGCTTCTCTGTAGCTACTCTTTTGTTCTTGTGAATGAAAACCTCAAAAATGTAAACCAAGGGTTTGGACAGATGGTATCAGATATGGGGAAATGCTCCTGTCTTACCACACTTATTTCCCCCTCACTTCTGGCAGACTTCGAGGAGTTTAGTATGTAGGAATATAAATCTTCACTTATTCTGAAGAGCTCAAGAGTTTTCTTTCTTTGGGGACAGATTGGGGCCACATATTTATAATTGGGAAAATTTTGCCATTGGTTTTGGGCACAAAACACATTTTTTGTGCAAAATAAATTCAAGGGAGTTATATTAAATCCAATAATTTTGGTTATTACTGCTACAGATGGAACGGCTTTGATACTGTTGACAATTTTTGTGAAGAGGTCTCAAGGTTGTCCCATTGGCCATGCTGTCTTAATCTCATTGTAAAAAATATAATCTGGACATCAGATTACCTTGATGTTCTCAAAGTGTTTCTCCCTGAACTGATTCCAGTTCCCAAGGCATCTGTTGCCAGTTCCTAGTGAATTTCCAGAAATGAAAACAAACAAACAAAAAGAAATATGATTATGGTCCCTGATACATGCAAGTCCTCCACAAGAGATAACCTGAGAAGCACTGGTTTGGATAGATAGCTGTTGTTTTTTTACATGTCAGGAGCAACCTGAGAAACTGCAGGTCACTTCTGGTGTGAGAGAATTGGCTGTCTGCAAGGATATTGCCCAGGGGACAGCTGGATGTTTTAATATTTTGCCATCCTTGTGGAAAGCTTCTCTCATGTTCCCACATGGAGAGCTGGAGCTGACAGAGGGAGTGCACTTGCTCTTCCCAAATTCAAACCACCGACCTGTCCATCGGCAGTCCTGCTGACACAAGGGTTTAACCTATTGTGCAATCAGGGGCTCCTGGACAGATAGTAAAAAGAAAGGCAGACAAATTCATACAAGTCTTGTAGACAGCTGCATTGGTAATTGATTCCTCTATTCCAATACCTATATATTTTCTGTGTTGCTTATATTATCTGAAGGGGGAGAAGGAAGTCACCTCTCCCACACCACTTTAAGACTATTCCAAACATCTGAAGGATTCCATTTAATTAATAGGACACCAGCAGAGTTAAGATTAGCAGGCTATAGTATAGCCCTTGTATCGGTAGGAACAGTATCTGCAGGAGCAATATTCATAGTTTTTAATGTATTCTCTAGGCATTTTCTAAGTCATTCAGCACATCTCTATGGTATTCTTGGGCTGGAAGTTCTTTATTTCAATAGGGTTCATTATTATTCATGGTTTTGCATATCCATGTGAAGTTCATGAACATATCCCCCTAAGATACATTAGTTAATGGACTCTGACACGCTGAAAGAAAGTTTATTGTAAGAGTTTGCGGATGAAGTGACACAATCTTGAATAACCTTTCACTCCATTTTCAGGAAGACATACAAAATATGTGTTAATTCCATCATGTTCCACATAAGCTCCCTCTAAAGGTACTTTTCTCATCTGTGCCAGAATTGCTGGGTTGGATTGTGAATACAGAATTCAAGAGCAATGCAAGTAAGGCTTTTTTTTTTTGAAATCCTCTGTTTTTCAATAGTTTACAGACTTGGCTATCAGTGAGCTAATTTGGCTCTTCTCCTTTAGCAGCTGGACAAGCAACTAAGCATATTGACAGCAGCTTTCTCCATCAAATCAAGAGAAGACCAGCACTTTTTGCTTTCTCTCCTTTTTGTAAGCTTGCTAGTATCTTTTGCAAAACTAGAGACCAGCACGAGGGATGCAAGGCATTTCTAGATGATCACTTTACTAAGTGCAGTAAATGTACAGTGTCTGAGCATTTGTTGCATGGAATCTTAATCACTCCTAGTAATAGATCATGTTATTTTTCTTCAGACAAATGTTCTGTTTCAGAGATTCTATGCAAATCCAACTATCAAGCCATACAATCTATTATTTCTGATGAGTTTTCCCCCTCCAAAACTGGTAAAGATACTGGTATTTTATGTGTCATCCACAAATTGATACATCTTAAAGGTCCTTATGGGACAGTATCTATGATTTCTCTGATTAAAAAGGCACACAACTGTCTCCATCCCCATTCATCCCATCTTTCATGATTGTGAAAGCTGGGTAGTCTAAAGGGAAAGTGTGAATAAAACTGGCATGCATATGCACACAGTATCAATATAAAGTTGTTAGATTTTATATTGACACACTTGATTGTCCTAGAAATTACATCTGAAGTGTTGCCAATTTCACTGAGAGGAGCCAACTTCTTATTTGGGAAGACAATGCCCTTATCTTGCTCCTTCCGCTATAGTTACACTGCTGGGAAGGGGAAAAATCTGTGAACATGATATATGTCTTGGGTAAATTATGGTATCTAATTTTTGATTTGCAAACCATCTTCCAAAACAGGAATGGGGAAACATAGTCCTACAGATGTTTTGGATTTCAACATGCATTAGTTACACCCAGCATGGCCAATAGTCAAGCATGATGATAGCTGAAATCTAAAATATCTGGAGGACAAAAACTCTCATATCTTTGACACAAATATTCTGATGTCTTCATCACTAAATACAGAAAAATATAAAAACGAATTCTTTCTGTAATTCAGGCAAAAGCTTAGAAATATTACTTACTTGGATCATCAATACAATGATCCTTCAGTCAGCAAAAGTTAGAGCCAAAAAAAAGGATCACATCCTAATTCTGGGATCTGCCTAGAAAAACTACTTAATTCTATACCACTGAAAGACCTAATTCTGCCCTGTTATTCGTATTTATTTCAGGTCATTCCAGACTCTGCTGTGTTGCTAAGCAGTCCACAGAAGAAGCAAATCAACTGCCTGCCATAGGCTCAGATTCAAGTCTCTCGGCTTCACTTTTCCTGGAGGCACAAGCCTTTGCTCTGTTGGGGTCTTACATTTCACAAGCTCCCTTGCAGATGCTGTTTGTCAAAAGATTCATTTAGAACAGACATAGCTTTGATACTGTTGTTTATACTCACAGTCTCTTATTTCAGTGTACTTCCTGGCCAACCGGTCTGCCTGACCCCTATTTACCTAGCAAGATACTGCTCTGCATTTTACTCAAGACTCACCTCTATTGAAGTCTTTCATCTCTATTTACACATACAGTCATGATTACAAAGTCAGGGCCGAGGTTTGTGTGATGTTATCTTGATGTTATAACAACAGATACTGGACACTGATGAAAGAGACCGATGTCCAAAGTCAATGCTTGGTGTTCAGAGAAGGAGAGAGAAAATCAATTCTATTTGAAATGGATTCCATTAAAAGTATCTTTTCTGTTTAAATAGACAAGATAGTACCAAAAGGTTCTACAAAATAAAAAAAGGAGTGAGAGCTTAAGAATATGAGAAGAGATCAGACCAAAGGCCTATCTAGTTTAGCCTCCATTTTCAAACAATTTTCCAGCAGGTGTCTGTAGGAAGCCCATGGACACACATTCCCCTATATTTCACAGATAAAAACTGAGACATATATGGACAAACAAAGTCAGAGTGTGGTCAAGATGACAAAAGTCATTAATGAGGAAGAACAGATAAGCCAAGAGAGCTTGCAGTTGTTTGTGTTTGTCTGAGCCTATTGGAAAAGGCAATGTTTTGCTTCTTCATCTCCTCTTCTCTCTTTCCTTCTGAGTTAACTGAGTGGAAATTATGTTTGTTCTTTAAACTCAGTTGCAGTGGTTGAAGTAAGATGAGAAGGAAGGGTAAAAGTGGAAGTAGAATGGGACAACTGGGACATTTTTCAAACAGCTTGAAAATTAGGGACTGGACCTGTCAAATCAAGAAAGTGAAGGATGGCCATAAACACAAAGTCTTTCAGTTTACAAAGTCAGTGTGTTCAACGGGTGTTCACTCAGAGACCTTCCAACTCCTGGTTCCAAGACATATGGCATCCACACCAGGATCTCCTAACCTGTCTCTGTGGTGGGAGACCAGCCAGACAACCCAGCCACGCTAATGACAATTTGGCAGGATTGGGCATAATCTGGCTTTTCTACTTTCCCTGCACCCCCATTCCAGTGAAAAGACAAGCATGCCTTACAATAGCTACAGGCTATTCCCTGCCTGGATCTGGATCATTAGGCAGCAAGAAAGTCCAGGAGCAGGAAAACCATTCATCGCCTCCAAAGCTCCCATAGTATTCAGGAGGGAAAAGGTCTGCAGTGATTGTGACACATGTTTTCTGTAGTTTCTTTTTGCTGGAATAGGGGAGCAGGAAGGTACTGCCACCCACCATCCCAGGCAGCCTGTGCTCCAGGAGTGTAGGATAGCTGTGGGAACATGATCAAGGTTCCTGCATGGCAATCTGAAATAGTAGTCTCCACTGCCAAAATACTGGCACAGGTCTGGATCTTCCTGGACTATTTGGAACTTTGCCATTTAAAAAAAAACCTGAGGTCTAACTGTCTTACCCTGTGTTAAATTGCATTAGCATGGGCACATCATGTGAATGCACCAGGTTATGGTATTTCCTACACTGCATTATATTTCAGTGTTGATGTAGTACTAAATGGATGATTGTCAGATTGAAAAGAAGCACAATCTCTAAGTATTTCCATCTATGGAAGGGAGATCCTGAATACAGACCAATGCATGGAAAACTGTTTTGTGTTACTGCACATTATTCCCCCAAAAGAATACATTTTTACTTTTCAGTAATTTGATTAACTACCTCCTAATAATTATCCATTTTTGTAATACAGTCAGGTATTGATATCCATAGATCTGCATCCACAGCTTCAGCTATCCACAACCTAAAAATAAAATAGAAGTCATTTTACTATTCACTGTATATAATTGGACTGAATTATCTATGGATTTTGGTGTTGGTGTTAAAAATCCCAGGAGAAGTGGATTTTAAAAGTTTAATTTGTCCTGTTTGTGTTTCCTTGTGAAGAAACATATTTCCACAGAAACCAAGTTATAAAACCATCCTTTGAAGAGAAAAGCCTAAGCCTTTAATGAAACCGCTAAGCATCTTTACAGTTCAATGTTAATGAAACCATTACACATATTTACTGTTCAAATCCAAATAAACAACAACTTCTTGTTTTTCCTCATATAAAGTGTTGATGTTTTATATTTTATCATTGTTTGTATTTTGAGTTTGCTGTAAGCCGCCCCGAGTCGGGAGATGGAGGCGGGATACAAATAAACTTATTATTATTATTATTATTATTATTATTATTATTATTATTATTATTATTATTATTATTAAGTGTCTTATGTGTCTCTCTCAATATCCTAACACAGCAAAGGCTCCTGAATAAAACATTGGTGGCAGCATTAGTAGAGGTAGCGAGATTGAATCCTCTATATTTTGATGCAACAGAAACAAAAGCCTTTGCAAGTTTGGCAATTTGAAAAATCCTCTCTATTTTATATATATCCCCCCCCTCCCCAGTCCTCTATACCTGTCTGTTGACTTTGTTGTCTGAACTGGCTTCAATTGTCCCTGAACTTTCTGTCAGCAAACATGAAGAATGAGAGAAGTATTTGGGATTGTATCTTCAAGGTGCTCTAGGTAAAATTAAATTATTGCTGGCAAGGGATTGGATGTTATTCAGCCTAACAGACCTTCCAGAACAGATTAAAAAAAATTCTAGGTCAAGGTACTGTATTTGAGAACTTAGAGATGAAGGCTCCAACTAAATGTTCACCCCTTTCTAGGAGTGAGTTCTGAGGTCATCAGGTAATGTGGCCACTGGCCACAACCAAAATTTTGACAGAATGAATTCAAATGTAACTTGTCGATATATTTGGAGGGTTTTCTTTTTTCTTTTTCTTTTTCTTTTTCCAGAATAAATAAATAGAACTGGTGTAGTTGTTTGAGTGATGGACTAAGATGCAGAGAGACTAGGATTTGAATCGTTGTTCAGCCATGGAAAATCAGTGAATGACCTTAGGCAAGTCACTCTCTAACAACAGCAATGGTAAAATTTCAGTGAAGACATGTTGGCCAGAAAACCCCATGAAAGGGTCAACATAAGTAAGTCACACAATAGTAGTAAGACCTTGAAGTCACACAACAGTAGTAAGAAGAACTAAAATCCATGTTTATAGAGTGAGATTCTGGTAGACTGGACCAGAATTCCTACAATAGGAAGCTACCCAAGAAATCATTTCTTCCATCATTTTCAATTAATCCTTTTAACTGACTTATTCTTCTAAATGTGAAATGTTCTTTCAACAGATTTGAAAACCACTTGTACTTAGAGAGGAAGACAAGGTGTAAATTAACAGGTGATAGATATAAATGAGAAAAACCATTAAGCAGAACCACGTGAGAGGTGATACATTTCACAGTATATAGCAGAGTGTATGATTTAATATAATTTCCTTGAGAATATTCTTGTCAGACTCTTTTTCTCCCTGACATTGAGGTCTAAATTAGAAATAACTTGGGTCATAGGATTAGATCTAATCTACATGTTTGATTTGCACAATGCAGCTCTAATTTGCATAAAATTTTCTTGAATATGATGGATGGTAGCCCATGCCTGTCCAGCATCATGCCTGATATAGTTGGTTCTATTTCTAATATTAGATTCAATATAGTTGTTGCCCATAGGAGTTCCAGAAATGATCAGTCTCCTGTGGACAATGTCTATTCAGACTTACTGAGTGTGTAGAGGACATCTTTCACATCTCCACAGGTACATCCATTATACTATGACTATAATTCACAAAACTGGTCCATTTCCCAATTGCTATGATCCCAGGAGCTGCCCTCATGAAGCAATGTTCATTTCAAGGAAATAATGATTCATGCAAATATACCAGATGTGAGAAGTAATGAAGGAAAATGACAGAATTACTCCCAAAATTACTTTTTGTTATCAAGTAACAACTGAGTTGCATTTCAAGAGTAAGGAAAATGTCATTACCAGTTTTAGTGGTGCTTTGAATATGATTTTCCTGCTTCTTGGCAGGGGGTTGGACTGGATGGCCCACAAGGTTTCTTCCAACTCTATGAGTCTGTGATTCTTGTATTACAAGTAATATATTTTATTAGGTTGTGTGTGGGAGAGTGACATTTTCTTTGGGAAAAGTAGTTTATCAAGGCCTGGAGTGAACAGACAAAAGGCTAGAGGATTGGACAAACACAACAAGTACCACACAGTGAGGGGACAATAATCTCAGATAAACAGTTAAGGGAAATGTCCCATGGGTTTAGATGTCTGTACACTAATGCTCAGAGCATGGGAAATAAGCAAGATGAGCTGGAATGCTTAACACAATAAAATAGTTACGATGTAATAAGCATAACTGAAACATGGTGGAATGAGTCCTATGATTGGAATGCAACAATGGAGGGGTGTAACCTATTTCAGAAAAATAGACCAAACAGGAGAGGGGGTGGAGTAGCATTATATGTCAAAATATTTATACCTGTGAAAAGATGCAAGACCTAAATCCTGGTTGAAAGCATCTGGGTAACAAATAACTGACATATGTAGGGAAAAGGTTTGTAAGGCTAAGGCACAAAATAAACTCAGGCTTGCCAGAGAGATCAAAACCAGTAAAGAAAGGCAGAAAAAGGAAACTGTAGAGCCTCTGCATGGAGGAAGTAGTGAGATGCTATCAGAGAATAGGGAAAAGGCAGAACTGCTCAGCACATTCTTTGCCTCAGTCTTCTCCCAAAAGGAGATTGGTGTTCAATCTGAGCAATACAGAACGGTTGAGGTAATAGGAGAAATGCAACCCAAAATAAGTAAAGAAGTAGTCTAGGAATACCTGACTACTCTCAATGAATTCAAGTCTCCAGGGCTGGATGAACTTCACCCAAGAGTATTGAAGGAACTAGTAGAAGTAATTTCAGAATCACTGGCAATAATCTCTGAGAATTCTTGGAGAACATGAGAAGTCACAGCAGACTGGAGGAGAGCAAATGTTGTCCCTATCTTCAAGAAGGGAAAAAAGAGGACCCAGGCAATTACCATCCAATCAGTCTGACATCAATACCAGGAAAGATTATGGAACAGATCATTAAGGAGACAGTCTATAATCACTTAGAAAGGAATTCTGTTATTACTAAAACTCAACATGGATTTTTCAAAAACAAGTCATGCCAGACTAATCTTATCTCTTTTTTCGATAGAGTTATAAGCTTGCTACATGCAGGGAATGCTGTTGTTGTATGTCAGCCTTTTCAGCCTGTGATTATGTCTGATGTTCATAATGGGAATGATGTTCATATTGATCTGCATAATGGGAACAGAGATGATGTTCCTATTGATGGCCCAGGCTGGAATTAAGTTCAGAGAAAGTGGGGTCTGAGCAAGGTAATATTTTTGGGAAAGACCTTTCACCGCTTTTCTCAGAGCAACAGTCTGACAGTAACTTGGAAAATGATTTGCCAGGTGCTGGCAATAATGAAACCTTGACCAGAAAGCAGAGTTTCAATAAACATAGACAAAGCAGTCAAAATTTCAGGCGTTCTGCTCATTTACAGAAAGGAAAAGATAACAACTCATTATCTAATGGGAAAGTGAAGAAGAATGCTTTCTTGTCAGTTCCAGCCCTTGGAAAAGGTTTAGAATGATTCATGTGAGACATTAGTTCAGTTGAGTTAACATTTCTTAACCTTGCTGGTTTCATTTCAAGTTCCATGCTCCAAATTTCAAGTACCAGGTTCTTGTCAGGTTAAGCTTACACCTGAGGATTCTTGCTGTTTTGGTTCCTTGTATTTTCATGTACCTTGCTCTATAGAGATTCCACCTGACCTGAAGTTCAGAGAATCAACTAAAAGATGACCATGATGATCATAAGTCTGGAAACCAGGCCTTATGGGGAATGCTTAAGGATCTGGGTATGTTTAGCTGAAAGAAGAAAAGACTGAAAAATACTATTCATCTTTAAATGTGTGAAGGGGTGTCATGGAATAGGAGAATCAAGGTTATTATTCTACTGCTCCAGATATGAGGACATAGATCATTGGATACAAATTACACAAAAATAGATTCCACTTAAACATTAGGAAGACCTTCTTTATTGTAAGAACTTTATTGTAATAGTGGAATGTATTACCTCAGAGGATGGTTGGCGGTCTCTTAGGAATTATTGACATTTGCATTCTTCAAGATAGGGGAGTTGGACGAGACGACCCTTGCAGTCCATTCCAGTGTGGCTCTATAATTCTATAGAACAAATTCTATGATTCGGGAGATGACTCCGTGATTCTGAGGTGGAAAGTAGAAATAGATGCAAGAAATCAATAGCAAAAGTGTGCTTACTTTAGGTGCCCTGCTTTAATAATATTCTTGCCCAGCCTGGCACTTTTCAGATTGGAATACAAACTCAACAAACAATCAGATGATAGGATTTGTCAATAATATGCAAGTTAAATTATCCAAAGAGCACTTTTGAAGACATTGAAGTGTGCTTCTTGTGAACAATGATATCAACCAAATCCTTTTATCTCTGATTTCTAATGTGAATATCTATGATAAACGCATATTTAAACACTCAATCAATTCTAATATAAACAGATCAGAATTTTCAGCATAGTAATGGTTATCAAAATGTTCAGCTCTGCTTTGGTACAAAAGATATTATTAACAGAATGTCTTTAATAACACTTATGCAGAGAATGCTATTTTCTTGGGGAATACAACTTAGAGAAAAAGGAATAAAATGTGATCAATTTGTAATTAACCACAAAGAAATCATTAGCACTATGAAGTAGTATGAAAATAATTGTAAGCTCTGAAAAGATAATTAATGAAAAAGTAACTTTAGGGAACAGACACGGCTATTATAGTTTGAAAATGTTTTCCACAAAGTCACACTAGAAAATAGTGTGCCGCACATGGTATCTCCCATGTGTAATTTTGTAAAAGCTAGTGTTTTCCTGAAAAATTGAGAAATGAAGATATAGTAAGTGTTTGAACGTCCTTTCTTCATACCATTTCCCGAATCTTAGTTTAAATAAAATAACTTTTTAATTATTGGTGGTTGCTAACAAAGAGACTTTTAACATGTTGATGTAAATACTTTATAAACTAGAGATTTAAACTAGCTTTGATTTGCATTGTCATCACCTTGCTTAATTATGTTTTAATGTTGCAGTTTTCATGTATGTTTTTCCTGTATCATTTTAGTTACCCTTATTGTGAGCTGCCCTGAGTCTCACATTATAGGTGAAAAATTGACTATAAATCCAATCAAGCCAAAAACATATATTACTGCCCAATTATCTAAGGCAGAGTTTCTCAAACTGTATTCCTCCAGATGTTTTGAACTTCAGATCCCACCATTCCTAAATGAGATTTTGAAGAGCTGAAATCCAAAACACCTGGAGGATCAGTTTGAGAAACACTGCTCTAAGATACAAATAGATATATTCCTTTTAACAATGTAGATGTATTCCTGGGCATTATGTCTTTAAGAGAAAACGTGTTTCCAAAGGCAGAAATAACATGGAATGAATACATAAAAGTTTCCACAACAAGGAAAAGAAGAACATGTTCCAATAAACACTTTGTTCAAAACTAACAATGTGTGCATGTTAATGAAACAGTCAGATCAGTTAGGCTTTGCATAAACACAAATATAAAGAACAGGGCCAGCTCTAGGTAATTTTCAAGGGTAAGCGAACAGAATTTTGGCGCCCTCCCCCCAAACCAATCACTGAAAAATAAAAGTGTTGGATAAGTGAAAATGTTGGATAATAAGGAGGGATTAAGGAAAAGCCTATTAAACATCAAATAACATTATGATTTTACAAATTAAGCAACAAAATATCATGTTTTACAACAAATCAAAAAGCAGTTCAGTACATAGTAATGTTATTTAGGAATTACTATATTTGCAAATTTAGCACCAAACATTGAACTGGGATATAGGGCAGTGTGGACTCAGATAACCCAGTTCAAAGCAGATATAGTGGGTTATTCTGCTTTGATATTCTGGGTTATATCGCTGTGTGGAAGAGCCCTGAGGGTCTTTCCACACAGCCATATAACCCAGAATATCAAGGCAGATAATCCACAAGTATGTTTCAGTCTACTTGGAATACCGGTCCAAGAGTCCAGAAGAGCCTTGACTCCCCATATGACCATCATCCCACTTTCTTTGCTAGTTAACTTGAACTCAGTATGCTTTATTATGCCAATTGTTTGCCTTGGATCAGGTATGAGACAAAATTCGGCCCTCTGGGTGTTTTGGACTCCAACTCTCACAATTCCTAACAACCTACCATCTGTTAGGAATTGTGGGAGTTGCAGTCCAAACACCCAGAGGGCCAAAGTTTACTCCATGCCTGCCATAGATAGTTAAGCAAATAGTATTCATGGTTGTCCCTCGCTGTTAGGAATTGTGGGAGTTGATGTCCAAAACAACCGGAGGGCAGAGGTTTGCCTATGCCTGCTGTAAAGTAAACAAATGCAACTTGATAGCACCTTTAACTGCCATGACTCAATGCTATAAAATCCTGGGAGTTTCAGAAAGTCTTCGGGCCAGTGACTCCTTCCCTCAAGCCCAGATATCTGAAGCAACCAATCAGGAGGCCGCACCTCAGCCCTACCCGGGAGCGCTCAGAGAGCTCCTTCAACCCCCTGCCTGCCCTGAGGCACTGAGGAATCAGGCGAGGACTTGGGGCTGCTGAAGGGAGCACCACAGGTCGAAGGTGCTGCCTGCCTTGGCTGCTCCATAGGCACCCCTATCGCCCTGGCCCCCGCTTTCCACGCTGCCACCCTCCATTCCTCGCCAGCACTGGGAGCAAGCTGTGGCCGCCACGCCCAAACTTGAGTGGCCTCCTTCTCAGGCCACACTCCCAGGGAGGAGATTTCAACTCCCAACAGCCTCACTGCTTTAGCTGATGCTCAGGGTTGGTGGGAACTGGAGTCCAAAACACCTAGGTCACCACTGAAGCTTGGGAAGCACTTGAAGGAAGTGACTCTGCGCCTCTGCTTTAAAGTGAAGGCACCTCGGTGCCACTTTTAACTGCCATGGTGGCCTGGCTGCTGCGGAGGCCAGGAAAGGCCACTGCCGTGGAGGCAGGAAGGCCACGCCTGGGCAGAGGTGCCTCAACAGTGCCCCCTAGGCACCCCCCTAGAGGATGGCACCTTCAGAAACCGCATTCTTTACCTAATGGTTGAACCGCCCCTGACAATGAACATTCTAGAGCCAACTTACAGTCTTCTGCTAAAATATGTACAGCAATATTTTGTCCTTTTCAACAACCTCCCTTTTTTTTTACAATTATTATTTTGGTGGAATTTCTATGTTTTGTTTTGTTTTGTTTTAGCATTCTGGTCATTGCTGGTGAGTGAGGCAAGTCAATACACTTTCTTTTTTTTAATCCTGTTTTGCTGTTAATGAATGTTCACTGTGAAAGCAGCTACTGTTGCAGACAATGGGATCAGCTAAAGTAGAATCCCACACTTTCCTATATCAAGTTTTATTTGTTTACTGCAGACCTAGCATCAAAAGTTTGTATTTTCACAGCCCCACTTCACCATCTTTCCAATGCAAATGCTGCTTCAAAACCTTAGTATAGATAGAGAACAAAGAGGGTAAGGGGGTTATAGGGAATAAAACACTATGTAAAAAAGTTATATTTATCAGAGGCTGCATTAATGAGGCATGCTTGTATATGGGGAAAATACAGTATTTATTCTGATGGATTTAATAGCAGCTATGGAGGTGATCTAATTCAGGATGATGGCATAAAAGAGACAATGTTAAATAATGCCAACCTCTTTCCTGATGTCATTTCAAATGAAACACACAGTTAATATACTTTTTAAAGGGAACACAGGCCCCTTCAAGACTGCTATATAAAATCCAGATTATCTGTTTTGAACTGGATAATATGGAAATGTAGATCCAGCCATATGTCCTATCAGTTGTGGTTAGATCTTTAGGCAAATGCAATGTATGTGCATGTGTGTACAATTGAACAAGATGAATACACAGATTACTCAAAAGATTTCCTAATGTTTCAGTAGTCCGAGTTCCTCTTCTGAGTCCTCCACATTTCCCGGCGTGGCCGGCTAGAGCACTGGCAGAAAAAGGAGCCTGGCCACCTCTTCCAGCCTCCTCTGCTGCCGCCCGTCTTCACTCTTCTTCCCTGGCTGCAGGGGCAGAGGCAGCCAAGGCAACATGGCAGGCACAAAGCAAGGGTCCCGCCGGTGCCAATAGGAAAGACTTCACTCTCCCGGGGCTTGCAAGGGTGGGAAAGGCAACTTAACTAATAAAAGCAGCAATGGGGTGGGGAAACAAACAAACAAACAAATTTCCCATAAAACCACAAGCCCGCGATAAGCGAACCGTGAAATAGCAGGGGGACACTGTAAACAGAAAACCTGGGATCAGATCCTGGGATATAGGGCCTGTCTGGAAGGGCAGAAAATCATCCAGTTTTTCTTGTGCCGTTGCTTTTGCAGCATGCAGTATGAGTTCCTTTGGAAACCAAGGAACAATTCTTCTGAACCAGTGGTAGTTTCCTCATATCCTTTTAATTCATTCCTCCTTCGAATAACCACTAAGTGATGCATGGTAGTTAATTTTAATAACTCACAAAACCAAACAGATAAGCCCTAGTGAAAAGCAATCAGTGCACTCCCCAATCAGATGGAAAGATGATCCCTCTGTTGTGTTGCTGCTACCTAGTTCTGGAAGGAGTGGATGGGTCTAATAAGTTCCCAATGTTAGCATGTGGAAGTGGAGATGTTTATCAAATGATGACTCATCTGCTCTTTCAGCTTGCATTCTAAGCCTCTGCTCCAGATTCCACAAAGTTCCCTTGGTTTGAAACCAAGCCCTTTCTCATCAGCCACAGAATATCCCAAGGGCTCTTTCATGCCGTTCTTAAATCTTCCTAAATGATGGTAATTTTGACCTGAAGGAGAACAGGAAGTGCCCTCTAAATTCCTTTTTGGTCCTTGTACAGTCTATTAAGGTGCTTAAGCCACTCTTTCACTCATAAAACACTTTTCACTTTTTCTTTTTTGTCAAAGGCAAGTTTTGGAACTGGAAAAAATATCTTAACATGATTAATTATCCCAAAATAAGTCATTTATAGTTTGGACTCCATAAAATGGAATGCATGATTTAAAGTACTCCCCATGAATATGTCGTTTTTCATTCCTTTGCAATCAGAATCTAGATCTTTGCCATTTGCTCCCATGAATGAGATGGAAATGGTTTAATATTCCATCTTACTTTAAATTATACATACCACATTTGTAATGGAACACAGTCCATTTTGTTACCAAAGTCTGCGCACTTAGATCATCAGTTAAAGTGTATTTATTTTTATGACAAACAAGAAAAATGATAAAATAGCTCCTGAGCTCGTGTTAATGAAGACCAAATGTGTCCCTGGGCACCATCATATTACACTCATTTGTACAGGAGCTAAGTTAACTTCCACCTTTTCAGTAGTTGCCTGAGACCTATGATGATGACTTAAGTGAGAAAGAAAGAAACTGTCAGGCCCCTGGCTGCTGGGCACCAATAACCTTACACGGAGGCCAATCTCTATCTAATATCTTTATTAAGGAAATATATAAAAGCAATAAAAACAAGTGAAGAATATAGTTCAGAAGCAGACCTTTCAAATGAGGTCAAATATAGTCCAAAAATGTATTGTCCAACATATGATATTAGAGTTCAAAGTTTTAATCCACTTGACCGAAACACACACTTTTGCCAAGCAATAGTGTGGGGAAATGTCAGAGTCTTAAAAGTCCAATGAAGCTTGACAACAAGGCTGGAAATAAACTTGGTTCTTGACTAGGTCCGTGACTAGAAACAAGGCAAAACGTGAAGCGTGGAACAGGGTCCGTGGTTAAACAGCAAGGCAAGGCAAAGGCTTGAATACTTGATCCGGGAAGCAAGGAACTGGGGTTACGAAGTCCACACACGATCTCTCTCCTTAAGCTGATCAATTGACTCCGCAAAGAATCTCCCGCGCCAAACACCTATATTGGGTCTCGTTTTCCTGCCAACAATCTCTTTCCCTAGAGAACGAGAAGCGAAACCCAACTCTGTCCAGATGCATGACTCCTTAGAATTTCCCAAGGGAAGCAGGCCTAATCAGCCTGTTGTTTGGCAGCGATCCGTAAACTCCTCCGATTTGCTTCTCTAACTCCTCTGTCTCTAGAGTAAGATTCCTTCCTGGGAAACGGAGGGGAGTAATGCCCAAGGCCTGTTTTACTGAATTCTTGAGGGCAAACATCAACATCCGGCAGGTGAAGGGACTCCGGCTCTTGTTGAACCGGTGAAAACCCCATGTTTTCATCTTCATCTGCCACGATAGTACTAGGAACAGGACTACAAGGACCATGAGGCATCACAGAAGCACAATTTTATACATTAATATATGAAGCTGCCTTATAGCTGAGTCAGGACTTTGGTCCATCTGGGGACCTCTTCACATGGCCTTTTTGGGCCATGCCATTGCATCGGCAATGGCCGGCAAAAGAGAAGGCATGTTGGGTAGCTTGTGGTACTCTGCACACCCACCCTCCATATCACACAGAGGGGATGGAAGAAGGTGCTTTGGCACCCTTTCCCTTCCCCCATCAGATATCAGAAAGGGTGGCAAAGTGAGGTAATGCACGTTGCCCCCTTCCCAGCTCTTTCTTTTTGTTGTTGTTGTTGTTGTTGTTGTTGTTGTTGTTGTTGTTGTTGTTATTATTATTATTATTATTATTATTATTATTATTATTATTATTATATTGTATGACACAGCAAACAAGATAGACATGCTGGATTTCATATCACAAAATCACAAGTTGAACACTTCCCAAGTGTCTAGGACTGTGTGATGTATTTTCGGATGATGCGTGCAGATCCCAGCAGGGTGGCCTTTTGCAGTTGGCAGATCGTGATTTTGTCAATGTCTATTGTTTCCAAATGCCGGCTGAGATCTTTTGGCACAGCACCCAGTGTGCCCATCACCACTGGGACCACCTGCACTGATTTCTGCCAGAGTCTTTGCAGTTCAATCTTGAGGTCCTGATAGTGGCTGAGTTTTTCCTGTTGTTTTTTGTCAATGCGACTGTCACCTGGGATGGCAACATCAATGTATATTTCTGCCGCTTCTGTGACTGTTCATTTGGGTTTTGATGATTCCGTAGCCCACTTGTCGATGGATGTCCAGAATCAGCAGCATCCACTGCGGTCCTTTTTATCCTGGGCGACGACCGAGCCAGTATAGACTTCGTTTTGGTTTGATTCTCCATAACGCTAATGGGTTAGGTGCTCTTGGTTTCATTCCTCCGCTGAGGCCTCTCTGGCTTGGTTGGACCTGCCGGTAGTTACACTACCACCAGCACAGCCCTCAGCATCCTCGCAATGGTTAAGCCCCCCCCCCACCACCACGTCAAGGTGGCACCTGCGGGGGGGATTATTATTATTATTATTATTATTATTATTATTATTATTATTATTATTATTTCTGCCATCACACAGAGAAATTGAAGGGAAGATGCAGGTAGCTCCATCAGGACTATCCAGAATACACTTTCTTCCCCGTAGTCATGAAGGTAGTGCCTTTCGCCACTTCCCCCCAACATTCGGAGAAAAGTGCGCAGGGCCTGCCGTACATCTTGTGATGGTGCATGGCAGGCCTCATCCTTGCTGCAACACAAAGCGGCGAAATGGGACAAAAATGCTCAGTGTGAAGAGGTGGTAGGTCACCACAGTCAACTTGAACTGATGTTGTATCAAACTGCTGTAACTCTGTACTGTAAACCAGGGAATGGAAGAAAGCAGATCTGGAAGGAAGGTTATCCTGTCCAACCTCCTGTTCTGTGAACGAAGTACAGTAGCTACAATATGCTTGATCAATGGCTGTCCAGCTCAAAGCCCTTTAGTGAATGAGAATTTGTCAGGTCCTGAAGTTGTTAAATATTGCCCAGTTTTAATCAGTTTCTTCTAAGGTTTCACTGATACATACTGGTAGATCTTTGTCATTTTCACCCACTGCTTCTCTTCCTCAATTCAAGGCCAAGAGAGAATTATTCAGATGCTACTTCTAATAGGCATTTGATAATCTCATGAAATTTGATCTTCAGCCCATCACCTTCCTGGTTGCCTTTTTGCATCTACCCTAGTTGATCCATATTCCTCTTCAGAACAGAATGTATTTTTGTTCTTCAACAAAAAGGATTTCATATAGTTTTCCAAGAATCAATCTCTGAGCTCAGGTTTATAATCTAAACCAGAGTAGAGAACCCCTCTCAAAAGTTTTAATTCACTATCCTCATCAGCCCCTCCAAGCATAATAATAAACAGTTGTAGGAGCTATAGCACAAAGATCTGAAGGATCAAGGTTTCTCTATCTCTGTGCATACACTATACAATAATTTCAATTTTGGTTCTACTTTAACAGCTGTTGTTGCATCCTACAAAATCCTGGGGTTTGTAGTTTGGATAGAGGCACCAGAGGAGTAATCTGGCTGAGGATTCAAAAGGCTCCTCCTTACACTGCCTGGATTCCATGTGATGTTGCCATGGCAATTAAAGTGGAATCATGATGCTATCATTGTGTATTGTGAAATGTCTCTTGACTCAAACAATGCTCAGTGTGAGCATGTACGGCAATATTTTGTTCAAAAGCCTATTTATAGGAACTGTTGCTTTATACTATCAAAGTTGTATAAATTTAAATGTTTTTAACAAAGACAGATATGAACAGGCAATACCGTTTTAAGGAAGAAACAAGCATTACTGAAGGCAGTATAGCTTTTAAGATGAGAGCTAAATATTTCTGAAATGGTAACCAGCTTTGGGGTCTTTCCTAGGCAAATTGGAGGGCATTTCCCCCTCTGTTGATATAGCTGCTGTTGCTTAAAACCAAAATATTTTGCCAATGACAAAATGAAAATGTTATTCCAACTGTCACATCTATTAGTATGTCAATTGCTGTGCTCAATATCTTATAGCATGATAGTGATACTCTAGTCCCACTTTTGTCTCAGTCTTAATTCAAAACATTGTTGCTCTTCCAGCACTGTGCATTACAGGGTAACTAAAAATGACATTTTTCATGCAATAATTTTGTAATCATTTTGGGTGTGGATGTCCCACAGTACTTTCTTATTCATTAGTGGGCATAGAAAGAATGTGACAGGCTATCACTCCTTGAAGGATTCCCAAGAACATCTCAGGCAGAGAAGCTTCAGACTAATTTTGGTGCTCCAGGGAGAAAGACAACTTTTCTGTTATGTTTAAACCCTCTTTAACCTCATCTTCTCCCTTGTTGTTGTTGTTGTTGTTGTTGTTGTTGTTGTTGTTGTTGTTGTTGTTATACCATTATAATGTTATAGTACCATAGCATTTGCAGTTGCCCGCCCAGCTAGCAGAGGAAGGAAGGAGCTTGTGGACATGGAAATCAGTAACTCTGGTCCTCAGAACAAGAAGCAGTGACCAAAAAGGGGACCATGGACATGGAGGTCAATAACTCTGCTCCTTGAAAATTGGGGATGATGAAGGCCTGAGGGAAAGGGGACTTGTGTGCACGAGTGTCACTTCCTAGGAATATACAGGTATGATTTCACTATTACAGCTACATTTTAAAGACTAAACCATGCAATTTTATATGTAGGATTAAATTAATGGCAGTTTACTTCTCTCTGAAAGAAGAAATAAAAGTGGTGAAGGATGCCATAGCATTATTGTGCTATTGTAGCTACATTTTTAAAAATAGAAACAAATTGTGAAGTACAGGGAAACGTAAAGGAGTCAGCAGATCATCAGGAGTTTCGGGGTCTGGTGTCATCTGTATGCAGATGATGTCCAGCTCTGTCACTCCTTCCCACCTGTCACTAAGGAGGCTGTCCAGGTCCTGAACCGGTGCTTGGCCGCTGTGTCGGACTGTATGAGGGCCAACAAATTGAAATTGAATCCAGACAAGATAGAGGTCCTCCTGGTCAGTCGGAAGGCCGAACAGGGTATAGGGTTACAGCCTGTGCTGGACAGGGTCACACTCCCCCTGAAGGCGCAGGTGAGCAATCTGTGGGTGTTCCTAGACTCATCGTTGAGCCTGGAGCCCCAGGTCTCAGCGGTGGCTAGGGGAGCCTTCACACAATTAAAACTTGTGCGCCAGCTGTGACTGTACCTTGGGAAGCCAGACTTGGCCACGGTGGTCCACGCTCTTGTTACATCCCGATTAGATTACTGCAACGCACTACGTGGGGCTGCCTTTGAAGACTGTTCGGAAGCTCCAACTAGTCCAACGGGAGGCAGCCAGGCTGTTAACTGGAGCAACATACAGGGAGTGTGCTACCCCTCTGTTACGTCAGCTCCGCTAGCTGCCAATCAGATACTGAGCACAATTCAAAGTGCTGGCTTTAGCCTATAAAGCGCTAAACGGTTCCGGCCCAGCTTACCTGTCCGAATGTGTCTTCCGCTATGACCCATCACGAAATCTAAGATCTTCTGGGGAGGCCCTGCTCTCAGTCCCGCCAGCCTCACAGGTGCGGCTGGCGGGGACGAGGGACAGGGCTTTTTCAGTGGTGCCCCCCCCCCCCCCGCCTATGGAATGCCCTCCCAAATGAAATTAGACAGGCTCCCTCCCTCCTGTCTTTCCAAAAGAGAATGAAAACGTGGTTATGGGACCAGGCATTTGAGCATGAGTAGCACCAAAGATGAGATTTATTTATTTATTTATTTTATTTATTTTGTGTCAAAAGCATTGAAAAACAAATACATTTTAAAATGATGGGGGGGGGGAAAAGGAAATCACAAGCAACTAAATAGTTTTAGACCAAAAACGGGCAACAGCAATCGCATTGTCCGTAGCTTTAAACAACTCCTCCTCCGTGCATGAGGCAGGACATTGTGGGCAAGCATACATATGCGGAGTTGTTTGTTCTGCTCCACAGTCACACAAGGTGGAAGATTCCTCCAGGTAGTGCCACCTTGCCAAGTTGTCTTTAGATCTGCCCACTCCACTTCTGAGTCTGTTCAGGGACTTGCCCATTCTTGGTTTGCCCCTGGAGGAAGACCCTCATGGGGGGCCATCCAATTAGAATTGCCAGGTTTAGCTGCCCAGAGGGACACCCTTGCTGCTGCTGGAGGAACATCAAGAGGAGTGGTGGTTCTCATGAAGCCCTTCCTTGACCAAAAATGAGATATGAATATATGACCTACTGACATACCCCACCTGGACATGAAAAGTGGCTTAAATGTATATTTATGTATGTTTTTTAATGTATACTCTTAATTTTACTGTAATTTTTAATCTCGATAGATTTTTAAATCTGATGTAAACTGTTGGGTTTTTTAATGTATATGTTTATATTGTAAGCCGCCCTGAGTCCCCTGTTGGGTGAGAAGGGTGGAGTAGAAGTGATGCAATAAATAAATAAATAAATAAATAAATAAGCAATCACATCACTAATGTGGAGGAATAAATGTGTAAATAATGATATTACAGTGAAAACACCTCAATGGTGCAATAGAGGATATCAGTAATCAGCTGTTCAAGTGATAATGACTGGACTAGATGTCAAACAGATTAAAGCAGAAATTAGTGATGTGTTAAGGCCTTTGGTTCCTTCATCTTTAAAAGCAAGTATTGGCTCCCTTCGCTCACTGTCTGAACATGCTCAGATGCACTGTGTTTTATAAAATGAAATAGTAGCCACTCAAAACAGTGACTGTCTCTTTCTGCTACCAAACATCTGGCCTTTGTGCTATTAATCTTCACAGATTTCCATTGGAATAGTGGAGGGAGCATTTATTGTTGCTTCATGTCTAGTTGTATATCACAGGTGAAGCTTATTTGTTAGGCAAAATGTAGAGATGAAACAGAGGAAGGAACAAAACATTTCAAATGGTTCACGAGCATTTTACATTTGTCCAAAACTTTATGCAAAACAAGAAACCCAGATGGATCATGTATCTGAAAAGAAGCAGCATTTTGTGTTTCATTAGTGAGAAGGCAGATTGTGGTTCCAGGTAAGATATTTCATAGTGAGGTTCAAAGGCTTGCTCTATAAATGTTCAAAAGTAAATAATCTTGAACATGTTTTCAAGATCCTTGATTACAGCTGTGTTGAAAGACTTCTTGTGATAATATAATGATCTCCTTATGATGATACGCTTAATGTCATGATGACTGATTCAAATATCAAAACAAAGTTAACTTTGGATGGTTATAGAATCTGAAACAGCCCACTTGCAACAGAGGAAAAGGTTTACACAGAATCTAGCAAATGAGAGGAAATTGTGAGGAGATGGTTCCAAAAGAATAACAAAGTTTGGTTGGTTTCTCTGGGCGGGCGGGGGGGGGGGGGGGAATGACCCACTTGCAGCAGAAAATATAATGCTTATTGTTACTGCCAGAATACCAGCCTTGCCTCTGACAAACATCATGTCAAACATATGCAGATTTCAGCAGTATTTATTTACAGTATTTATATTCCACCCTTCTCACCCCGAAGGGGACTCAGGGCGGATCACATTATGTACATATAGGGCAAACATTCAATGCCCATAAACACATTCGAACCGAGACAGAGACAACAGACAGACAGACGCAGAGGCAATTTAACCTTCTCCTGAGGGGATGTTCAATTCTGGCCAGAGGGGGGGAGCAGCTGCTTCATCATCCACTTCCTCACTTCCTCATTCCAACGTTGTAAATTAGTTAAACTTGCCTCCCCACTTTTATAAGTGGTACCTTATTTCCTACTTGATAGATGCAACTATCTTTCGGGTTGCTAGGTCAGCAACGAGCAGGGGCTATATTTTATTTTTAATTGACAGGTGCTCACCCCGCCACGGGCTGGCCTCGAACTCATGACCTCATGGTCAGAGTGATTTATTGCAGCAGCTGTTTACCAGCCTGCGCCACAGCCCGGCCCACAGTACAGGCATTATTGCCTGAAAAGAGAGAGGGGGCAGGATGGAAGAATGCATTCCAGCAAGACTGGAGAGCCATCATGTTGTAGTTGTTGAATGCCAGACTAAGAACCTCATCAGACAGTGGTCCATAAGCCACTTAATAAGGAGAATTAACATAAGTTGAATTGACATGTAACAACAACATAGATTCAGACACCATTCCTCTGACACCTAGTAGTTTTCCAAGATGCTATGAAAGATCTGTCAGCTAGCTTGGCTGGCTCTTCCAGTTCTGGTCTGGTTTAACTGGGCAATCAGGTCATATTTTCCCAAGTGAGAAGTCAGCGAAATGCTCTCTTACCAGGCTAAAGATTCTAATTCCTTCTTCATTTAATGAAGATTCCTAATTAATGACATTGCATGGGAGAGATAATTAGAATAGATAATTCATTTGGTACTGGAGTTGTAAAAAGTGCAATAGAATGAAATGAATACAAATAAGATGCATACAATGGCAGAAGCAAAGGCAGCATGATCTGAACAGTCAGATTTTTTTTTCAACCCAACATCCAATGCCAGAGCCCCCAGATGCCAGTGACTGCACAGAAATATTTGGTGCTGTAAAGAAAGTGAACTAGCAAAGAACACTGAATGCTTAAGCAAACCATTATACATTACTTCAACTCTACTCAAGCCATTTGGTTGGACGCTGCATCAATCTTTCAGAAAATCAGACCCCCTTTCCTTTGGCTCCGTCCCTTGGTGTTTTCTTCGTATAGAGTGTTTTGGAAGAAAAGTGTCAGTAACCAAATCTGAATAGCTGGGAGAGCTTTAGAAAAGTTTGAGTGTAGATCCCTTCCCTGCTGTCCCCAGCTTCCTCCTGCATCCTCCCTGGCTTCTCCTATGAGGAGTCGGTTGTACACCTGACTCCTCAGGCTCCGTGTCTCTGTGTTGCTAGCATGCTGCCGACATGAAGCCCAGCAAAGCCCTGCCAGAAGTAGACCTGCATCATTTAATGGGATCCAGCGGATTCCATGCTGGCAACACTGAGAAATGTGGAGAAGATGCTAACAGAGTTTTGGGAAGGTACAAGTGTAGATTAAGAGCACATCAAGAGAACTGTTTCACTTTGAACAATGCCCAGATGGTTCCAGGACATCTGAATCCAAAGCACACATCTGCTTTTAGCAAAAATAATGTCATATATACTATTCTGTGTATATATAGCAAGCTACAAGACTTTCAATAAGTGGAGATTTTCAGCATAAAAGGATAAAAACTAAATGTATCAATCGCCTTGGGTACAATATTGTATTGATATTTTCAACATTCAGAACAGGATTCATGTGTGGGTGTTTTGATGGGTATGGGGAGGGGGGAGCATAAAGCTTTCTATCATAAATACAATTGGACTAATTTGAATATGATGTTACTTTCTGAAGCTTCTTTTATTCATGCTTTGAATGTGGCAGTCCCTGAGGAATGAAATAAAAGACTAGATTGAAACTGTATTTTCTGATGTGAATGCCATTGTATTGCTTTTTGTAAAAGTGGATTCTTCTCCTTTGACTGAAATGGTATGTGGCAGCTGAAATTCTGATTCCAGTGAGAAATGAATTCCCTGGAAGTGGGAGTGTTTTCAGATTAATTTTTAAAAGGTTTTTAAAAATAATACAAAATGAAATCCTGTGCATATCTAACCAGAAGTAATAAAAGCCTGGAAAAATTACTTTTTGGATTATATTTCATAGCATCCCATAGCCTACAGACACGTGCACTAGGGAATTTAGGACTTTTAATTCCAAACAAGTTTTTCTAAGCTTGGGCCAGGGTCATGCTATCCTCATTGAGATTTAGGGTTTCTCTAAAGTAGTCAAAAGCCCCAAATTGGCCAGAAGTTGCTCTTAGATATCCAGACGATGTCCTAGTCAATAATGTGTTGGGTCAAATCAGATAACCCAGTTTTGCCCTGCATTAGCAGAAGTTGGGGAATGTTCCAGAGTTTCACTGAAACATTTCCTGTATGAAATTAATTCAGCACAAAGCAGGGTTTTCCTGCTTTGTGCCGAATTAATTCATTTTTACCCGAGGTGTTGTTTGGACACCCCAGGTAAAAATGTGGGAGCTCACGCATGTGAGCTGTCTGGATGCGCCTTGAGACTGATATGGTAATTCATGTTTTATTTTTGCCTCCATCCCACTTGTGTATGAAAAAGATTGTGCTGTTTTCCATATCCCATTCTCTGATTATGTGGGTTTTACCCCTTTCCCTTTAATCCTAACGAAGAGCTGATCCTGATCTCTAAACCTTCCTATCTCTTCTGAATCTCCTACAAAACCACAAAACTCCCATGCTACAAATATTTATTTACTTTTATTAACTTCACTCATACCCCACCTTCATCACCCCACAGGGGACTTAAGGCGGCTTACAAAATCTGGCAACAATTTACTGCCATATTATAAACATTTCAATAAAACCAATATAACAATAAAATATACCCTATCAAATTATAAACAATTAAAACATAGGCAAATAAAACACATAAAGCAATAAAACAGATTAAAAATATATAGCATATTAAAATATAAAGTGTTTTAATTTTATACTTAGTAAATAGTCCATAGTCATTATCCAAACAGTTGACATTGAATCCTGTGTTAGCCTATCCTCTGAATGCCTACATACAAAGCCAGGTCTTTAGGTTTTTTTCTGAAGACCAGGAGGGATTGGGCCTGGCTGATGTCACCAGCGAGGGAGTTCCACAACTAGGGGCCACCATTGAAGAGGCCCTGTCTCTTGTCCCCACCAACCACACTTGTGAAGAGGGTGGGACTGAGAGCAGGGCCTCACCAGCCAACCTTAAGGCTCTATGTGGCTCATAAAGGGAGATATGTTCAGACAGGGAAGTTAGACCAGAACTGTTTAGGGCTTTATAGGCCAGAGCTGGCACTTTGAATTGAGCCTGGTAACAGACTAACAGCCAGTGGTGCTGATGCAACAGGGGGGTCGTATGCTTCCTGTACACCACTTCAGTGAGAAATCTGGCCACCGCCTGTTGGACTAGTTGAAGCTTCCAGGCAATCTTCAGAGACAGCCTCACATAGAGTGCATTTCAGTAATCTATTTAAGATGTAACAAGAGCATGGACCACCGTGGCCAAGTCTGACTTCCCAAGGTATGAGCACAATGGGCACATAAGCTTTAATTGTGCAAAACCTCCTCTGGCCACCGCCGAAACCTGGGGTTCCAGGCTCAACAATAAATCTAGGATCACTCCCAAGCTGAAAACCTGCACTTTCAGGGGGAATGTAACTCCATCCAACACAGGCTGTAACCCTATACCCTGTTCGGCCTTACAAATGACCAGGAGTTTTGTATGAATTCAATTTTAATTTGCTTGCCCTCATCCAGACCATCACTGCTGTCAAGCACGGGTTCAGGACCTGAACAGCTTCCTTATTAACTGCAAATGAATCTGAAATGAGAATGGGCATTTACAATAAATGGCAAATTCCCATTCTGCTCATTCCTTCCTAACATAATGGCGTGTGGGTATGGGAATAATGCTTCAACACTTGCAGGATCAATGTGGAAGAGAAACAAATAAAACAAGGGACTTTCCTTTCCTGAAGCTTCTTCACTAAAACCACTTGAATTTTTAAATGTATGGCGGTCTCTGCCAAACTATTACTCTCAATTACTCTCAGACGTTAGGTAGGTTTTAAAAAACCATGGCATTTATATATAGGATGGTGAAAAAAAAATACATTTCAAAACAGCAATGGGTTAAAGTTTGCTGAGAAAATGTATGAACTTTTTTTTTACATTTTCAGAAAATAGGGAGAAAGAAATATGGCAGGCCAGAGAAAAAAGTATCTGCCTTATCTAAGCAGATTTCCCATTTTATGCAGATCCTTTAGTCAATTAGCAGCTTCTTTTTCCTGAACCAACTCACAATCAGTTCTGCACTACCACCAACTCCAGTGCCCCCAAACAAAAAACTTGGCCTTTTGCTTTTTCTTAGCCCTTGCCTCGTTATTTTGAGTTTTATCTCTCCATAACTCAGACTAATCAGAAAGGCAGTTTCTTGTTTTCCACTTCTTGACGCAGTTCTGTTTCCTGAAATAAATACAGTACATGGATTTCCAGTATAATTTTATATTTTCCTGATTTCTTTCTGGCTCTTTGACCTTTGTTACACTTTTCAACTTCCTGTTTTCTGGCTTAAACTTCCTAAACCTATGTACCTTAACTGAAATTTGACTTTTAAATGATAAACCTTTTGTCTAAAGCTGAGTAAGGCGCGCACACAGAGACAGATATTTTAAACTCATTTTACAATATTTTAAAACAAACTAAATGAATCCAGAGGACAGTAGTTCTTCTCCATGAGAAACCAACATTTTCTGGAGAGATATGAGCACTACATTCTTGATAAATTTGGATTAGCATTAAAGAAAAAACTGATATAGCTTTGAGATAGGAAATCAAAAAATGGCAGTTAGACATTCAGATCCAACTGTTCACGTGAAAAAGATCACACTGTTGAGGATCACATTCCAGTATAGCTTATTGTCAGAGATGTAAATGGGATGGCAGCACAATTTTTTGGGGGGGAAAAAAATCAAAGAAGAAGCAAATTTCAATCTGTTTTGTGAAGTTTTAGCCAATTCCTTCCCTTCTTACTTATTCCAGCAAAAGCTATCAACTAAACCACATTCTCAAGTTAACATAGTGGCTAAAAAGAAAGCTCAATTCTAAACAGAACTTGGGAATTATGAGTTGATAGAAAGCATATAATAATCCCCAACCATGCCATGTGAGCTCTTTCTCATTTCTGAAAGCTTGATTTATTCCCAGATGCTGCAAAGAATCTGCAACGTTGACTTTTTCCAGTGTCTCCATTTTTCCTCCTGATCTGTTTCTTTGAAAACACACATCCGCCAATGTGCTGCTATGATTGTTCCTCCTCCAAGTGTAGATGTGCTTCATTTACCCTAATACCTGCTGAACAAAGTTCCCATTATATTTTGGTTTTAAGTTCTTGGTTTCCATGCAAAAAGACAGCCAATATATCCTCCTTCTCTACCATAAATTCTCTCTCAATGAAAGGAAAGTAATGGGATTGACAGACAGTGGTAGCTTTTGAGTGCATAGCTCTGTTTCGACTGTCTTGGGCTACATGGCTCCAGGCGTGCTAAAAATGGGCAGGGGAAACCCGAGGATCAAAAACATATGGTACATTTATTTTCAAGTCCTGACCGTGGTCCAGTTCTATTTCTGAATCTAGGCTCAGTGGTTAGAACTGCTCCACCACTGCTTCAGGTCAGCCTATTTGGAATGCTTGATAATGATGGACCAGCAGCTAGAAAGGAAAAAAAATACAGTGTCAACTGGAAGCAGCTTTATTCTGCCCAATAACACTACCATATTGATTCTCTGAATGATTGTATTTCACTACTTCTTGCATCTTGCTTTTGCTCCAGTGGACATAGTAGAATGTAGTACTATTTATTTAGCAGTCCTGTTGACAAAATAACACCTTAGTAATATATATATGGAGAGAGAGAAAAAATATTGGAATGGGAGGTGTTTCTGGGTGTGCTTCTTTTCACTTCTCAAACCTCAAAGGACACAGGGTTTCCCCCCATCACCGTGATTAATGTCAGTGTCAAAAAAGAGCCCTTACACAAAACATGAAAGGCTTTCATACTAAAAAAGTATCTTTTAAATTGTAACTGTAGTAAAAACTAATTGGTTTCTCAGACTCTTAAGAGTCTGCCTACTTATGTTGAAGGCTCCCCACTGATTTAGAGTTCTTATTGTCCAGAAACTTAAATCTATATGTGAATCTGACCTGGAATTTGTTTGTATACTGGTATAGGTAAAGGTAAAGGTTTTCTCCTGACATTAAGGCCAGTTGTATCCAACTCTGGCGGTTGGTGCCGAAGAGCTTGCATTGTCCGTAGACACCTCCAAGGTCATGTGGCTGGCATGACTGCATGGAGTGCCATTACCTTTCCACCGGAGTAGACCCTATTGATCTACTCACATTTGCATGTTTTCAAACTGCTAGGTTGGCAGAAGCTGGGGCTAACAGCAGGTGCTCACTCTGCTCCCCGGATGCGAACCTGCATCCTTTTGGTCCACCAGTTCAACAGCTCAATGCTTTAACATGCTGCACCACCAGGAGCTACCAGTATATTCATCCAAAAATGCTTAGAAGATGGTGACGCCTCAGGTTCAGGGACTAGAAATTCCTGAGCACACACATACTTTCCTAACTTTCATCCTACCATCAATCTCAGCCTAGAACAAACCAACAACAAATTCATTTTATGGATGCCATCATTCAGTAGAAATGTAAGCATCATTCTATATTGCAAACCCACTGACTACAAGACATACTTATATGACCCCGGCTTCTGTGCAGAACACACTATCAAAGCCTTTTTTGGTATGATTACATGTGATCATATTTATAGGGTGGAGATGCTAAACTCATTGAATGACAACAGACATTTATCAAGCTTTAATGCCCAGTAAATGGAGTGAAAAACATATAAAGGAGGCAAAACTTTTATCCAGAGGTAGTCTAACACAGGATAACTGAAAACAGGAAATGGCAAAACCCCACTAGTGTATGTATGGCTCCCAGCTGAGGCCACTCAGACACATATTGGACGACATACAACCAGTTCAAGATAATAATACTATTTTTTCTCAATCTAAGCAGAAGATATTTACTTGTCTATAGACACCCCCTCTGAACTCAACTATGTCTACCCATCTCCTTAGGCAACATCACAGGGCCCAATAATATTGCTTGCTCCCTCCTCCCTATGACTTCCCCTCACATATTTATACATGGCTATCATGTCTCCTCTCATCCTTCTCTTCTGCAGGCTAAACATACCCAGCTCTTTAAGCCGCTCCTCATAGGGTTTGTTCTCCAGACCCTTGATCATTTTAGTCGCCCTCCTCTGGACGCTTTCCAGCTTGTCAACATCTCCCTTCAACTGTGGTGCCCAGAATTGGACACAGTATTCCAGGTGTGGTCTGACCAAGGCAGAATAGAAGGGTAGCATGACTTCCCTGGATCTAGATGCTATACCCCTATTTATGCAGGCCAGAATCCCATTGGCTTTTTTCACTGCCGCATCACATTGTAGGCTCATGTTTAACTTGTTGTCCACGAGGACTCCAAGATCTTTTTCACACGTACTGCTATCGAGCCAGGTGTCCCCCATTCTGTATCTTTGCATTCCATTTTTTCTGCCGAAGTGAAGTATCTTGCATTTGTCCCTGTTGAACTTCATTTTGTTAGTTTCGGCCCATCTCTCTAATCTGTTAAGATCGTTTTGAATTCTGTTCCTGTCTTCTGGAGTGTTGGCTATCCCTCCCAGTTTGGTGTCATCTGAAAACTTGATGATCATGCCTTCTAACCCTTTATCTAAGTTGTTAATAAAGATGTTGAACAGAACCGGGCCCAGAACGGAACCCTGCAGCACTCCACTCGTGACTTTCTAAGTGTTTGCAGACCACTTCCCTAATGATCTTTTCCGGAATCTTGCCTGGTATCGACGTGAGGCAAACCGGACAGTAATTGTTTGGGTCGTTCGTTTTTCCCTTCTTGAAGATAGGGACCACATTTGCCCTCCTCCAATCTGCTGGGACTTCCCCCATTCTCCCAGAACTCTAAAAAATGATTGCTAGTGGTTCCAAAATAACTTCTGCTAGTTCCTTCAGTACTCTTGGGTGTATTTGATCCGGCCCTGGAGACTTGAATTCATTTAGAGCGGTCAGGTATTTCTGGATGACTTCTTTCCCTATTTGGGGTTGGATTTCCCCCAATCCTTCATCCACTCCATCTTGCTGAGGTTGAGGCTGGCTTTCTTTTTGTGAGAAGACTGAGGCAAAGAAGGCATTAAATAGTTCTGCCTTTTCCTTATCCCATGTCAGAATTTCCCCATCTTCTCCACGCAGAGGCCCTATTGCCTCCTTGTTCTTCCTTTTCCTACCGACATAAACAAATAAGCCCTTTTTATTGTTTTTAATATCTTGGCAAGCCTGAGCTTGTTTTGCGATTTAGCCTTGCGAACCTTTTCCCTACAGGAGTTGGCTATTCGTTTGAATTCTTCTTTGGTGATTTCTCCCTTTTTCCACTTCTTGTGCATGTCTTTTTTGAGTCTTAGACCAGTTAGAAGTTCTTTGGACATCCATTCTGGCTTCTTTGCACTTGTCTTGTTTTTATTCTTTGTTGGCATTGTTTGCATTTCCACCTTGAGTATTTCACTTTTGAAAAACTCCCATCCATCCTTGACTCCCTTGTCGTTTAGTATTGGCATCCATGGAATGCCGATCAGTATTTCCTTCATTTTTTGGAAGTCAGCTCTCCTAAAGTCCAGAAAGCAGGTCTGACTTTTTTTTCGTTTTGGCCTTCCTTTGTATTGCAAACTGCAGGATCACATGGTCGCTTGCCCCTAAGGATCCGACCACTTCAACTGCATTGATCTGGTCCTCTGCATTTGTTAGGATGAGGTCAAGAGTTGCCGATCCCCTTGTTGCCTCTTCTACCTTCTGGACCATAAAATTGTCTGCAAGGCAAGTGAGGAATTGCCTTGTACTTTGTACTCTTGGCCGAGTTTGTTTTCCAGCAGATAGCAGGATAGTTGAAATCACCTATGACTACTATATCTCTTCTTTGTGCCTGTTTGGTCAGCTGCTGACAGAAGGCTTCATCAAGTTCTTCATCCTGGTTCGGAGATCTGTAGTAGACACCCACGACGAGATCATTTTGAGTCCCGGCTCCCTTGATTCTTATCCAGATGCTTTGAAGTTGGTTTCCTGGATTGCCGTCTTGCATCTCTTCTGCAACATAAATGTTTTTGACATATAGGGCTACTCCCCCTCCTCTCCCCTTTGTTCTGTTTCTGTGAAAATGGTTATATCCTTCAATGGCTACATTCCAGTGATGGGTGTCATCCCACGACGTTTCAGTGATACCTATGACATCGTAAGTGTGGTGCACTAAAATTTGGAGTTCATCTTGTTTATTCCCTATGCTTTGTGCATTAGTGTAAAGACATGTAAGCCCCTGGGACCTTCCTCTGAGCTGTTCCTTTGGGATTATTGTGTTCTTGGTAATTGGTCCTTGTTGTGTTTGTGCAACCCTACATTTAGCCTTATGGTAATTCCCTGTGGTCGTGGGTAAAATACTGTTTGCAAGGCTATTGTCTCCCTCCCCCGGCTGACCTAGTTTAAAGTGCGCCTGATGAAGTTTGCTAGTCTGTGAGCAAAAAGGTGTTTTCCTACTTGTGTGAGATGCACCCCATCCCTTGCCAGTAGGCCTTCCTCCTCGAAAAGCAGGCCATGGTTGAGCAAGCCAAAGCGTTCCTCCTGACACCATTTTCTGAGCCAGTTATTAACCTGTACTATTTTTCTGGCCCTCGCAGGGCCACATCGTACAACAGGGAGAAGGGATGAAAAGACCACATGTACATTACTTTGTTTTAGATTTGTTCCAAGAGCTTGAAAATCATTTGTGATCTTTTGAAAGGTATGTCTAGCCGTATCATTGGTTCCTACATGAAACAACATGAGGGGGAGGAGGGTGATGGGGCTTTAGGAGCCTGGTGAGCCTCACAACATTGGAGGTGCTTTCACTTGTTTACTCTCTAATGAGATCTGTTTAATCCTTTGTTCATTAGCAGATTTACCCTGGACAAACAGAACAGTCTCTTGACAAAATTCAGACATTAGAGATGAGAATACTCAAAAACCAACTGCAAGAATACTTCAACCTTCCTAGCTCTGTAACAAAACATTTGAAAAGGAGACTAGACAGAGAAAGTGTAGTGCTTTGGAAGTTCTTTGAACAGAGACAATGGTTTCTTGGCACAACACATGTTAAAGCACTAGCAGACATCCCAGCTACTGTGTGGGTTTCTTACGACCAGTTTATTGCTGGTTCTGTATCAATTACCTAAACAAAAAGAGCTTCCTTTAGGAGCCATATGTTTACCTGCTCATCTTACCTTGTACATAAAATTTCTCTCACATTTTTATCCCTTTGACTGCTTTTTTGACCATGAATTTGTTACTCCATCACCATATCACACAATTTGAATTCTGTTATAATTCACATTCCCCCTTAATATATATATTTGTCCCAGAGGCTTCACTCCATGCATCTAATGGAGCCAACTGGAATGCACAAACGCTTATGACAGAAATTTCTTCTTCTCAGTATCAAAGGTGCTAATTGATACCCTTATATCTCTACGTTCATCTAAACTAAATTGAGTTTACTGCTGAGGACACATGTTTAGGATTGCACTATCAATTTCTGCCATGAAACTGGAATAAATAGTGATGATGATTCTCTCCATGCATGCCATGCACTTTTCAGGGGCCTAGACTCACAATACAAGATATTGAACCAGAGATGGGCCATTAGTTTAACCCATTATGACAGTTATGATCTCTATTTCTAAGAGACTGTCAATTTGTTCCCCAACTTACACTGACCTCAGTTATATGTTTTCTTTTCTGCATTGATAGCTAAGAATTTAAATTAATGAGAAGTAGTGACAAAGCACTCCAGTCTATGTTAGCTAAGCCATTAGCACCCGACCACGTGGCACACACCCTAGCAAGTCTCCAGTGTTTACTAATAGGAATGTCAGAGCAGGGGAACATTACTTCTTAATGACATTTCATATCTCTGCTCTTGAAGCAATACCCTGGGACATGATAATCAGAAAGCCATTTAGTTGCAAAATGAGGCACAGTATAAAAGCCGGTTCATGAAAAACGCCTATTTTGTCAGAATTTAAATATCGCTGTTTGCCTTCCAAGTTGTAAATGCAACTGGGAAGGGAGAAATATGTTGTGAAATATTTATTGGAAGCAGCCCATTGCAGGTAAATGAAGCTTCCAAATGAAATGTTGGTAAAGGTTATTATTAAATTCATTACCTCTTTACATGTGATACATTTATGGAGCAATTTAGTCAGACAATATGCTTAATAACCCAAGAGGATTTTAGGACATGCCTTTCAAGTTTCATGTCCAAAGTGGTACCAGCTCCGTATTATTATCACAGCATTTTTTGAAAGGCAATTCATTTACCCTCTTCAAATAAGAATAGCTTCAAAAGAAAAATGAAATTGAGTTTTATTTTATATCACACTCTTCTGATCAGTGGTAATTCCACAATGTTTTACAAACCAGTGATTTAACAATCTTGGCTCTGGAAAAGAAGTGGTAATAAAGGTACCCACTGTGTCCTCATTTACTCACAGCCTTGGGCTTTTGGAATTGTGGAGAGACCCATCACTGAGTTTAAGACTTCAACCATTAAAAAAAAAATATTATTATACCTTAGTACATGACATAAGGAAGTGGCCAGCTCAGTGGTTCATTGATTCCAGTGTCCTTATCAAACCAGGTAATGTTATGGAGAGTTCTAAACAACCCTTGACATTTGCTTCCACTATCTTTGAAAAACAACTTAGAGTTGACCTGAACCAAAGGGGGGGAACATTTATATTTAATATGGGCTGCCTTCAAATAGTGTCTGGAAAATGCAACTGCAGTGAAAATGGAAGAGTAGACTGTTGAGTGAGCCATGCTTTATGGTCCAGGAGACACACGTTTTCTTATTTTCTTCAGTTCTTTTCATTTCCAAGCTCAATAAAAAGTGTTATACTGGGATTTAGATATCTGAAGACTCTCTGCAACCCATATGCCTGTATGTTTATCTCAATTTAAGCCACTAAGAGAATCAGCAAGTAGCTCAGTGAGGAACATAAAGAATAGCAATCCACACCAGTGGCAACCTTGCTCAAGGACTTGCTCATTTGTGGTTCTAGCAAAAGCCAACCATGCCCTTTCAAACATTCTCAGCAATGGCATTGATAAAATAAATTCCATCTCTCAAACCACTGGTGAGAATATAAGCACATTACCATCTTCAGCTTTAGTGTAGGAGAAATCATAAAATAAATATTCTGCCCCAGAGTACGGTTGAGGCTCCTTCTTTGGAGGCTTTTAAGCAGAGGCTGGATGGCCATCTGTCGGGGGTGCTTTTAATGTCATCTTCCTGCTTCTTGGCAGAGGGTTGGATTGGATGGCCCATGAGGTCTCTTCCAACTTTATGATTCTGTGACTCTATGAATACAATAGGAAGGATTCTCAAAGGATATTTAGTCCACCTGACTGCTACAACCTCATCAAAAGGGCTAAATTGGGTGGCATGTACCAGCTTAGCCCAAGACATCCAAAGAGCCCACCTGCTCCCATCAAATCATGTCAGTGGGGCTTTGTGGGGGAAATATAGCAGAGCCGGCACATGCTGCTGTTGCAGCAGGGTGAAGCTCCACATAACAGTGGCCTGCAAGTTTTGTATAAATGCTTACATATCTGCAAGATGTGGCAAAGAAGTGTAGGAGAACTTCAGTTACATACACATTTTAAAATTTATTATATTGCAAAATAGATTCAGGTAGATGGGCAAAATGTATAATAGCTAAGAGATCTAGAAATGCTACAGTGAACTTTTAGCACTGAAACTGGTGTCCTACTTAGATCTAGCTCCCCACTGGGTACCTGCCAAAATGCACTGTCAAAAAGCAAAGCCAGAAACTATACACACGGAGACAGGCAGCATGTGATCACTCAGGAGAAAAGTTTTCTTTGAACATTTCTCCAACCCAGAGACTCCAAATTACAGGATGAGGCTTGTATTCCAAGACCTCTGACCAGTACAATGACAAGGAATGCTTCAAAAGAAAAGTGACCATAAAGTTTACATTGGGAATAAGGCATAATGATTTCTTTCATGTGTTGTACACCTTCAGGTTGTTTCTAACTTATGGCAACTGTAAGGCAAATCTATCATGGCATTTTCTTAGCAAGATATGTTTAGAGGGGTTTTGCCTTTGCCTTCATTGGTGGTTGAGAGAGTAGGTTTCCATGGTCGAGTGAGAATTTAAATGGACTGCAAGGAGCTAGCTGCTGTGTGAGCTTATTTGACCCTAGGTAAAGGTAAAGGTTTTCCCCTGAAATTAAGTCCAATCGTGTACAACTCTGGGGGTTGGTGCTCATCTTCATTGTTAAGCTGAAGTAAGCATTACAAAAGTAAATATCCACCTAATTACTAAATTTAAGAATGTGCTGTTACATGAAAAAAAATGTCCAGTGACTCTGGTTAGCTTGAATGATAGTTCTGTACTAATTTTATTTATTTATCTTGTCAGAAGCAAACCAAGGGTACAAGTTGCAATGTATTTGAAAACACAAAGTTAAAAAAACCCCAACAACTTGGCATTATACTAAGTGTCCTTTGACCAGTAGCTGGCCACTTGGAGTGCCTCTAGTGTTGCTGTAAGAAGGTCCTTCATTGCGCATATGGCAGGGCTCAGGCTGCATTGTAGCAGGTGGACTGTGGCTTGCTCTTCTCTACATGTTGTGGACTCCACTTTGTAGCCCCATTTCCTAAGGTTGGCTTAAGTGTTGTGGTCCATCTATACCATGCTGTAGCTTTTCTATAATGATGCTATAAACAAAATGGGAAGGTCCAACACATTTGAAACTAGAATTTTGAAATAAAGAAGTAGAGTACATTAGAAGGAGAGATTCTCTTTTGCACAGACAGTTTCAAGGGGCTTTACTAAAAGAGATGTTTAAACTTCTTTTTTTTAAAAAAAAAGTTTTGCATGCCTCCATTGACCACCACATACATGTGTTTAGATGATTACAGACACATTTTAATTCTGACCTTCAGTGAGGAGCGTGTACAAATGTCTTTTTTATGGCAAAGAAGACTGGAACAAAAAAGTAATGCATGCTTTTGGTGCATAAGTCTGTTTTTAAAAGCAGAAGAATGTATGCCAATCATGCCACTGTAATTAAATAGTGTAGTTAGATTGATACTAGGGGATACTGTTCAAATTAAAAATGTCAGTTTTCTATATTACGTAATACTTCAATCATTTCTATAGGTTTCGATAAACCCTTCCCAAAATGCATTTTTGCTTTGCTTGTGAAACCACCCTAAGTATGCCTGCCCAAAATGATTTAATGTACATCATTCCATGCCTTCGGTCTTTCAACAAGGTCTGGAATTCATTTCTAGTAGCTGGCAAGAAGTTGCTTTTTTTAAAAAAAGAGCAACCTCAGGTTGGTACAAACAGAATTTGTTGGCTTGTTCATTCCTGGGTTTTGGTGACTGACTCTGAAGTCTTGGAAAGCAATTTACAGATTAGGAAAAGAAACCCAAAGAATTACTGTATGCTGCCTATTCATAAATATACCTATTCAGCATATTTCAACACAATCTTTTTTCTAGGTACAATGCTGGAGCTGCTACCTACAGCTCATGAAATGGCATTTTTTGACTCTGGATAAGTCAAGTGCCAGATTAACAAAGTAGATGCATTTCCTAATTAGACACAAACCTCTTTCACTCAAGTTTCCTTTGTGGATAGTACACCCAGGAAGAGTACCTTCCCTGATTAAAAGTAGATACATTTAATATCTCTTCCAACAGTGGAATACATCCTGTGATAAGACTAGAACAAAAATAAAACTGATGCACCAGACTTGTGTGTTATGCAAAGGGCCTAATCCTCACACCACTGAGCATTCATGAATGAGTTCATGGAATTAATCTATTGCCATGTAAAAATGGGAAAAAGTGGGCCTTGATGAGAAGAGAATTTGAGACTTAACATTGATCTAATATTCAGATGTTTTCTTAAAATTTTCTATAAATTTTCAAAATTCCCCCAGTGATCTTGTCTTAGATCAAGATACTGTATATACTTCATTGAGAAGATGTATAAAGATAAAATAAGCTCACTCATCATAGGATTGTGATGCAACTAACCACTGACATGCTTGAGGGATGCAGTCCATCAGCACATTGCTACTGAGGGAATTTGGGGTATGAATAACTCTGCTTCATGTATAATTATATCTCTACAACGTAATATATTTTTTTAGAAGTATACAAAGAAGAGTTTGTCAACAGTGTAGAAGTCGGGTTGTTTTCACAGTATGGCAGATGGAAGCATCTATCTAAATCATGACCCAAAACATAAGGTAAGGAATTACTTTCATATCAGTGGGGCAGTGAAACCACTTTGGATTTAAATCCATACTCTAAAGGATATCAGAATGGAAGGGAAATAGAAGTAAGCATTTTGGATTGGACCTTTAAGGTATGGATGAAAGCCTGAGTAGATTCACTGCCACACTGGCATGGAAGCTTTAAGGCTTCATTTACCAAAACATCATATTAAAATAAGAAAGCAAAAAGACTTCTTAAAGAGAAATTTGTTTATTTGTAATTTACAAAATCCAATTCAACCAAATGTCATCTTTCTGTTTCTCTCAGGGAATCTGTTTTGAACCCCTGCTCTGGTATATAAAATGCAAGATGCAAGTTGAACACCCCTTATTCAAAAGGGTTTGGGATTTCAGATTTTTTTCAGATGATGGAATACCTGCAATTGCATGTATGTACATAATAAGATATGCAGAGAATGAGACCCATGTCTAAACACAAAATTCATTTATGTTTTATACACTTTATACACATAGCCTGAATGTAATTTTATATAATATTTTAAATTTATCTCAGCCACCCACGTGAACAATTTTGGATTATGGAATATTTCAGATTCCAAAATTCCAGATAAGGGATGCTCAGTGGAAGCATATGTAACTGATGTGAAATCAGTTGGGGTCCATTGCTGACCAGGCTAGGAATTGTGGAATTTTCTGTATTTTCAAACTCTACTTCTCCAGCCTTAGCTAGGAGCCAAATGCTTCACCACGATTCCCAAACTTTCCAAAAACAACTTGAAAACGCCTGAATTGATCCAAACGTTTGATGAAGAACAGCTTGTAGGCATTTCAGTAAAGTGCTGCAGGCTACATCTTAACACTTGGCCTCCTTTCCTTAAACATTCAGCTCTATTTTAATCAAGCTTCAGGTTTCGAAGAAAATGAGAAGGCTATTTTGCTCTGCTAACTAACCATCAAATTCCCTCCTTCTGCATCTGTATTCTGTTATTAGAGAATGTAATTCTGTTTATAAGCCTTTTAACCTCCTAAAGCAAACACTCTTTAGAAATTAGATTGCTAGAGGGACCATATTAGCACTAGAACCTTCAAATTCATAATCCCAAAGACAAGTAACCTAAAAAGGAAGATGGGAAGCAAGCCAAGGTTGTAAGTAGGGTTTTTTATGTAGGATGGAGAAGGTCCATGGTGGAGGACTTTTTATTTTTGTGACTTCTACAGGCATACAGCAAATATCTCTTCCCCATAAACTCACTTTTTCTCTCATTCTGCTCTTTATCTGTACACAAAGTGATCTTGCAGCACCTTTGAGACTAATGGGAGAAAGAGTTTTGTAACATAAGCATTCTTTGGACTTGTCTACACCTACCACTTAATGCAGAAGGGTTGCAGATTATCACTCTGAAGGCCTTCTCCATGGGGCTATTTAGAATCAAAGTTTAGACATTTTTGGATGAGAAATTCTCAAACTAATAAGTGAAATCCACCATCAAGCATCTCGAGACATGTCCCCAGTTTCTTTTGTTAATCACCATCAAGTCAAACATCATAATTTCATATACTGAATTTTTTTTACCTACATCTTTCTCAGTCTGGAAATGCACATGTACTCCAAAACATCTGGAGTGTAACAGGTAGAGGAAAGCTGTTTTGTGTTCATTTACGTTCAGCCACATTTGCCATTTGGTTGCCCCCTTCTTCCTACTTTGATAAGTTTGTAGCCTTGAACTATCCAGATTTAGTATGCATTTTAAATACATTTGCTATTATGCTCCATGTATAATATTATATTTTATTTTGTGCATTACTCTTAGCCTCCTTGAAGCCCATTTGCTATGAAAAGGTGGGATTTGCAAACAATACAATAATGAAGAAACTGGGTAATTAACCTAGTACTGTCTGTGCACTTGGAATACATCAGCTAGATCCTATACAATTTACCTCCTTCTCCCTTTTATGTCTGAGCCATTTATATCTATGTTTGGGCGCTTCCAGTATACCCGACCCAATATTGCCACACTCCAAAGCCTTCATTTCACATTAATGATTTCTAATGGATTAGACATAGCACTTAACCTTCAAAGTGTTCCTTGTAAAAATGAGGAAAATGCACCTTTTATTGCAATCTAATTATGTGGAAACATACAGATAGTTAAAAAATAGCAAGTAATCTTAAGATCTTTTCCAGATAATGTGTTTATAGACAATAATTGTGCAGTTATTAATACTGGGATCTAGACATCTTTTTACAAATAACACTTCTGAATGAAGGAAAGTGTTTTCCAAACCAATGAAAAAAATAATAGTTCACAAGGGTGACTTGGTATATGCAACTATAGTGAATAAAAAGATATCAAAATGTTCACAGCCAACTAGACTTGGCAAGTAAATGACATCACCATGAGGATATGAAAGGTGTAGAGCACAAGGAGGGGAAAATAAATAAAAAGAAACAGGCTTTCCGAAAGAGTTCAAGACTGTTACCCAAAATGGTTTCAGTTTTTGAAGCACATTTTTAAAAAAGTGTCAGTAATTTGAATTGAAGCCTGATATGGTGTTTTTTAAATCATCATCTGTGTCTTAAACACACCACACACCATATGTACATAGACACACACATATGCACAGACCAAATGTCCAAACCACCTCACTTGATTTTGAATTAACTACAGTTGATCCTTTTGGGATTCGTTGATTTTATAGTTGTGGAACAAGCCATAAACCAATTCAAAAAAGGTTTAGAAAGGTCTTTTTAAAGAGGCCAAACCAATTTCTCCTGTGGACTGCCTCAGGGTGAACAAGGAGCCGACATTCTGCATGCGGAGAGGCAAGAGCCTTTATTAGCCTCTGTTCTTGGCATTCAGGTCATTTCAGGCAAATAAGAAAGCCCCATCTCTTCTTCATGCCAATTCTTCAAAGTTGCTGGCAGCATAAGGATAACCAAAGAGCCAAATCTCTGAAATAAAATTGTTTAAGACAAAGTTTGTGATGTACATAAGAACTGATATTTTTAACATGCACTCTTTCTAGCACCTATTTCCCTCCCCTTAAGCATTGTGATTTCTTGGTTGAACTACTCAGCAATATTACAGCACAGCGATCTATCAATGGGCAATGTCCTTCTATAATTCATTCATCTTTGTCCAGGTTGCTTTGTTCCTATCAAACAGTTAAAGTGAGTCATTTAGGGAAAACAAAATACTTTCATATGTTAATGTGTCATTTCCTGTGTACAGGATAAAGTCTATGTTATTGGTTGCTGTTAAGCAGGTTTAAAAAGATTCTGGAACCACTGCATTGAACAAAAAGGCTGTTAAAATTTACAGTACTGTAGATATTCCCAGTTAAAGCATTTTAGGTAATCTAGTACTGTCAGTATTCCTGATTGAATTATCTCTTGGACATGTTGGGTTATCAATGTGTCATTCTCACTTTCATTTTTCCTGTGGCTGATTGACAATCCATGGTGAATGGTGAATTTACCCCATGTCCTGTGTCATCATACAGACTGGAGGCCTTTTGTTTCCCTCATTACTTTTCATATGTATATATATGCAGTAGCTTCATGGATAGGTAGCTTCATGGATAAGTGAGATCCAGTGGTTTGAGTATTAGACTGAAATTCTGGGAGACCAGATTTCAAATCCCTGCTTTGCCACTGATAACACCATGGGGAAGGGTGCCTCAGAGCATGATGGAATCTCCTTCTCTGGAGGTTTTTAAACAGAGGCTGGACGGCCATCTTTTGGAAATGTTTTGGTTGTGTATTCCTGCATAGCAGGGGTTTAGATTGAATGCATTTGTGGCCTCATCCAACTCTATGACTCTATTTTTGTTCATTAAATCCTATAAAAGTCTTATTAAAACCCTAATTTGAACAAAAAACCATGTTTCATCTCTTTAGTTTTTATTAATATTTAATACACATATCTATATACATTCTGGGAAACAAACATCTCAAAACATGTTCTACATCATTTCCCACATTTGATCGTCTAAGCTAGTGGGTTTGTGTTATATGACTCTTAAAAATATGTGTATTTTTCTTCTTTACAAAAAGCTATGTACAATATGCCTTTGGGGATGGAGTGGGATACAGTTTTGAATCAACAGAATTTGGGGGGATGAAGTAGGATTTGTAGGGCAAAGGAAGTAGGATTCACAGTGCACCTGTTCCTAGAGCTTTTGAAAATAATTTCTGAATCCTCTGAAAGTGTGTTCCCTTTACAGCCAATTCCACATTGGACATGTAGGCATGCAGGTACATGTATGATTCTTCTTGCCCTTTACCAGTGAAGACTTCAAGCTGAAACATTTGCTCAGGATTACATGGAAACAGTTACGCTTTAAGGCTTTCTTCCCCTAGCTAAATATTAATCCTCAGGAAATGCCCAAAAGCACCCTGGAAATTACTTGTATAAACTTCCACTTCAATGTGTGTGAGACAGATTTCCCCATCTTCTCTGACAAGTCCCAATAAAGTTTTATTTAAGATAGGATAACATGGGCTTTGCATGTGCAGGAATGAGCTGCACCTGATTAAACACTAAAGAAACATAATATATGATACATTGCCTAACAAATTGTCAACTGTCTTGTCGAAGGCTTTCATGGCCGGAATCACAGCGTTGTTGTGTGTCTGTATGGCCATGTTCCAGAATATTCAACTCTTTTTCAGCCTTATTTCCAATTTTGTAGAATACAGCAAAATTTATCACAGATTCAGAGAATACAGGTGAAGTTGAAGATGGGACACCATCCATAGCTTAGTTGTGTAATTGTACTATATACTGCACATGGAACTCTCAACAAACAGGTGTATTTCTAGATTCACTGAAAGAGAACTGGAGGGATGCTGTACAGCAATGCTACTCGAAATGATAGTCCCTGAATTGGTGTGTGTCCACAAACCATTGGCTAACACTCAGTGGAGAATTTCCAGGAAAAAGATAACAGTTGTGCCAAAACACCAAAAATGGCAGTGGTTCCAAGCACATTAGAGATAAAAGCCCTCCATATTTGATAGTCCAGGAAATATTATTGTACAATATCTTGCAGATATATATAAACTTTCTCCCAATAATGGATGCTGTTTACTGCAGGCTGAATTTTGTTTTAGTTCTTTAAAAAAGTTCATCTTTGTAATAGCAAGAATCCAGAGTTGTTGTTGTTTTTTTTGGGGGGGGGCAGAGCTAGGTAAAATTGAAACTGATTTCTTCATCCATCATGGAAGAGGCATTTGAAGTCCTAATCCTTTAAGGTCTGAGTTTGGATCTCTGTGGATTTAAGCATGCTAGTTCCTATGAGACTCCTCATTTTTTAAACCTGCACACCATGTAAGTGCATGGAACTCCCAAAGAGCTGTACTTTCTGAATTCAGCAAATGGCAGATACATTTATTTCAATCAATTTATAAAGGGATGATGGGAGTTGTTATTCAACAGTATCTAGAGGGTCATCATCCACTGATGTCAGAAGGCATGGCGATGGGCAGAAGGAGAGAAGTATACAGGGGTTAAAGACACTTCCCTTCCCAGCAAAATTAGATTGTCCCCCTCCCTCCTGGCATTTAGGAAACAACTTAAAACATGGCTATTCAAGCAAGCATTTGGTGAGTGACGGCAGCAGCAAAGCAGTGAAAGAATAACCTCGGGATGGATGCAACTGTTTAAAGTTATATATTTTAATGTTTTATATCTTATGTCAATGTCTATTATTGATGTCTTATAATTTTAAAGGTTTTAATTTACAGTTATATGCTACTTTAGATATGTGATGTGTGTTTTATATATGTGAGGTATGGAATTCACCACTCACCATGTTGTAAACTGCTTTGAGTCCCCCCAGGGCTGAGAAAAGCGATATAGAAATGCAATAAATAAATTTAGGTGTGAAACAGCATCCTTCTGATGTTCTTTGCCATGTCCAGAAGTATAATTGCAGTGACTTGTTCATAGGGATGCTCAGGGATGGATCTAACCAACTGACAGATTGTGTAAATTACTTATTCCCAAATTTGGGTCCTCTAGGTGTTTTGGATTTAAGTTCTGAGAAGCCCCAACCAATATGGCAAACAGGAATTCTGAGAGCTGGAGTCTAAAACATCTGGAGCATTTTCCATATTCATACTTAGGTCTTAACAACACATGATAATTAGCTATCAGAATACATATATCGCAGAGGAGATAGTGACTGACACTGCTGTATGAAGAAGAGGCATTTTAAGTTTTTGCTTTGTAGAGATAATCACATTTCAGAGGAAGGAGCTAACAAAACCACTTCTGAGTATTCCTTGCCTAAGAAACCTCATAAAACCCATGTATCACCACAAATCAGTAGGTGATTTGAAGGTATGTGTGAGACATCACACACACAAAAGTGATCTCACACACTTGCTCTCATACACTCACACCCTACATGACAGTGAGTATGGGATTGTGGCCATCAGTTGAATTTTACTCATCGTAATTGCTATATGTAGACAATATTGATGGTAATTGTAACTATTAAGAGAAAGCTTAATCCATATCAATAAACAAATGTGTCTCTAATAAGCCCAAAAATATACTCTCCTAATATCATTGTTGCAAGTAAGAACTAAGCCTCATTTAGACATTATCTACCCAGTCTGGATCCAATTATGAAGAAGGAAATGTTTTGCCTTGCCTTCCTCCTTCATTTCTTTTCTTTAATGGAAAGTGACAAGTTTGGAAAAGAGACATTTGCACGGAGAATCTTCAATTGGGCAAGATCCCTCATTTTCCAGAATTCTTACTCACTTGGAAGAAGTCTCTTCAAGCTTGCCACTTTCCACATTAGCTCCTTGGGTAGGCAATGAGTTAGTGTCATAAAGCATTCATTTGCAGTGAACAAAGCACACAACTAGACTGTGTAGTTTTCAGGAGAGCTTTATGTGAGGCTCAGCAATTAATCTGGCATGTTATACTAATTTATGACAGTTGTTTAATCCTAGAGTTGTTCACACTGGTCAGAACCAGAGTTTGGAAATGTGACTTTTGAGACCAGCGATCCTAGAACTTCAGCATTGATCTGGGTGACCAGATCCATTGATGTTCTACTCAATTTAGGTTAAAGATACTCTAAAATAAGGATATGTATCACTGAGATTACATGTGAGAGCTTTATTGATGGAAAGGGGTTGAAGCAGAAGATATAAATGAAAGTATTATCATATTCCTTGAGCTAAATACTGAAACAGTATAAAATGAAGCTGTTCTCCAGATCAGTACTACAAGATGTACTATGGTCCCCTTAGATCCTGGTGGGACTTGGAACTCTTGGGGAAGGCACTGACATTTTCCCTTTCTAAGTTTGGAATAAATGAAATCCTCAATGACATAATCCATCTTGAAGCTACAAGAGAGACCTTCTGTATCAGCACTAAGATTAAGCACAGCCTAGATGCATCTCTATTTATCTTTAGGCTTATGGACTTTTTAAGAGAAACTCAACATACAACTATGAAACATGGATTTTAAAGCAAAGTATTCAATATATGCATGTATGCATATGACAAATTGCATGGATGATTGACAAAGCTAATTGCTAGACTTCATAGCAACCTTCTACAAGCAGAACTCAGAGCAACTTTCCAGCTAGCATATCAGGCAAATTTACAAACCTGTAGTCCTAAAAAGTCACTTTTCCAAACTCTGAGTGAGAAGAAACTTTGGTGTAATTTCTCAGGGCTCTTCTAATATGTTTATGTCATCCAGCCTTCCATTACTCAGATTCCTGCACTTGCTGACCATGATCCCAGCCTTTCCACCACAGGTCAATAACATGCAAACATATTTTCCTTTCTATTTGTGATGCCTCTGTTGCAGACACATTTCATATTCCTTAAGGCTCCCAGATAAAAGGATGCTATAAATCTCTTCTTCACCTCATATTTGTTTAATTCACTACAGCAGCGTTGAGGTAAATCAAAGCAGATGTTCTGGGTATCATAGAGACCACAGATACAGAAACTATTCCTCAGCAACAAGTAACATAATACAAAATTCACAAATGCTGTAGGGATAGAATATGAATTCACAAATCACACAGCAGCAAGGCCCTCGTTTGAACTCTGAAGGGGGGGGGTTGCAAACGTTAAGATCATTTGAAATTCAAATGTGCACTAGTAAATTTGGAGCTCATGCAAATGTTGCTCCAAATATTTGCCTCAGCTGTAGAAACAACAGAATTCTACTTCAACATAGATCTATATAATGGGCAAAGCCATTAAGAAAGAAAGCAAAAGAAAGTGAGCTCATCATATCAAAATGTTAAGCCTAAAAGAGAGCTAAGGTCAGGATTTCTAACAACAATATAGACATTTCCAAATGGCTGAGTTCACAAAGTAAAGTGCTTGGATTTCAGTTCACTTTATCATTCATTCCAATGTGTCATTTTTCTTCCATTGAATAATGTTTATAGGCAAAACATCTGGATCAAACTCTGCATTGCCATAAAAGGTGCACATATTGCATACTGAGCAGGAAGGAACCACAAATATAATATAATTCTGACCCCTTCTACTCATGAATTTTGTTTATGTTACTGATCGTGGTGTGTGTGTGTGTGTAAGTACCTTAAATTTGCCTGTCGACTTATAGCAACTCCGTGAATTTAATAGGGTTTTCTTAGGCAAGGGATGGTCAGTAGTGGTTTCCTTCCTCTGAAATATAGCCTACATCATCTAGTATTCATTGGCAGTCTCCCATTATGGTCCTAACCAGAGCTGGTTCTGCTCAGCTTCCAAGATCAGACAGAATCTGATCAGACATTTTTTTTAAAGATTATATTCTTTAATTGTCATTTTGGTTCACTCTGTCCTATGTTTTTCTCCACTTGAGTATTCTAGTTTAGCTCAGAAAATATTAATTAATTTCCAACATTCATTTCAGTCATGAAGCACAGCTAGCAATAGTAATCCATCTATTTAAGTCATTCCTTCAGCCAGTTTGAATAGCTGATCTTGAACCAGTCTCTCTCACATTATCCAGACTGACATGCCAAGAGATATTTAGAGCCAGAACAATACAGTAGTTAAAACACTAGGACTCAGACAGGTAAACCCAGGTTTTAGTTCCCAATGAGCCATGGGTGAAATTGGGCCAGTCACTCTGTCCCTCAGTCAGGGATATTATAAGGATAATATGAGGAAGAGGGTATTCACCAGAGAAATGACAGCATCTACAAAATAAACCCCTAATATTATTAAGAGAACTAAATAAAAAACTTCCAAAAAAAGCAATCATAGGGCATGATCTAATTGGATCACTGGAAAATTGTAAGTGTTGCTTCCACTTCAAGAAGTGGCCCAGCTTTTTCAAGCAGTTCTGCTGAGACTCTGGCCCAGAAAGCTAATGGCAACAACAACTATGTGCTAACACCATTCCTAGGCATAGTCTTGGGTCTTCCTTGACTTAGAGTCATACTATGTGGTGGGAAGCCCTAAATGATTTGTACATTTTCACCAGCCAGTGCCCTTGACAGTATGGATGGCTGACACTAGCCTGTTCCTGCTAAACAGAAGCACAGGTAAAGAAGCCCTGTGCATCCTTGCATAATTTTGCCCTCATATTTCTGCATTTATGGAAGATTTTCCAAGTAGATCTCCCCCTCCACTAGCCCTAAGGGAAGTTCAAGGGAAGGGACGTGACCTCCAGATGTTGTCATTCACGACAACAGTTTGACCTTTGCACCTCTGATAGAAAAGGCAGCACTGCAGCCTCTCAGCCTTATGTCTGCACTTTGCAATATGTCAGTCAGTGAAATCAAGATGGAAAGCTTTCAGCCTAATAGCCCAAGCAGGGGTTGCTAATCACCCTAGTTCCCTAAACAAACTTGTCCTGAAGAGGGGAAATGTCTGCCAGTGAGTGTGGATTAGCTAAATGCATTGAACTCTGCAACAGTTAGTCCTTGTAGTTCCATAATATATTGTGACACCCAGAGTACTCAAATAACTGAGTTGCTCTCTTTCACAAAAACAATCCAGGTTTTGGAAACTCTACCAAAGTGTTTAACAACAGCAGACACAGCAAACTCTTTCCCCGTGGTTAATCTGGTTTGTGATTAAAACCAATCCTTTCTCTTTGTAATATGGATAGAAAGGCAACAAGATAAATCTGATGTTCAGAAGCCAAGAATGATCAATCGCCTTCATATGTGAAATAGTTTTGGTCTTCTAGTCTTACAATAATGGTTTCTTTTTATAGATATAATTTTTGACATCTCCTCTCCCTCCAGAAGAGAAATCTGAAGCTCAGGTGCCTATTCTATAGTTGCTGATCTTGCCATCATCTGATTTTTCAGGAGAACATAGAAAAGGGAAAGCATACAGCTTGTCTGTTTTCAAAAATTGAGTCTTTTGTAAGCCAGTGTACAGAATCTTCTCTGCCTGATAATGGGACAAATGCAACCATTTATTTGGACCATTTTGGGAACACAATGAAGATTGGTTTTATTAGTGACAGTACTTCACAACCTGCAACCCTTCAAGCCAAATGGAGTGTGCCAGGCCTCCATTGTGTGTGATCAGGTTCTTGACAATACAGTTCTTTGGCAGTTCCAGACAGGCAGCCAAAGCAAAAAAGTTCATGAGGGTTTGGTGAACCATCATCATTCATAGCAGTAAGTCAGTGTCATTTCTCTTTGCCTACTCCTAAGGTGAATAATCATAAGTTTGAATTTATGCAATGGTCTGCAATACTGCAAATGTTTGAGATCGTGTACAGGAAAACATTTACTTAAGCTCAAAATCTCTGACCTCTGTAATTCTCTCATAATGAAATAAATATTGGATGAGCTAGATGGCATGGGAGTTGCGGTGACAGAAACAGAGTTGGTTATTCGTTTGAATTCTTCTTTGGTGATTTCTCCCCTTTTCCACTTCTTGTGCATATCTTGAGTCTTAGCCGGTTAGAAGTTCTTTGGACATCCATTCTGGCTTCTTTGCCAGAATGTCTTATTTTGTCTTATTTTTTGTTAGTGGAATTTGGAAGAAGGCAATCATTCATGCTCTCCTGTGCTCCCAAAACCATGTCTCGAGCTTGGGCAACCATTCAGAGATGGATTTCATGCAATGTAGAAACCTGAAGGAGAGAAAGTCCAATCTGCCAAATGTGAATCTAATTTACCAATCCAAAGATCATCCAGCCATAAAATATGTTTTATAATCTGAAAGCACAAAAGCAAGCCCAGGATCTAGCTAGCAAGCAGAGTAATCCAGGATGCAGTGGTTCATCTTTGCCATGCTAGTGAAAAATGAGCGGAACCATTTGGTTCCTTTTCAAAAAACAAATTTGGCAGAGAGATTAATTTGTTCCATTCCTTTCTTGACCAAACTTCTAAGCAGATTATGAAGTCTTGAAGAGTGTCTGTTACCCACTTTAGACATATGAAAAGAAGCCCCAGTAGAACTTTATGTTACATTTGGTGAGAAGGACCTGGAAATCTTATGTCACACCTATCCCTGCCCATCCCAGAAGCCTCCAATACATTTCAGAATCAGACCCGAACCCAATTTCAAAATATTTCTTTTCCATCAAGCTTCTAAGGTTCTTCCAACCTGGATGCCAATTGGGATGGAACTTGGCAGAATTTTTCAAACCAGTAAAGGAAATAAAACAACAAAGTGATACATATGAGCATCTGGAAGAAATATAATACGATTTCCCTATTTCCAAAGGCAACCATGCTTTCACCATTCCCCTCGTTTTTTCAAAGGAAATGAAACAAATCAATTAACGCTGTCCAAATAGTCATCTGCTGTGCATTTATCATGTTTGGAAAGCCTATGAGCCATGTGCCTTCAAGAACTTTCATATCCCTCTGTTTCTGACAGGGAAGTTATTTTCTTTTTTTTAAAAAAAATACTGCAGAGGTCTGGAGATATGAATTCAGATTCAAATGACCATCAGCAAGAAGAATACCATAGCTAACTTCAAAAATTTGAAGCTGGTTATTCTGGGAAACATTCATCTTTTTAATTTAAAAGTTTGTACAGGAATCGAGACAGAGTATAGTAATATATGGATATCACACATGGGAAACAAGAATAAAAATCCAAGCTTAATTTGTAACATTACAGGATGTAGATCACATTTCATTCAAATGTCCAATAATTCTCCTACACCCCCCATATAGTTCTGAAAGCAGATGTAACTCACAGTGTATCTGAATATGTGGCTCACATCTGAAATCATAATAAGGGAATTACTGTATATTATTGAAGTACCAGCTGATTATTAAAAGCACATTTAGTGAGGTTGTACCACAGAGTAATGCATGCCTACATCTTGCATAGCTGCTAAACCCCAGTAAATAGTGATGATTAAAAACACATTTATCAAGGCTTAGCAGTACCATAAGATACATATCACTTACAGGATTCAAAAAGGATGATCAGCACATGCCTAATCCATATTTATTCGGGGTTTATAGCTCTGCACAAGATCTACATATCTTCAAGTGGGCTGTTAAACCCCATTGAATGTCCACATAATTCTTGATAGATTGGCAAGTCATATTAATAAGCCAGGGAATATATATGTTTTATAGAGATTTGTACAGGTGCTGAGGGCACTACAGTATATTTTGGGGAACTGTAAGCTGAAGTCTTACAGGTTTTCATGTGAAATGGCTGTCACCAATTTAGCCAACTGTAAAATATGACACATTTTTTTCGGTTAAAAATAAGAATAATATGAGCTCACCACATCATTCCTACATGGAAATCATATGATATATGTGATCATTCATCAATCACTCCAATGAACCAAAGAAAAGTAGTAGACAGACTTTGAAATAGTTGACGGATGAACTTTTCAATGCCATGAAAGAGCAAGGACCAAACAAAATTAAACCAGAGAATTAATACAAATCCCTCTGCTGTTCTATGTCCATTTCCTTTTCTATTCCATTCATATTTTTTATTAGATATATAAAATCATCTAATAAAAATATGTGATGTTTGGTTGTGAGTACTCACCAGCCCTCCCCCCGCTCCATGCGAAACGATAATCCTAAGGGCAAATACAACTGTTTGTGTTTTGAGATTCTCCTTAGGGATGTGGCTGCAAGGTTTGGGAAAACAGCCAGCATCTCAACATATTTCATTTCATCACTGAAGTTTTCAACTATTCACACAAATTTTTGAATTTCAGGTTCTGCTTTAGCTTAGCACCTAAACTTCATGCTGAACCCTGTCCATTTGAGCAAGTGCGGCTAAAAAGATTTCACTGTGATTCATTGAAAATATTTTGCCTCTGATTTTTATGATATACCTATTTTGGCTGCCTCTGTTTTTTATGTCACAAACATAATTTTGCCACTACACAAAGAAATTGGTATCAATCCAACAGTAACATTGGCAGAGAGTAAGGATTCATCAGCATTAATTACTGTGTTGGAATTCCCTGTTCCCAAGCTGTGTAACCAAAGCTTCATGCCACCATGGCTTCCCCATGGGCAATTACTGGCAAAAAAAGGTTGGTAGGTGCCCAGACACCTTGCAGCGACACCACTAGGATTGCAGTTATTCCTATATCATCCCTATAGATCTCCTCCCATCACCAAAACTTATCCGCTGTGCTTTTGGAGAGTAACTACTTTATATTTCTTTTCTGTCTGCTCCCTTCTAATATTTATCCTCTAGACTGCACCACTTTCTTATGACCCTGTTTTCTGTGGTTTTATTCATATGTCTTTCTCACCCCGAGTTTTAACTTAATGCTCATGTGTCCCACCCTTGTTTTTATTGTTTCCTTGATTTTGCATTGTAATGGATATTATTATTTATTGTATTGTTCACTGTGTTGTGATGTGCTGTTCTTTTATATGCTGTTTATATTGTATTGTTCTGGGTAAGAAGGGCAGGGTATAATTGTTGTAAATAAATAAATGGCCCCATGTAAGCCGCCCCGAGTCCCCGTTGGGGAGATGATGGCGGGGTATAAATAAAGTTATTATTATTATTATTATTATTATTATTATTATTATTATTATCACAATATAAGAATACCAGAAAATCTGGCAAAGTCAATGACTGGTCTTTTAAAAAGCAGTAACAAAAACAGAACCTGCTTGTAGCGTGTGGAGAACAAACCATGTGACAAACCACAATGACAGCTATGATCAAATTTCATGCACTTCAGAAAGTTGCAAAAATAAATCAGAGCAAAGTTTTAGCTTTATAGATATATCGATCCAGGACATGTTATCTGGGCAGTTTTGTGGGTTATATCTAACTACAGATAATAATTTGATTTTTAAAAATAATAAACCCCTGCTGGCACATAGCACAAAGCTTGAACAGATAATCATTTGGTGTCACCCCTCTGATGGTGCAGTCTGCACCCCCAGATCCTCCCCTTCAGTTACACTGAGGCAGCCACTGAATAGAAAGAGTCAGCACTCTCACAGACTCCAATATTCCACTGTATGTGTTGAAAAGAAGGAAACCATCTGCCCAACTGAAGCCAGACGATACAGAGAAGTTTCCCCAACCTCTACAACCAACCACTAGTTGGCTGGGGGCTCCCCAGTACCATCACCCTGGAGGCAGAGATGATACCTTCCACACAACCACCGACAATTTGACATACATTATATCAGCATTACTGAAGGTTACACCAGCCTATGTTGCTAGTATGCTAGTATTGCTCAGTTGAGACTTTGCTTGTTAACATAATCAAAACTGTAAATAAAATGAAAATGTGTTGTTGAAACCAGCAATGAGTTAGAGGTCACCAACAGACAAACAAACCCCAGGCATATTACATCAGTGTCAGATGCAAGCAGCAGTGCCAGATGTACTTTGTTTTGAAGGCATTGTCCCTTATTCAAGAATGTCCTTAACTCTCAAAACATAATGGATGTCATTCTGGCCAGACTACTGGTTACAATGAATGCCATACAACAGAATTAGATTTCAGATTTCTTTTTGTTTGGAAAGCTTTCATATAGGAATCCTAGCAGCAAGCAAGGATAAGAGCTATAGATTGAAAACAGAAGATGCTGCCTCTACTTTTTTTTCATGGATGCATAGAAGGAGGAATTTCAGCAGGTCATGCAACCAGGTAAAAACTAACACCTGCTGAAACTCTAGCTTTTAATTTACGCAATTGTTAAAGATTCAGAAGCCCTCTCCAGTTCTGCCTATTTGGCATCTCTATCACCATCACATCTCCAAAACATATGGTACATGGGAAATTCTTGACACAGAGTGCAGGATTGTGCACCATTGTTACAATCAGGAGAGAATAGTATAAATATGATGTATCCGGGCCACGCCTTTTATGTGTGGTGTCAGGGAAATTTTGTGTCTTCTACATATGACATCTGTTATACAAAAATTAGAACAGCTAGGTAAAGTAGACATTATTTTCTCAAATTTCCAGAAAATATTTCAGAAAAAATAATTCAACCCTTCAGATGACATTTTTAGAAATGTGTCCTAGCTTTCAGTGTTCACCAGTGCTTGCCACTTTTAAAGCAGGATGTGCAGAATACATTCCAGTCTTCTGAGCACCTGTAGAGGCTGATATGCACTGCAACTATTTCGTGTATGAGCAAGCTTGTGGGTACATTACTTTGTAGAGCATCACGAGATATGGAGTAAACCTATCCACCTCCTCTTTTCATACATCTCAGCATTCCTCACATATGCTCTTATCCCTACAGCTCAAGCAGTTTAGCCAAGAGCTGATACATCTTATTTAGCTGGTGACATATGCTGTGGTCAGTATTAGTCTCTGATAGATCTGAATATATACTACATTTTACTTATTGTGATGAATAGGATTCATAAAACAATGAATAGGATTCTTCAGAAATTCATTCTCGGACAGAGAACAATCAGGTTAAGAAATCAATAATCCATTCCATCTGAAATCCATCATACCCTTGAGCAGTTTGCAGGGTATTGTAGAGATATTTAATGCTAAAGAAGCATGATTAACCCTCAGGATCTTATTTTAATAGAAAAAAACTCTGGTGGAAGAAATCATTGCCTGCAAAAATGCTTTCAACTGAATCCTGAGTGGGGGTCAGACATTTTCCAATTGCATATTTATGAAGGACCTCTATGCGAGTAACTTCATTTTTCATGTTTGTATCTCATATTTCTGTATTACTACTGGAGTGTTCCTTTAATGCATTTCTACTTTCATTGCAGAAAGAGATATAAAATAATTGTGCTATTATCAATTATCATCAAGATCAAATATTGTTTCCCTTCCAGGAAGGCAGTTTCAAATGGGCTCTTAATGGAGCAATTTGGTGCAGGTTATAAAAAGCAGTCACTGGCAGATGAATTGCAGCTGCATAGCTACAAGTTGTTAACCCAGCAGCAGGAAGGTAATGTAGGGACATGGACATTACCTACACAAATTCTTTTTTGGATGACTGTTCAGCACTTTGAAGAAAGAGTCACTCATATTCACTCAGAACCTTGTGTAACAACTGAGATTGAGCATGGTGAAATGTCCACTATAACACCCAGTCAGGTTTCTTGGGGTTTTGCTTATTGCCTCATAATGACCAAAGCTTCTTAAACTGTGGGACATAACCCCAAATGTGGTTGTGTTAACTAAATGTTGACATTGCGAAATATTTGGCAATAGTAAAAAGTTTTTGAGTGCAATCTAGTGGCTGTTTTTTATGTATTTACATGAATCTGGTAGCAATCATGTATAGCAAATGCTGATTTTGCCTGATTTTTATATCAGTTTCAGAAATACCTCCCTTCATATTTTGATTCTAAAAAGTTAAATTGGGTTCATAAACCATATTCAATTGAAATCAGAAACATCAGTCATCTGCCATAAAAAGTTCCAGAATAATTTGTTTTGTAAGAAGGGAAGGGTTAATGCCACCTATTTAAAATGTTTTGGAGGTGGAAGAGAAAAGGATATGGATTATGTGCATGTTTGTGAACAGAGGGGACATTAGCTATGTTTACTTATTTGAAAGGATGTCACATTACAGAGGGTGAAAGCTTGTTTTATGCTGATCCAGAAACTAATACATGGGACTCTGGATTAAACTTGCAGGAAAAGAGATTCCACTTCAACATCAGGAAGATGGCAAGCACTCTTTGACAGTGGAATAGGCTTCCTTTGATAACTTGAGAACAAGAGGGAAGTGAAAATGAGTCCATTTCAGACACATGGGCCACTCTGCAACCTAAGACCTTTTAAGCTGGCAGTATGGACCCAAAAACTCCCCATTATGATCCCTCAATTTGGGGGGAAGAGGAGAAAAACCAACAGTGTGTGTCCTCCCACTTAAAGATGCAAATCAAGCATGAAGAAGCTCTACCTCCTGTAGTATCCAATGTTCAGCCAAGATTTAATTCTTCATGTGAAAACAAACAACCACACACATCTCATTAGCATGCAAATTGGTTTTCTTTGCTAAATGGTAAACATATATGTATATCAAATAATTGTTTTAAAACAAATATCTATGTAACTTATTATCAGTAAATGTTCGATTTGTATACCTATTTTATATGTCTATATGCCCGAGGAAAAAAAGGGGTCATCAGGAGAAAAGGTTTAAGAAGCTCTGCTGTAGACAACCAACTCTTGAGTATTTTAGGTGATAACATCTAGCAGTGGCAAATTGATCAGGTGAGTTCCAAAAATGGTAAATTCCTCACTCTTCAGGGCAAAGTAGCTGATACTTGATGCAGAATATAGTATACTCATTCTGAAGGGGAACTCTTTAGGCCCAAACGTACATGAGAGTACAGTCTGATCACTTGTATTACCTTTAGCGTGCAAGCTGCTTGATTGAACGACCTCAAATATTCTTGGAGAGACAAATTAATTGGACCCATTTCAGGCTAGGATATGATACTGAAACAGGCTTGGTTATCCTGACAAACTTGGCTTAAACAGAAACTGGATATTCATCTGTGGAGAGTGCTTTGATTGTGCTGTGTGGCAGGGAATTGAACTGAATGGCCCTTGTAATCTCTTCCAACTGTTATAATGATTCTATGAATTTTTCGCAATATGCACCTACAAAATTGAGGTGCACATCACAAATGAGGGTGCATTGTACAGCACTCATGTCTTACAGCTTTCAATACCTATATCGAAGATGAGGTCATTAGAAATTTGGACTTGGGTAAGCTGATGACATCCAGGTCTCATCAGTCAGCAGAAGTTGTACAGGGGCCAGTGCCTGCTTAATATAATGGGATCAATGAAAACTAATAATTTAAAGATGAATCTGGATTAGATTGAGACTATGCAGCCCATTGGTTCTCAGTACCAGGAGCCATGTGGGGTTATACTCCCCTGAAAGAGATGGTGTATCATTTGGGCATGGAGCTATTTACAGGTAAAGCATTTATGACCTTCCCTTGGAAAGGATTGCTTAGTCCAGTGGTTCTCAACCTGTGAGTCCCCAGATGTTTTGGCTTTCAACTCCCAGAAATCCTAACAGCTGGTAAACTGGGTGGGATTTCTGGGAGCTGAAAGCCAAAACAACTAGGGACCCACAGGTTGAGAACCACTGGCTTAGCCAGTCATTCATACACAGGTAACTTCCTCTACTGCAGTGCAACCTATGTGGGGTTGTCTTTGAAAATAACCTGGATGCTAGAACTACTGCAAAGCATAACAATTGGACTGCTGTCCAAGACATAATATAGGAGTCATGTAACACTAGATTTGAAGGCACTATACTGGCTGGCAATGTGCTTCCAATTTGATCATGATATATAAAGATGTAAATGTCTGTACACCTTGAAGCTTGAAGGAGTGCCTCACCCTACCTATGCATTCCTGAGACCTGTTGTGCTCCATCAGTGGAATCAATACATTACTAAAGGAGATAGTGGCACTCCACTATCCTTTGAGAACATAAGTCCTGATCTACTTTCACTCGAGATCCAAGTTAAAATGTGCCTTTTGTATTAAAACCTTTAGGACCCAGCGGATTTCTTACAAGTCTGTTCCAACTTGTTAATAGGTTTAATAGGGTTGTCCAAAATTCATTATGATTCTTATTTCGGAATTGTTTCGGAATGTTCTCGCTTTTTGAACCGAGTATTGAAAAGTTGTCCCTGGGCGCAACTGGCAATGTAATTCAAACCATCATTGGCCCATTCTCTAATTGTGTCTTAATGTTTTGTTAATTTTTTTCCTCCAAAAATTTTTTTATATATATTTTTTAAAAATATTTTTTTTAATTTTTTTTTGTTTTTGCAACCTAACTTGAATGGGAGCCTAGCGCAGCCTAAAATGGCCGCCGCTCCCTGGCCAATCAGAGACTTCCATGATGGCTGGAAAAGGTGGGGGCTAGCATCCTCTGCGTCCACGTGTAAGATCTCTATAAAAAACCCCTCCCCAACCCAGGCAAGCCATTCGGGGCTGGGTTACTGAGCAGAGAGGGTGGTTCGTGCTGCGCTGGGAATCAAGCCGCCTGCATTGAGGGGAGAGAGGGCTAAGTGTTCTGGGGGTTGGGTCTGTTAAGGGCTGGCTGTTGTTGCTGACTGGATATTGTGTGGGGTTTTTTTTGGGGAAATTGGCTTGGGGCTTGTGGGATCTGGCAGAGTCCTTGCTGTGGCTTTAGGCAATTGAATTTTTATTTTTAAAAGGATGTGGGTGCCAAGGCATTGCTTTCCTGATGCTCCATTTCTAAAGACCTCTGCCTTTTTTTTTTGAATTTAGCAATCACTAGATCAGCCCTTCTTAGCAATCCTAAAAGGGGGGGACATTGGAAGTTAGAGTTTCCAAAGGACGTGTGCATTCCTGCGAGGGCATTGCTTCCCTCACGCTCCGTTTGTAATCCCAAGCCCCCGGGCTGAGTGTTATTGCATCAATCACAAAGACACACATTGTTTTCAAACCTAAAAGGGTACATTGGAAGAAATAGTTTCCAAAGGACATTGCGAATCCTGTCAAGGCATTGCTTGGCGTGTGCTGTGTTTCTAATCCAAAGTCCTCAGCCAGAGTTTCATTTTGGCAATCACAAGGTCAGCCAGTGGCACCATAGATCAAAAAGTTCAAAGGCAATTTATAGTTTTCAAAGGACAGTGGCACTCCTGCCAAGGCATTGCTTGGCGTGTGCTGCGTTTCTAATCCCAAGTCTACACAAGTAGAAGAGGGACTTTCACAGTAATAAGAACCCAATTGAACAGGAAATAAGACTTTCAAACCAGGAACAGGTTTCTTCAAATATTGAAAAATAGTGTATTATAAAAAGTTATTAAAATTCACCAAAAATCATAGGAGACAGGAAACTTTCTGCAATTTGTTGAGCAAAGAGTGTTGAATGTGATTTCCCACTGTACCAAATTTGATGAGGATAGCTCAAGAAATGAGGGCGGGAGAGCCCTGTAAAAGTCCCCCCGGTTTCCTTTTTTTGGGGGACGATTGCGCATGCGCGTCCGCTATTTTAGAAACATTAAGAATCATTACAAATTTTCGGAAATATCCAAAATTTTTGGGTGAAAAATTCGGAAATACTTTCCATATCGAAGCGCCGGCACCCCCTACTTTAGAAACGAGAATTGAAACATTTTTTCCATCGATCAGACAAGCCTAAGGTTTAATATGTTTTAATCTGTCTAAAATATATGTTGCTTTTAAAAATTACACCAGTTTTATTTATACAATGGACCTTAATCTTATTGTTAGTTTGACAATGATGCACCAATTGAATAATTTTCAATCGATTTTCTTCTGTGTTAATTCATCACTCTGATTGGGACTAAGAAACAGGATTTCGGCTATAGTGTTTTTCATTAAATAAAATGTTTTCTCTTCTCATAAAGAATAAAGAAAAGGTATGAATCTAAACAAAAGATATTCAGAGAGATGACACAGCACTGAATGAAACTTTTATCAAAGTTTAATCTAGTGGCCAGAGTAAAATACCCTTTTTGTGAATATGTTAAATTTTAGCCTTTATCTTAGGCAGGGACTGCCTTAAGTGTTTGATGCCTTCTTCAAATTTCTCCACATGTTGTGTGTGTGAATAATGGAGTAATCACACTCTTAAAGTGCAAGGAGGGGGGACTTTGGATTCTGCAACAGAACTAAGGCCTCTACTTAAACTGGATAATTTAAAGTTTGGCTATTATGGAACAGCCTTTTTATGGGTTCTTTTTCTTCTTGATATGTTGCATTTTCCTAGTCATTTTTTCTCCTTTCTTGTTTGCTATCCACTGGGCCCTTCTTTGAAACCACCTTTCTGACCATTTTCAGTGTCCAGCAGCTCTGCTACCATGATGCCCAGCTCTGCCAAATAGGATCTCAATTATTACTAGGACACAGATCAATGAATTCAAATTGCAGTAAAAAAAAATCCATCTAAACATTAGGAAGAACTTTTTGATGGTAAGAACTGTTGGCAGTAGAATATGCTGCCTCAAAGTGTGGTGGAATCTCCTTCTCTGGAGGTTTTTAAACAGAGGTGTGTTTTTAATCTGCCAGGAGTGTTTCGATTGTGTGTTCCTTCAGGGAATAATAGAGTTGGACTGGATGGCCACTGTTGTCTCTTCCAGCTCTGTGATTCTATGATTCTATTCCTGTTAAGTGCATGCAGAAATCATTAATGAGATAAACTCATATCTTACAGAGTTCCTGGCTGCTCTTTTTATAAGATAAAGAGGAAGAGAAAGACAGAAGGAGGAATAAAATCCCAAGTAGTGTTGATCATATTAACAAGTGATTGAATTAAGTAGCAGATACCTCATCTCCAATTAAAGGAGAAGTGTATATCATTTTATAAAATGCTAAATATAAAAGCAAAATGGAAAACAGGCACAAAATCCCTGCCAGTACCACAGTGGAAATATTCAAGTTTCTATAGTGAAAGTCTTGCTTATTCTGCAAAATACTTAGGAATTTTTGCTTTAAGCGCATAGCTGGAAAGACTTTGTAGCCAACAAGCAAAAGCAAGTTACAAAGGGAAATATAAGGCCCAATTCATGCAGACACAGCAACGACACTATGGCACCCACAGGTGTGGTTTTTGGTACACAGTTGCCGTTCTTAAGCCATGAGGGAAAAACTTCTGAGCCTCCTAATCTTTGGCACCACAACTCTCATATGTGATCTGCAGCACTGTGGAGTTGATAACCCAAGGCATCTGGAGACTGAAATGATCACCCCATTTTAAGAGCATAAGTGAATGAGTCTATTTCTCATCTTGGTCACTTCTATGTGTGTTTTACATATCAATCCATTCCACCCTATTTCAAATTTTCTCTTCAGGTAGCATTAAAAGTGCACAAATTATTTTTAAAGCTGTATTATTTTTAAAGATGTGTTTTCTCCCAAAATGTGTGTTTTTAAACATTCAGGAAGTACAAAAGCCAATGAATAATGAAATTGCACTCTGTGCATTAGTCCAGCTCAAATTGACATCAGAATTCACTGTGCATTAGTTTCTTTAGCAACCTCAGTCAATCACAGTCCAATAAGCTATCATGAACAGTAATTTTATTGGTGAGATACACTCATATAACCTGAAGTTATATATAGTTTGCCCTTTTGAAGACATTTGAGGACATTCCCACCTCATCCAGAAGGCTGGAGCATGCACTCCAAGGGCCAGAAAAAGCCAGGGTCCCCATATCTAGGGACCTCCTGCAAGAAATTCCTAGAGATCCAAGCAGGTGATGCCAGCTCTCTTTTCTCAGCTGCAGAATTACAGCTGAATGTTGCCCATGTGCCTTCTCTCCAGACACAGAGAGAGTGAACACTGCTGCTGCCCCTTGAAGCTGCATTTTGATTTGTTTGGAGAAAAGATAAATGTATTATCATGCCTCATGTTTTCTTGCCTCCTTTTCAATCATTGTCAGGAATGGGTGATGGTATTCCCAACACAATTGAAATACAGGTTGAGACATTTGCAAGATTAGTTGAATGCAGTCCAAAAGTGACTGAAAGGAACATGTCCCATTCCTAGTCCCACCCTACTGGAGCGGCATGAACTTGCACTTTAGAGCTTAGCTGTGGCTGCCTTTGCCTTGCACAGCTCTTACAGAGGACTGAGAGTTAGGGAGCCATCCAGGAAGCACTGCTGCCTAGTTGCACAACTTTCAGCAATACTCTCAAAGAACTGTTGCTTAGTCCCAGAGCCATGGAAATAAATGGAAGCTGTTCAGTAGCAGAGCTTAGAAGGCTATGCCATCAGCATCCAGCCCCGGCATGTCTCACAGCTTGCTTCTCTCCTTTTACTTCTGTATATATCAAGTACTGACAAATGCGTGTGGAAGCTTTCCAGGATAAATAACTTTATCTTGACAAAACCCCTGGTGGCACCCCATGGCAATTCATTATTTTTCAATTAAATTTACTGTTCGCTGGCAGCTGCCCTGTTTTAATTTTCTGCTGTTTGTTTACTGAACAAGGAAACACATAACATAAAGCCCTATAAAAGTCAGATTGAGTTAATTAAATGAGGTACTAGGAAGCTCTAACTCAACCTCAAGAGTATGTCCATCACCGGATCTCCTGAAAAATGTCTCTTTTGGGGGAATTTATTTTTCACATTCGCAGTGCCATAATTAATCTGGAGGATTGCCCTCCCCTTCCCTTGATACTGTAGTTGTCTCTCTCACACAGTCAATCTGCTGAAATTTTATATCTGAAGTGGTTGTCGACTGTTCTGCTGCCTAAAAGAAAGAAAGCCTACTATCTAAAGAAGAAGACTTGGGATAAGGAAAAGGATTGTATGGAAAACAGGGGTGTGGTTGAAGAAAATGATGGGGTGGAGCTCATGGCAGAGATAGACGCTGATAGGTACTCTGCAGTGAAAGGATCTTCAGTAGTCAGATTAAGAAAGATTTTTTGCCTAAGATGCTGGAGATGTATTCATGCAGGATTCTGCCTTGCCTAAAGGTGCCATGGACTGGGACTCACAAAGTACATGTTTTGCTCACACTGTGCCGTCCGCCGGACAATAAAAAACTATAAAACTGAAACGTGCTGTCCTTTATCCGGGCGAACTGCAAATCCCTATAAGCTGTCCTATAGATATTGAACGACTGAGTCTGGATAACTTCAAAAAAGGATGTTTATTCATACAAGGTTGTAAACCTGGCACAGATCTTAAAGTTGCAGAAAATGAAACAAATTTCTATAGGTTTTAGGTACAGAATTATCCCTGGTTCCAGAAAGCAAAGGTGATTATAAAACCACTATACCCTAATCACGCTGCCTATATTAGAAGGAGAAACTCTTTCCTTCCCTATCTTTACAGCAAAGATTAGTTCTAGAAGCGACAGAATAACCCTGCTCCTCTAACTAGAGTTCCTATTCCAGATCAATATAATTCAATACTTATCTAATTTGGATAGGCTTAGATTGGCCTGGTTTTGAGGATGATTTGTCCCAGTTAGCCTTGCACAGCTCCAGCACGTTGTAAGACTATAGCCAGAATGAAGCTCCAAAATGGAGACTAGACCCTGGTAAAAAGGGCGGTCCTAAGATGTTGCATTCTTTGACCAATCACTGCAAAGAAAACTGCAGCCAGCTCTTGCAGATTCCAAGTCACTTTTCCTAGGCTTTTGCAGCCAGAGGCTGAAACAGAATGCAAAGGAGGGAAAACAAACAAACGACCAATAGGTAAGGCAAACCATCGTCCTGGGGGACGGAACACTCCCCGCTAAATTCCCAGGATGTGGGAATTTACCAATCAAAAACATACAAACACCTTTGTATACACAACAATACAACAGTATAAAACTTTAAACATCTCCAATAAGCAACACGAGGTCACTAATTGGTCTGTCCAGGACAGACATTTTGTCCTTACTATGAGTCTTTACTTGAACTTTTCTAACCTTACCGTCAGGGCAAGGAAAGGTCTTTAGTGTAATGCCCATAGGCCAGGCATAGCGGGGCAAGTCTTTGTCCTTTAGCAACACAAGGTTTCCCACCTTGAAATTGTCCTCTGGGGTTTGCCAGAGTCTTCTGGTTGAAAGCTGGCTTAAGTATTCGGCCTTCCACCTCTTCCAGAAGTGGTTGGCTAAGGTCTGCACATGCAAAATTGGTGCCACAGTCCGATCGAATTGACTTAATTGGCCCTCTGAGGGCTATGAACCTTTTCAATGCATTTAAAAATGATGAAGTGTCCATTCCCTCTACATCCTCAATATAGACAGTTCGTTTTGACAAACAAGTAAACAAAACCGCCCATCTTTTATTATTTACAACACCACCCCTGGTTTTTCTGGTAACAATTTCCCAAGGACCAAACACATTAATTCCCACGTGGGAAAAGGGTGGGTCTGTCAAAGTCCTATCCTGAGGTAGTTCTGCTATTAACCGATTTTGACAGTTTCGCCTAAGGCACCTGCATTTAACACATTTGAAAATACAACTGTTGACCAACCTTTTGGCATTAACTACCCACAGACCTTCGTTTCTAAGGGCTGCCTCAGTTAGAGTTCTACCCTGATGATGGATTCTTTTCTTTAGGGACCAGAGTCTTTTCCCTGCCATGTGTCTATTGTTTGGCGAAGTGGGCTTATCTGACTTAAAGGGCAAAGGAGCTACCCAATTTCCCTCTGTACTTCGTGAGACTTGAGCATTCATACTGTCCAAGAACCTTTGCTCATCTTTCAAGAGCGCTATGGCTTCGTCTCTCTCAGAGACTTTGAAGGTGGAGGAATACTCTGGAGTTATTCCTTGGCAGTAGACTGAGATGTGACTTAGGCAACTGCGCACAAGTGTAGGACGTCCACCTTTAAGCACCTGTGCTTGATTGGAGTCCAACGACGATGGTGGGTGCATCTTGTTTATGCACACTGGGCCTATGACTGTCCAGCCTAATGGCAATTGTTGTGCGATAGGTGCACCTGGAGGTCCTTTAACTTGGTCGTTCACACAGAACAAGCTCGGGCAGTCCGAGCCAAGCAAAAGGGCAATGTCCACATCTGGCCGAAAGGCTGGTATAGCATTCTTTAACCGTCGCAAATGTGGATGAGCCTCCACAACTTCTCTAGTGACAATCTGCCTTTTGTTCCGGGGAATAGAGGAACACTCAATCAGGTCTGGCAACTTGAACTGTCTCTTCTGGTCGCAAGAGGAGACAACGAAGCCAGATGCTATGCGACCCTGCAACTTCTTTTTTCCTGCACACGTAGTCATAGTGTAGTCGACCATCTTGGTTTTAAGGTCAAACATGCGGAAGAACTCTGGAGTAGCCAGGGAGGCGTCGCTCTGTGAATCCAGGGCCACATAGAGTCTCTTTCTAAGCCAAGGGCTCTTGGCTGGATATACATCCGCTAGGCAGATAGGATGACAAACTCTGTACTGGTGCGAGTCAGAACACAGCTCTGTACAGGCGACTGCTGAAACTTCCACCTGCATCTCTGGTGCGGCTGGCTTGTCGGTGTCTTCGACTGCTGACTTTTCTTTTGGTGAAGCGTTCTCTTTGGGGTGGGAGATGATATTGGAGTTGTGCATTGCGGTGCAATGCTTGAGGCTGTTGCATTTCTCACACTTGATGTTTTCTTTGCAGTTGGATGCAAAGTGTGGAGTTGCTCCACAGCATCTAAAGCAGATTCCCTGCTTTTGAACTAGCTGTTGCCTTTCTTTGTATGTCTTTCTACTAAACTCCCTGCAGTTGGCCAAGCTGTGAGGCTTTTGGTGAATAGGGCAAAGCAACTCTTTTACCTCCGACCTGGGTTCGTCAGTCTTGAGTTGAGTTTCGACTGCCTTTACGCTGACAGGTCTATTGGCCTCTCTAGATGGTTTCTTGTCCACTTTAGGTGCCTTCTCTGGCTGGGTCCCTTGGTATAAGGTGGGGAGGCCCGTCTGCGGATCATTCCTTTCTCTGGCCGCCCTGGTGATGAACTGGACCAAATGAGAAAATGGAGGGTATGCCTGGGAGTGGGCCTCCTTGTAGTTGAAGACCTCCTGTCCCCAGCGTTCTTGCAAAGTGAAGGGCAGCTTGGTCAAGATCTGCCTCTGGGACAGGTGCTGATCGAGGCACTTCAAACCGGGCAGTTCTGGATTCTCCTTGGCCGACTCTAATTCCGTAAGGAGATCGCTGAGGTCCCACAAGAGTTTGAAGTCTTTGAGTTTCAAAGCTGGGAACCTTTGGAGCTTGTCCATAAGAGATGCTTCAATCTCTGTGCTGGCCCCATACCTCTGCTGCAACCTGGCCCAGGCCTTTTCCAGGGCTTTGTCGGGATCGGCTACGTGGGCTGCGTAGATCTTCTTAACTTGTGAGGATGAGGCTGGGCCCAACCATGCAGCCAGAAGAGTCAGTTCTTCCTCAGGCAATAACTTTAAGTCTCTGATTGCTCTCTGGAAGGTGGCCTTCCAGAGAAGAAATTCCTCAGGCTTGTCCGAAAACTTTTCGACACCCTTGTCCTTAAGATCTCTTCTGGGGCTTCTGATGATGGAGACAAGCTGGGACTCTGGCGTCGAAGGGAACAATTGAGGAGTTTGCTGTTGTGGAGTGGACTCCCACCGTGCACCTTGCGTCAACCTTTGGCCTCTTGGAGGGATGACATCGACCACTGACGAATCGGTGGCTCCCTGTGCAGCTGTCTGTAAGGGCCAACTAGCACTTGGCCTTGAGGCCCTGATTGACTGACCTAGGGATTTAGCAGGAGGCACAGGTAGCTCGGGCAAGGGTGAGCTCCCCGCTATGACGCTCTGCTCTGCAGGAAACTCAAAAGTGACTTTGGGGCCCTGCTCTGGGTAAGGAGAGAAGTCTTCCTGTTCCTCATCCGAAAACTGGCTGTTTAAGCTATTAAGATGCACAAGCACCTTGGAAGAAGGGTCCTGCTTCGGCAACTGACTTACATTTTCTTCTGTGAGTGGCTCAATTAGGGCCTTGGCCAAAGTCTCAGCCCTTACCTTTTTGGCAGTAGCGTCCATCCTTATTCTAAGCATTTCTATTTCACCTTGCCTTTGGGCCTGTTCCATTTGCATTTCGCTTTGTCTACGGGCCTGTTCTATTTGCATTCGTTGCTCTTCTTCTTTAAAGGGAAGGGTGAGATCAGCTGCCTTAGCATCAGCTTCCGCCCCTGCTACCTTGCTCTTTAGCTCCAGACGTGCAGCCTCCCTAATGTGCAAGGCAGCTAGGGAAGAGATGGCACTCCCAGCAGCAGAAGACTTGCTAGAGTGGCTATGTTTAGATGATGCACACTCCCTTAGCTTAGATACCTGGCTAGAGCGGTTGGACTTAAGACTAAGTGCCACAGCAGGTGATTTTAAAAGATTGGTCTCATGGCTGCATAAGGAAGACTGATTTCCTTTTGGCTCAGACCTTAGATTAACAGGTGGAGAACTAAATTCCAAGGCATCTAGAATTGCCCTCACCTTATTTTCTTTCTCATTAGTGTCAGCTAAGACACTCACTATTTCTAACTCTGAATCCTTGGCGTTAATGCGCTCGAGGACCTGGACTATCTTAGACACCAAACCCCTCCAGAGACCGAAGGTCTCTTCAAGGTCGGTCTGTAATATGGATGGCACCCTTGTAATACCCAAGCTCTCAATTCTGCCCATCAATGTTACAATTCGCTCCCATGCCGAACCTAACCTCACATGGAGGAGCTCCTTTTCATCTATTAGATGGGCTAGCATCTTGGCTGAAGGGTGCTTTATCCTTTGGGGCCTTTCATTCCTACTTTCAGCCTCAGAAGGAGGTATACCATCTGTATCATCTTGAAATTGCATAGACATTATGTATTCTTAATAGCAAGTAAATTTACAACAAAAGCAAATACAACATACCAGCAAGTAAATTTACAATAAAAGCAAATGCAATATATAATACAATGCACAACACTTAACCATAGCAATATATATCACTAAGTAACTATACTTTACAAAGATAGTGACCTTTGGCGCCAGATTTTAGTGGGCAAGCTGCAAAATGCCAACTGACAGCAACTTGCCACTTGATACCTCCCTTGCCCGAGTGACGTAAACTGCCAAAATGGCGACTTCGCCAAATTTTCAAGCACCTCGCGCTCTGCGGCTCGAGGCCTGCCGCCGAAGGAGCACCGAGGCTGGCTTTGGAAAGGAGGAGAGAAAAGACGCCTCCTCCCCGCTGTGAAGGGAGGTCACCACCGCAGGTCGATGAAACAGGTCACCACCGCAGGACGATGAGGCAGGTCACCACCGCAGGACGATGAAGCAGGTCACCACCGCAGGACGATGAGGCAGGTCACCACCGCAGGATGATGAGACAGGTCACCGCCGCAGGTCAATGAAGCAGGTCACCACCGCAGGACGATGAGGCAGGTCACCACCGCCGGACAATGAGGCAGGTCACCACCGCAGGACGATGAAGCAGGTCACCACCGCAGGACGATGAGGCAGGTCACCACCGCAGGACGATGAGGCAGGTCACCACCGCAGGACGATGAGGCAGGTCACCACCGCCGGACCATGAGGCAGGTCACCACCGCAGGACGATGAGGCAGGTCACCACCGCCGGACCATGAGGCAGGTCGAAGCCGGCCGAGTGCTCCGGCCGAACTCGCAGCAGCGTTGCCAGGCCTGTCCAGGTTCTAGCCTGGTTCTGGTGGGCTTCACGCCTCAGAGCCAGCCAAAGAACTGTCGCTGGTGCTCCGCGGCTCGAGGTCTACCGCCGAGGGAGCCCTGGACGTTGCTGGGAACTGCACAGCCTGTGCAAACCCAGAAAGCCACTGGGCCACGTGCGCACACGCGAGCCAAATAGCAAGGAAATAGAGCCCCACTATTTGACTCCTTCAGGTCTGAGAGCGGGCTCCACTGCCTCAGACGCTGGTTGAGTCTTTAGGTATGCAGACTGAGCTCAGGCGGAAAAGCCGCGGCCTAAACTAAACTTCCTAAACTATAAAAAACTATAAGCCGTGCAAGCTAGCTCAAGCGGAAAAACCGCTGATCTACCTCAAAACTGTGCCGTCCGCCGGACAATAAAAAACTATAAAACTGAAACGTGCTGTCCTTTATCCGGGCGAACTGCAAATCCCTATAAGCTGTCCTATAGATATTGAACGACTGAGTCTGGATAACTTCAAAAAAGGATGTTTATTCATACAAGGTTGTAAACCTGGCACAGATCTTAAAGTTGCAGAAAATGAAACAAATTTCTATAGGTTTTAGGTACAGAATTATCCCTGGTTCCAGAAAGCAAAGGTGATTATAAAACCACTATACCCTAATCACGCTGCCTATATTAGAAGGAGAAACTCTTTCCTTCCCTATCTTTACAGCAAAGATTAGTTCTAGAAGCGACAGAATAACCCTGCTCCTCTAACTAGAGTTCCTATTCCAGATCAATATAATTCAATACTTATCTAATTTGGATAGGCTTAGATTGGCCTGGTTTTGAGGATGATTTGTCCCAGTTAGCCTTGCACAGCTCCAGCACGTTGTAAGACTATAGCCAGAATGAAGCTCCAAAATGGAGACTAGACCCTGGTAAAAAGGGCGGTCCTAAGATGTTGCATTCTTTGACCAATCACTGCAAAGAAAACTGCAGCCAGCTCTTGCAGATTCCAAGTCACTTTTCCTAGGCTTTTGCAGCCAGAGGCTGAAACAGAATGCAAAGGAGGGAAAACAAACAAACGACCAATAGGTAAGGCAAACCATCGTCCTGGGGGACGGAACACACACCCCCAGGTCATGTGAAAAATATCAGTGGAAGAAGATATCTGCTGTAGAAAAAAACCCCTGTAGATTCCATCTTTGAGCTTCTCTGGTGAGGCATAAATGTGGGATGCTGAGGTGGAGCATAGGTTATTATGTACCATGTGCATTGTATACACAGGCTGATAGGTACTGTCCAGTTAAAGGAATCTTCAACAGCCAGGCTGAGAAAAACTTATTTTGCCTTGAAGTTCCAGTTTTTGTTTCTGTAGGGGTTTTTTTAATTTGTTTTAAAAAAATCCAAATATCTCTTTCTATTGTCACAGATTATCTTCTGGCCATGTCTGGCACAGGCTGCAACATTTTATTATGCAGTACATTAATACTATATATGCATAATAAAAGATAGAAAGGGAGGGAACATATTCTTTCTGTTCAGTCCACAGTGTCTTTACCAAGTGCCGGCCAGCATCAGACAGTTACAGTAGCAGATAGTGTTTTCTTCAATGTCAAGTTGTCAAGCACTGTAGGGTGTTAGGAGAAGAATTTGCCAGAAAGGTCTGGGTTTCAAAGCAGCCTCCCAACTTAATGTCCTGATCCCACAATTCTGCAAGGGGAATTCTACTGAAAGTCAGTTAATTATATGCCCCAAGGATATATTTAGACATCTTTCATTGTCTTTTGAGTATTCATGAATGATTCTTATTGTCATGCAAAAGGTCAAGATGCAACGCTAAAGGAAAGACTAAACATTTGGCAAGCAACACACAAATTTTAAATGTTAGTAACAGCAAGCACATTTTAAAACCAACATCTTATTTCAACTAAGGTGTTGTCATCCAAGAAACCTAATGAAAACACACCAGAAACAAACTATACAACATTTCATAAATGAGAACTGGGACTCATGTGACAAAACAACAATATGGTTTCCTAAAGATAGGAAAGAAGAGACTGTCATAGCCTACAGGGAAGGGCAAGATTCTGCTCTGTCTTCTCCTTTCACTCTTACTAAGCTGAACTACTTTTGCTTCAAACCTTTTAGCACGGTTTGAAGCAAATGAAATAAGAGGAAAAATGAGATGGGGAGAAGGCAAATAGAATATTTTTTAAAATGCTGAAAAGTAAGATAAGAGAGGGTTACGCTAACTAAAACTGTGTATTAAACCAGGACAGTTCCTAATCAGGACATTTCCCCACCCATTTCTACATCCCTGCTTCCACCTGAAAAGGCCTTATAAAACACTTAAGAGAATGTAAGATGCACTCCCACAAAGCCGAGTCATGGTGGTAGAAGAATAAGAAACTTGTCTTTGTAGGGATAAGGGAGAATGAGAGGGGGGGGGGGGTTGAGTGAGTGTGAGAGAGAGAATAGAAGGCTTGGATCCATTTGACATATTGAACCTGCAAGCTTCAAATTCAAAACTGGCGTGAAAATGTGGAAAGAGGAGTTTAATCTCTGTGTAGACACTGTAGTGTCAGATAAGCTGTGAAAACTAAACCGTTTCTATCATTGATTAGAGAAATGGGAAGAGAAATAAGGGAGACATTGTGTGCAAACATTCCCCTGGCATAGTAGACTTCAGCTATAATAATAAGGTTGCTTCAATGGCCAGTGCAGACCCAGCAAGAAACAGAGGAAAGTTTTTTCACACTAAGTTGGAGTACAAAGTGCAAGCCTAAAACAAATATGTGTTCCTTCTGAGTAGAATCAAGCTTGGTGTGACTAAAAATACAGATGCTCCTGAAAATACACTAACAATTGGCATTCCTTTTACTGAAAGTACCCTTATATGGACTTCCTTCATCTCAAGCCTTGTGTATAAAGGAGCAAAAAAATTCAAATAGATTTTTAGTAGCTGATCTCAAAGTACAGGGACAGTGTCAGATTTAGGATAAATGAGGCCCCATGCTAGTTAGATTATGAGACCCTTCCTTGGGCCCTGAAGGAGGGAGGCCTGCTTTGCGGCACACTCCCATACACATAATGATATTGTCTGGAATTGTTCAGAAACAAATCATTTTCAAATTTAGAATTGCCCCACATAAGCAAAATCCATAGGAAAAAAATTGGAAGGAAGATGGGCCCTCCTGGCCAACGGGGCCCTGTGCTTAGGCACACCTAAGCACAGTGGTAAATCTGGCACTGCTCAGGGAGGAATATGGGGAGATACAACACAGGAGCAAGTAAAGTTGTCCAGAACTGAATTTAGCATTTCTATGGCATCCCTAAATCTTCCATAGACTTCATTTTTGAAAATGAGTCCAAATATGCTGACAGACCTTTTTCCACATTGCAACGAGAGAGAGGAAGAATTTTGCAAGAAAATACGTGGTTTGCTTCACAACCTGCAGAGCAAATGTATATTGGCAAAAAACCTGTACTCACTGAGAAAAGACTACTGGCTGTTGCCATAATGCCCAGTGGCTTCTGATGAGTATCCCTAAGTTTTTTGCTTCAAACCAACTTTACTAAAAACTCAGAGTATATTGGGGCTTCAGGATTGTCTAGACAGCTGATTTGGCCTGATTCTTTCCCTGCCCTCATGAGATGGTCCCCTTCTTCATACTGATTCTGTGGAGACCCTGTTCTGACATCAGTAGAATCATCCATGATGTCCAGGATCTTGGACAGAGTTCTGTGACTGACTGCGAGTGGCAGTAGCAGGAACATAAAAGTCCCGATTGGATGCGGTCCCAGACTCTGGGCAACCACCCTGGGTTTGACACAAATATGGCAAATCCAGAGCTGCTCCTGGGCAAATTTGCTCTGGACTAATCTGCCTGGTGTAGATGAGCCCTCATATTCACACAAAAAAGAATGCAGCAGTTCTCTCCACCTTTGCATTTGGTTGTTATATCTGTGGTCTCCATCATCTCAGCATAACCCTGTCCTCACTTTAGTCTCGGGAACAGGAATAATGTTTATTTTTTATCTCCAGACCTAAAAATAGGAGTTTTTTGACACTTGAGAAACCATGTTGAATAGACTAAGACAACAGAAAAACCTTTTCATGGTTTTGTTCTGGCATCTATGTAACCTGAAATGTTCTAGTAATCATTCTGCATGTGGGTTTTCTGCACAAAATAACTTTTTCACATAAAACATTTTCTGTGCAAAACAATAAATCCGCACCAGTAATTTGCATAGAAAAGTCAGTTATATTACTGAGCAAAGTAATTCCCTAGATCAGTTCAGGGTATGCAAAAATCAGGAAGAATACTGCACAGAAATATTTGTGTTCTCCTTCAGGAGATGAAAAATATGGAGAGTACTCATCTTTGCACTGAGGATGAAAGATTTACATTACTAATTTGCCCAATTTATATATATTACATATAATAAAAATCAATATTGAAAAAGACTTACAAGGGCTAGCGTCTGCAGAGCTTTCCACAATGCTCTAGACAGTTGCTGTTTACCAATTTTTGGCAAGCATAACCCCATTAGCAATAATAAAAAATAGTGGTGAGTAAAGATAAGCCCCTTGATTGTTTTCTTTGAGCCTCTTGCTAGTATTCTTCATCTGGTACTTTGCATGCCGACATATTTCTGCATACGCCCATTGAAGATGACTCTCAAGCAGAACCTAAAATCAGCTTTCAGCACTAGACAGAGATGATACTCAATTAACTGATTAACCCAAAGGGAATTGAAAATGAAGGCTACCTTTTAACTTCCAAGTCATATTTCCATTAATATTCTACACACATTTAATAAGACAGATTTATGCATTATTTAAGTATCCATGGATAGTTAAAAGAAGCAGTATATGAGAAAACGTCACAAATGGGCATCGGTAACGCTCCCCTTCTCTGTATTGTATTGTTATCTGTCTGATAACAATGAAAGTACCATTACTGTGCACTAATGTTTCAAAAGAAGATCCAATGGATGTTAGAAGGAATAGTAAATATGATTCTAGCTTCAAGAAAGGCTCTAAAAGAAGATGAAAAGTATTGTAGGATAAAAGGAGCACACTGATTATTTCGCTACTCAGGCTATAAGGCAGACCTATTTTCTAACATAAATGACTTCCGTACCCAAACTAGACATTACATCAGGAGTGGGGACTCTTCAGCCCTCCCGATGTTTGTGCTACTATTCCCACAGTCTTTTTCTATAATCCCTGCTGGGCAAAGTGATGGGATGTGATGGCCAAAAAGAGAGAGAAAAATTTGAAGGACTACATTTTCTCTAACCCTGCACTACATGCAGATGCATATAACACCATGATAAGAAAAGCAGTTTCTGCAAGGTTGAATCGTTTTAGAAAAAGGATGGTGGGAGTGATCACATCTTTGATATGATCCTCCCACAGAATTGCTCACATGGGGAGCAGTGGTTTTTGGATCAGGTTCTAAGTATCTTTCTAAAGTGTGTGGGGGGGGGCTGATCTAATCTTGCCTGTGACAGTGTGGGATTGAGAACAGGGCCTCCCCGGAAGAACTTAATCTCTGTAGTGGTTCATAGAGGGAGAGGCATTCAGACAGGTAAACTGCACCAGGGCCGTTTAAGGCTTTATAGGCCAAAGCCAGCACTTTGAATTGTGCTCAGTAGCTAACTGGCAGCCAATGGAGCTGACGCAACATGGGAGTTTTGTGCTCCTGTACGCTGCCCTAGTTATTAACCTGACTGCCTCTCACTGGACTATATGAAGCATCCAAACAGTCTTCAAAAGCAACCCCACGTAGAGCGCATTGCAGTAGTCTATCCTAGGTGTAACGAGAGCGTGGACCACTGTGGTCAACACTGACTTCCCAAGGTACGGGCGCAACTGGTGCACGAGTTTTAATTGTGTGAAAGCCCCCCTAGCCACCCCTGAAACCTGAGGTTCCAGGCTCAGTGATCAGTTAAGGAGGACTCCCAAGCTGTGAATCTGCGCTTTCAAGGGAGTGTGACCCCATCTAGCACAGGCTGTAACCCTATACCCTGTTTGGCCTTAAGACTGACCAGGAGGATGCTGTCTTGTCTGGATTCAATTTCAATTTGTTCGCCCTCATCCAGACTATCACAGCATCCAGGCTGTTCACAGACTGGTTCACAGACTGGACAGCTTCCTTAGCATCTGGTGAAAAGGAGTAGTCATCTTCGAGCAGATGACATCAAACTCCAAAACTCTGGATTATCTCACCCAGCAGCTTCCTGTAGATGTTAAACAACATGGGGGACAATACTGAACCCTGCGGGACACCACAGAATAATGGCTGTAGGGCCGAGCATGAGTCGCCTAACAACACCTTTTAGGTACGATCCTCCAGGAAGGACTGGAGCCACTGGAAAACAGCACCTCCAAGACCCATCCTTGCGAGCTGACCCAGAAGGATACTATGGTCTATGGCAGGGATCCCCAAACTAAGGCCCGGGGGCCGGATGCGGCCCATCGGAGCCATTTATCCGGCCCCCAAGGCACAAGGGCATAAGGGGGTTGGGCTAAATGACCCAAGGGGTCTCTTCTTCTCTTACAACCATCATTATTATTATTATTATTATTATTATTATTATTATTATTATTATTATTAAGGCTGGGTGGCCATCTCTCAGGGGTGCTTTGTGTGTGCAGAAGGGGGTTGGACTCAATGGCCCAAGAGGTCTCTTCCAACCCTCTTTATTATTATTATTATTATTATTATTATTATTATTATTATTATTAACATTGAGGCTGGGTGGCCATCTGAGGCTGGGTGGCCATCAAGGGTGCTTTTCTTGTGTTTTCGGTGCACAAAGGCAGAAGGGGATTGGACTCAATGGCCCAAGGAGTCTCTTCCAACCCTTATTATTATTATTATTATTATTATTATTATTATTATTATTATTATTATTAACATTGAGGCTGGGTGGCCATCTGTCAAGGGTGCTTTGCTTGTGTTTTCAATGCACAAAGGCAGAAGGGGATTGGATTCAATGGCCCAAGGAGTCTCTTCCAACCCTATTTATTATTATTATCATCATCATCATCATCATCATCATCATCATGGCTGGGTGACCATCTGTCAGGGGTGCTTTGCTTGTGCTTTCAGTACACAAAAGCAGAAGGGGATTGGACTCAATGGCCCAAGGGGTCTCTTCCAACCCTCTTTATTATTATTATTGCTGTTATTATTATTATTGTTGTTATTATTATTATTTATGCTCGTTGGCCAACTATAGTCCGGCCCTCCAATGGTCCGAAGAATTGTGAACTGGCCCCCTGTTTAAAAAGTTTGGGGACCCCTGGTCTATGGTATCAAAAACTGCTGCGAGGTCCAAGAGAACCAACAGAGCCATACTCCCCCTGTCGAGCTCTCTCTGGAAATCATCTACTAAGGCGGCCAAGGCTGACTAAGTTCCATATGAGTCTACTCTGCTATATAATCCAGTTCAAAGCAGATAATCTGGATTTTATATGGCAGTGTAGATGGGATGTATGAGTCTATGTAGAGGCACTCCAGTTCAGAAGACACTCCTTGTACAAAGATGTTTCCAAATCATACACAGAGTTGCCACAACGGAAAGGAGAGTCCCTCTTCTTTAAACTGTCTGCTGCTTTAGACAAAGAGTAATGAACTAAGAGCTCTTCTACACTGCCATATAATCCAGAATATCAAGGCAGATATTCCACATTATCTGCTAAGAACTGGATTATCTAAGTCTACACTGCCATATAATCCAGTTCAAAGCAGATAATGTGGATTTTATACAGCTGTGTAGAAGGGGCCTAAGTGGATGACTGAGTGGGTGGGGCTATTATGTTTTCTACTGTCACATGTTGAATAGACACACTTTAAGAATACCTCAGTAGGGGCCTGGTAGTGGCCTCAGTAGGGGCCTAGTTTCATATATAGTGAAACATAATTCCATTCTGTATAGACTCTGCACAGGGCTGCATTTTTAAAGTGTGAAAAGTCACATTTATGATTGTATACAATGCTTCCTAATATGTGATTTTTGTATGCATTCTTTCCTAACATGCATATCTTCTGCATAAGGTTTTGAGTCAAGATCTGAACTGCATCATTAGAGAAAGTTTACAATCTGAAGGACAACCTTATCACAATCTGCATATTGATTCAGGGAGTGTGAATTAAAGCCATACACATAGAAAGTAAACAAAGCAACTTTCTCCCAGACTTTAATATTTAGTAGACCTTTTCTGGCAGTCTGTAAAGTGTACTAGTCTACAGCTATACAAGAAATCAGAAGGGAAAGATTTGCAATATCACTGGGATGCAGCATTTACAACTGAGATCCTTCATGTCCCCAAAATGGCTGCAGAAAGTCACTCCTCCAACACACCACTACAATCACAGATGGGTTATCTCAATTCTGAAGGTGTTTTGTGCAATGTTGCTATAGGCAGAAAGATGCTGTTTTGCCTTGGAGCAGATGTTTCTAATCTTTAGGTTGTTCTGAGTGAGATAGTCATATATATTATCCCTTCTTGACCTTCTGCTTCTATATTAGGGCTTCTCTCAGTTGACTAATGGATGTTTACCAGTATGAATCATACCTTTATTCTCTCCAGAATGCTGCTGCTCTCTTCCTTGGCACAATGCCCTGTGAGGTAGCCCTCCAGTTTAATCAGTCATTTGCCAGTGAAGAAGATAGATGTAGTAATGCCCTGCTTCCAGATGTCTGGAGCTCACACAGAAAAGACTCATGTTTGCCAGCTCTTGCTGTTTTATTAGCTCATCCTCAAATCATCCTCATTCAAGTGAAGTTCACTTGCTGTTATGTGAGTCTCACCCGCTCCAGTTGAATGAAATATGAGTGCATAAACCAAGAAGGAGCTCCACACTTAATGATAGATGGCCAAGGTTCTTGTGTGCTTCTGGCATTAGCCACCAGCAGAGCCAAAAATGCCACCATCACTTACAAATATCATCACCGCAGCCAGGATAAAACCTTGAAGGAAATAAACTCAACATTCTGTGGAATATCCACCTACAAAAAGATAAACCATTTGGAAAAAAACACATCTTCCTCAAGCCTTTTGATTTGATTTGATTCTGCAGAAAGCAGAATACATAACTGAGCAGCCAAAGAGCTAAAGGATAGGAATAAGGAAAATTGGACTTTCTTCTTTAAATTTTGGCACCTCACACAGGGAGGTTCAGGAAAAACAGGATTTAAGATGGCATTTTCATTATCACAGCAAGACTCCATTTCTCTCTAAGCATCTCTGTGAAGACTCTTTCTTTTCTTCGCACTCAGCACTATTCCAAATATTATTTCATCAATCTGTGTTGGTGGAGGGAGTGTTCCAAAAACTTATGAAAATAGGACTTTTCCTGCAGCATTGATAGTGGAGTGGATTTATCATAAAAGAGAGATGGGAGGAGAGAGAAGGAAGACAGAATAACTTTTTTTTTTGTAGGGGGAGGGGTTCTGTTTAATGTTTAAAATATTTACCTCCCTAAAAATGTAAACATAAATGCCATGACATTTTAATTCTTAATTCTGATTTTTTTGTAATTTTTAATTGTAATAGATTTTTAAATTTGATGTAAACTGTTTCTGATGTATATGTTTATTTTGTAAGCCACCCTGAGTCCCCTGATGGGTGAGAAGGGCGGGGTAGAAGTGATATAATAATAAATAAATAAATAAATAAATAGTCTATCAGACTAGTTACTGTTCTAGAGAAAGAGAGGTTTATACTATAGGTCATATAGAATCTACACTACCTGTAACCTTCTCTCTCCCTTTATGTATTGCCTGTAAAATATGGCAATACATTGTCCCAGATGCATGCATCAAGCTATTATTTCCCTGACACACGGGGGAAAGAACTTAGTTCACAGATGCACATAAAAACAACTTTGCAAGAGACCAGAAACAGTGTCCCAGGACAAATGAACAAAGAAATAGGCTTTTTATTATTCTGAAAAGGTATTTGGTTTTTTGGATGGATTTGTTTTTCTCAGCTTCTCTCAGTGTTAACCTGTATTATTAATTTAAAAAATTGTTCTTATCTATTTGATTCTGTTATTTATTTAATTATATGGATCATATGGCTAGAAGTGCTTACTATTAGCTTCGTCTGACCCTCCTGCTGTGCCCCTTCCTAGGTTTGGAGGGCCTGAAGTTGGTAGTGCATGCACTGGTAACCTTAAGGTTGGACTTCTGCAATGTGCCTTACATTTGGGCTACCCTTATACCAAGTTTGGAAACTCCACTTGGGTCAAAATATGGCAGCCAGATTGGTTACAGGGACATCTAGGAGTGAGCATATTACACCTATTCTAAAGTCACTCCACTGGCTGCCAGTTAGATTCCTGGCAAAGTACATGGTGACGGTTTTGACCTTTAAAGCCCAACATGGTTTGGATCCAGGTTACCTAAAAGATCACCTTCATCATGCAATCTGCCCCACACACTTAGATCTTGTGGGGGATAACTGCTCCAACCAGCCAGAACTCAACTAGCAATGGTCAATCAGAGGACCTTTTCATCTGCAGCCCCATGACTATGGAATGACCTGACGAAAGAGCTCCAGCAGTTAGAGCAGCCATCGGAATTTAAAAACTATCTAAAAATCTATTTCTTCTGGCAGGCCTTCCCAGGCAGTTTAAAGCATGAATTTTAAATTAATGTCCTGTGTTTTGGTCTCTGTCATGTGTGATCAGTGTGTATTTTATAGAAATGCTTTAATATGTATCTTTTCTAGAACTGCATTTTAATATGTTTGTTTGAAAATATATATATATAGTATTTGTGTGTTTTTGACGGTGTTTGTGACCTGCCTCGAGTCATGAGGAGAGGTGGGTAAGAAATAAATTTTGTATTATTATTATTTTATGACACAGGAAACAAGATAGATATGCTGGATTTCATATCACAAAATCACAAGTCAAACACTTCCCAAGTGTCTAGGACTGTGTGATGTATTTTCGGATGATGTGCGCAGATCCCAGTAGGGTGGCCTTTTGCAATTGGCAGATAGTAATTTTGTCAAAGTCTATTGTTTCCAAATGCCGGCTGAGGTCTTTTGGTATGGCACCCAATGTGCCCATCACCACCTGCACTGGTTTCTGCCAGAGTCTTTGAAGTTCAATCTTGAGATACTGATAGCGGCTGAGTTTTTCCTGTTGTTTTTTGTCAATCCGACTGTCACCTGGTATGGCGACATCAATGATCGAAACCTTTTTCTTTTCCTGAACTGTGATGTCTGGTGTGTTGTGTTCCAGAACTTTGTCAGTCTGGATTCGGAAGTTCCACAGTATCTTTGCGTGTTAATTTTCCAATACTTTTGCCGGTTTGTGATCCCACCAGTTCTTTGCTGCTGGCAGGTGGTACTTGAGGCATAAGTTCCAATGAATCATTTGGATTATTATCATATCATATTATATTATTGTTATTAATTATTATTATTGTTATTATTATTATTATTACTATTTTGTATTTTATATTGTGTTTTAAAGGAGCATTTTACAAAAACATTAAGTATGACTGACACAAGCAATAAAATATTGGAACTTTAGTTGCACTATCATTTATTCTTGTGTTTACATGAAGTGAACAGGTGGTAACACCAAAAATAACCCAAACAAATTGATAAACTGGGATTTCTAAAAATGTACTGCTGTTATTCATTGTTTGTTTATCTGCATTTGCCAGGATCAGCATGAATATAAGATACAATGCACTACTCCAAAGGAGAGAACAAAAAGACTCAGATTTGCATAAATTTTACAGCATAATGGCCATATCTACACTGACCACTTAGGTTGTTGTAGTGCTGGATCAGTCCCATTGCAGTCAAATACCAAACAGTGCTGATCCAGGGTAACATAGGTCAAGGCCACCTTAATATGGCTTTGCCCTGTGTTATCCAAAATCAGTGTATAGTCTGAATTCTGGGGCAGAATTCAGACTATCTCTCAACTTTGGGTTTGTGGGAACAATAGGGCTGGTTCCAAAACAGAAGTGGCCACAACTGTCCCCACAGTTTCCTGGGCTCAGGCACTCTGGGAAGGATGGGGGAGAGTTGGGGAAATTAATCCACTCCCCCCCCCCCCCTTTCCATCCTCAGCATCCTTTCACCCCGGTCAATGTCACTGCATGCAACGGCAGACAGGTAAGACCTGAGACACACTGGAGATCACCATGACATGAAAGGTGTATGGTGACAGGAAGGGAAGCTCCCTTCTGCCTTCACAACAGCTGAAGGGGTGCTCATGTGGCACATATCTGAGGCTGATCTGGTGTGGTCCTAAAGGATCATGTCAGTGGTAATCTGACTTATGCTGTTGTCTCAGTGTTAAACTACACTATGGGAAACCATGGTTTGAATTCCTGGCAAGCCACACATAAGAGGAAAGCACTGGTAAACCTCCTATACTGGATGTCCTTGGTGGTATCTTCCAAGTCTGTGATTCTATGATTCAACTTCCCATGAATAAATCTCCCCCCCCCCCTCCAAAAAAAAAGAGCAACCCTACAAATAGTTGTCCTACATTGGAATTTGTTTGAGGGCACACAACAGCAGCAGGAGAAGCAGCAGCAATTACATTGACATTTAAATAAAAGAACAATACATTTCACTGTCATGTGTTACACTACAGTGTGATCAGGTGAGTTGTGTTAGTCGCCAGATCCTGTTAGCTGTATGTCTTTCTCCTCTCCCTTCTGATGGATCTTTTTATTAATTCAAACAGAGGACTGTTCTCTGAGAGACAGCCCTCTTCTGTAAAGAAGGGAACAAGGCATCTCTGACTGTATTCATGGAAACGGAGAGAAGAAATGCCATCAGCACAGAACTGCCAAGGCCACTACACCCAGTTTTTCCAGAGCTGTAATTTTCCCAGAGCAAACAGCTCCATCTAAACCAGAGAAGCACATTGTGGAAGGAATAGCCCTTTCTTATACTGCCACAGCATGGCATTAGCAAAAACAACACAGTGCTGGCTTCCAGGAAGTGCATAATATTTTACAACAGGAAAATCTGTGGGCAAGTGTTGTGACAAGCTAGCAGTCTGTTGTAAGCAGCTTCAGACTGCGCATTTCTGTCTGCAAGACCTATTATTCAAGACCTTGTCTTTTTCTTCCTTTCTTTTTTCAGGAGTACTGATTTTAATGTATTTTCTTTGGGTAGTACTTGGCAGCAGGAGGAAATTGGCTCAAAGGAAAAGGAATGGCTCTCCATAGACTTTCCCTTCAGTCTGTATTTATTGGGAGGCTTTGGCTATCTTGGACTCTCAGAGGGAGTTCAATCTCCACTTTACTGCTGAACCAACCTCTGAAAAGTAAAGTAATTGTTTAGTGAAACACATTTCACATTGCAGATTGGTGCTAGGTTGCAGACAAAACCACCTGTTTTCTTCCGCTTCTGGAAGCATAATTCCCACATATGCCAAGTAAGTAATAAGAGCTAGTTGCCACTTTTTTCACCTTTCAACCCAAATGAAAGGAACCAAGTCAGAGTATTATGGTAAATGGAAGGTATGCAAAGTTGGCTGCCTAACAAAGTGGGTAGGGAGCGATGAAGCACACACTTCTTTTTCTGTTGACCTGTGGAATTCTGAATTGACACCCCATTGGTGTTTCAAGCACAGAGGTACTATGTCAAGTCTTCCGGACTGGTATGCTGTTCATTGGCTGCCACATCTGCATATTCATCTCAGAAATAGCCAGCCCTTCATATTATGGTTTCTGTATTCACAGACTCAACCAACATTAGCTTGAAAATGGTTTTTTATTTTTAAAAAATCTTTGGTCCTGCCATTGTATATAGTGGACATAATTTTACTATGCCATTGTATGTAATTGGACTTGAGCATCCACAGATTTTGCTATCCACAAAGGGCCCTGAGACTAAACTCATGAGAATAACAAGGGCTGGCTAAAATATTCCTTATCTCATTGAGGCAGTCTGGCTAGATCTGGAAAATCAAAAGTCAGAAAGAGTTTATTAATTAAGGTAATTTCAAAAATGCACATTCCCTCCACTGCATGCCAGCAAATAATGCTTCATCTCCTGTTGGTATAAAATTTGTCTATATATTAGGAACTGGCTGAGTTCCTATACGGTAAGCTCCCATGGCTTACAACTGTCATAATATAAAATAAATAAAATGGAAAGAAGAGAAACAATAAAATTAAATGACTTCTTTCTGCTTGAAAGCACCTGAGTAGATTTTTTAAAAAAAAATCTAAAAAGAAGAATGGGAACATTCATTTAAACAGTATGTGATATGCTGCCAGGAGTTCTTTACCTTCCCAGTTTCTTTATCTTGACTTGGCATACGGTATATATAAAGTAGATAAGGAGCTTAGGTAATTCTGTCTTGTGGACATTTCACAGGCCTCACAATCACCTGCTCTTACAACAAATTAGACCAGTTTATTTATTGCAATGTTCTTAAATTATCAGTGAATATCATAGCAACCTACCCGATGCGTATTGTGCAAAAATACATGGACCATGCCTTGAGCATGAAGACAGTACATCATGAGGGGAGAGAAAATTCTCATTGCAAGTAGAGGACCAACAAACCGCAGGCCTATGTTTTTAGGGGGAGTATAACACCATCCAGCTCAGGCTGAATCCCTATTCCCTGATCTACCTTCTGACTGACCAGGAGTACCTCTGTCTTGTATGGATCGAGTTTTAATTTGTTTGCCCTCATGCAGTCCATTACTGATGACAGACACAGATTTAGGGTCAGGACAGCTTCCTTGATATTAGATAGAAAGGAGTAGTAGAGTTGGGTGTTATCTGCATATAGGTGGCACCGTACTCCAAAGCTCGTGATGACCTCTCCCAGTGGTTTCATGTATATGTTCAACAGCATGGGGGACAAAATGGAACACTGAGGAATCCCACAGGTCAATGGCCAGGGGTTCGAACAGGAGTCCCCCATCACCACCTTCTGGGTACAGCCCTCCAGGAAGGACCAGAGCACTGTAAGACAGTGTCTCTTAGTCCCACCCCAGCAAGATGACCCAGAAGGATACCATGGTCAATGGTATTGAAAGCCACTGAGAAATCCAGGAGAAGCAACAGAAACACACTACTTTTGTTTAGCTCTCTTTGTCGGTCATCTATCAAGGCAACCAAAGCTGTCTCTGTTCCATAGCCAGGCCTGAAACAAGATTGAAATGAATCTAGATAATCCATTTCATCCAGAAATCCATAGAGTTGGGAGGCCACCACAAGTTCCAAAACCTTGCCCAAAAAGGGGAGGTTGGACACTGACTGATAGTTGTCCATTATCAAGGGATTAAGGGATGGCTTTTTAAATATATGTCTCACAACTGCCTTCTTTAGGCAAGCTGAAACTTTGCCTTGTTCTAAGGAGGCATTGACCACAACCTTCACCCACGCTGCCAGTCTCGCTCTGGCCTGTTTGATCAGCCAGAAAGGGCAAGGATCTAGAATACACGTGGTAGCTATCACCTCTCCAAGGATTCTGTCCACATACTCAGGCTGCACAAATTGAAAAGTATCCATCAACACTGGAAAATCAGGAGCCAAAGTTCCATCCATTGGGACTGAATCAATAACAGCATCCAAGTCGGAACAGATCTTTATTTGTAAAATGCCTCTCCCCTTTGGTGGCGACTCCACCAGTGGTGACCCTGCCTCCGCAAGTATTGTCCTTTTATCCCAGGGGCTGGGGGCAAGCAGGTGTCTCTGCTGGATCTTGTTTCCTTCAGTCAGGGTGTTAGTTCTGCAAAGAGTCAGTCACAAGGAGCTGAGTCAGAGGCAGCAGAGCAAACAAAGGCTGCCTCTTCTCTCCAAACTCCCTGCAGATGATTCCTTGGTTCTTTAGGTGGAGCTACATTTCATGGATTCTCCATTGGAATTCTGGGCACACAATTTTACTGCTTACCACCTTTAAAATGGGGATAAGATTGGAAGGCACTTAGATTCCACAGTTCCCCAAAGCAGGGATTTGCCAACATTTCAACAGGGTATCTTTTTATGGTGCGCATAGACCTTTTCCTTTTGAAAAGCTTTACAAAACTAATACCAGGTGAAGACTTGGCATAAATCATAAACAAACAGCCAAGTTAGGGCTGCTGAATTTTCTCTGCTTCTTGGAATTGTCTCTTTGCAGATCATCAGTTTTTATAGGCAGGGATTTAGGAGAGCTAAAGACTTAACTCCAGATAAAAGTTGTGGATGTTGTGCTAAATTAAGGGGGCTACTCTTACAGTATCCTTTCTTGGATGGGAGTCAAAAAGAAAGGATTTGGATAATTTATTTCATCTGAAAGACTCTGTTGACTTGTTATTCAGTTAGAATAGAAAACAAGTAATGGAAGCAGTTTCTCTGCTCTATCAAAAGGATGACAAGAAATCCAAATAAGGCGTTAATCTTAAAATAGATTTTCATATATGTTCTCTTTGTCTTCTAGGAACATGGCTCCTATCAAGAATGCAGTAAGCAGTGATCCTAAAGCAATTTCTAGAAACATACCAACATTGTCTCACAATATGAAATGCACAACAGATGCATTCACCCTGTTCCCACACACACATACACACTCACCACAATCACCACATAATGATGTTAATTATAGTTACAGAAATAGCACTTTTTCTGCTGGGTCAGCTATATGTGTGTGTGTGTGTATGATTGTGTGCCTAGCATGCAGTTATGAGATTAGTGGAAATTAGACACCAAAAGTACTCCGTTTAAACATTATGAAGAATGTACACAATACTACCAACATGAGATGTTACAGGGGAAACAGTGCCTGGCTGATGTTAAGGAATCTACATAAGGTTGATTTACTAAGGTCTTGATTCAGTATGTATACTCTAGTTAGAGCACATCCTATTGGATTTATTCACCCAAGCCCTACACAGAGTGCTTCACTTATGCATATTCTACCCTTACAAATACTGTAAACTCTGTAATTAGCTGCAGAACAGTGGGATCAGGACACGTTATTCCGGTGTATACATTTACACTGCATTAAAAGTGTCTCAACCTTAGTCTCAGCTCAATCCAAAATTTGTTCCTTCCCAGTGGTTGATCTGTGCAAAGAAAGAAGATGAGGGTCTATATATATTCATTGCACCAGGTACCTACTGCCTACTATGGAATCATGGGATTCCTAATTTGGTGAGACATCAGCATTCTTTGGCAGAGAAGGCAAATGCTTTGTAAAGTTACAACTGCCAAAAGTCCATGGCAATTAAAATGGTGTCAATGTGCATTAATTCTACAGTGGAGATACACCCTACACACACACACACACACACACACATACAGAGTTAATCCACCTTCTAAATAAGGTAAATGCAAGGGCCACCCAGAAGCATTTCACTGAAATTTTCTTCCCCTTTGAATTTCCCTGGAAAGCAATTACTCTCCACAACATATAGCTGTCACCTCAGTCTCCCAACCACCTGTGCAATTCATACACCTGATTGGGTTTGTCATTTGTCAGACATCACTCTGTGCCTCCAAACAAGCCATCACCCCAACTCAACCTCCAGCCATCTGCACAGAGTACTGTGTATATCCAACACCCTTCTGCTGTCAATGTATAGCCTTTCACTCACTTATTCACTCACTCGGTATTTAACAGGAAGGGAACCAGCAAGCTCTCCTGGCCCTAGATCGACATTTTGTACAGGAAATATGGAAGGTGGGAATGAAACACTTTTTCCTTTGATACCTGTTCCTTTTTCACACTGATTTCCTAGGATTAAAAAAAACTTAATCCTCCATTGAAACTTTATTTTTAGGAAGGTTTTTAGACTGCACAGTGTTATCCACTGATTATCCATTTGATTATCTGGATTACACTGTTATTTCATTTTAGATTTATTTCAACTGTATAAAATCATGTTATGATTTCCTGCATGCACTTCAGAGTTGTTTGCTTCATCTGAAGCTTTGGCTGTCGCAACCCATCTCACTCCTAGCAACAAAACATTCTGTAAACTTGATGCAATATAGAGGATAAATATATAGTGGACACTCTCAGAATTCAATAAGTTCACTTGGTTGGTCCATGACTGAATCAACTGGCTTGGGACACAGTTGAAATAAATGAGGCCAGTTATTAGTTACATAATAAAGACTTAATTAGCAAGAGCTAATGACAACTGATTCTAGTTGGATCTGGAACAGCAGTCATGTTATATGCATGCTGACTTGTGTAGATTTATACCATAAAGAGTAAAGGATTCCTGCAGTGATCAGTACAGTTCTACATGCTTTATGTATGAAGTTGTCAACTTTTCATTTTTACAGAGCTCTTTGCCTTAGAAAGCTGATTCCTAGGCAGCCATTCTTAACAGCACACAAGAGCAAGGATGAAGAAAGTTGCTATTCTCTTTACTGCTATGCTGTTGACAGAGGAACCAAGAATTAGCAAATCCCTTTCCCATTCTATTGCTCTTCAGACTATCAAAATAGTTACTTGGGTGGCTTTAACTCCCTAGAATTTCCCAGCCATTATGGCCACAGCCAACTTGGCCATGTAGGCTGAAGGATAATGACAGTTGCTTTCCCCAAAGGCATTCCTTCTGAACTCTAGAATACCTCACTGTTAGCAATACTATTCAGTGGCTGGCTTATTGTTTCAGCTGTCATCAGCACCATTGTAAAAACCAGCTGTCTGTACACCCCAGCTCTCTTCACTATAGGTTATTTTTAATGGGGTGGATAGTCAGAAAATCTCTGTCATTCCTCTTTCCATGCTTTGAGGTCTCCATCTTGATCAAAAGGGTCACTTGAGAAGGTCAGGGAGACTTCTTACAACCTTTAATCTTTTTCATTGCTGATGTCAGACTGGCATGAAGTGGAAAGTACAGGAGCAGAGATGGTACTAACCAGGGTAAAAAGCAAGTATTATTTACAATGACCCAAGGAGCCATGGGATAAAAGTGGGGCGGAGGTGGGATGGCTGAATTGATACACAAATGAAGGCAAACTACAATACTCAGGTGCTAAAGTGTAGTTGTTATGCACAAATGCTCCTCTCTGTACTGTTACTTTTTGGATCAGGATGTTGCTTTGCCAGAGATGGAGATTGTATTCACACTATCATTTGCTATACACACACACACACACGGCAATGATCAGGCCCTTTGGATTTTATCCAGATGATTGGCCTGGCACTTTGAGTAGCTCAAGAAACCAACTAAAGGTTTGGAAATCAAATCTTCTGAGGAACAGCTTCAGGACTTCAGTATGTTTACCTTAGAGAAGTCTGAGAAGTAGCACAACAGCCATTTTTAACTATCTGAAGGATTGTCATGTGAAGATTGAACAAGTATGCATTTTCTGGCTCCAAAGACTAGAAGGCTTACCAATGAATTCATCATAGGAAAAGTGATTCCACCTCAACATTAGGAAGAATATCTTTACTGTAAATTGGATCGACTGCCTTGCAAGGCAGGTGTAGTTTCTCCATCTTTTGAAGATCTTTAAAAAGAGGTCAGATGGACATCTTTCTAGAGTGCCGTAGTTGTATATTCTAACATAGGAGGAGGTTGAGTGGCTCTTTTGGCACTTCACTAAAAATCTATAATTCTATGACTGCTTAACTGTTACAGAACTGGAGAGCATACGTTTAATACCTGAACTTTTGAGACTTTTTACATTTCTTGTGTTTTGCAATTTAATCTCGTTGTTGTTGTTGTTGTTGTTGTTGTTGTTGTTGTTGTTGTTTTTTGCCTTCAAGGTATTTCTGTCCAATAGCAACCCTAAAATGATCCTATCACATTTTTCTGGTAAGGTTCATTCAGAAGATTTCCTTTGAGATTGAGAGAGTGTAACTTGTCTAAGATCACTCAGTAATGTTCTGTGGCTGAGTAGGAATTCAATCTCTGTTCTTTAGAACCCTAGTCCAGCACTCAAAACACTACATCATGCAGACTCTCAATTGAATCTGGACTCATTTATAAACTTTTTAAAAAAATGTTCAGGTTGCTATTATTAAAAACACTGCTGCCTTCCTCAGGACTTTAGAATGTGGTAGCCCATAAATATGATTAATGAACAAATGCATAGATAATACTTTAGGTACTTGAATTTTATAACAAACAACTTAAGTTTCCTCTTATTGAAAAATGATACTCCAACTTTCATTTTATTTTAATTTTTGCCCTGGCATCTAATCAGCACATGACTCCTGGTTTGCCTGGTGTCCAGTCCTATGTTAATGTGTGTATGTGTGCATGTTTTCCTGTTAGATCTTTCAGCTAGAATCTGTAGCACATATGGTTTTAGGCTAGGCATTAATTGCAAATGTTTAGAGTGTCAAGCATGTGATTAATGCTCAGGATTTTAATTGAAATGAATCAGATTTCCGAAAATCGCCTTTCCTTTCCTGATGTAAGACTTTTGGAGGGATAAAGGGATTTAGGAAAGGCAGGGAATAAAATGAAATAAAAGGATCCACATTCTAACTGGGTGTAAAAAATCATAACTTAATTGAATTCATCTTATTTACATCTCCTGGAGAACTGGTCTAAAGCCTGCAGGCTCTGTTTTAAAAAATACCATAACAGCGACCTTGCATGGTTCCTTATTAACAAACATAGCTGCAAGGATTTTGCAAAGATGATTAACTATGTTCCCTCTTATTATTCAGCATCATGTTTAATGTCATTTTAATTTCACTGAGAATAATCCTACTCAAAAATTTCAGGATTTTGGCTAGCTCATCCATCCTCCCGCTTACTGCTCTGTAAAATGCAGACTTTTATTGTAACCATTATTTTAACCTTTTGCTAGACTGCAACATTTCCTCTCTCTCCAGTTTGGGCCAAAGTGCAGTTACAGCCATCCTTTATGAACCTTTCATGTGACTAAAAAAGGAGGGCACTAATTCTTAAGCTTCTCTTCTGTCTCGCGCTACAAGCAATACAGATCTCTTTATTAAACTTCTTTCAAACCTTTGAGGTTTCTTAGGGCTTTCCAGCTTTTGACACCTCCCTGTCCACTTGTTCCATTTGGGAGGTTGTGGTTTGCATTAATTTATTAGGTCTTCTCTAGGGAAATAGGGGAAATTATCTCCTTTCTTTTTTTCAACAGTATAATGTTGCTATGCAAAAGTGCAATTTCATAAATGTACTTTATCACTATCATTCTAAGAAAAGAAATCTGGAAACCACTAGGACGGTTCTGAATCCATGACTAGTTAATATTCATGATCTCTAAGTATTCACTAGTTTAAGAAATACACAAGGACTGTGAAAATCCCCCAATCCCTACTTAATGGGTAGCAGCCACTTTGAGCAACAGGGGTCTCCTAACTTGTCATTTGAGAGGCAGCTGATTGATGTTTCTACCCTCTTCATATGAGAGATCTCAGATGTAAGGGATATTTGTGACAGGTGTCCTACTTCTGACTTACACAAGAAATGTCGTATGTAACACAATTATTGTTCCTAGGCTATAAATGTCATTCCCTAATTAGTTCTATCACAAAAACATGGGGAAAGTAGGACATCCTACTCACATTTTGCTATAGTTTTTCAATGAATATCTCATAGAGTCTCAACCAATTCAACATAGGATCTCACCAAACCATGGGCTGTGGGCTTTCTAGAACTCTTACAGCACAGCTGATCGAGAGAGCTCCACATCGCCCATCACACGACGCAGGCTGACTTCAGGCAGGGCTCCATCAGTGAACTGGAGTGCAAGCATCCTAGGATGCTTGGCCCAGTACACAGGAGACTTCCTGTGTTGCATAAGCAATGATGGTGCCAGTGCAAGGGGTAGCCACACGTGATGGGGAAATGTCACTGCTGATGAGGTGGGGCGCAAAGCATTGGGATTACCCCACCGATTCACCATGGAAACTGGCAAATCAGTCTGGGGGACCTCATCAATGTGATGAGGTCTACAGTGTGTGGCAGCCACAAAAATGACATTTCTGGAGTTTAACAACTACTTTCAAAGTAAGTACTGCACAATTAAACAGGAAATGTCACTTTCAAAATTTTGTTATTTCTAATTTTTTTACATAATGTTATGAATGGGAAATGGTGCAAATGTCTGTCAATAGGAGACAGGCGCTTGTCACTTGCTGCCTGGCAAGTGAGGACTAGGATGGTATCAGACACTACTTAGCTATGTAACTACATATTTGTTCTGATATCTGACCATCAGCATAGTCATGTGATTGAATGTTGGACTAGGACAGTAGAAGTCCAGGTTTCAAATCCACAATCAGCCTAGGGACCTATTGGGTGGCCTTAGGCAATTTGCATTGTTTTTCAACCTTAAGTGAAGGAAACAGCAAATCTCTCAAGAAATCTAATCAAGAAAACCCAGTGAGAGGATCACCTTAGTGTTGCCATAAGTCAAAACAACTTGAAGGCACATAAATGGTGTGAGAGAAAGAGAGAGATAAAAATATCAGAATTAAAGAAACCCCACCCAAGTAAGAATTAAATATTGCATCAGACCCCAGAAATTGTCAGAGAAACCAAATATTATTTGGATATTTGGAACAAATAAACAAATAAATCCTGGAAGCCAGGTTGAGAATATCTGAATAAATGGTAGGGGGAGGCAGGAATATCATTGTCAGACTATTTGTTTGGTTCATTCATCGAGGAGGACAGGAAAGGGCCTGACTTATGCAGTATCAGATCATTGACCCATTGGGTCCAATACTGCTGCCTTGACTGACAGTCTTTCCCTAGGGTTTTAAGCAGGATTCTTTCCTAGCACAACATGAGAATGCCATTGAGGTAAAATATATCACCAGCCATCCTGATGGTCCATGGCAATAAGATACTAATTTTACTGTGCTCAGTAGAAGCAGTCAGCAAGCACTGGATTTTTGAAAACACAACACATACATAGAAGTGGGAAAGGAAGCTGGTGTAGTGTTTTTATGACAGAATCTGTGAATGCATGCAGAAGCTCTGCTCTTCTCAAAAAAGGAATCTAGTTGTTTAAAGGAATTTTGAATTTCAATACAAATATCTGTAAACCAGCAGTAGAATTCCAACTCTCACATAAGTAATTTCTGTTACTAAATTTGGTTTCATGTTTTTGATTGGAGAATTATCTATAAATTTATTTTGGAGTTCATGAACTATAATATTCCATACAGTGAAGCACTCACTGACCAATGTAATTATAACCTGGTTACAAGGATCCCTTGCTGATGTCCAGGATGAAACTTCATTTCAATCTGAGAAATCTCTAAGATGTGCCTGCACTTCCTGTGTTTGTTATTACAGGTTCAGCTTCTGCCTGACTCTTACCATTTTACAATCAAGCTGACTTACATCCATGATCCACCTTAAGGTAAAGGTTTTCCCCTGACATTAAGTCATGTCATGTCCGATTCTGGAGGTTGATGCTCATTTCCATTTCTAAGCTGAAGAGCCGGCGTTCTCTGTAGACACCTCCAAGGTCATGTGGCCGGCATGACTGCATGGAGCACTGTTGCCTTCCCACCAGAGCTTTACCTATTGATCTACTCACATTTGCATGTTTTTGAACTGCTAAGTTGAGAGAAGTTGGGGCTAACAGTGAGAGCTCACCCTGCTCCCCAGATTCAAACTGCCAACCTTTCAGTCAGCAAGTTCAGCAACTCAGTGGTTTAACTCGCTGCTCCACCGGGGGCTCCACCTTAGTTTGGCTATTTAACAGCTGCCTTTCCTTGTGCTGTTCTTCCCTGCTTTGCATATAATATTGCTGTTCCCTCTGCGTTTCTGCATAACATTCCCCTTTAGTCCATCTTGAAGCTATTGGCCTTCAGTTCTTGTGTATCACTTACTTGTTACTCCACCTACTCTACCTGCTCCTAGTTCTTGTGTGGTGATGGCTGATGGCTTCTCTATCCTCAAAATATGTTCAACATCCTTTACAATTTGAAAAGTCAAATTAGATTCATTACCCATTGACATCAAAACAAGCAAACATTATTGTATACACAAATGTGTCCCTTACCTGCTTGCTTTCTCTTCCTACCAGTCTTTTCTTATTGCAGCAGTCTGGAAATCTACATGAACACACAGTTTTTTCTGAAAATGCATACAATAAAAAAACATTGGTTTTCCTTCAATAAAGAATGAGTATTGTATACCACTTGCTAAGTAATGTGGAAAAGCTAATCTTTCATTGTGACATTTTAGATTTAAAATGCTAAAATTGTCCCATGTCAGAGAGGAAAGTGCCACTTAGGATTTCCTTTAATGCCCGTGTCCTTTGTCCACCTGGTTCTGACTTGCATTCCTTGGTCTAAAATCTTGATCAAAGCACAGATTAAACTGTGATGGTGCCAATACGCCGCCAGCTAAGTAGCTCGTGGGGTGTCTTTATCGCTAGCCTGCCTACTTTTTCAAGTAAGGAAGAATAAACATGCAATAGGAACTGAGCAGAAGCATATGCTTGAAAGCAGCAGTTTTAATTTAAAACAAATACGGTGTCAAGTTTGTGATTAATATCTTTTCCCACTGAAATGAATATGAAAGCTGGTTATTATTTTTGGTTTCTCTCTGTTTATATGGAGTTGAACCTGCACTGTAAATGAATGAATAATGGCGATGACGGAAGGCAGTTAAAATAGCTGAATGAAAGGGTTTGGATTTTGTCCAGGGCAAACTTCTACTATCCTGACCTGAAATATAAGCTTTATTTATATGTTAGGATTCTGATCCCTTCCCATGATTGGTTGTTGCTGTCCCACCAATGAAGATGTTTTGCATCACTGCCATGTTACTCTGCAAGGGTGCACATAATCGGTAAAGCTCAGTGGGATCAGATTACAACTCGGAGACGGGCTCAACAACAAATTCACCCCTAGGGAAAAAGGAAATGCCAAGGGCTGAGCTGACTGGGTTACAAAAGGCCCATTCTGCATGCTGTGTCATGACTTCAAGTTACGGCTTGCAAATACCTTCCCTCGAGCATGGGGGAAAGTGATATGAAACCTTGACCTTGATGCATGGTGTGATAACGGGCATTTCTTTTAGGCCCATGGAGAACATATGTTTGGCTTAAAGTAGCTTAATTTGCATAATATATTCTGATTCCAGCATAGTAGTTGTTTTCATTGATTATAACCAAAAGAAAAGGGGAATTTGGGGGCACATCAAAGAATTTCATATTAATTGTGGCATAACCTGGACTAGAGCCTCCTTTGTTAGATAGATGAAGTGTAGCCACAGATGTATTTTATTTATAACACCCCAGATAAATCTGTTAGTTTGTGAGGTACAATTCACTCAAGCCTGGAAAGTGCCTTAAAAATACCTGAAAATGTTGCAAAATGGCCCATAGCCATATTCAAGCCTCAAATTCACTATGGTGATGGATTCAACACTCCAACTTTGAGAGGACAAAGAACTCTGTGGGGCTGCAAAAGTGGCCTTGGGATTACATATGACCATCCATGCTAACATGTGTCAAGGACTTCACCACACGATGGGGTCATGCTGTTGATCAGGGCAGGGAACAGGGATTAGGTCACACCACGACCACAACCCAGCAAAACAGCTGCACTGGCTACTGACACATTTCTAGCCACAAATCAAAGTTCTTGTTTTGACGTTTAAAGCCCTACTCATCTTAGGTTCAGACTATCTGAAATATAGTAGCTCTTCATATAAATGGACACACACTTTAAGATCTGTATGAGATAATTTTCTCTCAGTCCTTTACAGATATAGTTGAAGACTCAGGGGAAAGAGAGCCTTCTTCATGGCTGCCTCCAGGCTGTGGAAGTTTCTTTAACAAGAGGTCCAGTTGGCACCTTCCTACTCCTTTTTTGCCAGCAAGTGAAAACATTGTTATGGTTTTTTTTATGGTGTCAGAAGTGAATTGAGAACATACTGCAAGTCACTTCTGGTGTGAGAGAATTGGATGTCTACAAAGACATTATCCAGGGGACACCCGGATATGTTACCATCCTGTGTGAGGCTTCTTTCATGTCCCCGCATGAGAAGCTGGAGCTGACAGACGGGAGCTCACCCCATCTCACGGATTTGAACCATCGGCCTTCAGGTTATCAGTTCAGATGGTGCCACCGTGGCTCCCACTGTTATTGATGATGGTAGAGTATTAGACTTATCATATATTGCTCTAACCATCCTAAATGTCCAATCCATTCAGCAATCCATAAGAAGATTTTTCCTGTTTCCCCATAATTGTTGCATCTGTTCATTTATTTTAAAAAGATTTTGTCAAAGGCTTTGTGGAAATAAACAATGTCCATTAGTTCATCCCTATCTATGCATGAACTGACATTCTCAAAGAATTCAAAACGGTTAGTAAGACAGAACTTCCCCTGTGCAAGCCATATTGATTTCTGTTTCATCAGAGCTTGCTTCTAGGCATTTGATAACTTTATCTTTAAAAATGCATTCCAGCATGTATTACTCAAAACAGATGTTAAACATATAATCTCCTGTAATACTGTCCCTGTACAGTTTTTAAAATTAATGTTGCATTGGCTATTCTCCAATCCTCTGATAGAGAGTCTGATCTCAGGGACTTATTACATATTTCTGATAGAAGGTACTTTTTACACTTAGAGTTCTTTCAGAACTTTCCAGTGGATACCATCTAGATCTTGTGACTTCTTTGCTTTTAATTTGAATTTTATTTCTAATTAGGTAAAAGGTTTAGGGAAGACTTTATCTTATGCTTACTTCTCAAACCAACATGTTGGCAAAATGTTATCACTTTGAATTTCTACTCCAATAGGTGAAAATTAAACACGTTTTCAACCTTGTTACACCAAACATAATGAGATGCTAAAATGCTTAAGTTTAGCTGCTTTGCATTTATCCTATAAATTATTTAAACATTTTTACTATATTCCTGAAAGATGTTCCATTGTGTCATCCCTACATTGCAATTGGTGGACTGCTTTTGGCTGCCTAGTGAAGCCCTGCATTAGCTGAAACTTAAATTAAAATTTATCCCAGGTCTATCCCAAGTCTACATGGGCCAAGTAAAATGTTGAATGAATGTAATTAGTGAAAACTGTATTTCTATCCTGCCCTATCTCCCCGGAGGGGACTCAGGGCAGCTTACAACAAATAGAAAAGCAAACATTTAATGCCATATAACAATACAAAATAAGTCAAAAGGTAAACCCAATTTACATCTACACAAGAAGCAAGGACATTCAGACAATTAAACACAGACCAAAAATTCACATTATGACAATTTCACATTTAACAGATTTTAAATTTTAGAGTGTGAAAGATTAAAAGCCAAATCTTTATTACATTGCAGTAATTCAGGCGGGATTTGACCAAGGCATGGACTACCATGGCAAGATCTCATCTTAACTCTGATGCAAACAGTCCGCATGACATACTGCTTGATTCTCAGCAAAAGCACCACTTCCAGTCATTAATCCAGCATAAGAAGAGTTGTAGGTTACTCCAGAGCTTTTAGGAAATTCCAGAGGAACCCCCAGTGTTTTTGACATGTGGATAGCTGGATCAGGCTGGATTCAGGATGATCCAGTGCCCACACTTCAAAAAAGATCAACTGCTGTTTCACTGGCCAGAAGTAGCTTCTCAGTTGAGCCTTACTGGTAATGTCACTTTTGGTAATCATATGGCTGCGTGCTCTATTGTATCCTCACCAGAGCTGACAACATGAGCAAAGTTCTGCAAGAGAGCCGCTTTTGGGTAGTGAAATAGCAATAGTGACCCCCAGGAAGACAGAGCACCGGTGCCGATGCACTGACTGCTCTCAGCCAACCATCTGAACTACAAGATTACCTTTAAAAAGACATGTGCAAGCATAAGGCATCATTATACTTTTGTTTGTAGGTTATCATAATTTTCTTTTAAAATTCCCTACTCAAATACATCTTCCATTTATTTTTGAAGGCTTTCATGGCTGGAATCACTGAGAAGTTAAGTGGTTTCTGGGTTGCATGGCCAGCTACAGATGCAGGAGAAACGTTCAGGAGAAAATGTTGCTAGATTACGGCCATACAGCCCAGAAACCACCAACACCCTAAATTTTCCATTGTTCCAGGTATGTATTGTTTTATCCGAATAAACATAGAATTGTGTTTGTGTGTATGCAAGTACACAGAGAGATTCACCTCATGAATTTTTCCTTACTATTCCACCTACTATCCATTATCAATAGTACTAGCATACCATATTTTGGAGGAGTGCATAACACTATTAAGGACATGTATTCATAAATAATTCCTAGAATTATAGGTGAGACCTGTGTGGATTTCTGGACTAAAAGGGCTCCCTTAAACATGCATAGACTCTCATCTAAAGAGCTGGGCAGCATTTGCTTGTTTCACTGTTGAAGTTTTCTTCCACATCACACATGAAGAGAAAAGATGAGTGAGAAGGACATGTTTCAAAGACTCACTGGATTAACCGTATTTTTAATGTAACCACAGCCATAAGTATGATCTTGCAGAATTAATAGAAAGAATTTCTGCAGGCAAATACTTGCAGTCACTGTTCAGATTATTAAAATATATAATTCAGTAGAGTCCCACTTATCCAACATAAACGGGCCGGCAGAATGTTGGATAAGTGAAAATGTTGGATAATAAGGAGGGATTAAGGAAAAGCCTATTAAACGTCAAATTAGGTTATGATTTTACAAATTAGGCACCAAAACATCATGCTTTATAACAAATCAACAGAAAAGGCAGTTCAATACACAGTAACATTATGTAGTAATTACTGTATTAATGAATTGAGCACCAAAACATCGCAATGTATTGAAAACATTGACTACAAAAACATTGGCTACTAACAAATTGACTATAAATAAAGATAGAATGGCCTAAAATGAACTTACAGTAACAATATTGTCTCTAACACTATTTTACCTAATGTTGTTCCTTAAAATAAAAAGCAGAAGAAGAATAAATTATGCAGAAGCATTCTGTCCAGACGTTTCGCCCACATCTATGGCAGGCATCCTCAGAGGTTGTGAGGTATATTGGAAAACTAAGCAAGGGAGGTTGATTCCTGCTTCTTGGCAGGGGGTTGGACTGGATGGCCTATGAGGTCTCTTCCAACTCTATGATTCTATGATTCTAATTAAATCCATAAAAAGTTCAGTCCTTGCTGCCTAGAGAAACAGCTGTGGATCCGAGCGGGAGGCACTGTGTTGGATAATCCAGAACGTTGGATAAGCAAATGTTGGATAAGTGAGACTCTACTGTATGCTTTGAATATTCACTTTAAGATTATAAAATTGTCTGCTAATGTGTGACATGTTTTAGACATGGGAAAGAGCTTGCAATTCCAGATGTAGCTTGAGCAGAATGTTTTCCATAAAATCCTGCTTGTGTGTCATCTGGCCACATCCAGTGAATGTGAACCAGGCCCTCTGAGCCAAACTGAGCCATTCAAAATGTGAATGAATGCTGCAATAGTAACAACAATGGGAGCAACAGAATTCTGCATTTGGATCATTGTAGCAACCCTAGCCCACCTGACATCACATTTATGGTGGCCTTGCTAAGTAAAAAAATTCAGGTTTCCATAGTCTCCTATCCAGTCAAGCTGATGCTGCCTACAAAATCATATTTACAGCCCTGCCCTTCATTCTGATCTGAAACAAATACCCCAGCTACATCAAGGAAGACTTTTTAACAATGTAAGAGAATAAACTCTTTAAAGATCAATTAAATAATCTTTATGGTTTTCTACCTCTGCCATTTCTGGGCCTCTCAGCTCAGCATCCCAGGTGCTTTCCACACAGCTTCTCATAAATAAAGCATCAGATCAGCTCAGTAGAAAAACCTGGAAGGAGTGTCATTCTATCTATATGAATAAAGAAAAGAAAAAGAAGTGGAAAGTCATTCTCCCTGCATAGAAATATCCAAGGCCCAGCGCTGCAATCCCATTCTAGCCATTAGTCTTCATCTCCACATAAACTCTGCCTTAATGTCCTCTGCCTTTCATTGTTTAACTCTTATAATGCTATTCTTTAAAGTTCATTAAAAATCTCTGTCACTATCTCACAGAGAACAACTGTTCAAGACATCAGTGTCACACAGTTGGGACATTTTAGGCTTTGAAGTTTCCCTTTTGTTAGGCATTATCAGCTTCCTCCCCCCTTGCCCCTCCTTTGGATGGGTAAATCATTTTTATGCTTTTCACAGTTGCTGAGAAATTGTTTCTTTCTCCCCTGCTATGGAACCAATCCATCCTTGTCGGTATATACCTTTCCTTCTTTTTTAAACCATCCTTCTCTTTGCTTGCTTTGGCTTTCTGCTAAGTTCATCACAGCTTTGTTTTTATATCCTCCTTGGTGTATTTTATAGCTGGGTAAAAAAAAACCTAGAAAGCTGCCTCAGAAAAGCACACACATGCCAGCCCTTTGATGTTTGCATTTTGTGTGGCAGCTTGCTGAAATTTGTCAGCACACACAGAAAGACAAAGGCTTCTGAACTCCTCTGCTGCTCCGTCAATTGCTGCCAGACATCAGGCTGAAAGCAGCCAGATATGTCACAAATGAACAAATCATTAAAAGCGGCAGGTGAAAAGTTGCCTTGCTGGGCCCAGTATGTTCTTGATTTAGAAAGATACAATAAGTTCTGGATAAATATATATATTTTCCAATCAGCCAAAGCTTTTCCCTTCATATTTCTAAGTGGTTTATGTGGACATATGCTCCAGAAATTCAGGCTCAAGATGACACAAAAGCATTTCTCTGTTCTAGCCATAAGATATAAAAAGGACATACCTTTGGAGCTTGAGCAGGAACACAAAAATATACTGTATTCTTGCTCTGGCAAAATCCACTTTTGATTATTGTAATGCATTTCAAATACCCTGCCATTGAAGACAGCTGGAAAATTTCAGTTGCAGTTGCAAAAGTCATAACTGGCAGTCAACATCAAAGGTGATCACTCATGGCCAAGTATCATTGTTTTCCAAGGGTAGAGTCTTGGAGGTGGGTCCTCCAAGGTGACTGTAGGAAACTATTCTGGATCCACATCGTCTTTCACAATAAGAACAAATGGAAAGCGGTCCCTATAGCATCTTTGTCTTGGCATATTTCTCTTTATTTGTGCCTCTTCAAAATCCATAGCACTGTTGTAACAGCCGACCTTCGGTTAGAACACTCAAGGGCCAAGGCTTCCCAAGTTTCTGTGTTTATTCCAGTTTTTTTTTTTAGGTTATCTTTCAGTCTATCTTTTCATATCTTTTGTTGTTCAGCAACATTCTGTTTTCCATTCTTGAGCTGAGGAAATGGTGATCTGGCATTCAAACAATGTGGCCAATCCAGCAAAGTTGATGGCAGAGAATCATCACTTCAATGCTGTGGTCTTTGATTCTTCCAGAATACTGATGTTTGCCTGCCTGTCTTCCCAAGAGATTTTCAGGATTTTTCAAAGGCACTTCTGATGGAATCTTTACAGAAGTTGAGAGTGACATTTGTAGATGGTCCATGTTTCTTAGGTGTACAATAGAGTTGGAAGGATGATAGCTTTAGCAACAAGCATCTTGGTATTCCTAAGAATGTTGTGATCCTTGAACACACTCTGCTTCATTTGAAAAAATGCTGCACTTGCAGAGCTCAGATGATGTTGCATTTCGGCATCAGTGCTGACTTTTGTGGAGAAGTGGCTGCCTAGGTAGCGGAAATGGACAACATTTCCTAGCATTACACCATTAAGCTTTATTGCTGGCATCGCAGAGGGATTGGTTGGTGCCTGCTGGTAGAGCACTTTGGTTTTTCTAATGTTAAGTGAGAGGCCAAGTATTTCATATGCTTCTGTGAAAGTGTTTAAATTTGGCTTTCAGTTATACTGAAGTTATACAGCTTGCCATTTGTCCAATATGTGATTTCCACACCAATGGGAAGCTTCCCTTCAAGAAAGTATAGCATCATAGTTATGAGGACAGAACATAAGGTTGGGACAATAATGCACCTCTGTGTTGACACCGGATCCCACCTTTGGACCTCAGCTTTTGCTCTAGCATAGATATTTTTCTTAGCAACACAATTGATGTCTTTTAGCCATATTTGGAAGACTTTCCTTTTCTTATCAATTAAATGTTAGATCTTGATATCAATACCATCAAACCAGTCTTGATGTTTCTTAGCTTGATGTCAAATGATTTGTTCACAGGCTGTAATTATAGAGATCTTCGATTTATCCCAATGTTCCTCAACATTTTTAGGATGTCCTGTGGGTAGATGATCCTTAAGTGTTATTTGGAAAAGAGCTCATTTAGAGGCCTCTTGAAGAGTTTGGGTGTTCATTTTATGTCTTACCTTTCTTCCTTGGAGTCTGTGTTTGGGAACAATCTTGATGGCTATCATGGATTGAATTAATTGCTGGTCTGTCCAACAGTCATCAGCAGTTCTCATGGCTTTTGGGAAAAGAACATCACAGTGGTCTTTGGCACATATAATTACATAGTCTAAGAGGTGCCAATGCTTTGACCTGGGGAGCTTCAATGGCAGAAGAGTGTGCTGGTGATGACAAGATTGTGTTCTGCACATTTGGTCAGGAGTAGGGTGCCATTCACATTGATATTTTCAACCCCTTCCTTCCCTATAGTCCCTGGCCACAGGTTGAAATCTCACTGAATTCTTTTATTAAAATTACCACGGAGTGTACTTTTGTCCTCTTTAGGTATCTTCATCAGAATCTTGTGTTGGTACATAGGCACTTATGAAAACTTGCCTGCTAGTTTTTGACATGATTAATTTAGAGGGATAAGAGTCATTCATTAATGCAATGAGTGCTTCAGACAAATGCTTCAGAAGCAGGGGAGGATATCTGTTGGGATTACTTTGATGGTGGATTCCATCACGGCAGGGGGTTGGCCTGGATGAACCTTATGGTCCCTTTAAACCCTATGATTTTATGATTCTAGATTCTAGATCAGGGGTCCCCAAACTTTTTAAACAGGGGGCCAATTCACGGTCCCTCAGACCGTTGGAGGGCCGAACTATAGTGTTTTTTATTTTGAACTATGAACAAATTCCTATGCACACTGCACATATCTTATTATGAAGTAAAAAAACAAACAAAAAGGGAACAAATACAGCCTCAATGTTAATAATAATCATCATCATCATAAAAATAATAAAGAGGGTTGGAAGAGACCCCTTGGGCCATCTAGTCCAAACCCCTTTTGCTTTTGTGCAACAAAACATAATCAAAGCACCCCTGACAGATAGTCACTCAATAATAATAATAATAATAATAATAATAATAATAATAATAATAATAATAATAATAATAATAATAATGGGATCTGCAGACATCATCCGAAAATACATCACACAGTCCTAGACACTTGGGAAGTGTTCGACTTGTGATTTTGTGATACGAAATCCAGCATATCTATCTTGTTTGCTGTGTCATACAATGATAGTAATAATCCATCATATATATCTCGTTTGTTGTGCCATACTCTGTCTTTGTGTCAACAATAATAATAATAATAATAATACCATAATTAAAATGGTTGGAAAAGACCCCTTGGGCCATCTAATCCAACCCCCTTCTGCCTTTGTGCACCAAAACAATCAAAGCATCCCTGACCAACATAATTCAACCACCTACTAACACAGTTAACCTATTTCTATAAGATGTGCCTCTGTATTCATTTTGGAAACTGCCACTGGATACATTCTGTGCAATACAAAACGAAGTGTGCCATTTTCCCCAATGTACATTTAATGTGGTACCTCAAGCAAGGTCTTAAGTTCCTCTGTGGCAGCGGTGGCTGGAAAAGAGCGCACGGGGCGGGCAAGGAGGCAGGAAAGGTGAGTGCCTTTCTCTTCTTGTTTGCCCAGTGCTTATGTTCCTTGGCAACAGCGGCAGCGGGAAAGGAGCGCGCAGGGCGAGCGAGGAGGCAGGGAAGGCGAGTGGCTTTCTCTCCTTGCCCCGTGCACTCCTTCCTCGACAGCGGCGGTAGGAAAGGAGCGCGCGGGGCGAGCGAGGCGAGAAAGCCACTCACCTTCCCTGCCTCCTCGCTCGCCCTGCGCGCTCCTTCTTCGGCGGCAGCGGCGGGAAAGGAGCGCGCGGGGCGAGCGAGGCGAGAAAGCCACTCACCTTCCCTGCCTCCTCGCTCGCCCTGCGCGCTCCTTCTTCGGCGGCAGCGGCGGGAAAGGAGCGCGCGGGGCGAGCGAGGAGGCAGGGAAGGTGAGTGGCTTTCTCTCCATGCTCGCCCCGTGCACTCCTTCCTCGACAGCAGCGGCGGGAAAGGAGCGTGCGGGGCGAGCGAGGCGAGAAAGCCACTCACTTTCCCTGCCTCCTCGCTCGCCCTGCGCGCTCCTTCTTCGGCGGCAGCGGCAGCAGAAAAGGTGCACGCGGGGCGAGGGAGAAGGGAAAGGCCTTTTCCTCTTTCTCCTTGCCACACACATCTTTCTTGGCAGAGGAGGAGGGAGCTACTGCCCCGCGGGCCGGATAAATAGCTCCGACGGGCCGCATGTGGCCCGCGGGCCGTAGTTTGGGGACCCCTGTTCTAGATGGTCTCTCTCCCACACATCTATGGAATGATCTCCCTTGATAAGCCAACCAGACAAGGATCCCCATTAATGTTTATTCCTTATTCCCACAGAACTTTAAACATCTTTCAATAGCTTTTAAGAACTCATATTAAGCCTCTGTTTCAACTGACTTGATTTTCACCCTCACTGAACTGCTTTTAGCTCAGTCCCTCTGTGACCACAGTGAGCACATAGCTCATTTGTCACTATGCTGTCTGTGAACTCACGTGTATGTGAACTCCTGTGCCATTCATAGGATGTGATTGGAATCTTTTAGAGCTGAACAACAGTGTGCCCCCCTTTGGCATGAGTATTACTGCTCTCTTGGGCATGACTCTCCCAATCTCTTCAGTTCCTTTTTTGTTTCACACAACACCAGTAGCTTCTAAGGGACTGCCTTGAAAAACTGGAAAGGTTTTTGTGGAGCTTTTTGATCCTCTAACAGAGCTAAGTGCGCTTACTCAAGTAGATTTTTCTTTTGGTCTTTTATTCTCTCTTTACTGTTTGCTCAATTTTCTGCCTTTCTCTTTGTATATATTTTTCTCCCTCTTAGATCCTTGACTGTTACTATTGATGTTGTTGTTGCTTCTGCTGCAACAGATGAAATTGATATGGTGAAACATACAAGGAACGGTAAAAGTAGAAATGTAGCTATAAGGGTACAAAATTGTCCCCAAAGAAGACTTCTACTCCCCACAACCTCCACCAAATTTTATTCAGTTTCCTAGTGTTACTGAGAGTGAGACAATGAAAATCATTGGGGCTATCCATGCAAAGACATTTGCACAGTTTGTTGTACACGTTTTGGCTATGAAATGGAAAAGGAGAGGATCCTGTTCCCTCTTTCCTGCTGCACCTCAAGCACATTTACAACTACCTCCAGGGGTCTAGAAATATGAGACGCCTCCAGAGATAATTATGATGACTTGCAAAAAAAAACTTCCAAGAAGGGGAGAGGGCAATGGGCAGGTCTATGAGAGCAGGCCTATTTAATTAAATAACTGACTAATGGAGGTTCTAGCAGGGGAGTGCAGTTATCGCATACCCGAGACCGAAGACTGGAGACCTCGGTACACTCCTTCTATACCTGGGACATCGTCCTCTTCCACCGAGCACGCAGCTTCAGGAAGGACGCACATGGAGTGGTGAGGGAGGGAGGGGACACCCGCCTAGCCAGCCAGATCAGGCAAATTAACCCTGGTGACCAATGGGGTGACAGATGTTGCAGCCAGATCACCCTCACATCCATTTTTTTCTTTTAAAAAAAACTGTTTTCTAATCTCTTTTATGATTGCCTCCCTAGGGAACTGTGTTTCTCTACCCCAGGGCATTTGTGCCTCTCTCTGTTCTGGTCATGGACTGTAATAAAGTCTTGATTGATTGAACTGATTAATGATCACATTTCTTTTATTCTCTGTGATGTAGTATTGGATGGGATTATTCCTTCCCATACTATTTAAAAAAAAACATCTCAAGAATTATTATATGTCATCTCAAGTATTAGGAACCTAAATCATATATAGAGCACTGCAAAATTTCCTATTAAAATAATTGCCAAACACTTTTAAATTAAAGAATTAAGACATCATTATGCAGTCCCTAAGTTGCAAACACAATAGGTCCTGGAGGTTTGTTCTTAAGTTGAATTTGTATGCAAGTTGGAAAAGGCACATTTTAAGTGTTACTCCAGCTATACATACACACACACACACACTCTTAGGATAGCATAAGCAAGAAGAAAAACCACTAGCATTGTAGTGATGATTCTCTGCCATCAACTTCGCTGGACTGGCCACGTTGTCCTAATGCCCAACTCAAGAACAGAAAATGGAATGCTGGTGGACCAGAAAAGAAATTTAAAGATGGGCTTGAAGCTAACCTTAACAACTGTGGCACAGACACCAAGAACCTGGAAGCCCTGTCCCTTGAGCGCTCTAACTGGAAGTCATCTGTGACCAACAGTACTATGGAATTCGAAGAGACAGGAATGGAGGGCGAAAGGGAGAAACGTGTCAAGAGGGAGGTGCTGCAAGCCAACTCCAACCGAGCCAGTCTTCCATCTGAAAACCAGGGGATCTTCACTGAGAACAGGAATCTTGATTCATTAGAACATAACAATTAGAAAACAATCAAGTTCAATTTTTTTTCAGTTTGGTTTATTTAATCACAGACACACACACACAATTTGGATTAAAGATGATTTTTTGGTGAAAATTTTGAACAAAAACTCTCACAAAGTCTTCCAGGAAAGGGGAAATTATACTTTTTTGCATGCAAGAACAAACAAAGTGAATATTTATATCCTTACATGGGTTTCAGTACTTAGAATCTTTGTGGGAACTGTGAGTTGAGAATGCCTTGCTCTCTCTCTCATTCTTGGACCTTAACAGAGCAGGGCATATGGCTTTTCTAAAGTGACTGAGAAACTTGCCATTTGGACTAAGGACTCATGAGGGGGGAATTTGCTGACTGCTGAATCTATTATATTATGACTTCACTGGCATAGTTTTAAAACAATATGAACTCTTTGGATAAAGTACTTCCACAGTAGGGAAGCTCATAGAAATGTAACAGCTATACCTCATTGAAACCCCATCTACATTGCCATATAATGCAGTTTGAAACTGCATTATATAATCAGTGTAGATTCATATAATGCAGTACAATGCAGTTAAATAGCATTATATGAACGCAGTTTCAAGTTACATTATATGGCAGTATAGATGGGGCCTAACTAGGTCAATCCTATGACAGAAGGGGAGCCAGGCATGGTGAATGTAATTTCAACCAGAAATTATTGTCACTCTTACATAGGGAAATATGGAATGCTTGCAAGTTTTCTCATACTTAACAAGAAAGAGTCTCTTGATATATCGAGATACCTAGTTACGAAAAGGATCAACCACTGTGATATTTTTCACATTCTCAGATTTCATAAAGAATCATTTATTTGCACAGAAAATTACATCTTATACAGAAAACAGGGAGGGTTTAACTAACATTTTGTTTGCAGAAAAGACCTGAAGTGTGAAAAACCATCCAAAAATGTGCAAAACCCTTCATAATAGTACCCAGCATGGAAAAAATCTTTGTAACCATTCACCCTTACACCCCTCTTCAAACGTTTAGGTCTAACCCAGCTCTCTAGCAAATATTTAACTGCGCATTTTGCAGGCATAGACTTTTCACCATGGTGAACACTAAAATATACTTTCCACATTGCATGAAAGCAGTGCACAGCCTGTGTTTTTTCTTTTCTGTTCATAATACACCAGGAGTGCTTTGATTGGGTGTTCCTGCATGATGGAGTTGAACTGGGTGGTCCTTGTAGTCTCTCCCAAATCTTTAATTCTATGATTCGTACTACTGTATCATTTAAACCTAAAAGCCTGTGTTAATGCAGCTCTTAATACAGCAAAGTTAATTATAATGTCGCAGTCTATTGTCATTGACAGCAGTCGGGGGAGGGGGGCACGACAACTGAGGAACATTAGCTATGCCATGGAGCCAGAACTGAGAGATCAAACCCAGATAATTTGCTGGAAGTCCTTAGACATCAAAAGGAACTTGTGACAAGCTCTTCAACAGTGGAATGGGTCGAATCTATGGATCTTTGAGTTTATGTCCTTTTGCATACAGCACTGGCCTGGCCCCTCTGAATTCTGATACTCTCACGTTTGCTTGCTCTCTGTTTCATCCCTTTTCTAATTTGTTTCTCCACTGATTGCAGCTCTCGCTCTTCCATAAAGTTCCCATGATCCTCCAGTGAGTCCTGAAGTAATGTGCAGTAATCATTAGCTTTTAATTGAATTTTGCTTTATCAGAGGACAGTGCAGAAAATGGCACATAAGGCAATAATACAGTTTGTTCTCTTGTGATCGCTGACTCTTTCTCCTCCTTACCCTTCTTTCTTTTGTTCTTCTGTAGGAAAATTGGAGGCAATCAAGGAAACCTTTTCAACTGCCCGATAAAATAATATTTCTCCTATATATCAAAACTATTGGCCCTTTGTATCCAGGGATCCATGCACCCACAGATTCAACCATTCATGGCTCGAAAATATTGCATTTCTTTAAAAATCTAAAAGGCAAACCTTGACTTAGCCATTTTATAAAAGGGACAACATTTTACTGCATTGTTGTAGATAATGGGATTTGAGCATCCATAGATCTTGGTATCCACTGAGAGACCTTGAACCAAATCCCAGTGGATACCAAGGGTCCACTGCCGTTTGACTACACAACGGCATAACTACTATTGTTTAGATGTCTTCATTACCGAGTGGAGTAACTGAACATCTACATTACTTTAGAGATATAGGTCATTTGACTTACAGGTAATTGTCCTTCCATAATAGCCTGCATTATTGAATGAATTATCCAGCATTCGTTTCAGGTCTCTTCTCTGGCCTTTAATGTTATTGCCATTATTAACTTTACTCTTTTAAGCATATTGCTTTTCTGCCTTGAGGAGGCTTTGGCTATGGGATGAGGGAAAATACCTTTTTCTTGCCAAACAGAAAGTTCCCAGGGAATGACTATATTAAAAATGATTAAAGGATTTTGAAAGTAAGTCTTAAGTGCAGCTGCCTAATTTGGGGTCATTTTCAATGTTACAGTCCCGGTGTGAAGACCTTGAAACACATTCCTCTGTGGCATTGCTCTATGCTTCGGGTGTGACTTTTGAAAGTATCTTAACATACAGATCTGCTCAAGTCACATCCCACGCCCTCAGCCTACACTGTGTTGGCTACTACTCATAATGTACAATGTTACCATGGTGATTTTGAAGGCAAGTAGGCCACCACATGCAGCAAGAGTCTTTAAACCAACAATTATACCCACAGCATGGGAGCTCCTTTTGGCATCCACTACAGTGGCAGGGAGCCGTAATGTCTAAATTGGCCCTTGGTGCCTTAAAATAGTTGCCTCGTGTCATTCATGCTCAATCTGGCCCCCATTCCATTCCATAAGCGTATCTTCAAATACCAGCATTGCTGTAAGAATTACTGATTCAAGGGGGTCTCAGTTTGTTTGTAACCTACCTGTCATCTCTTGCTAGATGTCAAATTTTATGGCTAAACCTATTTAAATCATACAGATTACAGGAAAAAGAACAAGGCAACCTGCTGTGAAATTTACAAAGATGCAGAACTCTGTGGCCAGCTGACATTTCCTTAATGCTATTCAGTCTCACATTTGATGGCTCACCTTCATCCTAGGTGAAATTCATGCTATATTTTACAGCTTCCTTCAAAGTGTGAGCCTTGTTCAGCTAATAATGGAGCAGGGGAGGGAATCATGCAATCCTCCAGAGATTGCTGTTGGACATAAATTCCCAGCAGGACTGACCAGCATTATCAGTCATGGGGAATGCTAGGAACTGCAATACAGCAGCATCTGAAAGTGCACAATATCCACTCCTTTATTTACGTGAGATGCATATTTGAAAAATAAGAACAATGGCTAGTGCTAGGTCTCAGTCCCTGAATTGTAGAAATGGAACTAGCTGTTATAGTTTCTTTACACAAGCTTTACTGAATGGATGGGGTTTTACAATCCTAAACCAGCCCTGAAAAATACTATTCTATTTTTAAAAAAATTGAAAGAAGAATATGATTTCCAAGTCTTTCTTTCTTCAAGGCAAATTGCAGACAGCCTGGCACATTCTTTTTCATCTCATTCTTCATGTACTTTTACTAAAAGGAAAGGGGCATCTGTTATTCTTTACTTAGGATAAAGTGCTAGAATCTTGCCTGTAACCAGACCTTTCCAACTAATGATGTCATGTCTGTAGCATCCAGCGGATGCCCATGTCTCTTTGCCATACTTTTGTGTCTCGATTCCATTTTACTACAACAACCAGGCACCGCATGCTGAGCACTCTGGCACAATCATGGCCCTTGTCAGATGTTTAAAGACATACAGCTTTTTGTCTTATGTATGGTACCAAGCAAACACTATTAAAGCCACCCAGGTGTGGGGCTGCCTGTCTTCACTATCTTGCAGTTTAGTCAGACAGGAGACTCAGCAGGCAGAAATGCCTGCAATGCATTGATTTTTCAAAGAGGAAGAAGCAGCTGGATTGAGAAAATGAACTTCCAAGTGAGTGGCTACACTTGTGTCACTGTGTGGGCAGACAGAAATCAGTGTCAACAACCATGACTAAAATGTGGCTCCAGACTAAATTCTTTTACTTTCTTAAATTTTGACTTTCTTCTTAATCTACCTCTAGTAAGTACCAAAATAACAGAAAGCTGCCAGGATTCAGTGGCTAGACAACAAAGGAGATCTTTTATGTTTTAAGTCTCAAAGAAAGAGAAAATGGTACCGACATATTTCTTAGTATTTTTACTGTATCTTAAATAGATGTTTGACAAAAGATGCACAACTCTTAATATTACAAAACAGGGGTGGTCCAAAACCTCTCAGGGACAAGGATGGTTAAAATAGTTGGCTTCCTCAAGCAGTTTGAAATAAAACCCACCTTCTGTCTATGAATGACTTCATCTAGGAGTGGGGACATAGAAGTGAAATGAATGAATAAATAAATAAATACAAAAGAATGAAACAGAAACACAGAAACCCCTTAATGTGTGAACCATTTTTTAGTTCTGCAGAGATCCCATGCATTTTTTACTAAATTACTCAAGTAACAAACAAAATGCTGAGAACAGAAACATCGGAAGAAGAAACAAAGGCAGAAGAGGAAACAAGACCTTCCTCCCTTCTTTCCATCATCCACACTGGGTTCCTAGTCAGTGAAGAAGAGGCAGGAGAAATTACATCAGTTGAACCATGGATGATCTGGATGTGTCCAGAGGAGATATTATCCCTCCTGATAGAATTGGAATGTCCCGAAATTTATTTCAGGATATAAAAGAATTAGGCTTTGATTTTAGTTCTGGTTTTGGTGAAGACACTTCTAAAAAAATGGAATACACTTTGGTAAAACAACTTCCCCTCCTCACCTTCTGCTGGGAGCCAAAACAGACTTGAGATCCATGGAGCCCCACACCACCCATCACACGATGCACACTCACTTCCAGCTGGGCTCTATTGATGAACTGTAGCACAAGCATCCTATGGCGCTTCACCCAGAACACAGGAGGCATCCCATGTTCCATAGGGGAAAACGAGGCCAGTGCAGGGAAAGTCGTGTGGTGACGCTTCCCCATGTGTCATGGGGAAGTGTCGCTGAGAGCGAGGCAGGGCACGGGGCGTCAGGATTTTCCTGCTGCCCCACAGATTCACCATGGAGGCTGGAGAATTTCCCAGTTGCCCCTCATCAATGTGATGAGGTCCTTTCCATTCATATTAGTAATGCCTGAAGGGTGGGCACTGGGCAGGACAGAAAAGGCAAGGCAATAATAACAGTAAAAACAATACTGAAGCATAGAACTGTCAATATAACATCAATTGAGAAAGAGAAGATGCAGAAGAATCTGAGCCTGAACAAAAATGTTCAGTAGGCATCACTCTGAAATAAGATATATACAAAACATGGTAGGATTGGGATTAAAAATGAAGATCCTTTCCTTTCCCTTTCCCTTTCCCTTTCCCTTTCCCTTTCCCTTTCCCTTTTTCTTTCTTTCTTTCTTTCTTTCTTTCTTTCTTTCTTTCTTTCTTTCTTTCTTTCTTTCTTTCTTTCCTGCCAGATGTTAACTATTATTATCTTGAAGCTGTCATATGAATTTTATGCAGCTACAAGAGAATTGTGGACATAGAATTGTATATTGTAAGAATATTGTTGGAGAAATTTAAAGCATTGGTCATTCCAAAATACTTTTTTTGCCTATTTTACTTCATTTATATTATCTGGGTGTAGCTCATAATATGGTTCTTCATCCAGGCATTTTATTCTCACAACAACCCTGTGGGTATGTTGGCATATATCCACTTACCCAACGAACGCCACTGTAGCATTTTGAAGCTGGATCTTATGCAGTGTTTAGAGAGGAGGCTGGGATTGGGAAAAATTGTAGTCTAGAAGATAGCATTTCCAAACACTATGTTCTCAGTCCATATCCAGTTTTCTTGCCTTGAATTTTGGACATTTACATCAGTACAAACAACTGAAATGCAATCTGAGCATCTCAGTATGTTCCAATTCAACCTGAACAATGTTTAGGTCAAAAATGAATGAATCCTGAGTGGGTTAAATATAATATGGTTAAATATCCTGAACAAAAATGACTCATCTTGCTTCAAATGAATAGAAGCACCATGAAAAGACAATTAAGCAAGCTATTGTTATTGATGTTTTAATCTGATTTTTCCCCAATTCAGCAGCTGTAAAAACACTACAGAAATGCAGACAAAACTGTCTGGAGAACCAGAGGGAAAAAAGGGCTTGGGAAAATGACAACTGAATTATGCATGCAAAGATGCACACAAAGATGAGTTCCTCTCCATTTGGAGCCTTTTTTTGGCATACAAGTGAGAAAGCAATTGTTTCAATCAAATGAACCTAAATCATTATATTTTCACCTGATCATGTTATTAGGCTATACATGTTAATGAAAATGAGACCCATTGCTTCTCAGTCTCATTAGAAACTTTATTCAATTCAGCCAAATCTACAGAAGCTTTAATAGGCCCAATATACTGATTTCTTGGGATTTGAGTTGGAAAATACAGTTATAGTATGAGTATGATGTTGGCAGTAGTTTTAACACTGGGGTTGGTTATTGGACTTCATGCTTCAAATCCCCACACAGCTCGCAAGTTCACAGAGCATTCTTGGTCACTCAGCAACTTTTGCTCTAGTAGCTATAAAAAGAAAAAAAAACCCTCTAAGCTCCTGGGAGAAAGGATGGAATACGATGTTAACAAATTAGAGAAGAGTTTGGACATTGGATTCACATTCAAAGTATAACTTGAAACTGGTAGATCCTGTACAGTACAGCCCCTGTACCTGCAAATCTAGTATCTGTGGTTTCATTCAACAAAGTACATCCTCTCTTAGCTTTTTTGAGATCCTCCGCATGGCAATGTTGTTGTATTCTTGGGCCAAACATCCTTCATTTCAATGGTGCCCACTTCACCTGCAATTTTAAGGATCCATGTGAAGTCCTGGAACATATTACCCTTTGATACAGAGATTACTTATTATAGTTTTTAAATAATAATAATAATAATAATAATAATAATAATAATAATAATAAAACTTTATTTATATACCGCCCTATCTCCCGGATGGGACTCAGGGCGGTTTCCAATCATAAAAACAACACAAACATTACATAACAAACATAACATATTAAGAAAAGTAAAAATACAATTATAGAAATAAATAACATTTACATGACCTGATCAAGGGGACAGGAACCATAAACCCAATATATTAAAATGTATCATTTTAAGTTAGAGAAATCTTGTGCAATATATTCAGGCCCAGAAATCGGCGGTATTCTAATGCAATTACTGAAAAACCTGCCGACACCACCAGGTCTTTAGTTCCTTACGGAAATTGGATAATGTAGGGGATTGCCTGATCTCTTTTGGCAATGCATTCCAGAGCCGGGGGGCCACTGCTGAGAAGGCTCGTTTCCTCGTCCCCACCAGTCGCACTTGAGATGGTGGTGGGAGCGTGGAAGAGCCTCCCCGGATGATCTCAAGGTCCGCACTGGCTCACAGGGGGAGATGCGATCATGGAGATAGGTAGGGCCCGAGCCGTGTAGGGCTTTATAGGTCAAAACCTGCACCTTGAATTGGGCCCGGCAGTTTATCGGCAGCCAGTGGAGCTGCTTTAATAGGGGCATTGTGTGCTCCCTATAGCCGGCTCCAGTTAGAAATCTGGCTGCCACTCTTTGAACCAGTTGGAGTTTCCGGGCCGTCTTCAGGGGCAGCCCCACGTAGAGAGCATTGCAGTAATCCAGTCTGGATGTAACTAAGGAATGGACCACCATGGCCAAGTCAGACTTCTCAAGGTATGGTCGCAGCTGGCGCACAAGTTTTAAATGTGCAAAGGCCCACCTGGGCATCAAGCGCCAGAGATGAATCCAGGGGGACCCCCAGACTGCAGACCTGCGCCTTCAGGGGGAGTGCAACCCCGTCAAGCACAGGTTGCCACCCAATACCCCTATTGGTCCCACGACTGACCAGGAGGGCCTCTGCCTTGTCTGGATTAAGCTTCAACTTGTTAGCCCTCATCCAGTTCGACACAGCTGCCAGGCACCGGTTTAGGGTCTGAGCGGCTTCCTTGGAGTTTGGTGGAAAAGAGTAGTAGAGTTGTGTGTCATCTGCGTAAAGATGGCACCGAACTCCAAAACCCCGGATGACCTCTCCCAGCGGTTTCATGTAGATGTTGAAAAGCATGGGGGAGAGAATGGAACCTTGTGGGACCCCACAGGTCAAAGGCCAGGGGTCCGAGCAGGTGTCCCCCAGCTTCACCATCTGGGAACGACCCTCCAGGAAGGAGCGGAGCCACTGCAAAGCAATGCCCCCAAGACCCATTCCCGAGAGCCGCCCCAGAATGATACCATGGTCGATGGTATCGAACGCCGCTGAGATGTCCAGGAGAACCAGAAGAGATGCACTCCCCCTATCTAGTTCTCTGCGGAGGTCATCCACCAAGCCATTTCAGTCCCATGACCAGGCCTGAAGCCAGACTGTGACAAATCCAGATAATCGGTCTCATCCAAGAATTCCTGGAGCTGAGAAACAACCACTCTCTCCAGGACCTTGCCCAAAAATGGGAGGTTAGAGATTGGCCAGTAGTTGTTCAATAATAATGAATCTAAAGTCACCTTCTTTAATATGAGCCTTACAATTGCCTTTTTAAGGCAAGATGGAACATGCCCTTGCTGTAAAGAGGCATTAATGATACTAGTAAACCAATCAGCCAGCCTCCCATCGGCAAGTTCGATAAGCCAAGATGGGCAAGGATCAAGGATACAAGTGGTTGCCCTCACCGCTCCAAGAACCTTGTCAACGTCATCAGGCTGAACAAGTTGGAACGAATCCAATAAATTCTGACAGACAGGTGCCTCGGTTACATCCCCTGGTTCTGCACTAATGTCAGCGTCCAAGCTGGAGCGAAATCAAGCGACTTCATCTGCAAAATGATGTGCGAACTGGCCACATCGGGTTGTCAGGTGATCAGAAGGCCCCTCCCCCTCAGGGGGATAGAGGAGCACCCTGACCACCTGAAACAACTCTCTTGGTCTATTAGTTGCAGACGCAATGCGCGCAGTCGAGAAAGTCTTTCTGGCTGCGGGCATTGCCACGGAGTATGCCTTAAGAGAGGCTTTAGCCCGTGTTCAGTCGGATACACTTCGAGTCCTCTGCCAATGGCTCTCTAGCCCCCGCCTTGTACAACGGCTCTCTAGCCCCCGCCTCACCGCCAGCTCCCCAGTAAACCAGGGGGCTGGTTTGGACCAATGCGACAAGAGGGGATGCTCAGGGGCGATCGTGTCTATTGCCCTAGAGACCTCCGTGTTATAGAGATCTATCAGGACACCAACAGGACCGTCAACAAGTATGGCAGGAAAATCCCCAAGAGACATCAGGAATCCATCCGGGTCCATAAGCCTCCTCATGTATTTTAAATTGTTTCAAATTAAGTTTTCATACAGCAATCTTTTTAATGTTATTTTAATATTTTCAATATTCTATTTCAATTTGCATCTGTTTTTTAAATCTGTTTTTAGCTCTAGTATTGGATGCGGTAAAGGTAAAGGTTTTCCCCTGACGTTAAGTCCAGTCGTGACCGACTCTGGGGGTTGGTGCTCATCTCCATTTCTAAGCGGAAGAGCCGGCGTTGTCCGTAGACACCTCCAAGGTCATGTGGCCGGCACGACTGCATGGAGCACCGTTACCTTCTCGCTGGAACAGTACCTATTGATCTACTCACATTTCCATGTTTTCGAACTGCTAGGTTGGCAGGAGCTGGGGCTAACAGCGGGTGCTCATTCCGCTCCCGAGATTTGAACCTGGGACCTTTTGGTCTGCAAGTTCAGCAGCTCAGCGTTTTAACACAGTGCGCCACCACCAGGGGCCTTATTGGATGCAGTAGGTGGAGTAAAAGAAAGTTGGGTATACTTTAAGAACACTGAATAAAATACAAGGTTTTTAAAACTTCTATCACATTCTATAGATGATCTCATTTTAATTCTGGCCATAGCCCAATTATTAGTCCAAACAGGAGTAGTAGGAACTTTCATGTGAGACAGGCTGTTGCTGAAGGCCAGCCTAAATATGCCAAACAGTTACTGGACAGCATCACTAGCTAGGAGATTATCTCTCAGAAACGATAGTGGAACTTTAGCCAATATTTGTTAGTATTGCACAGAAAGAAGTACGGTAACCCTCTTTTTACCATGAATACCATAGGATGAAACCAGTCAAAATGAAACAAGAGATAGTGCCAGGAGAGGACACCCAATGATTGGAAGGCATTCAACATGCTATTGGGGGGGGGGGGGGGGGAGCAAAGGACAACTATGAATACTATTGCTGTGGCTAATGGTGCAACTGGATTCAAGCCAAAAGTACGTTCAGTTGTTGGCGTTCTCAGAAGTGAAAGGAAAGTCTGAAGCTGCACAACACACGTTATAGGAACATAGAATGTGAGAAGCATAAATCAGGGGAAACTATATTGCAATACTTGGGTGAGGGAAGTAAAGTGAACAGGAATAGGAAATTGTGAGTCACATAAATACAGTGATATTGAATGGCATTAATAGTGGGAGGAAATGTAGCAAAAACAGTGAAATGATACATTGCGCAGTCTGATAGAATCATATCACTCCAGGAAAAACCCATCAATATACATAAGCCAAGTTTATATTTCAACTGTAGAGGCAGAAGAAGATGAAATTGAAAGATTCTACACTGGGGCCCAGGAGGAAACTGACCTCGCACGAAAATAGACTTTTTTAAATCAGCAAGCTCAAGGGGAAAGAGAGACCAATTTCAGAAAGGAAACAAGCTGGATTTGATGGTTGTCATAAATGGGTAGGTCTTCAGAGGATATCTGGAGGGACCGGTCCCGAAGTCTGTCATTTTCAAGGATCATCGGAGTCCCAGTGATTTCTGACCCTAACAATAGTGAAATTTGCCACAATGATTTTTCATCTTTCAAATTCTTACCTCCAGATTCACATATTCACATTTTCAAAACAATAGAGCAATGTTATCTGTTTGTTTTTCTGTATATTGACTTATTTCTTAAATTTAGAACCTTTCTTTCTGTCATAAAATTGAATCTCAAAATGACTAGCCATAACAAAAATGAAATCAAAAACATTCTGAACATAAAAAGTACAATTACAAACAGATTGATTGTATTTTTAAAAAGAAAGAAACAGCATCACCTAAGCAGATAAAACTCCTGAAGTATCACCCAGTTGAAATGTGAAAGCGTCACAAGAATGAAAAGGCCTAAGCCTTCTGGCAGAAAGTTAATAGGAAGGGAGACATCCTAGATTCCCTTGACAACACCTACAGGAGCAACCACAAAGAAGATTCTCTTTCACATTCCTACTAGACATACATCTGTATGATGGGACTAAAAGGAGGGTCTCCTACAAAGATCAAAAATCCAGACCAGCTTTTATGAGAGAATACTGACCTTCAGGTAATTAGGGGCTTATCTACACCTGCCAATTATTCCAGGGCTAGTTCGAAACAGAAATATGGAGAGGAGTCTGCATGGTCTAGCAAGGGCGAAATCAATTCTGCCCAATTTCCCTGTTACAGCCAGTACTGCTAGATGGTCACAGAAGTCTCAGTGAACTCCAACTCCTTGACACCGCAGGTGCATTTGCTAACTATGTCCATGTGACCAGTGTAATGGAGGCAGAGCCGGCCCTAGGTGTTTTTCAAGTGTAGGCGAACAGAATTTTGGCGCCCCCCAAACCAATCACTGAAAAATAAAAGCGTTGGATAAGCGAAAATGTTGGATAATAAGGAAGTATAAAGGAAAAGCCTATAAAACATCAAATTACATTATGATTTTAAAAATTAAGCACCAAAACATCATGTTTTACAACAAATCAATAGAAAAAGCAGTTCAATACATGGCAATGTTATGTAGGAATTACTATATTTGCAAATTTAGCACTAAACATTGAACAGGGATATAGGGCAGTGTGGACTTAGATAACCCAGATAGCCCTCAGTATTAAAAAAAACCCTCTAAAATCAGGACAATAAATAAAGAACAACACTCTGAAAACAGAAGAAATCCAGACAGTAAACAATCAGGGACAGCTAACTCCTCCCAAAAAAAGATTCTCCCAGGCAAGAAGAAGCCAGGCCTTGAAGCCACAGGGCCATTAAATGCTAATCAAGGTGATTAATTACAACATTCACACCTGCTTCAAAGAAAAGTTCTTTCTCCCACCCTGGACCTTCTACAGATATATAAACCCCACATACCTAGCTTCCAAGTTCCTACAGACCTCACAATCTCTGAAGGCCCCAAAGGTGGGCTTGCGTGGTGCGAAGGTGGGTCTGCGCCGGCCGGAAGGCCCAGCGCGGTCGCTGGAAGGCCCGAAAGAGAAGGAGGTGGAGAGTGGTGCCCTCCTCCCAGGACGATGGTGCCCCCGGTACAATGGCGCCACAGACAAATGCCTATTTCGCCTTATGGTTGGACCGCCTCTGAATGGAGGTGATTTATGTCTTCATATCTATTCCACTGTTAATCAGTTCACTAATCAGAATATTATGAGGGATGTTATATGTTTTGCTGAAATCCAGATAAATGACAGACACAGCAGTCCCACGGTTTACTAAATTTGTGACCTATTTGGATAAAAGATACAAGATTACTTTGGCCAGATTTGTTCTTGACAAAAACCATTTTGACTCCTAGTGATCTCTGCGTTGTTATTAAGATATTTGCAATCAGATTGCTATTTGAAACATTCCAATATTTCCCCTGATATTGAGGTCAGATTGACTGGTCTGTAGTTTCCTGAGGGACGATGTTTGCCATTTTCCAGTCCTTATGTACATTAATTGTTCTCCAAGATTTCTCAAAATGATGGTAAGGGTTCTAGAGCACACTGGCAACTTCCTTCAGTAGTTTGGAATGTGATTCATTTGGTCTTGCAGAGCTGAACGCCTTTAAGCAAATTAAGTAATTCCTGACTCTCTCTCAATCATGATTTGCAATTGAGATCAGTTGCCAAAATCTCTGTTGCTGCATGAAAATTGACAGTTCTCTTTTTCAAAGTAAATTTAAACAAAATGGGTATTGAGTAATTATGCCTTATCATTGTGAATATACAGTATTTTACCATTCTCACTGTTTCTATAGTCATTTTCTTTTCTATGGTCATTCTTTTGTCTCCAGTGTATCTGAGAAACACCTTTACTTCCCTAACAAATCTCAGATCATTCTAAACTTTAGCTTTCTTTATACTGTTTCTGCTTGTTTGGCCCACACATCTGGACTCTTCCTTGGTGAATCCTCCTTCCTTCCATTCTTCACAATGTTCCTTTTTCTTTTCACTTCTTCATTAAGTTTGCTGTGCAGCAAAATTGACTTTTTCCGAACTTCCCATTTTTCTTCTGACATGAAAATGTTTCTATATTGAGCTGCTTTTGCAACTCCTTCTTCTCAGCTTTGTTTGTTGTCCTTTTCCTTTAGCAGCTCTAGTTAATATTTCCCCAAATTTCTCAAAATCAGATTTCCTGAAATGCAAGTATCATGCTGGAGAGACTCAAGTTCGAATCTCCATTTGACCATGGACCTCACTGAGTTATCATAGACCAGTGGTTCTCAACCTGTGGGTCCCCAGATGTTTTGGCCTTCAACTCCCAAAAATCATAACAACAGGTAAACTGGCAGGGATTTCTGGGAGTTGAAGGCCAAAACACTTGGGGACCCACAGGTTGGGAATCACTGTCCCAGACCAATTACTGTCTCTTGGCCTAGAATACACCATAAATTTGTTACAAGTGCAAAATGGGTACCTGTGTTTATGAGTCAGAGAGGAGTCATCATGCTACACTGAGCTCACTGCAGGAAAATAAATATAATAAGTAGATTTAAAGTGCATGGCTCTATTTAAGAAATTAGTATGATCGGGACTTCCGGTTGGAGCTGAGGAGAGAAAGCTGCATGGAACCTCAGCTCCGTGCATTGGAGATAGACGGTGAGGGGAAAGGTTATCTTCACCCCTCAAATTCCTCATCTTTGGGCGAGACAAAGAGAGGAGAGTGTCTGCCGGCAAAGAGCATCTCGAATGGAAAGCTCGAAGGCACAGAGAAATCCTCCCGTCTCCACGATCTCTCCGCATAAGGCTCCAACTCTTCTTCTCTTAAGTAAGCACATGATTTACGTTTATTTGATTTAGCACTGAGCACTGAAGCTATAAATAAGTTCCTTTGACAATTAAAAGCTTGGACTTTTCCTGCTGGAGATAAGATAATTTGCTAAGCTAACTCCTTGAGAGACAAGAGCCTAAAAGTATTGTATTCCAAAGTTTAAAAGCTGCACTGTAATACTGTGCTGAAAGAGGCAGGTCGTAACAAAAGACTATGAATATGCATGCTACTGACCATGCCTGATAGGAGGCTTGATCCAGATGTCTCCAATCCAGAAGATGTATAGTTGCAAGGACTTTAATTGAACTAAGATTCAGAAGAATAATAATTGGATTAAAAGACACTGTTTTCCTCTTATGTTTGAGGTTTAACTATACCTATCCCCACCACCACCCATCTTGGCAGATTCCTATAAGCAGCACTCTCCGGAATAGTTGTTTTGTCTACAGAACTGAACGGCCTTGAACGGCCTTGAGCAAGAAGGAGGAGAGAGAAGGAGAGGAAAAGGGAAAAAAAAGTCAAGATCTAGATACAAAAAGGAGTGGGGAAAAAAATGGATAAACGCTCCCCCAAAGTGACGGGGCCGGGGATGAAAGGCCTGATATCATCTTATGCCACAGTCCCTGCAGCATCTGAAAAAATAAAAAAACAAGTCTCCACAGCAGCAGCAGCAGCAGCACCAGACCAAACCCTCCTGGAGATTAGATCAATGTTTGAAAATCTGACACAAGCAATAGGAGCAGTGCAGCAGGACTTACAAAAAATTGCTAATAGGCAAGACCAAATGGACAATAAACTTGCAAAACTGGACAAAGACCAAAAATCTGTTAAAAAAAGAGTGGAAAGACTGGAAGAGCAGAGTCAAACCTATGAAGACCACCATGAACAGGTCTTAGATGCCATAGCGATGCAAGAATTGAAAGCCTGTGAGTGATCTTTGAGGATACGAGGTCTTAAGGAGGGCCTGGAAAGAGAAAGTCTCATCTCTTTCATTGCTAATATGTTGGCAGGGCTGCTGAAAGAGCAAGATCTGGACATTATTCATGCTTCAATTTCGTCTTGTTTCAGAATCAACTCAGCCTTCGCAAGACAAAAAAAAGTACCTCGGGACTGTATAGTACAATTTGTTGCCAAAACATTTAAGGAGATAGTGCTGAAAAAACAATATGAAACCCCAATTGTGATTGAGGGAAAGAAAATATTAATGATGAAGGAGATCCCAGGAAGGCTTCTTAGAAAAAGGAAAGAATTCAATGCACTGGTGGTTAAACTGAAGAACAAAGGCACCCCCTTTCGTTGGCTCTTCCCAAAGGGTGTCTCCTTCTACCATAAGTCAAAGAGACACTATATTACAGATGCAGGGAAGGTTGAACAGTTCCTAAGGAAATATGCCCAGGACTTTCCGGGGGGAGAACAACAGCTTGCAGGCGATGAGAGCCAGGGGCACAGAAGGGGTAAAGGGGTGCCACAGGAAAGGAAGGAGCGAAAGCAGAAGGAGCAGGATGAAAATGAGAAGGAGGGCACCCAGACAGATGAAGAAAAAGAAGAGGAAGATGAAGTTGAAGAAGTGGAAGAAGATGAAAAAAGTGGGGGAACAGACTAACAAATAAAGAGACATTAAGAGTAATGAACTGATTATTGGGAAATACAATATGTTTCTTTTGCTGACTGGGATGGGGAAAAGGTGGGGGGATGGGATTGAGTAGATTCAAATGTCTGTACAAAATTTAAAAATCATGTCTTGTAACATTAACGGTTTGAATAATGGCTATAAACGTAAGAAAGTGGTTCATTTCTTGCAGAAAATCAAATCAGACATAGTGTGTTTGGTTGAGACACATCTGATATACAAGGATAGTCACCTGTTAAAAAGAGAAAGGCTGGGCCATTTATTCACAGCATGTAACAGTAAAAAGACCAATGGAGTACTCTTCTATATAAAAAAAGATCTGGCACCAGAGAAAATATTCTGTGATGAGGATGGCAGAATATTAATAATTAAAGTATATATACAAAAAGCCCCTGTACTATTAGTTGGAGTCTACGCACCAAACAACAAACAAAAACTGTTCTATAAAAAATTGACACGTATATTAGCAGAATATGGGGAAAAGGAAATGTTATGGATGGGGGATTTTAATGGAGTCATGGTGCCCAAAGAGGACAGAGATAGTAAAGTTAAAAAGGACAGGAAGGAAGGCCGACTCCCAGGATCCTTCCTAAGGGAAATTCAGTATTGGGAACTTTATGATATCTGGAGAGTCCACAATCCAACAAGGAAAGAGTATTCATACTATTCACATAGACATGGCACATCCTCAAGAATTGATCTGATATTTGGCACTAAGGAACTAGTGGGTAAAACAGAGAAGATTGAATTATTACCAAGAGTATTAGCCGACCATAATCCGATATTAATGAAATTAAGAGTGGGATATAAAAGAAACAGAGCCTGGAGAATGAATGATTATATTTTGAAAATCAAGTCACATAGGGAAAAAATTAGAATGGGGATTAATAATTACTTTAAGGACAATGCTAAAGAAGAAATGAAGGAGGGAATAGTCTGGGATGCTGGTAAAGCAGTAATTAGAGGGTTATTGATACAACAAAACTCGATCTGGTACAAAGGAAAAAATAAGGCCCAACTGGAGTTGTTATCAAAAATCAGGACAAAGGAATTAGAAATAGAAAAAGAAAAAGGTACAAAGACAAGACTACAAGGTGAACTAAAAAAATTGCACCAACAATACGAACAGCTAATTGCTAGTGAAATAGAAAGGAAAGTTATGTATAATAGATACAACTTTTTTGAAAATGCAAACAAACCAGGGAAATTATTAGCTTTGCAAATAAAAGATGCAAAGAAAAAACCATTGATAATGAGGATAAAAAATAAAGGAGAAACTGTCACCGATTCACAACAGATACAAAAACTATTCGAAGAATATTATGCCAACTTATACAAAAAAACTCAGGGGGAGATTAAGACAATCTCCCAGTATGTGGAGGAGACAAACTTAAAACAAATTTCAGAAGCAATGAAAGCTGACTTAGACAAACAAATTACACCAGAGGAAGTAATCAGGACAATAAATATGGCTAAAGTAAATAAGTCCCCTGGGGCAGATGGACTTTCGACCCTATACTATAAAACGTTTAAGGAAGAGCTAGTACCACAGTTGGTGTCAGTGATGAATGTGGTCTTGAAAAAGGGGGAACTTCCAGAATCTTGGAAGGAATCCATAATTGTTTTAGTCCCTAAACAGGATAAAGATTTAGACTTAATTAAAAATTATAGACCAATATCATTGCTGAACTGCGATTACAAAATATTTGCCACTATATTGGCAAATAGAATTAAGCAAGCTCTAGCACAGATCATTCATAAAGACCAGGTGGGGTTTCTCCCAGGAAGACAAGTAAATCAAAACATCAGACTGATATTGAACACCCTGGAAGTAGCAGAAAAAGACCCAAATAGAGATTTGGCATTGTTCTTTATTGATGCAGAAAAAGCCTTTGACCATGTTAGATGGGATTATTTGGAAAAAGTGTTAGAAAAATTTGAAGTTGGCCACCAATTCAAAAGGGCAGTAGGGGCTATATACTAGGCTTGCTCAAATAATTCGTTTTCCCCGTTTACCGTTATTGATTCGTTATTTTCGATTGTTTTGAAGCAATATCGAACCTTGGTTGTCCACACGTCTGGATATCGCGGTTTCGAATCGCGAGAGGCCGTTTTTTCTAATTTCTTCGTTTTTTTTGTTAAGAAAAAAAAGCTTTTGCAAAGCACCCAAACTCCTTTCCTTTTGCCCCTCAGCCAATGGGAGGCTCAGCCAATGGGAGGGGGCGAGGGGGAAGGAGGCCGAGGAGGAGGAGGAAGACGGAGGGGGGAAATGGCCGCCGCCGCCGCCTCGCCTCAGCTCAGTGCATTAATTAATTGGGCCTTAATGAGCCCCCTTCCAAGCCAAACCCACCAGAGAAACACCCTCAATGCAAACCTTGCAACGTCCTTCTCTCCTTCTTGGACACAAAGGCAAAGGGAGGAGGCACTTCGGGTTCCCAAGCGACCTGAAAAGAGCCATAGAGGGAGAGCCAGTGCGCATGCTCCACCCTCCAAGGCACACAAGGGGGGAGTTCGCATGGGAGCCGGAAGTGTTGGGGCCTCCGTCCCTCCCTTGCTTTTCCTCTTTGGTCTCCCTATCTTGAACACAGAACACGCATGAAAAAAAACACACCATAATTTCACAATATCTAGTTTAAATAACAAAAGGAAGAGGAAGGAAGAGGCCCGGGATGCGAGGGGGTGTGGGCCAGGCCCGTCCTCGGCTGCTCCCAGGGGCCCAGATTCGCACCCTCCCTCCCCCCAATACAGGTCTCCAGTCCATACCACGCTACATGAACTTGAATGGATACTGTGGTTGTGTTGTCGAAAGCTTTCATGGCCGGGATCACACTGTTGTGGTATGTATTCCGGGCTCTATGGCCATGTGCCAGAAGCATTCTCTCCTGACGTTTCACCCACATCTGTGGCAGACATAGAGGTTTTGACGTCTGTGCGAAGCTAGGCAAGTGGGGTTTATATATCTGTGGAAGGTCCAGGGTGGGAGAAAGAACTCTTGTCTGTGGGAGGCAAGTGTGAATGTTGCAATTGGTCACCTTGATTAGCATTGAATAGCCTTGCAGCTTCAAAGCCTGGCTGCTTCCTACCTGGGGGAATCCTTTGTTGGGAGGTATTAGCTGGCCCTGATTGTTTCCTGTCTGGAATTCCCATTTTCTGGGTGTTTCTGGGAAGGTAATGGCACTCCATGTAGTCATGCCGGCCACATGACCTTGGAGGTGTCTATGGACAACACTGGCTCTTGGGCTTAGAAATGGAGATGAGCACCAACCCCCAGAGTCAGACATGACTGAACTTAACGTCAAGGGATACCTTTACCTTTACCTACACACACACACACACACACACACACACACACACACACACACACACAAGCAGGGACTATATATATATATATATATATATATATATATACAATATATATCACACACACACCAATTCAACAAAGTTTCAGCCACAAAAACAAAGTTTCTGAAGTAGAACAATGACTTTCACAGTAAAGACAACCCAATTTAACAGGAAATAAGACTTTCAAACCAGGAACAGATTACTGCAATTATTAAAAAAAGGTTTATTATAAAAGCTATGAAAATTTGCCAAAAATCAGAGGATAAGGGAAACGTTCCACATTTTGGTGAGCTATCAGTGTTAAATGTGTTCTACCACTGTACCAAGTTTGAAGAAGATCACTCAAAAAATGAGGGCGGGAGAGCCCCCTAAGTCCCCCCCCTTCGGGCTGTTTTTGGGCCACCGCGCATGCGCGTCCGCCATTAACGAATTAATTTCGAAAATAACGAATTTTCGTTAATTTCGAAAAATTTTGGGGGCCAAATTCGTTATTAGCAACAAAAACGAAAAACTGCCCCCTCTAGTTTTGAAACGAGTTTAGAATCAAATTTTTCATGGATCGATCAAGCCTACTATATACACTAATCAAAGAGCAAGGTTAAACATCAATGGTCAACTATCAGATTACATCGACATACAAAAAGGGACCAGACAAGGTTGCCCGCTGTCCCCACTATTATTTATTATGGGTCTGGAAATCTTAAATGTCAGAATAAGAGAAGAGAAGGAAATTACGGGTTTAAAGATCAGTGACCAAGAACTAAAAATTAGGGCTTATGCAGACGATATAGTCTGTATTCTAACTAACCCACTACAAAGTATTAAAAAAGTATTGGACATTATTCAAAGACATGGTGACATATCAGGATTTATTATAAACAAGGAAAAATCTAAAATCTGGTTGTTATTTCATGAGAAATGTCTCAGAGATGAAAATTGTCCTCTGCTGTTTTTGCTAGCTCTTTTCTTCACAGATTGGTCATGGCTTAGCAGAGTTTCTGGCTTGGGTCTCTCTTAGGCCAATGTGGAGAGGCCAAGGATTGGAACTTTTGTATGAGAACTTTTGTATGAGAACTCCTATTTAGCTACAGCCTCTCTGCTAAGATACCTACAGGCTATTTTCAAGGATTCTTTTAAACCTGTGCTGGAGTACTCCCACATGAGGCTGTTATTAGTGATTTAGAGTTTACTGCTCACTATGATTGTACTGTATGAGTGTTGTAGCACTATCTTTAATGTCTCCCTTCCTTCAGAAAATTCTGTTGTGTTGTGAAGTGTCTGTATTTTTGTTTGTATCAACACAAGGCATCTTCAGTACTCTAGTATTGCTCAAGATCCTTCTGTGCAGAGCTCACTTCTCTTGGCAATTGTTGCTGAAAACTTGGAAGCAAAACACAAGTGCCCATAAAATATGTGTCATTATTTATCATGTGTATGTGGAATTCTTGTTGCTGCTTTTGTGCCAAAGGCAACTCTTTCTTTTGACCTCTTAAGAATTGCTGGTATACTTGAAGTAAAAAATGATCAGTATAAGGAATGGAGTATTTGACCTATGTGCTTTTTGGACATCAAGCTTACAAAGTCATTTGCAAAATCTCTCTAATTACCAGAAAAGTCCTGCATCTGACCATGTCCTAATAAATAATTATTTGTTCTTTACAGTCTCCTATGTCACTTGAAATCAAAGTCAATACATATTTTGTGTCACCAGAGGGATACTGCTAAAGACACATGTGGTCCTTTCCCCATTCAAGTTATGTCTCACATATCACTTTCTGAATCTTGGTAGCCCACTCTACTATCAACTAGGAATGCAGAGCAGGGGCAGGGCAACTGACAATATGACAGAAAAGATGCATGGGAGGCCAGTACCACAATGAATACCAGAAAACATCAGAACAGGAATAAGGTGAGGAGCACATGGGACAATTCAATTTCACAGCAGTGGGGTCGGGGTGGTCAGTGGCCCAAAATATCAGAACATTTTAGCACATTTTATCCACAGGTCAGTACGAGTACTGTAATTTAAGTCTTATCAAAAAAGGAACTCTGCCTAGCAAAAGATGAGAGCTTAATCTATCCCAGAAGAACCTAAGAGAAGCACTGAGCCCTTCTATTCTCTGGGTTGTGGTGCTTCTAGTCTTTTTGAATGCCTGGGCAGGGCATTCAAAAACAGTAGCAGTAGCCAAGGGCAGCTGGCCCCCCTGATGCAGTACTGGCACTTTCCCCTCTCTGCAGAATTATCATTGACTTCTCTATAAGTCATATCAAAATACGGAATATGCCTAATAGCAGACAGCCAAAGGGAAAGTTGGTGGCGCTTACTTGTGGGTTTTTTTCCAGTGCACTGATTAGAATGAATACCATAGTAAAATAATAACTGCTGGTAACATAAATAAAGTCATTACCTCGGCATGGATAACTGGACTTTATAAAATGTGTTTCTTTCTAGAGTATATAATCATATAGTAGTAAACAATGTGACACCCAGGGAGGAATATACTTATATAGGAATGTGTTTAAGCATCATAAAGCCTGGACAAGAAGACAGGATTATATAAATGTATAATAATGTTTGTTTAATAAATGCCTGAAATTCCTTCTTCCCCATGATTAAGATATGCTTAAGGGTCATGTTGGTATTAATTTGCCTACTGGACAATACTGCTGTTTACAAATGTGAGCACACAGGTAATATGGCCCCTTCTACACTGCCACATAAAATCCTGATTATCTGCTTTGAACTGGATTATATAGCAGGGTAGACTCATATAATCCAAAGCAGATAATGTGGATCATCTGCTTTAATAATCTGGTTTATATGGCAGCATAGAAGGGGCTTATATAGTAAGCAAGAAGGAATGGCTGCTATACAGGTTGGTAGACAAATGGTGAAGAGAGAACCTTGAATTCCTCAGTAAAGAGATTTGGGGAAGGAACCACCTGTTTTATCTTACCGCTAACCGGACTGCCATCATTCCATAAGAAATGAAGGTGTTAATTTATGGCTAGTGGAATGTACTAATCACTAGTGAGCTATTACAATGATATATTCTTCCTGACACATGTAGCTGCCAGCAGTATATAACAGTGCTTATATTCAACCATTGAGGTAATTTGCCTTGTGACAGGCAGAAAAACTACTCCTAAATCTTTTATTAGTTATACTTTTTTCTCTCACACACATGCTCATTCTAAAAATTTACCCCCTCTCTTCCTCCTCCTCCTCCGGACATTTGCTTTAAACAACCAGTTTCTATTGTAATCAGGAGGTTTTTTTAAAAAAAGAACCATCTTAATCAGAATTTTATCTCCTAGGAAAATATTTTGTTGCATGCTTATCATCAAGGGGTTACCAAGGGTTCCTGCAGCTCCATCTCAAACCATTACTTTTCCCATTGCCTTTCTTTTGAGCCGTAAAATTTGAAATGTGAAATACAAGATGCCGACTTACACAGGTGAGATTGTTCACCACATCTTGGAGCCAAGGGATTCTTGGCCTTTGAAGAACATATTGCAGCAAATCTTTGAGGTCTACCGGAGACAGATAATGATCCTTTCAGCTTCCTAAACCAAGCCAAGATAAATTGTTTATGCTATGCATTCACCCTTTTCCGGCGTCACATGAAACAAGTTAGAATATTTTGATTGCAGCTTCGAAGGCTCATTTCAAAAACTTTCTTTAAATTGTAATAATAACAACAGCAATCAAGGTAGATGATCTCTCACTGAACTATGACCCAAAGGGCTGCTAAAAATTAGGCACTGGCTACATTCACTCTATACGTTCTAATTTGCTGTATCATGTTTTCCCCACAAATGTTTCACATTCAGTTTTGTCACTTCCACACAGTGTTACAAGCACTCACCTGGTCATAGATCCTCAGATGTTCCTCCTAAGCAAAAATATTTACAATTGTATTGAAGTCCAAATTGGGTTGCATTCAACTGGTACTGAAGTGGATGAGATCACATTAGTGTTATAGGATGAAGGCTTTCCTATCACCTGGTTTACTCCTGCAGAATTCTGGGAAATGTGGTTTAGGGGATCTGTGGACTTCTCTAGCTGAGAATTTCAAAGGTCCTACCCTAAACTACATCTCCCAGAATTCTGCAGGAGCAAACTGGGCAATATGAAAATGAAAGCCTATAACACTAATGTGATCTCGAGAGAGGTCTTTGACTTGGCAAAGGATTCCAGCTGCATCATGTTAAGGAAGGCAATGTTGGTGATTCCCCTCCCTCTTTGCAGTACCTTTGCACCCCACTAATCTGTTCAACAGTGTGGGAAGTGGCATGTGGGATGGCTCAGAGAAGGAGAAATTGCCTCCCCAGATATATCCTCCCTTGCCATTCTGCTGAAAGAGCCGTCATTAGGTCAAAAAATATCAGTCAAAATGGACTTTGGTTGGATCCAACACAATGTTCTTAATAAGGAAATATGGAACATAGCATATGTTATTTTCATCATAGATGTATTGAGACCAGAGCCAAGCTTTTTAGCTATAACGGTCTCCATATAAAATAGGAACTAGAGTGATATGCAGATGAGCCATTGCTAGCCTCTAGTTGAAATGCTCATAGCCCTGTCAGTGTGACTCCACAAGTTAGGACCTCATCACTTGGGATCTGGGCTCTATCCTAGGATGCTTATATCATGGAATGCTAGCAGCTGAATTTTAGCTCACCCCTGCTTTCATCAATAAATTAATTATTTGTGTTTCCTTTGCTGAATATTTGCAAGCTCTGCATCAAAAGATGTCATTATCAGTGCCCTTATAAAGGTGACAGATTAATATCTCAATATTTGCAGGGTTTTTTTCTGTCCCTTTCATTTAATCAGTACTTATTCACAGATGAAATAAAAGCATTTTCCTTCTGGTAACACATGTGTAACAGCACTTCATCTCTTGGAAGCTAAATATGCCCCCTGTTGCTCCACAAACCTTCTCAGGCTCTTGCTAACCTAAAACAAAGAGCTCCTATTTGCTCAAGAGGCACTACCAGGGTCAGCGGGAGGTTAGAAGTTATCTCTATCTCAAGGTCAAACTCTATCTAAAGGGCTAACCCAGCTTTATAGATCAGGTTGCAAAGTTTGCTGCAAATGGTCACTGAAATTAAGTCATTTTCAATAGGGAACCCACTAACAACAGAAGCCTTGATATGAATGAAGTTGCTATACCACTCCTAGGCCTACTTGATTTTTATCATCAATCTTATGGGACACATTTGGAGGTACATGACTGCTGGGCAGCATGATACATTTCAAGTTATAGGAATGACTGGACTGCCTAAAATCATTGGTCCATATAGCTACATATTTGAAGGTGTGTGCCTTCAAGTAATTTCTGACGTATGGAAATTCTAAGGGATACCTATTATACGGTTCATTTGGCAAGATTTGTTTCAGAAGGGGGTGAAAATCAGACAGTGTAACTTGCCTAAGGTGGCCCAATGAATATCCATACTAAGCAGAACCACTGTACCCCATTGGATCTCATAGGATATAGCAGTGGTTCTCAACCTGTGGGTCCTCAGATGTTTTGGCTTCAACTCCCAGAAATCCTAAAAGCTGGTAAACTGGTTGAGATTTCTGGGAGTTGTAGGCCAAAACACCTGGGGGCCCACAGGTTGAGAACCACTAGGATATAGGCTCAAAAAAACCCCAAAAACAAAGCAGGTTTGCTCCAATAAACTTTGCTCCAATTATAGAAATTTCCACATGCATAAAAACTGCTCTTCTTTATTGCTAACTCAATAACTATAGCAGTTCTAGACAAAGTGGATATCAGTGAAGACGTGTCACTTCTAATTATCTAATTCATAATTACAAAATTATCTTCAATAATTATAAGTCATTTCTATTACTAGTTATCAGCATTTTTATGATTAAAAAGAAGTCTGTGGGGATATAATTTACTAATGGTACAAGCATATATAGTTCTACTTACAATCAGGTTCCACAGTGTTCAATGGGACTTGTTCGCAGGTAAGCATTATAGGATTGCAACCTAGCCATTGCACAGAGAGAATAATGAGCTGGGTAGCAAGAAAGCAACACTGATGGTGGACTGTCTCTGTCTAGTCTTCTCAGCAACTTAATTAACCTTGCACTAAAACAAATTAACCTCAATTGAAGTCCAATTCAAACACTCTGCAGCTAGTTTGTGAGTCACAGACCTGTCACTCTAAAAGCTGCTATATTAGTGGTAGTAGGACATTAGGTATAGGCCATAAAACAATCTTACAGAGTAGCCCCAGGAGAACCATTGAGAGCTACAATGGCAGGGATTGTTGAGAGTGGGTGTTGGTACCCTAAGAAATGTGTTGCAACCCTTATCTCATTAATCCTTATTCATACTTTACAGACAGGAAACTGCAAGCTGGAACTTAGCCAGCCTCAAATGATTTCATGGTTCAGACTCTGAGTGAAGAAAACTTCAAATGCTATCATCTCATATCAATAGTGCATGATAATCTACCAGGAGTCTTCCTGTGGTCAAACACTGTTCTGAAAAAAGGTATTAAAACTTTTCCAACCATTTAGACCAACGAAGTGCCTTGTGAAACTCCAAGGGCTTCAGGTCATTTCTTGGTGGGGAGAAAAGAAATACTTTTCTTTCTGCTGAGAGCCCATTCCTTCATGGAAGCCAATAGGAACTGGCAAAAAAAACTTTAGTCTATAACATGCTCAAAGACTATTTGTTCTCTCCCCCACTCCCTATCCCCTCAGAGATCATTCCTGTGTGTGTGTGTGGGGGGGGGGGGGGGGGAGGGAGGAGATTTATACCTCGCCATTCTTCCAACACCATCATCTAAGCTGGTTCAGAATCAGTTTAACTAAAACTCTACAGGTGGTGAAAACCACAAAAATTGAAAATTGAACACTAAACCACACTAGAATTCAAAACATCGAAACAACCCCTTTAATGCGGGACTTCCTGCAACAAAAAGGAGGCTGTCTAGATGACTTCAGTGAAAAACACGAAAACACGGAAAACCCTGGTTGGTGGATAATTAATTTGATAGAGTGTTTATTCTGCGCCTTCCAGAAATTAGCCCGGAAAACCACGAGGACACTTACCTCCTCCCCAAAAGCCCCCCAAACCCCTTTAAAAAGTAAAAGAACTTACTGTGCCTCCATTACAGTGGTCCTGCAGCTCTCCTGGCGTGTAGGGGGGAATCATCATTCCTACATGCCAGGAGAGCTGCAGGACCACTGTAATGGATGCATGGTAAGTTATTTTACTTTTTAAAGGAGTTTGGGGGGGCTTTTGGGGAGGGGGTTACATCTGGACACCCACCCCAGAAAGCATGGGCTTTTTAAATGTGAATGTTCCCAGGATAAATGCCTGTCTGGAAGCGCCCTAAAAAAAACCATGGGCAGAAAAGTACAGAATCAAACCATGGCAATCTTCTTTCTCCTCAAGCAGTACCCAAAGCCATTCTGTCAAAATAAATGTTGTAGGGAGTCCAAGCAAAAAGTGGTCAAGGCCAGGTACACTAGGGGCACTTCCACACAGTGATATAACTCAGAATATCAAGGCAGAAAATTCCACAATATCTGCTTTGAACTGGGTTATATGGGTCCACAGTGCCATATATTCTAGTTCAAAGCAGATAATGTAGATTTTATACAGCTGTGCATAGAGGCCTAAGTTCAAGGGCAGCAAATCAATGCTGGAGGAGCCCACTGCTCTTTCCACAGTGGCTTTGAATTGAATGGGGGCTCTGGGGTTCAGCCCTGGGAGAAGACCAATTCTACTTGGAGCAGCTTTGGAAGCAGTGTCCATAAAGCCCAGAGTAGGTCTGTTGACTGCTCTTTTACCTAGGTCATCCCCCTTTTCTCGCCCATTTCTTGATGCCTCCTTTTTTATTCCATGTTCCTCACACTTCCTGCCCACCTAGTGTGCTTCTGAGACAAAGAAAGATGTTTCTTTGCCAAGGTCAAAAGGTTGACCATTAACAAAAAGCATTTGAAATGAAGCCAAGAGACACGTATACAACACTCAGAAATTCTATAGCTGTCCTTTTGAAAAATAAATGTATGAATAATTTCTTGTTTAAAATGCCTGGGAGAGGGGACCAAAATGTGGCTATGTGGTGTCCCCCCAAATACTCTTAAGCGTTATTGGGTGGAATTTTGTGCACTTCCCACAAAATCCAAAATAATCTGACTTTTAAAAAGATTGCCAGGGGCTTGGAGGCTTCAAAATAGCTTTGGGCTAAACTATTGCTTTTTTTTTTGTTCCACTCCACTCCAACATTATTGTTGCTGTTGTGAATTCCCACCCTTTTCAAAAAATAGGAACTATAGGCAGCATACAATTTAAAAACAAAAAACCTGCTAAAATCATACAAAATAGGATTAAACTTTTGATATTCAAAGAACCATTCAGTTATAGCCATATGAATACCATGCTATCTTAGGACCTCGTCACATTGAAGTCTCTAAGCAGATATTGACAGGTCTGTAGCTGGAGGGGGGGGGGTGTGTGTTAGGGTTCAACCCCCCCCCCCCCGAAATTTTCAAAACCCTCCCCAAAATTTTTTTCTGGCTATGGCCCTGACTACTACTACTACTACTGTATTTCTTAGATGGGAAAAGTCAAAAATAAACCACAACAAATATCAATAGCTCTTTCCCCTGGAATCATTCATCATCTATCCAGATTATATATGTTTACAGGGTTTTTTCCGTTTTTTTTTTCAAAACAAGCAAGCATCAGATATGGAAATGCCTGCCTGTTACAGTGAAATATGCCATAAATTCTTCTGAAACCAGGGAATTCAGACAAGATTTAACAGCAGATATGATCCCAAAAGCTCACTTAACATCAGCTCCAGAAACATTACACTAATGTGTTCTAAAATATGATTTACAATCTGAGATCAGAAAATGAGAGAAAGATGGGGAAATGCTCACAAGGCATGAGATATGTGTTGCAGAAAGCAGTAGTATTCTCCTTCCCAAGGGATGTACACCAATATGAAAGAATAACACTGCCTGTCAAAGACACCAGCCGTTTATAGTAAGAGTCAAGGCAAAGGGACACAGCTCTCTGTTCTTTATCTATTTATCTATGGAGGCAATAGGGTGACTAGTTTGAGGAATGAGGGGACCGAATCTGTATACAAGGATCAGCATAAGCCTAGTCCCCATCAACCCATATGCTCCAGCTCCTCAGCCTCCAGAGCTTGGTTCTTTTGCCAATCTGGGAGGTTCCATCAAATGGTGTTGTCCTACAATATTGTGATGTCTCATGGGCCTTGTAGTCCCGTTCCTAGTGCTATTGTGGCAGATGAGGAGGAAAACTTGGGATTTCCACCAGTTCAGCTTGAATCGGAGTCTCGCCACCTGGAGGATGTTTGTCCTCAGGAAGTTAATCAAACAAGCCTTGGGCAGAATTCTCCCCCGTTTTCCCGAAAGGACAATTATAATAGAGATAGAGGAGTCAGGGAGGCAAATCGCCGGAGTCTCAGAATCGCTGCCAGACAATTAGCTGATTAGGTCTGCTTCCCTTGGGAAATTCTAAGGAGTCATGCATCTGGACAGAGTTGGGTTTCACTTCTTGTTCTCCAGGGAAAGTGTTCTGTTGGCGGGAAAACAAGATCCTATATAGGGGTTTTGCCGCAAGGGGAACCTTGCGGAGTCAATTGTTCAGCTTGAGGAGAGAGATCGTGTGTGGACTTCGTACCCCAGTTCCCTGTTTCCCGGATCGAGTTTTCAGCCTTGCCTTGTTTCACGGATCAAGTTTCCAGCCTAGCCTTGTTTCACGGACTTCTCTGGACTCAGTTCATGTTTCATGTTTGTCTCGTTTCAAGTTTGATCTAGCCAAGATTCAAGCCTATTTTCCAGCCTTGTTGTCAAGCTACCTTGGACTTTAAGGACCCTGTCATTCCCCACACCATTGCTTGGCAAGGTGTGTGTTTCGGTCAAGTGGATTATAACTTTGGACTTTAATATCTTATATTGGACAATACATTTCTGGACTATATTTGACCTCATCTGAAAGGTCTGCTTCTGAACTATATTCTTCACTTGTTTTTATTGACTTTATATATTTCTTTAATAAAGATATTAGATAGATTCTGGTCTCTGCGCATGGTTATTGGTGCTCTGCAGCCTGGGTCCTGACAAATATCCACTATGTGACTTGTTTTTCCTTTGGAAGTCAGAGGCCAATATCTTGAACACCAGGTGCTAAGAGGTCATAATATGTTAATATCTTCCACCTTACATTGAAGCGTGTTAATTCTTCCTTTAGTTCATTGCCTTAGGATCCATGTTCAAGAAGAACACAAACATTTCCAGCTATCTATCATATTGTGAGGAGTTTAAGGGACTCAGACTGCTCAAACTACAGTATCTTATGGATACTTATTTCCCTTAGCAGGACCTTGAGCAAGAGTTCAACATATGTCATGCTATGTCCAGAACATATCACAGCATATATATTCAACTTAATTGTCAAGCCTGGGAGGAAAGAGATCTTAAAATATCAATAGAGACATGCTGTTGCATCTTTAAGGAACTGCCAAAAATTACACTATACCATAACATAAGTTATGAACAAGATAGGTTCTGTAGGTTTGTTATTAAGTTAAATATTTATGTAAGTTGGAACAGGTACATTTTTAAGTATAACTCCAGCCATATATAGGGGGGAAGCAGGAATCATTTCTAAAGTGTTTCTAAAATACCATAAGGTCTGTATATACCCTGTTATTTTGAACAATATAACAAAATCTTTCTTACTTTTTCTTTATGTAATTGTGCAAGTGGGGTCACTTCTGGGGCTCCTTTCTCCCACATTTTTAGAGATATTGGGATAAAACTTTCTACAGTTATAGAACATATTTACCACTGTTACCTGCTCTCCCCCCCCCCCCCCCCAACAAGGTTCAGAATGTTTCATCCATCCACTGATTTTTTAGAATTAAAAAAATTATGAAGAATTAAAAAAAAACTACAAGAGCTATCTCCTTGAATTTCTGTTTTCAATGATGCAACATAACTAGGGTATCATTCCTCCCAAGTTTCAGAAAAAAATTGCACATCCATTGATTTTTAGGGAATTTTAACCAACATAAACTTAACAGTACTATTTCACTGGAGGACCCCAGAGGCAATCCAGTCCAACCCTCTTCTGTCTGGAAAATCACAGTCAAAGCACCCTCAACAGATGCACATCCAGACTTTGAAATAATAAATAGGAGTAGGTAAACTTTGGTGTCACTGCCTCTCAACTTTGTCTACTTCACTCCTAACAATCAATTTTATCTTGAAATCCCTTTAGAGAATGAACACTGGTTTTCTTACACAAAAACTTTCAGGAAGAAGGAGGAGGCACACGGCAGTAAGCAGAATTCTGGGAATTCTGTGGCAGATAATACAACTACATTTCTCAGAATTCTGCTAGCTTCAGAATACTGGGGCTGCCCTTGAAAAAGCCTCAATGTTATGGTCTCTGCCTGTCTCTCTCCCTCTCTCTGGGTTGGGCATGTGCCGGAGGGGCTTCTTCCTTGCCTGGCCATCCAGCCAGGCATCCCTCCTTGGTGCCCACATACCTGTGTTATTCTTTAATGTGCTCTATACTCCTTAATAGGGGCTTCTGGTGGCACAGTGTGTTAAAGCGCTGAGCTGCTGAACTTGCAGACCAAAAGGTCCCAGGTTCAAATCCTGGGAGCGGAATGAGTGCTCGCTGTTAGCCCCAGCTCCTGCCAACCTGGCAGTTCGAAAACATGGAAATGTGAGTAGATCAATAGATACCGCTTGGCGGGAAGGTAACGGCGATCCATGCAGTCATGCCGGCCACATGACCTGGAGATGTCTATGGACAACGCTGGCTCTTCGGCTTAGAAATGGAGATGAGCACCAACCCCCAGAGTTGGTCACGACTGGACTTAACGTCAGGGGAAAACCTTTACCTTTACCTTTATACTCCTTAATCTGCACTGCAGAATGCATCAGCAGTGGCGACCACAGTTTTGAGTTAGCTTGGAGCGTCATTAAATAGTCAGTTTAGACAAGCCTTTTGTCACCCATTGTCCATCCTTAAAACTGCTATTCCCACAAGTTTTGCATATCTATGGCTATCTACATATACAGTCTGCCTATAAAAGTCTGTTGCATGGCAATTCATTCCATGCATCTGAGAAAGTAGGCTTAAACTGTGAAATCCTATGCTACTTTCATTCTCTCAGTCAGTCTCTAAGCTGCTGCAAGACCCCTTCATGTACAGATATTCCAGACTAACACGGCTGTGTCTTTGAATCCTACATATATCTCTGCTTATTCTGTAAAGTCAACTATCATGTTAAGTAATGCCTTTTGAATACCCTGAAGTTGAATATTGAATATCCAAGTGTAGGCTTTTAGAATATTGTTATAAATCTTGCATGCTGCCACCACCATCATTCTAAATCTCCAACCCCAACTAAAGACTGAAATTGTACATTGAGATATAGATTAGATAGGTTTTTTAAAAAAAGAGCTTTAAACCACTTGTGAAATCATTTTCAAGGTTGAGAACTCCTGGTCAGAAAACATGCTTTTGTTTCAGAGATATATCTCATTTTAATATATTCCACATTATTAGATTATACAAATAAGGAGTATATAACATATTTTGTCACGCACCAAGCATCTAAAATAATGTGTCAACTCAACAATTTTCACCTATCTATGTGCATATTTTTCAAAACCTCACCCTAATTAAAATATACTGCCAAATGAACACTTACTCAGCTAAATGCTTCTGTTTCCAATCTATGTCCATTATGTGCTAATTGAATACAATAAATAGAGATAAGTACATTCTAACAAGTTGATAATGTGTCACTGTCCAATTCGTCTGACAGTAGGCTTTGAAATATTTTCTGTCTTTATAGCCATATTCATCATCACCTTTCATGCCAAGGTTTTTCAAAATGCATGGAGTTTTTAATGAGCTTGCAGTCCAAAATAAGAAGAGAAAAAACTATGCCCAGTGCATAGCCCTATAATGATTTCCTAATTAGCTTTATCCTTCTGCCTTGTATGATTTATGGATTTAATTGACATAAAGCTTTGTTTATTTGCTTGTTGAAAGTGTTGCTGTCCTTGAATTTAAATATGCAATGAATCTAAATGTGCAATGAAAGGGTGTAATCAGAACACAGTAAAACATATTCCATTTACTTCTGATATAAATGCTGGAAATCTAAGGGCTTTTTAATTGCTTATGTTTCTCACATCTAAGGTTTTACTGATGCCTTTTTTACCCAAGGTGGAATATAAACACAATGTGTTTCCAATGTGACATCTGCAGCTGTGCTATACATTTGGATAAATGCAGCCCACTAAAAATTCAGTTGCTTATAGAGCTTTACACATAAAATGAGACATTCAGACCTTAAACATATGACAAAAATATATATCAGGATGAAAAGACTTTTTTAAAAAAAAAATGAGTATACTAAAAGCAAAAGGAAACTGTGTTATCTAAAGGAACTAAAGGAGGCTATGGAAGCATGGAAACATTAAGAAAAGCTGGATCTCAAGGGTACATGAATCTCCTATAATATTTTAACCAAAAAAAAAAACAGTTTTGGATGTACATTTTGATCTGATTTGTAATGCAAAAGCAGAACAAAAAAGAAACAAATGAATGTCTGGAGGAGGTACTGGGCTAGATGAGGGGGGGGGGGGGGGTGGAATTGAAACTGAATCCAGACAAGACAGAGGTGCTTTCTATAATAATAATAATAATATAAAAAAAACTTTATTTATACCCCGCCACCATCTCCCCAACGGGGACTCGGGGCGGCTAACATGGGGCCATGCCCAGAGCAATACAATATAACAAAATATAAAACAACATAACATAGCACCATTAAAAATACAATAAATGCATCAACATCAAGAAATCAAAAAAACAGTAAAACAAGGGCAGGCCACGTGAACACAAAGATAAAACCTGGGGTGAGAGGGACATAGGGGTACTCCACTGCGGGCAGGGACATATGGAAGTGGGGTAATCTAGAGGATAGATGTTCGGGGTGGGAGTAACACAGAAATAACAGAAGTTACTCACCAAAGGCACAGCGGAAGAGCCATGTTTTCAAGTCTTTCCTAAAAGCTAACAGCGTGGGAGCTTGCCTAATTTCAGTAGGTAGTGAGTTCCACAATCGGGGGGCCACAGCAGAAAAGGCCCTCTCCCTTGTACTCACAAGGCGGGCCTGGGATAAAGACAGTGGTGCTAAAAGGGCCTCCCCGGATGATCGTAAAGATCGGGCAGGTTTATGAAAGGAAATACGGTCACGGAGGTAGGTGGGTCCCAAACCGTTTAGGGCTTTATAGATGATAGTCTGCACCTTGAATTGGGACCAGAAAATGAACGGCAGCCAGTGGAGCTCCTTAAACAGGGGAGTGGATCTCTCCCTGTAACTCGCCCCCGTTATTAATCTGGCTGCCGAGGGTTGGACCAATTGTAATTTCCGGGCCGTCTTCAAGGGAAGCCCCACGTAGAGCGCATTACAGTAGTCCAGTCTAGAGGTAACTAAGGCATGGACCACCGTGGTCAAATCAGACTTCACGAGGTATCGTCGCAGTTGGCACACAAGTTTGAGTTGTGCGAAAGCCCTCCCGGCCACCGCCGTCACCTGTGCTTCAAGCGTCAACGCTGAATCCAGGAGGACCCCCAAACTGCGGACCTGTGATTTCAGGGGGAGTGCGACCCCGTCCAGCACAGGTTGCCACCCAATACCCCGATCCGACGCATGATTGACCAGGAGGGCCTCTGTCTTGTTAGGATTGATCCTCAGCTTGTTCCTCCTCATCCAGTCCGCCACAGCGGCCAGGCACTGGTTCAGCACCTGAGGGGCTTCCTTGGAGTCAGGTGGAAAGGAATAGTGGATTTGTGTGTCATCTGCGTAGAGATGGCAACGCCCTCCAAAACTCCGGATGACCTCTCCCAGCGGTTTCATGTAGATGTTAAATAGCATGGGGGATAAAATAGACCCCTGCGGAACCCCACAGGTCAATGGCCAGGGGTCCGAGAAGGTGTCCCCCAGCTTCACCATCTGGGAACGACCCTCCAGGAAGGACTGGAGCCACAGCAGAACCGTGCCCCCGAGCCCCATCCCGGAGAGCCTCCCCAGAAGGATACCATGGTCGATGGTATCGAAAGCCGCTGAGATATCCAGGAGAACCAGCAGGGTCACACTCCCCCTGTCCAGCTCCCTGCGGAGGTCATCCACCAAGGCGACCAAAGCCGTCTCAGTACTGTGCCCAGGCCTGAAGCCAGACTGCGAGCGGTCCAGAAAATCAGTGTCATTGAGGAACTCCTGGAGCTGCGTGGCAACCACCCGCTCCAGAACCTTGCCCAAAAATGGGAGGTTGGAGATTGGTCTGTAATTGTCACAAACCGATGGGTCTAGCGAGGTCTTTTTTAGTAACGGTTTTACCACCGCTTGCTTAAAACAGGATGGAAATGACCCTTGACCCAAGGAGGCATTTATTATAGCCACAAACCACTCCAACAACCCATCTTTGGCCAGTTTAACCAGCCAAGAGGGACAAGGATCCAGAGCACAAGTGGTCGCCCTCACAGACCCAAGAATCCCCTCCACGTCATCAGGGAGAACAAGCCGGAAAGAATCCCATAAGATCGAACCGACAGGTGCCTCGGTTACCTCCGCTGAAACCACAGTCAAGCTGGAGTCCAACTCATGACGTATCTGAGCAACTTTGCCTGCGAAGTGGTGTGCGAAATCGCTACACCGAGTCGCCAAGTCATCGGGAAGCTCCTGGGCCTCAGGAGGCCGCAGGAGCTCCCCAACAACTCGGAACAACTCCGATGGCCTATTGGCTGCAGACGCTATGCGGGCAGTCGTGAAAGCTTTCCTGGCTGCTCGCAGAGCCACGGAGTAAGCCTTAATAGCGGCTTTAGCCCGTGCTTGGTCGGACACATCCTGAGATTTTCTCCAGATGCACTCTAGTCCCCTCCTTGTACGCTTCATCACGGCCAGCTCCTCAGTGAACCAAGGGGTTGACGTGACTCTACGCAGCGAGAGGGGACGTTCGGGAGCGATCGTGTCAAGTGCCCTAGCCAGCTCACTATTATAGCAATCAGCCAGGACATCGACAGGATCGCCAGTCTCCAGAACAGGAAGATCCCCAAGAGACCTCAGGAGTCCATCTGGATCCATCAGCCTCCTGGGGCGGACCATCTTAATGGGTCCACCACCCCTGCGGAGGTTAGAAGACACGGCGAAACTTAAACAGATCAGATGATGGTCAGACCATGACAATGGAAGGATGTTTTGTTCTTCCACTCTGACTGTCCCACCGTCCACAATGAAGACAAGGTCCAACGTGTGTCCCGCCTGATGTGTGGGCCTAGATATAACTTGAGTCAGCCCCATGGTTGTCATGGCAACCATGAAATCCTGAGCTGCACCTGTTAATGTGGTCTCGGCATGGATGTTAAAGTCTCCCAAAACTATGAGTTGTTGGGAGACCAAGGCCGCATTAGAGACCACTTCTGCTAGCTCAGACAGGGAGACTGCTGGGTCGCGGGGTGGACGGTACACCAACAGAATCCCCAAGCTGTCTCGGGCTCCCACCTTCAGCAGGACACATTCAAACCTCATAGATTGTGGAACGGTGCATCTGATCAGGGCGATGGACTGCCGGAAGATCACCGCAACTCCTCCTCCCCGCCCCTCAACCCTGGCCTGCTGACGGACCCCGAAACCCGGTGGACACAGCTGGGTGAGATTCACCCCACCCGGTTCATCCAACCATGTCTCGGTAATACATGCGAGATCCGCCCCCTCATCCAGGATCAAATCCTGTATGATAGCTGTCTTACCATTACTTTCTATCAAGAGATGGAGGTGTTTCAACGGGTTCTGGATGGAATTACACTCCTCCTGAAAGACTCTGTTTGCAACTTGGAAGTGTTCCCGGATCTGTCTCTTCAAATGTCAGCCCAGGTAGATGTGGTGGTCAGGAGTGCTTGCTACCAGCTTCAACAGATACTCCAGCATCACTCATTCCTAGAATAGCAGGACCTAAAGGTGGTAGTGTATCATCAACAGTTAACCTCAAGTTTGGCCTTCTGCAGTGCTCTTTACATTGGGCTACCTTTGTACCAAGTTCGGAAATTCCAATTAATTCAAAACATAGCAGCCAGACTGGTTAGAGGAACATCTAAAAGTGAGCATATCACCCCTATACTATAGTCACTCCACTGGTTGCCAATTAGTTTCTGGGCAAATTACAAAATATTGGTTTTGAGCTTTAAAGTCCTATGATGCTTGAGTCCAGGTAATTTACAAGACTGCCTTCTTCTGTAAAATCTGCTCCACACACCTGGGTCCTCTCGGGGTCAGTTACTCCAGTCTGCCAGAACCCAACTGGCAACTGTCACTCAGAGGACCTTTTCATCCCCCCCCCCCCCCAAAAAAAACTGTTAAATGACCTGCCAGAAGAATTTTAAAAAAACATCTAAAGACCTATCTCTTCCAGCATGCGTACCAAGTCAGTTTTCACTATGACTTTTAAATCACATTATATACTGATTGTGTTTTAACTTTTGTCTCAAGTGTTTTAGTATATGCATCTTTTAATAAATGATTTAATGATTGCATTTTAACTATGTTTTAATATGTGATTTTATAGATGTATTTAACTATGTTGTGCTCAAGCTTAATGGGGAGACAGGTAATAATGTTGTTGTTTTTAAAGTATAGAGTGAGTAAAACTTGAATGAGTTTGTTTAATGTCACAAATTGAGATTCTGATATATTTTCATAATTTAAATACTGGAGTTTGTCAAAATCTTATATATTTATGAAGCTATATGCAGCCACTGATACCAAATTGAAATACTGCATAGCAACTGAGTAGGCTCCACTTTGCACCGGGATTGATTATCACTGCTTGTCTTTGAAACCTTCTGTATTTTACTTTGGTGCTTGAATTGCTTTTCTTCTTCAGCCCATTGTCTATCATTCTGGAAGATGGGCAAATTCTATCTGTACACAGAGGATTTAGCTAGGGGTCACATATCCTGAACTCTGGCTTAACCATTAAGTCATGCCTTCAGAAAATGCAGTGGTTCTTCATAAATTACCCAGCATGCCACCTCCAGCACAAGCTCTTAAACTGTAATTTAAAGGCTTGTCCAAAGAGCAAGAAAGGCAGATATTAGAGAGTAATTCATCCAAACAAACTGCCACCACTCAGAGCTTGAGGTTAAAGTGAACTCGGAAAATATACAGCTGCATTTGCCATTTTGAACAAAGGCTTCCAAAATGGCTGGCCACTGTTACACTTTACACCTATGAAATATTAGAGCCTCTTAAATGCATGGGAGCACCCAAAAAGGTAAAGTTAAATGTGTCTGTTTCGTCTCCAAGGAAGCCTATAATCTAAATTTCAATGTTAAGGTGAAATAAGAGAGGGAGTTGTACAGGAAGGGAGAGGGAGAAACTAAAATACAAAAAGAAGTTTAGGAAAAGCGAGGAATTAACATTGCCAATTACAATTACACCTATGCACATTCAAAAGGGACAAAGGGATTTCAGAGACTGTCAAATGAAATTTGTTATAACTGAATCAGGTTATTCTTAGCTTTTGCTTTTACTAAAGACATGGACCAATGAGATAAACAAAGAAATCTAAGGAAATCTCTTTTTTAAGATTTTAAGAATGAGAAATAAATCTCATTACAAAAAACCCCCCACTGGAGACAAAATCTTGTTCAAATGAGGAGTCTTCCTTTTTCTAAAAATTGTTCTATTTTCTCTTGAAACATGCCCTATGGAGACGGAAAAGATGAAAGGCTATGTATATTATTCAGAAGGAAGTCAATATCTGATAGGGTCAATGGCGCTAACTCCTAGGGTCTTGTCCTGGCAGTGGTGCGCTTGTCCTGACACAATGATGCCCTATGATTTGTTGTTCTATTATATTTTGTTATATTGTATTGTTCTGGGCATGGCCCCATGTAAGCCGCCCCGAGTCCCCGTTGGGGAGATGGTGGTGGGGTATAAATAAAGTTTATTATTATTATTATTATTATTATTATTATTATTATTATTATTATTATTAGCAGTGTTAGGATGGATTGTGGGACACTGGACAACTCTAAAGCTGCAACAAAAGAGAGATTCAGAGAATTTCCCCTACCATATACTGAAAGAACGCATGAGGATCACCCAAAAGCCACAAACCTACCCACAGTCATGTCCATAGACCTGCCTTGGAATCTCTCCTTGCATCTTCGGTCCATCCTGGGGCAAACGGAAATTATTCATTCATTGTATGTTAATATGCTACACTGTTTCCTTTCCAGCATGGTGCTGTGGTTTGAGCGTTGGGCTATGACTCTGGGAAACCAAGGTACCCTTCCCCAGTCAGCCATGGTACCCTTTGGGTGACCTTGGACAAATCACACACCCTAATTTCCAGAAAATCCTGTGATAGTTTTGCCCTAGGATTGACATTAATTGGAAACTATTTGAAGGTCAACAACAACACACCTCTTACTCAGCTACCATTCCACAAAGCCTTCCAAAGATTCCCTTAGCTCAACTCTGGATTCTGCAATGTTTTATTGAGATCAGCTGTTGATAATTCACGGATCTGGAGTGATGATCTTCTTAATACTTTATTGCTGGGCATTTTAGTTCTGAGCCATTTTGGGGTGTATTTTGCATTACTATTTTCTTATAACTAATGTAGGTTTTAACTGCTTCATATACAATATTTTCAAGAAGAAGGGAGAAACAGCTCTTGACCCTAAAAATAAATACAGATTTGTAAAGTTTCCAAGAGAAAACAAATGAAACAAGAGATTGATTTTCCAGTGGCACATTTCTCGTCACATTTTAAATTACAGGATGTGGTGTTACCTTGTTGTAGCATTTGTATCTAGATTGTACCTGCATCTACAGTGAGCTTTATATTAGTTTAATACTAAGTGAGCTTTATATTAGTTTAATTTAGAAATGATGGCTCAATCCTACAAGATTTGAAGATTGATGAGATATGCCATGTAGTGTATAAGAGCATGATGCAGAACTTTGAGCATTGGACTATGATTCTGGATACCAGGAATTGATTCCCTGCTTGGCCATGGACATCAACTGGGTGATCTTGGCTGAGTCACACACAGCCCCAGAAAACTCTGTGAGGGTTACCTTAAAGTTGCCAAATGTCAGAAACATCCTAAAAGCACATGGCAACAAACATTACATTATATGCAGCTGTGTCCTGGCAATGGATCCAGCACGTAGAGCATTGATTTTCAACCTGTGGAGCCCAGGTGTTTTGACCTACAATTCTCAGAAATCCCAGCCAGTTTACCGGCTGTTAGGATTTCTGGGAGTTGAAGGCCAAAACATCTGGGGACCCACAGGTTGAGAACCACTGATGTAGAGGATCATGAAGCATATACAGTAGAGTCTCACTTATCCAACATAAACGGGATGGCAGAACGTTGGATAAGCGAATATGTTGGATAATAAGGAGAGATTAAGGAAAAGCCTATTAAACATCAAATTAGGTTATGATTTTACAAATTAAGCACCAAAACATCATGTTATACAACAAATTTGACAGAAAAAGTAGTTCATTACACAGTAATGCTATGTAGTAATTACTGTATTTACGAATTTAACACCAAAATATCACAATGCATTGAAAATATTGACTACAAAAATGTGTTGGATAATCCAGAACGTTGGATAAGCGAGTGTTGGATAAGTGAGACTCTACTGTACTCCATTTTATACATAAATGAACGAAAGTCAGTGTGCAGTCTTCAGTCCAAAATCACAAAGAATAATTTATTTCAGTGGAAGAGACTATTAACCATGTGATTAACTGGTTTTCCCTTGGCATCAATGAGACTTTACCTTGCTTCAGTTTACCTCAAATATTTACTGGCCTCCAAACTGGATAGAGCTCTGTTACTCATAAGCAGGCTCAACTTTGTCCGTTGAATCCTCTGGGTCCATTTATCAGCAGAAATGTTCTTTGAAGAATGCAATAACAGTAGTTCATGATAACTGACCTTTAGATGGATTGAGTTGTATCTAAAAAGTACTTCTACACAATGCCAGCTCCTTGAATGAGGAGGAAGAAAACATAATTCAAGGTAAGAACCTGTCACTCAAGTAAACAGGACAAAAGGTGAAGGCGACATTCACTGGGATGCTTTGATCTATGAAGCTTGACCTTGCTAGTAGTGACCTTGGATGGCCAGGTGGAATTGTTTTCCAACAGTCACTGCCTATTAATTTGCTTCCAAGTGGGTGTGCTAGAGATTGTCATGTTAATTGTGGGATAATGTAAATATCCTGAAAGCAAGTGGCTTATCCTTTTGAATGAACAGACCCCATGCTGCTCTAAGTGCACCCTAAATGGGCACCTCTCCTCTTCTTTTTTCCATCAGAAAGCTGACTGTCATATAGTCAACTGAGTTCCAGGAATGCAAGGAAGGATTTGATAAGACCATCATCACCACCATCATCATCATCATCATCACTTTCACAAACACCATCACCATTATCACCAATACTACCTTTGTTATAATACACAGCTGTCATGAAATTTCCCCAACCGAGCAGAACTGTTGGTGTTTAATTTACTTGAACTAAAAGGTCACCCTCCTCCCATCTATCCTTCTAAAATTAATCAACCTAAGGCCAGAATAGTGGCCTAAGAGCTTGGATTATTTCCTTTTCTGCCTTTTTTTTAATCAAAAAGCTGAAGACATCAAAAATCAAAAACACCATTCTCCTAGCATCAAGCCAGCATGACTTCATGCTTTCTTACCTGCAATGCCATTTTGTGAAATGATACCAATAGCCACTCTGCGACTCATGACAGAGTGAAAAGTGCAGCTTTAACACACAAGCTGGGAAAGACACTTATGAAAATGACTTCTATGTTGGAACTGCAGCTGAGGGAGGATTTCCTCCTAGACTAAAGAGAAGAACTTTTTGTTGTTCTGCCTACCAGAGATTGGAAAGAATCATTTTTTAATAAAAAAAATTACATACTGTATGGCCAAGCACATTATAAGAATTGAAAGCCAACTTGTAACACCCCAAAATGATTCCTTTTGTACAATATTGGTGCCTCCTTTTCTTTCTCCTTCTCCTCATTATCATAATCATTTGTCATCATTTTTTACAGTATTATCACTATACATGCCACTTTAGAAGCAAATGAACAAGGCTTGAGGCCACATAGCTAAAAATATACAGAATACTATATATTATATAGTTATAATATTATATAAAATGCACATATAAAATATTATATAAAATGCACATATTAAGATGTATTTCTAAAACATACATATACACAGAACAAATTTTAAAATATAGTGAACACAAGACATGATTTTAAAATTCATAATTAAAATTGACTGGATGCATGACTCAATATGGCTAGTATAACTTAACTTTTATACAGAAAGGAATCATTCTCTTCCCAGAATAGAGCTTAGTTCACCTCAGGAGAACCTACAAAAAGAACCACTTCATGTACTCTCTCCAAGATGGGCTGAATCTACACCAATTATCTGCTTTGAACTGGATTATATGAGTCTCCACTGCAATATAATCTGGGATAAGAAAATAATCTGGGATCAAATCCCAGGATATAGGATAGTGTAGAAGGGGCCATAGTACCTCTTCTGGCCTTTTTGAATGCTTGGGTGGGAAATGGCAGTCATGGTGGCCAGGGGCAGTTGCTGCCTGAGGTAGCATTGGTGCTTTCTCTTCTCTACAGACAAACTCTTAACTTATCCATGGGCCTTATAAAAAACCATAATTTTGATCTCAAACTTCAGTTTCAGTACATGTGAAAACGATCTTTCAGTACATGTGAAAACGATCTTGAAGTCCTCGTGGACAACAAGTTAAACATGAGCCAACAATGTCATGCGGCGACTCAAAAGGCCAATGGGACTTTGACCTGCATCAATAGGAGTCTAGTGTTTAGATCCAGGGAAGCCATGCTACCCCTCTAGTCTGCTTTGGTCAGACAACACCTGAAATACTGTGTCCAGTTTTGGGCACTGCAATTGAAGGGAGATGTTTACAAGGTGGAAAGTGTCCAGAGGAGGGCAACTAAAATGATCAAGGGTCTGGAAAAGAAGCCTTATGAGGAATGGCTTAAAGAGCTAGGCATGTTTAGTCTGCAGAAAAGAAGGCTGAGAGGAGACATAATAGCCATGTATAAATATGTGAGGGGATGTCATAGGGAGGAGGGTGCAGGTTTGTTTTCTGCTGCCCTGGAGACTGGGATGTGGAATAATGGCTTCAAACTACAGGAAAGGAGATTACACCTGAACATTAGGAAGAACTTCCTCACTGTGAGGGCTGTTCGGCAGGGGAACTCTCTGCCACAGGGTGTGGTGAAGGCTCCTTCTTTAGAGGTTTTTAAGCAGAGGCTGGATGGCCATCTGTCAGGAGTGCTTTGAATGTGATTTTCTTGCTTCTTGGCAGGGGGTTGGACTGGATAGCCCACAAATTCTCTTCCAACTCTATGATTCTATTATTATATTTCACTACTCAGAGCAGGGGATGCTCCCTTTTTTAAAAACGGTTATTCTATCCACATTGACCCGTGAATAAGCCAACCCAGTTTTTTGCATTAATCTTTTATACTAAAATGTCTAGATTTATGCATGAGTACATACAGTACTTGAAGAACAATTCTACTAAATCTGCTTAAATGTAATGCTCATCTACAGCAGCAACAATTTATTTAATCCTATCTGTACTACAGGTTCATACTTTTCAATAATGGAATCACTGGCCAGCATTAGCTCTAACTATATTTGTGTGTGAACTTCTGTCCTTTCAGTTTTACAAGGCATATTTTACTATAAAGCTATTGTATCAGGACTATATGGTACCAAATTGTGGGTAATGTCATACCGTTTAAAAATAAGAATCTGACTGATACTGATACTTTTGTTTCTCATCATAAATGCTATAGGAATCAAAGCTAGTGAATGTGTGTAATATAAGAAAAGCAAAGCAAATCTGTCAGGTTCTCTTTTTGACTCAAGGTAAAGGTGATGGTTGCAACTGTTTTATTTTTTAAAGTTAAGATGTTATTCTACTTTCCCCTAAATAGTATTATTTAATAATGGCAACTAGGGTCGCCTAAGGTTGCTATAAGTTGGAAATGACTTCAAGGCACAGAACAACATGTGTTTTATTTTAACTTGTATATGCTTTTTAATGATTTTATGGTGGGTATAATATCAGTATATTGTTTTAATGTGATTTTAAATATGTTTAAAATTTTATTTCTCTTGCTCTAGCTGATTCTTTTTTTTGCTGAACCACTTTGTGTCCAGGAAAAAGGCAGCGTATAAAAATAAATATATAAAAAATAGGGAGGGGTTGCCTTTCCTGGTGGTTACATCTCTGTTTCAAATAGATGTCTTTTTTATTTGTGTGAATTTTTCAAAAACCTTGGACAAGTAGCAATGTCCAGGCAGGATATGATACACCCGCTTGCCACAGATACAAAATTGATATTTTCAATGGAAAATGCAAACCTAGTGATCTTTTCCCACTTCTGCTTAGTTCTTAAACCATTGGAAGATGATGTCTATAAATATGCGAGTCACCACATGAATGCAGAGGCAGCCCTGTCGTTGAGCTACATAAGACATAATATGTATACCCATATATAAGTAAATAAATGTTTTAAAAAAATACCCAAACTATGTAGGACGAGTTATGCATGGGTTGATCCTGGAATGTTCTATGCTTCCTAAAATTCTGGGCATTTGATGAGTATTAAAGCCACAGTGGCCATTTTTAGTAGGGGTTTACTGTATGAAGCTTGACAGGCTCTCGAAGCCTTGCAAGACTTGCAGAGAGACTACAGTAACACCCTATTAAAAGTGACTGCTGCTAATCACCACTATCTCAAGCCCCTAAACTGGCAAATATCCCATATCCTTTGGGTTTCCCATATTTCTGCTTGCTACCCCCACCCCCCAAAAGGAAGGAGGGTGGGCTGCTTTTTTCCCCCTCTAGTTTGGGTAAAGAAGGGAAATTGGGTGGAACTGCTGCTTCCCTGCATCACCATACCAAGAGGAGTTTTCCCCCCTTTGCCTCTAGTCACTGCCTTTGCTCTGGGTGCTTTTTTTTTTTTTTTTTTTTTTTTTGCTTGGGTGAACTGCTGGGGCCTTACTTTGAAGCTCAGGAATCCCAGTAACCAAAGTCACTTCAAGTTGAACAATCAAACAATATTTTATTTTCTCAAAGTCCCTGGCAGACTTGGCACAAATTGTTGAGGTTACAAATAGTCAACTTATAAAACCTTGCAGACTTTCCTTTCTTGCTTTTCCCCTTAGTTGCTGGGTTAATGTCTTCCAAAGGTGAAGAGATCCTGAGATCCTCTCTACCCTAGCCCTGAGCTGCTATATCAAAAAGAACAGGTATTTCTCTATCTAAGCTCAAAGCTAGCTTGGAGACAAAATAATTAGAGCTTCTTCCACAGGCAAAGAAATCCTGGAATATTCTTTGCCCCAGTGCTGAGTTGCTATCTTGGAAAGAGCAGGTCTTCCCCTATCTGAACTCAGTACCAGTTTTATAGGCAAGAGGTCAGTACTTATGATGGCTTGTCTGAGCTGGCCTGACTTGACCACACAAGCACATCTGAGTTCTTTTCTCTTCTGTCTAGAAGGCAAAAGGCTTCTCAAAATGGAGATTTCATCCCCAGGAAAAGGGGCGGTCTCCAGAACAAAAAGATACTTTGCAAGCTTTCAGCAGCAAAGACTTTGCGGAGCTGGCTACAAACTCTGCTAATGGTTAACTATCAGCATGCTGCAGAGTCTGCAGCAACCCTGGAAAAAATGCAAACAGGTGCTATTTCTTACAACTATGAAAAAATGCAAATAAAGCCCCTGGGAGACGAAACAATGAGGTTGAATGATACATAAATTAGTATGGCATTTCAGGTGGTGCCAGAATGAAGGGATGGAAATGAAGCAATGGAGGAACAAACAGTGAGACTTCACAATATTGTAGGCATAGCAGATGGGGAAGAAACGGAAGATAAAATTTAGCCTTTTTTTTACAGCAGAAAAAATGTCTTGGGTCAATACTGAATATTAGGGGTATGCAATTGTTTTGTTAGTTGTCATAAGTTGTATCAAATTTGTTAAATTAATATTTATGACACGATATCTGATGTGTGAGTATGGCCCGCACCAAAAACTTAACTATTGAAACTTACCCAATACTTTTTTGTTTGCATTTTGTAAATCTCGGAAGCCTCCCGAAGTCAGTTTTATTTTCAGTGCAAGGAAGCAAAGCAAAGCCCAAAAGGATGCTTTTCCTCTTTAAATTAATGGCCTCCTGCCATTAAGAGAGGGACGCAGCAGGGAGAAAGCAGAGTTTGCTGGGAAAGAGATTGAGAAAGCACAGAATTCTGGGAAATGTAGTTTGGAAAGGCAAGGAGCCCTATACTGGAGAATTCAAAAGGCCCTGCCCTAAACTACATTTCCCAGAATTCTGTTCAGCATCAGAAAGCCCCAATCAAGACAGGGGAGAGATTTGTTCCTCTGTAGCAGCAGCCAGTCAGAGTTCCAATGAATAGTTTAATCTGACTGATACCTCTACTAAGTAAATCTCTGTGCTGGGCTGGGAAGGTATCCTTAAATGGAAGTTTTATTGTTTAATATGAGAGACATTCAATTATATAGATATTGTGGCTTTAAAAAAGTTTTTGTCATTTTAAAAAAAATCCCTAAAATCAGTAGATATATGAATATTTCTGAAAATCGGGGGGGGGGGGATTATCCCTTAATATCTTGTGTCATTGTATAGAAAATTCAAGGAGATAGCGCTTCTAGTTTTTAAAAACACATTTATAAACATTTTGAAAATTTCCCAAAGTTTGTGGACAAGTGAAACATTCTGAAACTTGATGGGCTAGTAGTGGTAAATGTGTTCTATCATTGTAGCAAGTTTAACCCCAATATCTGTAAAACTGAGAGAGAAAGAAGCCCCTTAACTTTCTCCACTTGCACAATTACTATAACTTTAGAAATGAAACGCTGGTGCCCCCTAATTTTCTAATGAGTTTTCAAACATTTTTTTCATCGATTGCACAGCCCTACTGATTATACATGATGTGTGTGTGTCCTCTGAATCTTTTGGTATCAGTTACTTAGACAAAGCAGTATCCTCAAGGGATAGCATTTTTTTTCCTAAAATGTTCTATTTGTATCCTCTTGGAATCATTTTCTGTGCAAAAGGCACCCATCTTACCTTGGCCAGACAAAAAATGGTTTGGCAAGAGCAACTGGGATATCTTGATGAACAACAGATGGAGCAAGGAGTTAATAGCTGGTTCCAAGTGATTAGTTGAATATCAGGAGATTTCACAGTTAGCAGCATCGTGCTCATGTGATCATTCTTGTTGCACAGAACTCAAGCTTTTGTTGCAGACTCCTACCTTTGTGCTTGGACTTTCTGGGCTTTCATACAGCCAAAACACATGTCCATAAACTGAACAAACTGCATAGAATCAAGGCCGCAAGGGGCATATTAGGAATTCAATATTAGCTTTCTAAAATAGCTAATAATTAGCCACAGCTCTTTTCTCCCTCACAACAGCTGGTGACATGAAAGTGATTAAATTTCTAATGAACCGATTAGAGTTACTGAATGCATTAAATAACAGGGTTTTTCATCAACTGTTTATTGATTCCAGCAAGACAGGGCTGACTGCAATCTTGCTATAAAAAACAAACAAACAAAAGCACAACTGAAATGCTAAAACAAAAGCAGCTGGGTTAGTAAGGATATCTTTTTATAGCTAGTGTATCTATGTCCAAAAGTGTATGTGTATTTTCCAAGCTTTTTAATCTAGCACTGTTCTCATAGGTGGCTGAATATAGTTCAGAACAGTAAAATGAAAATCAAAGGTGATTATTTAAGGTGTCAAAAGAAATCAAAGCCATATTTCTCTGGTGGTTTGGCTCTTGCCTTAAAGCTGAACCACTTCTCCATTCTTTTTGGGGAAGAATTTACTTTATGGTAAAAGGCAGATTTAAATTGTTAATTCAGTTTCCCCACAAAGTTCCAGAACCACATTGTTATAGTTAAAATGAAAACAGCTCCTAGAATTCCCAATCCAGCCTGACCCCAAAAAAAGTAACTTTATTTGAGAATGAAATGTCATATGTACACTGGGCCCTTGATATTCCTGGGTGCCTGGATATCCTGGGTGCCAGGATACCAAAATCAATGAATGCTCAACTGCCATTATATACAATGGTGTAGTAAAATGGTGTCCTTTAAATAAAATGACAAAATTAAGTTTGGTGTTTTTGAAGATTTTTAAACATTTCAAGCCAATAATGGTTGAATCAATAGATACAGAATCCATTGATATGGAGGTCTGAGTATACACTGATCATAGCATTTGGGAATTTTTGATGTCATATCTTTATACGATGTAAATCCAGCATATGTGAACATCATAAAAAACATAATAGAGTGCACAACAGATATAAAACTGTAAGAAGTGTGTCATATCAGAACAAAGGAGTGTGTCAGGGAGACCCAATGTCACCAAAACTGTTTGCAGTTACTTCAGAAAACCTTTTCCAAAAAATTAAATTTAAAGGCAGGATTTCAGTTGACGGTGAACAACGTTTTCATCGTCTCTTCACAGACGATTACCTTTTTTTGCCAAAAAATCGGAAGATTTACAACATGATCTCCAACAACTAGCTCAACTCTCAGAATCAGTGGGACTGGAAATGAACTTGAAGAAATTGAAATTGATGAAAAATGAGCAGTGTGCCCAGGGCCTCATCGTTACAAACAGAGATGAAATTGAGAAAGTGACTAAATACATATACCTTGGACAACAAGTACAGTCAAATAATTTGGCAAATGGCAAATGGGCAAGAAGATGCAAGGCTGCTTGGATGACTTTTAATTGAAACCAGACAATGCAAATGGATGATAAGTTGTCATTGAAGGTCAGAGCAGATATCTTCAACACTACAGTTTTACTGGCAATATTATACACATCTGAAACATGGGCAATAACAACATTAGAGGAGGAAAAACTGGTGGTGATTCAGAGAGCAATGGAAAAAGGATGTGTGGCCTGACAATAAAAGATAAAGTCAGCAATAAAGAGCTGCAACAAAGAACCTGTTGCACCTACATAGGCATCTCAAAACCACACTGGAGCCCCAGAATATAAGCAAGCAAGTTATTTATTGAAGGTTATAAGTAAGCACAAGCAAATAAATTTCAGAGTCAATAAAATAGGCTTAAATCCACAAGAGCAAGGTATTTGAAGTTCATGAATCAAGAGTCTGTAAAAACCACTTCAAAGAGCATAATCCCAAATTGGATATCAAAATAAATCCCGAAAGATATCAAGAATAGTCCACACTAGATTATTTCCAAGGCATGAATCGACGATAACCACAGGAAGACAAGACTAGAGTGCAGGAATAACTCCAAGATAGTCCAAGGTATAAGTCAATGATGAAACACAAGGCAAGGGTCTTGACTAGAATAAGAACCAAACAGCAAAGTCACTGAAATCCAATTGGAAACAGAGGCCAAGGCAATGGCTGGAATTTGAAGCAGGATACACAGGAACACAGAGCAAAGATCCTTTTTTCTTGAATAAGCAATGTTACCACCTCTGGCTATGGCAGAGAAAATAAGGCATTTTAAAGGAAATTCAAGGTCTTCCTCTCATGAGAAAACTACTCCTTAGAGCGCTTCAAAAGCAATCGTTTGCGTCTTCACAAACATTCTCATTACCTCTTCTGATGAGTTATCCTCCCCTCCTGTCAAACTCATTATCCTCCTCTAAACTAGAATGTCCATCTGGCACCTAGAGATCTGACCTTGACTGCTGGGAGGAATGTGGTTCACAATGCCTGCTTGCAACCATTCGGTCTCTGGTCCCAGAATCCACTGGAACAAACTCTGGCTCCATCTCAGGCCCAAACCCAGAGTCTTCTGGCTGCATCTCAGGCCCAAATCCAGAGTCCTCTGGCAAACCAGGTGCAGGGACAATCACTGGCTGAATGGGCCCAATTTCAGACAGAGGCTGGGCTACAACAGAACCAGGTTATGCGACATGGTCAATGAGATCTATGGGACAAAAAGAAGATGGCCAGGGCATATAGATGAGCAAAAGACAACCAATGGAAATGCTAACTAATGAACTGGATACTAAGAGACCACAAGAAGCCCTTGGACAGACCTCGTATTCAGTGGGATGAACCAATGGTTAAGCTATTTGGCCAGAAATGAAAAAGAAAAGCATAGGGTTGTATATTTTGGCAAATGGTAGATTTCTGTGAAGCCCAAAGAAATGGATCGACTACAAATTGGATAGAAATATCTTTATACTGAGGCTCAGCAATTAATAACCTATAAAGCAGACTTAAATTGAATCTATTGATGGATAGTAATTCTTTATGGCAGCAGTTCTCATTCTGTGCTCCAGGGAGTCCTTGGGGCTCTGTGAAAGGTGCTTAGGGGCTCCATGGGCACCCTACTTTCTCTGGGCTTTTTATTATTATTATTATTATTATTATTATTATTATTATTATTATTATTATTACTACTACTACTACTACTACTACAACAACAAATGCTGGGTGGTCATCTGTTGGAGGTGCTTTGGTTGCATTTTTCCTGCATGGCAGAACGGGTTTGGACTGGATGGCCTGGGGGTCTTCCACTGAAATACTGTTAAGTTTATGTTGGTTAAAATTGTTCTTCATTTTAAATAGTGTGTGCACGCCCGTATGCATGCACACTGTGTGAATTAGTTCACACAAACACTATCTGCCACTGGCCCAGCCCATGCCTGATATGTGGTGTAAATCTCATAGTAAATCTGACTGAGCACTATGTAAAGCTCACACTCCCTCTGAAGACACAAGTTCACAGTCTGGGGGTGATCCTGGACTCATTGTTGACCCTGGAACCTCAGGTGTTGGCGGTGGTCAGGAGTGCCTTTGCCCAATTAAAACTTGTGTGCTAGGTGCACCCGTACCTTGAGATGCCAGATCTGGCCATGATTGTTCACGTTTAGTTATATCCCACTTGGACTACTGCAACACTCTTTACATGGGGCTACCTTTGAAGATAGTTCAGAAGCTTTAATTAGTGCAGAGATCAGCAGCCAGACTGCTAACTGGAGTGCCGTACAGGGATATAATATAATATATAAACATTTCTTGGGGTCTGTGAGAAACTTTTGCTTCAAAAGGGGCTCCATGGCTGAAAAAGTCGGATAACCCTTGCTTTATGGCAATGCATTTCAGCTCTTTTGGGTTAGTTTCTTTACTTTTTCTCATCTCTTATCTGCTTTTAGTCTCTTTCCTCTCTTGAGTCTTCCTCTCCTGCACCTGATTTGCCTTCTAGCTAATGAAAACCTTTTAAGGAATTTGTCTTCCTTTTTAAGGGAAGCAGAGCTAGAATCTCTATGGTCTCCCTTCCTTCATGTTCTTCTAATGTGAACGAAACATTTGACTTTTTTTTGTTGTAAAGAATACACATTTAATTTTGGTGTTGCCTTTAATGTTTTATGTTTCGCTCCCCTCCACTCTGTTTTCCTGATTTCCAGAGCCATTTTTCCATGAGCCATCTTTCCATTTTAGAATGAGATTAGATCAGGGCTCGGGGACATGTGGCTTTCCAGATGCTGTTGGACTCTAATTTCCATTAACCCCAGTCAGCATGACCAATGGAGTTATTTCTTAAAAGCAGTGCAGCAGGCTACAGATTCCTACTACATCTTAGCAGAGGATGGACAACCAGGAAGAGGGAGAGATAATCCAGAAATATAGATCAGAATTGCAGTTTGTAGGAAGCACGACGGAGGAAATGTGAGGTACGTATACAACTTGGAAACAGACCCTGAAGGGGAGGCAGCATTTGTTTTTGGAATGAGGGAGAGGCGGCAGAGGGGGACCTCATGAGGCAATTCATCCATTTTTCATTTTTGGCCTCCGTTTGATAACATAATTTGGTAACCCTTAAACCAGAGGCTACTTTTTTGGAACTGTGAATGTGTAAGTCAATAGTGCATAACTCTGTTATGCATTTCGAACTGTCAGAAACTATTCCAACCAAAATTTGGGTTTCTGTATTAGAGCTCACTAAATTAGTTTCACTTGCTATCTCATTTCTACTGACTAGTAGTGCCCTTTCACACAATAAGGTTATAGCTCTGTGAAACTACTTTAACTGTCATAGCTGACATTTGTAGATTCATGAGTCACTTGGCATTCTTGGCCAAGTACCAGTCGTGCCTCTCTATTCTATGCATTCCAGGATTCTGTAGGATGCAGCAATGTCAGGTAAAGCACTACAACTGGACTGTGTGAAAAGATATCCAAGTGGAACTGCACAATGTCAAGCTTAAATGGAAAGAGTAGAAGATTTTAATACCCTTTTAATATTAAAAGTTGCAAGCATTATAACTTCCAGGGAGTCGTTTTACACAAGTATGCCTACAATCTGGAACCAGAGCCCTATGGTTAGTCATTCTGAACAAAGCACCAATCTGGCAAAAAGACATGAAACCCCTTTCATGTGGACTGTTTGTGTTACCCTACAAATTACTTATGTCAGACTTCAGGCACCAGAATTTCAGCTTTTAAGGCAACTGTATCCTTTGCAATTTAATATACAGTGCAGAACTTTCCCTGCTCTTTCTTTAAAGCTTGTTTCCACAGGGCTGGAAAAATATACTGTTATGATAGATTTGCTTATAATGCTATTATTTGATTTAAAAGTTAGTTCAAATTCTTGGTGTAGATCCATATCTAAGTCCCCTCCCTCACTGTACCCTAGAGCATTCACTTTAGCTTTAGCAATGCTAAATATGTTCAAGGCATTTGTTGGGTCTCCAAGAATACAACAACTCGTATTGACAGTCAATGCAAACAGACTTTGCATTGAAACAGAATGTTCTAGCTTTCTGTGACATTGCAGTAGTACTTTACAAGGTTCTGGCCACTAGCAGCCATTGGGCAAGCAACTCAACTGGCACATCAAATCTACATTTCACACCATACTTTGCATTAAGTCTACATTGTGCCTTTGCAAATATAAAGCTATATAGCATAGATTGAGCATTAGTTCCAAATACTCAGAAGTATCATAAAGACCCTTCCTTGTTACACCAGCGGGTTCTCTGGAAGTCCACTATGCTGTGGTTCTGACCCATCAGAAGGAAATGGTGAACAGTCTAACTCTGTACCAATCTCTGGCTCCTGCAGCAATATACCAGAATTTTCCTTTTGCTTTTTCTGTAAATTTTCTTATTATTAGAAAGTTCATACAGCAGTGCTTTCCCTGCAACTGAGCTTCTTTCTCTACCTAAGAGTCAATGGAAGATGTTTGTGGTTTTACTATTATGTGTGTATCTTGGAGTATTCCTGTCCCTGCAACTTGCACCCATTTACATTGCAGTTTCCTCATTTCGTGCCTGCTGATATGTGACCATAATGAAGTTTATTATACAGTTCAAGCAAAAACCAGGTGACTGACCCAAAACCATCCAGTGAATTTCATTGAGCTGTGGAGAATTAGAATCTTCAGTGGAGTATTTGAAACCACAGCTCCAGCATCCAAGGAAAGGGGGAAGATAAAATTATCAAGGAAATGCGAACACAGAAAATATAAGAGTTCTATGTCTGGAGTCTCTTCACTCTCTGCAATGCTAGGCATTTTAAAATGTATGGGGTCAGAAGTTTTGTTCTGAGAGACAATGCCCTCATTCTGCATCCTCTGGAGCCATACCCAGGATACACATGTATGCCATTTACACTGCCATATAATGCAGCTTGAACTGCATTATATACTCAATGTAGACTCATATAAGGCAGATTGAACCACAGTGAATTGGATTGTAAGAGTCTACACTGCCATAAAATCCAGTTCAATCTGCATTATAATGGCAATGTAGATGAGCCTTAACCATTTTGAAAGATATACTACCTATGTCCTAGAAGAAAGAAAAATAGAGACTAAACTTAGCAACTTAATGGACCCAAATGAAAAAAGGAAACAGTCGACAAGGGCATGAGCTCAGTTTTTTTGTCCCACCTGAAAGCAAACCCCCATGACAAACATCAGCACTGAACTGTTGCATTCAAGCAGAATATTTGTTGGATGGAATTCTATCCTACCATTTCCCGAAATCACCACTGGGTAGGCAGTTGATGTAATGGGATTTCCTTCATTTTAAGATTGGCTGTTTGGGACTGGAAAGAAAACACTAACAGATGCTATATCCAAGATGAGCTTCCTTTGGGGTTTTGGGAGGCATTTTGGAACACTTCTGCTAAAGATGCCACCAATTTAATAGAGAGGGTGAGAGACAAAGCCAGTTCTTTAATTCCGCTTAATATTTTCCCCCTCTTGGAATTTGTATACACAAAGAAGGGCCCAAGTATATATGCTCAATGTTTGTCTTAAACTGCTTTTAGACAGTCCAGTAACTCACAGTAAAAACATTATGCAAGGCAGAAGGCAGGCAGGTAAGCTGATCTACAATCTTTTTTTAGCACTTTCACAAAAGGCTTGGGGAAAAGATAATAAACACATAAGAATTAGTCCAATTGCTAATCCCAGTTTAAGTAAACCTATTGAATTAGAGCAATGTACACAAGTCTTGAATTGCTAAATCCTTATTGGTTTACTAAATTTCTTCTTGTTAGGATTAACAATGTGAGTTAGGAAAAAAGGAATCATTAAATCATTCTATAGCAAGAGACTGGGTGATGCTGATTTAGTATTAGGGTCATAAGGGAGAAACATAAGTTAGGTTTTCTCCTTAATTTTACCAAGAAAGGAATCACCCTCATATGTTTGTGAGATTTATACTTCCATCTTTATTACAGTGAGACAAATCCAAGCCAAGCATGCAGTCTTCATCCCAATTTTTATCATCCCTACAATCCTATGAGATCAGTTATGCTGAGGCAATGAGGGGGCCAAGGTCACCTTCCAACTAACTGCTCCCTGCCAAGTGTCCCATAGGATTACCCAAAGGCAGAAGATCTGCCCCAAACCCCACACCTTTCTATTAAGATGATCCTATGTATCAATGGCAAATTGCACTCACAAACAAATCACAAGATGCTTTAAGGTCTGGGGAAACTGAAAATAAAAAAGAAGGAAAAAGGAAAGTGTGTCCTCTTCAGATGATTTGAACATCAAAATCTCTCAGCTATAGCATGCATCCAATAATACAGGAGTGATGTCTGATGGGAAATGGAAAGTATTGTTGTTCAAAATGCCCCATCCTTGGTATTTGAGAAATCTACACTATCATATAATGTAGCTCAAATCTGCATTATATGGTCGGTGTAGACTCATATACTGCATTATATTTATCTATACACCATATAATGCAGATTCAAACTGCAATTTATGACACTGTAGATCCAGCCAAATTCTCCTGAATTAGATTTTAGGATCAGTACAAGAATGGTAGAAAGGATTTCTGTAGTATCACTACAACATGTCTACAGTCTGGAAAACAGGGGTACTTTTTTCCAGTCTGAATAACTTCACAGCTAAATTTTTTAAAAATTAGAACTTAAGCAGGAAACATATACGGCACCATGCCCTAAAAGCTCTGCGGTTTCTGTTTGGAATATGTCTCTCAGTTCCCATGATGGCTGGAGGATTGTGAACACTGCAGTATAAAACAGATGAGAGAGAGGAAAAAGTGGGAATCTTAAGAGCAACCATGTGGAAATTATTTGAGCATGAGCTTTTGCAGATCAAAATTCATTTCTTCAAATATATTGACCGAGTACAATAGTAATGTTTCATGTATATATGGTATCATAACTGTAGGGACAGGAAGATGGCAATAAAGTAACCTTTCCGAATTCTGCTCACTGTGTTAGGTCAGAAGACATCAGGGGAGCAATGGATCCCAATGTCATATCAACACATTATCACAGGTGCCTTTCCCCTCTATTTCTGAAAGATATGATCAGATGGAGCTAGAGAGATGAGTTGGGGGCTAACTGTTATCACATTTAATCAGCATGAATTCCACATGGCCTTCAGGAATTTGAAATCTGTAAGCTTTGCTTGTATCACATTTCCTACTGGAAATCCCTCCAGCTGGCTTGATGCAGTAATAGGTACCATTTAACCAGCTAATGAAATTCACATGTAACTGTTGGGAAGATAATTGACACATTTTAGATCTTATGATATGTGCCAATTCTTGTGCAGCTGGATGTGTATAAACTGCAGCAGCAGCAGCTGTATTTGAAAGTCATTTTTTTCAATGACAATTTTTTTAACTCTTGTGTGTGCAAAGCAAACACACATTCTGTATTTTCCACCAACAAAAGACTCATTTTCCCACCTGTATGATGTGAGGAATGGTTGCTTTGACTGTAATTATAGTGAAAGATGAAATACTCCTCTTTGCGCAGAAAAACCCTGCCTTTGTGATAGCTTCATATAGGAGAGAGGTAAATGCAACAAGTGCAACTTTACTGTCAGGTTTAGTTGAAAACAAACCAGAGAACTGAGAAGAAGGGAGGAATTGTGGGAATTATGAGCATACATACTTGGTATCCATTAACCTAATACCTTTTTTCATTTTCTTCATCCTTTGTGAGAAAATGAGTCTTCTCAAAGCAGTAATCAGTGAGGCATCTGAGTGACAAAACTGGAAGTTTATTTTTTGTGCTGTGTTTCAGTTTTGGACAGAGATGTATTACCTCATTTGGACTGTATTCTTTTGCTGGAACAACAGAAATTTCTCAATTTTGATGTAAAGGAAAGGTAGGGAACCTCTTTCAGCACAGAGACAGAAATACATTTCAAGGGAGTTTTCAGGGGCCATTTTCTTGTGTTGAGTGGGTGAGGGAAAAGGCCAAAAATGAGACAAACATATTTTAGCTTAGCTAGTAATTATGCTTCTAAAAGGGCATTTTTACCATTCTAAAGTCATATAGAAACTGGGGCACTACCCAATAGTGGTAAGAGAAATCGTCAAGGGATGGAATAGACCTATGGTTAGCCAAGTGTGGCCCCAAGGCCTGTGGTTTCTCACTTCTGGTCTGTAGCTCTACAGATGCTTAAAATTATCTAAAAATCTATTTTGAGATGTCTTAAAGCAATCACCACCAAGGCAATTCACTCAGTGTGTTTTCAGTACCTTATAAATACATTTGATTATTACTATAATGATTTACATGTAGATACGAGGGGAATTTAGAAGTCATTGCTAGAGGTCCTGGAGAATGATGATCTCAATCATCAGATCCATCTTTTGGAAACTCACTTTCTCATCTTTAAAAAGGACTGTCCAAGAAGAAGATCATTAAACATCATCCTGATTCTACCTGCTAAAGAAAAAGATGATCTGCTGTTTCTTAGTTTGGAGATTACATCTCCTTCCTTATCACCTATTGGAATAAATTAGTTATGACAAAATAATTCTTGATTTTAACCATCATTTCACCTGCCATACAAGCATGGTTTGGAATTTGCTGAAGGAGTACAGCTGTCCAATGGTCATGAGTGTTTCATGGAAAGGGCTTATGAAAGAAAGGATAGACTTTTCTCAGTGGATTATTCTTTTATACAGTCAAAATATGTAGGTTGAGTCTAGAGAATGAGAATTCTAAAATGAGCCAACCTCCAGTTAAGAGTAGCAAGAGTTAACAGTCACTCCATTCTCCTGTAGTCTTTTGCATGTACCCGACCAAATCTGGTTCAGTGGTTTTGGGGACCCTCCACAACATGGGACATGGCACTGGAGGCTCCAGGAAAATGGAAAATATAAATTCTCTCTTTCCCTGTCTCTCTCTGTCATTCACATGTACATAAACACTGCAATAAAATAAGCTCTTTTGTGAATGGAAGAAGCCCTTCTATTTTTGATCCAGACCATGTCTTAATCAGCCCAGTATGGGACATTCCGTCCTATAATAACCATTTTCTTTTGAAAACAGTAACCAGTTCTTTATATTTTGCAGTGGATATGTGTGCAGACTTGTGAGCCTCTTGTGGCTTGGAAATGTCTGGACTGAGAGTTTATTTAAAGGGAGCTGAGTGGGTTTTGCTTTTTGTTTTGGTTTACTTTGGAATGGATTTTGCTAATAGCAGGATATTGTGGGAGCAAAGCAGAATGAAAATCTGTTTCCTCTTGCAATTTGGTGCACGAACCCAAACAGGATTCATGGCTTGAATTTATTACCTAAGGGGTCTTCCTGAAATTAGCCAAGTGTTCACATTACAGCTTCCCCTCTGCATTTTCTGGATTCTTTTCCTATAAGATAAGAGTTCTTACTTATTCATCTATTCCAAATCCCCAACTCCCTTTTTAAAAAATTAAGCAACCCACAAAGGGTTTTTTGTTAAATCTAATAACTATATTAACAAAAACATAAACAAAAAACTCTCTTTCAATCAGTTTTAGAGTAACCATAGTTCACTACCAATAGCATAACTGCTGGAATGTGGATACTTTTACCTTTCAGATGTTTTTGGCTTTCATCTTTCAGAAGCCGCAAACAGCAAGGTCATTTGTAATGGATTTTGGGATTTGTTGTCCAAAATATTGAGATACCAGATATTTCCATGAATATAATACCTTCATTGACAAACGTCTGAGTAACTGGAGAATGTGCATCAATGTCAGTGAATTTCACAGCATGCAAGTTGAAACCATAGATTCTGATAAATTTCATGGGAAATTTTCATAAATTAATTATAGTGATCAAATCAATTCACTAAGTGTAAACTTTACTACGCAAGCTGTTTTACTATTATGTTTGTGACAACCATGGTGAATAAAGCTACTTGACTGGTTGCACAAGGAGTCGTACCTGCAGTGATTTGCTTACCAAGGTTTTGTCAGAGATTCCTTCCAGCAAACATACAAGAAACGTTTTCTAGGAATTGATAAATGAACTCCAGAAGGAGATATAGTTAATACTTTATGCTTGTGGCATTCTAGAAAAATTTAGAGATTGGGATTTGAGGATATTTAAGAACTTTCTATTCAAACCGGGTGAAAACATGGTCACAAAACGTAATTCTCTGGATGTCTCCCATGACTCAAGGGACTGATGTAATGAAGAGAAAAGAATATCTGATATGGCTGTGTGTGTGTGTACCTTCAAGTATCTTGATAGCCTATAGCGACCCACAACATTTCAAAGAGGTTTAGGAAAGAAATACTCAGAGGTGGTTTTGCCAACTTCCTCCTCTAAAATGTAGCCTACAGCACCTGGGATTTCATTGGTGATCTCCCATCCAAACACTCATTAGAGGTGAAGCTGCTTAGCTTTGAAGAATGATCATGATCTGCCTTCACCTCCTTTATCCTATTGGCAGAATAATTTCCACAGCTTTATTAGCAATCTGTGAATATAATCAATCTCCAGTTTTGTGTTCAACTGAAAGAAAGGAAGGCAAGGAAATCAAAATGTGTCAGGTTTTCAGAACTATAGTATGCCCAAACACCTGCCTTCTTTTGTTCCAAACAGAAAAGTTTAGCTAATTGATGGACAGAACATATCAGTGAATCTTTTCAAACAAAATAAAGTCTTCTTCACTATTATTTTGATTAGGAATTAAAAACAATTTTTACACTCATTTTATCAGCATTTTCACAGTTCTCAAGCAATGTGGTAAGAAAACATCCACCCTACTTTGAGCATTAATATATCCACAAGTCTTATATTTCTAAGAAATAAGGTGCAAACAAAATATTGTGTGTTATTTTAAAATGTGATGGGCTAAAGCATATTTAATGTTAAATAAATAAGTGTATTTAATTTAAATTTAATTTAAAGCTGAAATTCCTCTAAAATAGACGTGTTGCTTGTAATCTCTTCTGCTAATGATCACCAGGACATTTTCAGAAACTCAAAAATCAAACAGCTGCCAGGTGGAAGCCTCCTCAAACTGTTCACAATGCCAGTTGCCTCTATGTGGCGATTCACTGGGGTTCCCCCGATCACGACACAGTGCTCCTTTGGAACAAATGTGTAATATTTACTCCTTTTCAATCTAAACTTGTAAAACCAAAGACCATTCTAAATGTTATACTCCATGACCAATTTGTTGCAGTGAGAGTGGGAGAAAATTACCTTATTATCGTCTTTTAAATGTCAGCTGGCGTATTCCATTTGAGGATAATGTCCCTTAATTATATCAGTAGTCTTCCAAACACATTTTCAAAGTCTGCTACATGTGGCATTTACAGTTGCCATAATAAGCACCAAGAAGCACAGCAGAAGCACACCTCTGACCAGCAAGTGACCCACTAATTAGCAGATGTGTGAGGTTAACAAAGGTAGCGCTTCATATTGCGAGGTGTGTTCGCAGGGCGAACTCCGACCCCAGTAAACTGGGAAATCTATGCCAGGGAGTGTGTACACAATCAGCTGTGGTGGCTAAACAAAAATAGAAAAAGATGCCCCCTTTTCTCTTAATATTATTCTGAGAATGAAATGAAAAGGGCCTCTAATTTCACACGTATCAATTATTGCGGAGGTGAATTATAACTAGGACCAGTGTTTGGAAACTACACCAATTAGCGCCTGCTTGGCATGAGATATCATTGCAATTTATCTCTGTAGTTTTTGCCTAGATGCAAATATCTTCCTCTTTAAAATGTTTAGTGCAGAAATGGGGCTTTAAGAGAAACCTGGGGGCTTTGTTGTGCAAATATAGAACTAAATTGGATCAAAGTTTTTTTGTGTTTTGTTATTTTTGCTAAAGAATCTTAAGACTAAATATTGCATTATGTTTTTATCTTCTTGGGAAATCATAACTTCTATATATGGGCAATATAGTACTCCATTCAAACCAATGTTGTAGAAAAACATCATATTCTATAGGTGGGGTATGGGCCAAAGGAATGATTGGGTTGAGTTAGCTCCTCCACCAGCCATTTCACAGCAGTTGGATAGCACTTTTATGAGAAGCCCTTGATTTCAATAGATTGTCTTCCATTATTATAGCTTGGGCATGGTTAGTAAATTTCTGAGTTCAAGAGAAATGCAGTTCAATGGAATATTGATAAATATTATATCTCACTCTCTCTCAGGTGTTACAAACTACTCTCCTGGTTACAGTGTCCATTTGTTTTAGCAGTGAGCCAGGTGCAAGTATGAAAAGCAGCCAGCCAACACTGACATTAGAAGTTCGTCAGCTGACATGTATTTTATTCCATCACATGATCATGTTATTGTGATCTTTTTAAATCCTTTTTATACATGCAAGAAATCTCAGCCACAGCTCAGCTGTAAGGCCTCGTCCCATGACCAGACAGCCTCTGGTACCCACATAACATATTTTGCTTGTGCTGCTAAATTGCTTTCCTAGAATCACACAGCATGATCAGGAGCCATACTGGCTGGAAGGTTTTGAAAGCTGTGGTCCATAAAAACCTTTTATCCTCTGGCTGTTGGCCTGTGTGGCTCCTTGGGGCCCTGCCTTGCCCCCCCCCCCCAATGCCGTTTAACATCTACATGAAACTGTTGGAAGAGATCATGCAAGTTGTGGAGTTGTGCCATCTAGATGGAGATGACACCCAACTCTATTACTCCTTTTCATCCTAAGGCAAGGAAGCTGTCTTGGTCCTAAACCACCAGTCATCAGTAATAGACTAGATGAGGGCAAACAAACTGAAATTTAATCCAGACAAGAGATAGCTACTCCTGGTCAGTCAAAAGGGAGATCAGAGAATAGGGATCCAGCCTTCCTGAATACACTATTCATGAAGACACAGGTCCACATTTTGGATATACTCCTGGACTCAGCAGTAAATCTGGAGTTTGAGTGACTTTGCCATGAGTGCCTTTGCTTGTGCACCAACTGCTCCAATTCCTTGATACGCTGGATCTGGCCACAATGGAACATGCCTTACGACCTCATCAAAAAGCCCATGGATTTGTCCCGTATTGGGGTGAATCCATGGGTTCCTAGTGGGAGATGTGGAGAAGCCACTGCTCCATGAGCCACATTAGCTGTCCTACCTTGCCCCTCATGCCATGGCGGGAAGCGGGATATAAATACAGTAGAGTCTCGCTTATCCAACGTTCTGGATTATCCAACACATTTTTGTAGTCAATGTTTTCAATACATCATGATATTTTGGTACTAAATTCGTAAATACAGTAATTACTACATAGCATTACTGTCAAATTTGTTGTATAACATGATGTTTTGGTGCTTAATTTGTAAAATCATAACCTAATTTAATGTTTAATAGGCTTTTCCTTAATCTCTCCTTATTATCCAACATATTTGCTTATCCAACGTTCTCCCGGCCCATTTACGTTAGATAAGCGAGACTCTACTGTAAATATATTCATCATCATAGTAATAGCAATATACTATCCTTCTAAGTCCCACCCAAAGTAGGTCAGGCCATACTTTAGAACTGTACTCAGGATGCTAGCTTCTTGCTGATAAATGGCATCACAAATACCTTCTGCAATCCCACCTTGTTAAGTCCCCACCATCAGGAAAAGCAGTCAGCTCTGTAGTCATATCTGGAGTCTACTGGCTGCAACTAAAGAAGATTACTAATGTATTTGGGGCTAAATAATTATTTTGGTATGCCCAACCCTTGTGGCCTGAATATGAACAGGCAAAACTAATCTGATTAGAGACACAGCTTACTAGCAAACCAGAAATTATTCAGCACCAACTTTTTTGGTCCAAGTGCCTTATGGTACAGTGGTCTGGAAGGTGTGATGAAATAAAAGCTTTCCTTCGTACCTCTTCTCCTTTCCAACATCTCTATATTTAACAGAATCTTCTCAAAAAGCCCAAAAACCCATACTCACCCAAAATCCTATGCTGGCAGCCTTCATAACTAGACTTCCAGTAAATATCTAAAGTTTTTAGCTCATAACCCAAATTTTCTCTGCACTAAGTAAAATCAGGGAATTTGTTTGCTGGAAACACAGAACTATCTATGGGCTTTGTGACTGTCTGGGCAGATGGATCAAGTCCATTTCAGTCTGATTTGTTGTCCATATGCACATCTCCACCATCAGTTTTTCCCTGCACTGATCAGCTTAGGAAGGGGGACTGGGCTATCACTGCTACTTCTCCTTATCAGCCATGTAGTTCCCTGAGGACCTGGCTATCATAGTTATATCTGCTGAGGTTGGAATGGGGTGTACACGTGATCAGCAAGAAGGTGAGGGTCTCCCTAACCCCTCCTTGAATTTCAGGCAGTCAGAATAATCTTACTTGTCATCTAATAGTCTCCATCTGAGACCACTCAAACAGAAGCTAAAACCAATTCTGTAGATTAATACAGCTACCTCATACTGGTACCTTTTGGGAGGCAGGCTTCCATTGGCCTACAGACAAGCTCTAAATCATAAACAACTCCTACTCACTAACAACAGGATGCACAACAAGGTAACAAACCCAGACAGAGGCGGTTCAACCATTAGGCGAAGTAGGCGGTTGCTGTCGGCGCCATCCCCTAGGGGGCACTGTTGAGGCACCTAATATTAAACGGAGCCCCTGATGGTGCAGTGGGTTGAACTGCTGAGCTTCTGAACTTTCTGACCAAAAGGTTGGCAGTTTGAATCTGGGGGGTGGGGTGAGCTCCCACTGTTAGCTCCAGCTTCTGCCAACCTAGCAGTTCAAAACATGTAAATGTGAGTATATCAATAGGTACTGCCCCAGAGGGAAGGTAACGGTGCTCCATGCAGTCATGCCGGCCACATGACCTTGGAGGTGTCTATGGACAACACAGGCGTTTCAGCTTAGAAATTGTGATGAGCACCAATCCACAGAGTCAGACACGACTAGACTTAATGTCAAAGGAAAACCTTTGCCTTTACTAATATTAAACAGAGGTTGAACTAACAATTGGAGGAAGAGAGAGATCCAGTGGAAGTTTGCATGCGCTTGAGTTTATAGTAAGAAATTTGCATGTGAGCATATACAGTCCAGCACATAACAGAGTGAACTTTTTAATAAAAGCTTCTGCCAGATGACCCTTGTCTGCCTCCTTCTTGTAAGAAGGCTGTGAGGACAGCAGGGGACCCAATCCCAGGACTGACAGGTCTGGGTGTATGGATCTGCTGCTAGGTCCCGGGATTTTTTAGCCCCGATTTAAAACACAGATTTTAGTGCTGTATGGAAGTGCCCTGGATTACGTGGCAGTGTAGATGGGGTCTAAAACAACATTAAACTAAAAACAGCATTTAGTCCATTTATAACATTATTTTAAAATGAAGACTTCAAGCAGTATTGCAATACAAAAGTAATCTTCTTTGTAAAAAAAAATCAGTTGCAAGACCTTGTTGAGTTTTTTTTAATGTCTTCACCTTTTGCTGAAAAGCAAAGAAGGAGCTTCACCAGCTTCCTATGGAAGAAGGTTTCACAGTTTGGGAGCAACCACCAAGAAGATCTTTTATGGCAGTCCCATAAGTCTGCATATGGAGTGGAAGCAAAAGAAGAGTCTTTCTCAAATATCATACAGCACAAGCAGGGAAGATGGTTCTTCAAATAGCCTGGACTTGGGAGATTTATAGCTCCTTGAATACCCCAGTTACTGAATGGCCAGTGGGAAAATAACTTTCTACACTCTGAGGTGTTGCTGGATTGTTAACTGAGGCTATAATTCAGGAAAATTTATACAATGGCATTGTAAAATAATGCCCCCTATATAAAATGGCAAAACCAAGCTTTGCTGTTTTGGAATTTTTAAAAAATATTTTCTAACAGTGAATGGTTAAATCCATAAACAGAGAGGGCTTGCTCTATATTTTATATTGTTCATTGTTCTAAATGAATGTTTTTAAGTAGATTATTATTATTTAATGCTTTAAAATTGTTTTGCAGATTATTTCAGTCAATAAATTTATTGTCAGCTGCTTTGAGTCTCATGTGAAACGAAAAGTGAGTATAAAATAACTAAATCAATAAAATACACTCAAAATATCACAGGCTACAAAAGGCAAAGGATCACTTGAAGCTAAATTAAAATTTGGGATCATGTGCTATGTTTTTCACAGTTTATTTAAATGGATTATATGTTATTTTTATTACTTTAATGCATAATATATTTGTATTTTATATGTTTTATGTTGTAATGCAGCATTGAATTATTGGCAATTTGGAAGCTGCTCTGAGTTTCCTTTAGGGTTGAAATAGAGTGGAGTAAAAATAAATAAATAAATAAATAAATAAATTTAGTGATAAATAAATAATAAAATTAACATTCCCATCAACATCACCATTGGTGCAACCTTTATAGATGAATACAGATTTCTCAGTGCTGCTCTTCAATTTATTTAAACTAGGCGATGTCCGGGTTATTTGAAAAGGGCCTGGTTTGTTTTTGGGTATTAGGTTATATCAGTTAGATCATATGTTATGCTATGTCTTAGAAAAGAACTCAGTCGTTGCTTTTGTTTATTATGAATGCTACCATTAGAAAATGCATAAGGGTGTGGGTGAAATACAATTCCCAAAAATGCTGGGTCAATCCTCCCCAAACCCCGCCAGTATTCACAGTTGGCCATGTTGGGTCTGTGTGCCAGGTTTGGTTCAGATCTGTCATCTGCTGGGTTCAGTGTTCCCTGAATACAGGTGAGCTATAAATCTCTGATGCCAAGGTCAATCACCGCAAAGTCCACTAGTATGCAAAGTTGGCAGCACTGGGTCTGTGTGTTAAGTTTGGTCCAGATCCGTCATTGGTGGGGTTCAGAGGGCTCACGGAACACAGGTGAACTATTACTCCCAGAGTTAAAGGCCAATCACCCGCAAAGTCCACCAGTATTTACAGTTGGCCATGTTGGGTCTGTGTGCCAAATTTGGTCCAGATCTGTCATCTGCTAAATTCAGTGTTCTCTGGATAAGGGTGAACTACAACTCCCAGATTCCCAAGGCAATCACCCCCAAACCCTTCCAGTATTCAAATTTGGCCATGTTGGGTCTGTATGCCCAGGTCCACTGTTGGTTTGGTTCACTGTGTTCTTAGATTGCAGGTGGACTATACATCCCAGTCCCTACAACTCCTAGAAATCATTGTGAATTCTCCCCAAACCCCTCTCTCTAGTATGTTCAGTTGCTGATCAATTCCTCTGTTTGCTGTGTGCCATAGAAAAGGATAGGAAAGGGAGAGGCAGTGAGTGGGGTCATGCAAATGGAGAGAGAAAGAAACACTGGGATGTTATCGCTGTAACCTGCAATGCCCTGAGAGGGAGCACTGGAAACCATAGCCTGTTTGTGGAGGCTGAAGGCTGTCTGTGTGGGCAGACACCTGTTCCCAGATGAAACTGGCTACAACTGTTTGCACAGCCATTCAATATTCCCCAGGCTCAGGTGGCATAGGGACGTAGGATGGCACCCACTGACCCTCTTCCATTCTTGCAAAGCAGCAGCCCATGTGGGTGACATGACTAGTGTCTGTCGCTCATCACCTGGAATGATACTGGTTGGGGCAAAAGGGCAATTGGAGAAGGGAGGGGAAAGGAGGAAGCAATTCCTCATCTTCCTCCACCCCTCTCCCGTGTTGATCTGGTGCCCCAGCCAATAGCACACCAAGCAACAAGCAAATACAGCACACTCTCAGTTAACTGGAACATAAGCAACTAGATCTCTCAAGCAACCGACAAAAAAATCAAAGAAATACAAAAATTAAAAGCTGTTTTTATAATACAATAAAACAGTAAAACTGTGTTACACTAAGTTAGGTAAAGGTAAAGGTTTCCCCTGTCATCAAGTCCAGTCGTGTCCAACTCTGGAGAGTGGTGCTCATCTCCATTTCTAAGCTGAAGAGCCAGTGTTATCCGTAGACACCTCCAAGGTCATGTGGTCATGACTGCATGGAGCGCTGTTATCTTCCTACTGGAGCAGTACCTATTGATCTACTCACATTTGCATGTTTTCGAACTGCTAGGTTGGCAGAAACTGAGCCTAACAGCAGGAGCTCACCCCGGTCCCCGGATTTGATCCGCTGATCCTTCGTACAGCAAGTTCAGTAGCTAAGTTAGGCTTGTCTTTCTTTGTCTTAATTGTGTTTTAATATTAATTGCAAGTCAATAAAGAGTGTATGGTATAGTACAGTATGTATAATGTTAGTTAAGCTTGTTTTAATGGTAACTCTCAAGCAACCAGAAACTCAGTGTATCCATATCCAGCATCTACCGGTCCCCCTGGGTGCCAGTTAACTGAGAGTCAATTGTACCTAGTTTTTGAAATTCACTGTCAGCCCCCTTCTCTTTACCACATCTACCAAACCTCCTTAAAAAACCTCAAGTCTTCCCTTGCCAATTAAAAGTCATTTTTAAATCCACATGAATAATAAAAAGCAAATCCATCAAGCAAAACACATGCCAATTTGAAGGCATTCTTGAGATTTTTAATATTTATTAAAGAAATAAAACCAGAGCTGCTCTTTTTAAAAAGGAAGGAATTGGCTGCCCCAGCCCATAATGATGATGAGGAGTTTAACTGTAGCTGCAAATGTAAAACTTTAAAACTCCTATAAACAGATCTGAAAGTCAGCCAAAGGTAGGTGGGTTGGAAGTGTCAAGTTATGTGAACTGCTCTAGCAAGGGAAGTTTCACAAAAATATGTCTATGTGAAATAGAGAAGGAAGGTGATTACTTGATTATAACTTTTGGGTTGGATTGAAAGTTTTGAGATTTCAAGGGAACATGGATAATTTGCTCTATTTTATTATTGTTAATATTAATTTTGGTGTGTTTTTTTAAATGCAGTGAGATAGGGAGAATCACAGTGTGGACACAAATTATGTCAATATCTGACACACATAAAGCATCTCTCTTAGGCGATCCCTTGTCCAAGTATGATGGCTTCCAAGTGTAGTGTTTTGGCAGTGGGTATGTAGGTGACTGTGGAGTCTTATTCTTGACCCACATGTTCTTCCACAGTGAGGGCATCTGTTTCCAGGTGGAAGCTGGTCCCGGTCAGGGTTGGCTTGACACGCCTTCCTCTTGGCATGTTTCTCCCTTTCACCCTCCACTCGTGCCTCTTCAAATTCCACAGCACTGCTGGTCACAGCTGACCTCCAGATATAGAACTCAAGGGTCAGGGCTTCTTAGTTCTCAGTGTGTATGCCATCGTTTTTAAGGTTAGCTTTAAGCCCATCTTTAAATCTCTTTTCCGTCCACCAACATTCAGTTTTCCATTCTTGAGTTCAGAGTAGAGTAACTGTTTTGGGAGACTGTGATCGGGCATTTGGACAACATGGCTAGTCCAGTGGAATTGATGGCGTAGGAGCAGCATTTCAATGATGGTGGTCTTTGCTTCTTCCAGCATACTGACATTTGTCCGCCTGTCTTCCCAAGAGATTTGCAGGATTTTTGGAAACATTTCCACTACCTTGGCAGCCATTTCTCCACAAATGTCAACATTGACACTGAAATACAACATTGCCTGAGCTCTGTGAGTGCAGCATTCTTGCGAATGAAGCAGTGAGTGTTTGTGGATCAGGACATCTGTAGAGACACCTAGGTGCTTGCTTATAAAAATATTGCCCTCCCAACCCTGTTATATGCCTGCAAAAACATGGACGGTCTACAGACGTCATACTCAACTCCTGGAACGATAAAGGACCATAGTGAGCCTGACCAGGTAAACATGCTCCCTGAAAGATCATCACATTTCTGTAAGGTTGGAGTCTGGGAAAGTGATTAATTCAAGGGAGGCCCAATGTTTCTTTGTACCTGGAGGCTGCTGGAGTGAAATGAAAGTTCTAATTAAAAACCAGCTCATTTGCTCAAGACAGAGCTGAGTGGCGTAGCATATAACAGGCCAGGCCCTTCTCCAGCAGCACTCATAAAACTGTCAATAAGCTCTGCTGGTGTGAAAAACCATCCCTTCTAAATAACTGGCTTCTAGCTTTAAAAAAATTATGGGGGGGGGGGAAGCAAACATGCAGTTCTCTTCTGTTCAGTAAAAACCTAACAAATCATCTGGGATTCTATAAGCAGCAAATTTAACAGTATATTAGCAGTGCTTATTGAACACAGGTCTACTTGCAAGGCTAAGATTGCCAAAATCCAACATGGTATAATGATGACATGGTGTTGGCAAAAGACTTTTATATATATATAACAATGTGGGGAAGGCTTCTGTATAAAAGAAAATAGCACCATTTGCCTTTGCTGATCAAAGCAATACAATGAGTGTGTGTGCAGACATGGTAGGGGTGCCAACCATTAAAGATATATAGAAAGATATTGGGGGGGGGGGGGGGGGGGCTTTTAAAATTTTGCTTGGCAAGTGACTGGTTCACAAAGGTAAGCACATATGGAAGGAATGTAGGGTTAACAATTATTTATAGCTTTGTCCACAAGTTGGTCCTGTTGGAGAATTTAGATTAAGCCAATTAAGGCACAATTACACCAAGATAAGTTGGAACATTGGTTTTCCCCCACCTGGCTTCTGCGTGCCCTGGGGTGTCAATAATTAGATGCAAAAAGACCTGTTTTCCAGATGTGACCATCACAGATGTGAGGAAAAGGCCCATCACCTTATCTTTTACAGACTCTAAAGTCTCTGGAATACTGAAATGGTTACTTCTCTTCATAAAATTAATGGTGTGCTTTTTATGGGATTCAGCACCAGCTGGGAGCCTGATTTTGTTTATAAAGGGCTGTTAATACAATTACCAGGCTACTTGACACTGTAACATTTCATTTGTTTGCTTTTTCTCATTTGGAAGATTCTCATTTAGATGTGCATTTGAAATCAGGTAGGGCCATTACTGAAGCCTCATAGACAGGCAAACTGATTTGAAGGCCGCCTTGCTGGTTGCATAATAGAGCACACATTGAGTTTTCTAATGACAATAAAAGTTTCTTTCCTGCCAAAAGAAATCCTCACACACATTTCCAACTCTGTTAAAGGAGAAGGTTTTTGGAAAACTTTAAAGAGACCAATCAAATGTTCTAGTCTGATTTAGCCATGAGGAAAAATGATATGTTTCTGACAGAAGTTTGCAGACTTTTCCACCATCAGTGCAATAAAAACATTGAATAATTATTCCCAAATGTAACCAACTGTATGGTTAGAATACTCTGAGACCATTAGTTCTCATGGATCTGTGGTATAAAATGCCCTCATGGATCCATCCTATCAAACCCTGCTGAGAAAGCAAGTAAAGAGGCCGAGATTAATTGCTCTGATCTTTTCAGGGACCTAACAATGAATAATTAGGACAACATAAATGAGATGGCTTTGTTGTTGTTGTGTGCCTTCAAGCTGTTTCTGATTTATAGCAATCCTAAGACTAAATAAGATCTTCTTGGCAAGATTTATTTGCTTTCTTCCAAGACTGAGAGTCATGCAATGGGTTTCCATGGCTGAGTGGAGATTCAAACCCTGGTCTCCAGAGAATCCTAGTCCAACACACAAACCACTAGATCATGGTAGCTTTCAAATGAGCAACTCCCTTAAAGTCACCTATGATGAAATGACACATGCAAACTCTCATTCCACCAGTTAGGATCACATTTAATGTGCAGCAAAATGATAAATAATGTGTTGAGGACAAATACTCACGTATTTCCTTGCATGCTATTGTATGTTCCTCTGGAGACCAGGACACTGTGTGTATTTCTATAGGGCATTGTGGGAAAAATTGATGATATAATCAAAATACAAACATCAAGTGGTCCTAGAGAAGGACAACTTCTCTCCAGTATTAGGAATAAACTGGAACTGAATAGTTATGAAAATTGTGAGAGGCAGGAGAATGCATGGGTCAATGTGTTTTCCATTAACTCTTCAGAATAGCTTTGGCTCCAATCTTAAGCACATTTAAAATATCAACTTCCAGCAAAATCAGTGAGGCTTAGGATAAGGATTGGGTTATCTTAAGGAAAGGGGGAGAAAAAGATTTATTCTGGGAAAACAGAAGCATAATAGCATCTAAAAGAATGAAAGCAAAATTTAGTTGATCAGAGTATAACTGAGAGTTGAACAATGCAGTACTTGAGCTACATTGACAATGTTTTTCCACTAATATAGGGACAGCCAAAGTAAGGTCTGTGGACTTCATATGCCCCACAATAGAAGTGCTGTTTTACTGCCTCTCCAGTGCCCCCAGTGGTTTTTTTAATTGGTGTTATGGTTTCTCGTTTAAATTCAGCAACAAACCACTAACAATACTATAAGGTCAATCAAAGTCCATTCATTTCTTTTTAAGTCAATATAAATAGACAACATAGTCATTAATATCATCATATTAATTAAGCTAATGCAAGAACATTGAATGTTCATTTATACATTAATATAAAGTCATATGTAATTAATCACATGTAAGTGAGAGGATTTTATTTGTTAATGAGTGGAGAGGAATTTTAGTGAAGGTAATAATAATAATACCTAATGGTGAGTTATTTCAATTAATTTGAGGCAATTTATAATATTATTTTATATACATAGCTAAGTTTTACGGTTTTTAAAAAATGGTTATAAACCTTTAAACAAAATAAATAAAGCAGTGGGGCCCTAAAGTGCTTCATCAACCGGAAAAGTGCCTTTTTGCCCTGCAGCATTTACCCCACCTCTGCAGTAGCAGGTGGCTTGTAGGGATCAGAAGCAGCTTGGGATGGAAGTAACACACACACACACACACAACCATCACAAAAAGAAAGAAGAGTGTGATAACTCATCCTCTAAAATGAGACAATTCAGACCTAGAAGTGAAGGCATAGGAAGGCCCTACTCCCAAGTAGGAGGTTTCAGATGCTGAAGACCCATTGCTATCATTTATTGAATAATGAAGGGTAAGTATTTATTTATTTTAAAAAAAGAATAATGAAGGGAGTCATCCCTAGAGGATATTAAGTAGGTGACACTGACCTAGGTACCTGGATATAAATCTGCAGCTAGTCCCTGCCAGCTTTGCTGCTTTCAGCCTTTCATTTTGGCAACTAAGAATACTTTTTGGGGGTTAGTGATTTCCTAATTGGCTACAGTCCTGATTAGCAGATTATACTGACTTGAAAAACAACTTTAAGACCATCTCAGGACCACTCTATTGCTTTTCTCTTCCTTCTGCTGGATTCCCTGTCACTGACCTGGATTGAAATAACTCCTCAACAGCACTTACACTCCAACCATCTGGTATTGAGTCACTTGCTAACTGGAAGATGGGACAGAAAAAGACAAATTGCTCAGCTCTTAAGGTTATCAGAATGAAAACTGCTTTAGATGGTCAGTTTAAATAGGGCCTCCAATGTGGAAAGAGGTGTGAAAATTGGAAGAAGGAACATTACCAATTTAGCAGCCATGGAGCAACTTTTGAAGAATGTCAAGAAAGAAAATGCTAAAGCAAGATCATAGCTGATAAACAAAAAAAATAATTCCCCCAGATTTTATAAGTAATTTTAAAGTGATTGATGCATACATTGAAATAGATACATGTTTTCTATACTTTGGTTCATAAATTAAAATAGGGGTTGTAGTCAAATCTAGTAATCCAAGTACAGTGGGCTCTCTCCTTTTGAGAGTGAGAGGGGTGCAGGATCCAACAGACATTGATCATTGAGTCACTTTAAAGAACTTAGAAGGTCTTGGAGAGAATATATTAATAAAATCCACAAATAGTTTTTAAAAACCTCAAAATTTAAATCCACAGATATGTGGAGCCAACTATAACATAATTTAGTAATATAAGATTAAGATTATTGGAACTGTTGAGATTTGTATTTCTCACCCCCCCCCCCTTCCTCTCTGTATATGTATGTATGGATAAATTAATCTCTTCTCTAATGTCTCAGAAAGTGTGTTATGAAGCTATGTCTGAGAAGACCCATATCATGTGAAACTGGGGGAAAAAATATTTGGAAAATCCAGGGTTTCATGCCTCTCTATCAACTATAGCTAGTATATAAACAAATTGCTATAAGGAAGTTTTAAGTATAATTAGAAACAAATGTAGACTCAGTCTGAGTAGATGAAGTCTGCCAGATGTCAACCAGATAAGCACTGGAGGTTTGGGGCAAGTGGCCATTAAATTGGGGAGTGCCTATAATTTTTTGGCATACATTTTGGACATGATTTGCAGACACAGTCTCTCCTTCTGAGAAGAGAAAGTCTTCATATAAGATATAATTCCCCTTGCAGTTGACTTTATGTCTTCGCTCTTCTTCCAAATAGCCACAACATTGTGAACATCCTGTCCATGTGGCTCTCCATCTTAATACTTTTGACTTCTTTCTACATGAACCCATTGGTTCATGTAATGAGTCATCTAACAGTTGTGTGAGGCCCCTTCTACACTGCCATATAAAATCAAGTTATCTGTTTTGAACTGGGTTATATGGCAGTGTAGACTCATATGATCCAGTTCAAATCAGATAATGTAGATTACCTGCTTTGATAATTTGATTATATGGCAGTGTAAAAGGAACCTTAGTTGTTATCCCAGAATACATTACAAATATCTTGAGCCCACTGTTCTTTCTATGCTACCAGCTGCAACTTAGTGTGCCCTTTGTTTCTCTCAACCATCTCCCCCGCCCCCATGTTGCTTCTTGCTTATATTTTTTGCTTATATTGAAAATTAAAATAGAGAAGTATAAAGAAATGGAAAGGAAATTTATCTGGAAATAGTACCAAACCCCAGCACAACTATAAAATATCATTACGGGAAAAGGTTCAACATATTGGCACTGGGTTAAGCAAAGGATGATATGCTCTCATGTAGTGGGAATGTCTAAAGACAAAAGCCTTTTGGGCACAAATAACAAAGAACATAGAGAAATTATTTAAAATACCACTTCAAGTAAATATGGAGTCTGATGCTGATGGGAATACATATTGGGGAACAGTAAGATCAATGTAAAAATCAAGGTTTATTCAAAGCAATGATTTTTGCAGGAAAGGCAGTAATAGCATGTGTTTGGAAAGATGGAAAAATAGATTATGTTAAATTGGAACAATTACTTGTTTGATCAAGTCAAACCAGAAATTACAGCAAGTTTAACCTGTAAAGATAAGAAAGAAGATAAAATGAGGAAAATTAAAGAGAAATGGTTGATATATATGGAATGGATAAAAAGTGGTGAAGCCAATGTAAATATACAGGGATGGGAAAAGCGTAGCTCATAAATGAAGTTAAAGTTATGGAAACTGTGGTATGAGTATGAGGGAGTGAGGTGGGAGAGAAAAAAGAGTGAATAGAACTAAGATATGTTAGATAAATGAGCAGATAATATAGAAAGGAGGAAGAGTGAGAAATAGGAAAAGGGTGGGGAAATATGGTAATAGATTTTTTTTTGTGTGTCAAGAGCGACTTGAGAAACTGCAAGTCACTTCTGGTGTGAGAGAATTGGCCGTCTGCTAATAGATAAAGGATGTGTATGGAATAAATGTTCAAAATCTACTCATATAATGAATTATAATAATAATAAAAATCTTTTAAAACAAAAAAAACAAAGAGTAGATGTGGACATTTTCGGCAGTCTACAACACGTCGACAGTCTCTTAGAAAAAGCCAGAGAGATGTGCACAGAATCTGTGAAAGAATTTCAGGAGATCTTTGACAAGGAAGATCAGTGGTGAAGTCTATAGGTGGAGAAGTGAGGAATCCTCGTGGCTGTTGAAGGCAAAGTGGTAAAAGCAACATCCAAATAACTACATAATCAGTAATGGAATATTATAGGCTAAACGTGTACATCCCATTTCTGGACTTTTTCTGCAGTCAGCTTCAAGAAAGGTTTACAAGGCACAAGGAAGTAGTTCAGGAACTGCAAGTGTTCCTCCCATTAATTGTGGCCATTTAAAATCCAACTTGAACAAGTGCACAGAACTTTACAACAAATGCCTTCAAAATAGAAGAATTTGTCATTTGGTGTAGAAAATGGAAAAAGATCACCCTTGCACCCCCCCCCCCCAATCAAATGCACTGGAATCTTATCTTATCTGTGACATACAGCTTTTTTAGATTTCTGCAACATTGCGAATGTCAAAATGTCAAATGAAAGGCCATCTTCAACTCTGAAACATTTGCAAACATACATAGGAAGCACAATGGGGCAAGAAAGACTGACTGAGCTCTTGAGTTCTCAATGAAGCCTGATTTCTGTCAGTGTACTGACACAGTTTTCAAGTGTTCCCAACAGATGTTGTGGTATTCTTTTGTAACCACTAAATTACCAATAAGAGTCATTTTCAGGGCTTTTTAAAGACTTTAAACTTTGTAACTAAAATAGAAATTTGATTTAATTATAAAAATTATGGAGCCATGATGGTGCAGCAAGTTAAAGCACTAAGCTGCAGAACTTGCTGACCGGAAGTCGATGGTTTGAATCCACAGGATGGAGTGAGCTCTCATTGTTAGCCCCAGCTTCTGTCATCCTAGCCGTTCGAAAACATGCAAATGTGAGTAGATCAATAGGTACCACTTCGGTGGCAAGGTAATAGCATTCCACCCAGTCATGCCAGCCACATGACCTTGGAGGTGTCTACAGACAATGCCAGCTCTTCAGCTTAGAAATGGAGATGAGCACCAACCCCAAGAGTCGGACACAGTTAGACTCAATGTCAGGGAAAAACCTTTACCTTTATATAAAAATATAGAATGAATCACATAATTTAAATTATTTTGTGTTATGGACCTACTCGTCACGATTCACTAAAAATGTTTCAATCCCCCCCCCCCCCACACACACACACACCACATTTTTTTCTGGCTATGGGCCTGCTGTCAAGATATGACACTGAAGCAACAGCCCAGGGTTATCAAATGTTTCAAAGTGACTGACCACATTTCACAGCAAGTGAAGTAATTCACATGACCTTTGTAAATGGTTTAGCATCTGTAGTTTAAAAATATTTTTATGTCTTATCATACTTCACCTGGGTGACTCAATAGATAGAAAAGCAACCCATCACATCACCCAGACTATGTATGACAACACATATAAAAACAGTTTTTAAACTACAGGTGCTAACTCATTTGTAATACTTTAATAAAGACATAAAATAATACATTTTTAAAAGTAGGGATCTGGAAACCTATGAAGTCCAGAGACGGAAATTACCAAATGGTACTACTATTAAGGCAGGAGACTATCACACATCAAATGCCAGATGAAATTCCAGCTTGCTGCCCCCATCATTCTGGTATTTAAGCCTCTTCTTAGCCGATTCTTCCTTTGTTGACTCAGCTGTTTTATGCACTAGAGGTGAAGCATCTAGGATGGCTGGAACCCACCCTAGAGTGGTTCATTTGCTGATAACAATTGGAAGCAAAATGTGGCTTATGGGATTTATGCAGCTGGTTCCACTTAAGAGATTTTTTAAAAAAAATCTTATCCTAAATCAGAAGCTCAAAATATACAGCATTTAGGAGTAGAAGGCATTTTTGCTGCAGGCTTACTACGCCCTCCCCCACTTCCTCTTGTTCATATAAAATGATGTCTGGGGCCAGAGGAATTGTGGATAGGTAAAAACTAAATTCAAGTTGCCTGCACATGAAACAAATTTCCAACTCTTCTTCTGATGGTTAGGAAACCATTATTGTAAGATATTATTTTTTATTTTGTACTAAGAGTTTGAGTCAAGACAGTGTCATTGTGAGGTCCCTCTACCTGAACAATTTCATTGTTGGCTACAGTGGAACAAGTTCTATCAGCTTGCTGATTAAAATTAGTGATGTTACTAAACATTGTATTCAGAGGACTCAGCATTCAGGGCAACTATTGCTTTCTTGATTGAGTCTATCTGTCTCCTTTATGGTCTTTTTCTTTTCCTATTGCCCTCTGCCTTATTAATTATTATTGTCTTTTCTAGTGAGTAACATCTTCTCATGATAGGACCATAGCATGAATGTCATTTTGGTTTTAAACACAAGAGAGAGAAAAAGTGTGTTCTTGTAGAATGTTTGATTGCACTAGGTCCTAGGAGTTCCCCTTACTTACACAACTTCTGAGAACCATAATACTTGAAACAATTCTGCCCCATATATTTTAATGCCATTCATGGGACACCATCATGAGCACGTACATCAGTATTCTAGCTGTAAAACAACATGGGCTATGTAATTGGCAGGATGCCTCTCATTTCCACAAGAATGTGTTCCGTTTCTGTAAAATTACATTGCAATTCCAAAGGCTCTGTGGTATCTACTTGTGTCTCTCCCACAAAAAGGACAGGTATTGAGCATGTAGCATTTAGGAAACACCCTTGGTCTCAGACTTCAAACACAGGTCGCCTTCACTTCAGAGTGAGTCCATAGGTATTATGTTGTTGTTTTGGGTCTTCAAGTAGTGTGTGACCCATGGCAATCCTAAAGTGATCTTATTGTAGGGGTTTTTTTTTTTTGGCAGAATTTGTACAGAGTGAGTTTACCTTTGCCTTTCTCTACGACTGTGAGACCATGACTTGTCCACAATCTAGTCAAGCAGGGATTAAAACTCTTGTTTCCAGAGTTTGAACTCAGAGGGATTATCATTTATTTTATTTATTATTTATTTATTTCCAGTATTTCTACCCCGCCCTTCTCCCCGAGGGGACTCAGGGCAGCTTACACAACTGGCAGGATCACTACCAGTATATCATAATACAATAAAATAATAAAACAGTTAAAATAGTTAAATAACATATTAAAATACAATATATAAAAGCTTTAACACAGTGCAACACCGAATATATATGCCAGTCATCCATCAGACCTTGTGCAAAAGCCTTAATCCAATCCATGTCAACGCTAACTGAGTTCATTTATTAAACGCTTGCACACATAGCCAGGTCTTCAACTTTTTTCTAAACCCCAGAAGGGATGGAGCCTGCCAGATGTCACTAGGGAGGGAGTTCCACAGCCGAGGAGCCACCACCAAGAAGGCCCTGTCTCTCGTCCCCACCAGCCGCGCTTGTGAGGCGGGTGGGATCGAGAGCTGGGCCTCCCCGGATAATCTTAAGGTTCTCGTGGGCTGATAGGAGGAGATGCGTTCAGACAAGTAAGTTGGACCAGAACCATTTAGGGCTTTGTAGGTCAAAAGCAGCATTTTAAATTGGGTTCGGTAGCATATCGGCAGCCAGTGGAGCTGGCTTAACGGGGGGTGGTACGCTCCCTGTAAGCCGCCCCAGTTATTAGTCTGGCTGCCGCCTGTTGTACTAATTGGAGCTTCCGGGCCGTCTTCAAAGGCAGCCCCACGTAGAGCACATTGCAGTAATCCAAACAGGATGTAACCAGAGCGTGGACCACCGTGGCCAAGTCAGACCTCCCAAGGAACGGGCGCGCACAAGTCTGAGTTGTGTGAGTTGTTCATCTCTTCACATGGGGCATTTTTGCCCCGTTTTGCTGCTTTGCTTCATGGCAAGAACCGTGCCTATCATGCACCATCACATGACGCATGGCAGGCCCCACCCACTTTCTTCCCAACGTTGAGGGAAGCACTGAAAGGTGCTTCCTCCATGACTACAGGGAGGGAAGTGTATTTTGGGTAGCGCTGATAGAGCTACCTACACTTTCCTCTCCTTTTTTGCCATGTTGCCACCCTTTCTGCCATCTGATGGGAGCAGGGAAAGGATGCCAAAGCACCCTCACCCCTCCCATGTAATGAGGGGAAGAGGGAGGGTGCACAGGGAGCCATAAGCTGTCCCACACACCTTCCCTTTCACAGGCAATTGAGGCGCAGAAGCCCTTGATTCTAAAACCACTACAGCATACTCACTTGAAAATTAAATCCCTCTGAGTTCAATGAAGCTTACTTTTGAGAAAGTAAGATGAGTCTGAAATTTGCAAAGGAGAGATGTCTATGTTGCTGATGCCTCTATTCCAAAGGTTCTTAAAGTGTGCTCCACAGAGCCCTTGGGGCTCCATGAATCATACTTAGAAGCTCTGTGCTTCCTCCACTTCCTCCTCCAACTTCTAAGCTTTCCCTCCTCTTTCCTGCTCCTCCCCCTCCCCACCTCCCTTGCCAACAAAAGCTTTTTTTCCTCATCTTCGTCACCACCCAGATCATTTCCCCCTTGCTTTCCTTGCTTCCAAAACCCTATTTTTCTCCCACTGCTCAGGGGGTGCTTTGATTGTACTTTTCCTGTACGGCAGAAGTGAGTTGAACTGGATGGCCCCTGGGGTTTCTGCTGCTATTATTATTATTATTATTATTATTATTATTATTATCATCATCATCATCATCATCATCATCATCAATCTTACTATTATTACAAAGGCAGGGTAGCCATCTGCTGAAGGTGATTTGATTGTGTTCTTTGTGCATGGCAGAAGGGAGTTGGACTGGATGGCCTCTGGGTCTTCCACTGAAATACTGTTAAGTTTATGTTGGTTTAAATTGTTCTTCATATTAAATACTGTATTGTTCTTTCTTTCCTTGATGTTTTCTATGAGTTAACGCAAACACTCTCCATCCATTTGCCACTGGCCCAGCCAATTTTTCAAATTTTAAAACACAATGCATCAAAAAGTATGCCTATGCCTGATATATATACTTTATATATAATGTAATGTAATATATAATGTAATATAACATATAAATATTTCTTGGGGCTCCATGGGAAACTTTTGCTTCAAAAAGAGCTCCATGGCTGAAAATGTTTGAGAACACCTGTTTTATTCTGTAAATTCCTATATTTTATCAATGAAGTATTTACTTAAGTACTACATATCTATGTTGTTTTTCTTCCGATGACATGAAGATGTGGCTCTTCATGTTATCCTCCAGATAATCCTATGAGGCAGGCCAGGCTGGAAAACAGCAACTGTGTTTTATCTTTCACTTTTAAGCAAACTGAATTATTTGCACTTTCTGTTTTGCTATCCAGATTGGCTCAAAATGTATGGATACTTGTGTTCTTTAAGGAAACCTGAGTACAAAAATAGGAATTTTGAGCAATATTGAATATTTTAAATGCAAATTTTAGTGCAGAGTTCCCCTTCTTCAACCAAAAGACTGATGCAACAGTGGGATGAAACAGGCTTATAAAAATACATATCTTTGTAACTGACATGGACTGAGGAAAGACTGATTCATCCCAAAGTATAATCTATTACAGTTTTGTATTTTATTTTTCAAAGGAGTCCTCCCAGTAGGTATTGAGCACCGTGTCTAATGCCCCTTCTCCTGAGCCTTGCCAAGATTTAAACAATAATAATTGTGTAAGGCCCTAGAGGTAAACAGCATCCCAGAAAATCTCCTTCTTATGTGGACAACTCATGTTTCTGATAATTCACAGCGTTATCAGACCCTAGGAGGTATCTCATCCCCATGCCAATAACCCATGGATTACAATAAAAGGCACAGATTATATGGGAAAATGTTTTTTCCCACTAGCTAACCCGCTTTAATACAGGTCAAAAGGTACTTAAATTAAAACACCAGGCATCTGAAGCCTACTCCAAAATGTGTGGAATTATCTCATGGTCTGTTCAAAAAACCTTAGCTTACTTGAAACAGCATCTTTATTCTGCTTTGTGACAAATTTTAATAAAATCTATGTCAGACAAGTTGCTTTTCAGTCAGATCATTGGCAGGTTAGTTGTGGTTGCTGTCAGAGTTTGGGGAAAAGGTTTTCTCTGTACTAACACTCCCAGAAATCAACCAGTCTGGTCCAAGCTGGCTGAGTGATCCTGAGATTTATAGTAAAAAAAACCCAAAACAACCTTTTCAAGCTATGGTTGTGACAAGAATTACAAAATTCTAATGCAGAAAGCACTCGAGTAGATGTTTTCTTGTAATTCACATATGCATAACTAGAAACCCATACTAAGAACCCATCACTTCTTAGTATGAGTGCCCATACACAAGCGAAAGACACATGGATGTCATGTCCTGCAATCATTTGTGCATTGTACGATAACAAGACAATTTGTCTTCTTACTTTATTCTCCTTATTAACAAGTTTACCCCTCCTAAAATGGTGTGTGAGGAGACAGTATGAGATTTCCCTCATCCCCCCTCCCATCTCTTCATGTACCATTTTAGCATGTCAGGAGAACTCTACACACAGGCTTCGTGCCTGGCAGCCACTTTCAGCTAAATTTTAGGAGCTAAATGTGGGGTTTGGGGGTTGACTTCATGCCATTCGAATTTCAATTGGGATGGCATCTAGACACCCCTGAGGCAAAGTCCGGAGGTTAGCTTGGTGGGAGGGGACTAGAACCCACGCCGAAGCGGGTTACTTTAACAAATTTTGACACAAGTTTTAGCTATGTGTGGAAACGCCCTAAGTGCACAGCCTAAAGTTAAGGTATTGGGGCAGAAGGAATGTATCATTAGGGAGCAGAATTCTTACCTTGCCAGAGGCATGCCTTCATTTTGCCCCTCGCTTCTATATCTGCTCCCCCAGAATCCATGAAAATTAAAGTGGTATCAAAGTGTCTGCAGATACACATAATGCTAGGTTTGGTACATAGTCTAAATCCTATACACTTTTTGACTAGTGTAAATATACAATACTAGCTGTGCCCGGCCACGCGTTGCTGTGGCAAAGTGGTGGTGGTATTGGTTAAAATTGTTGTGTAATTTTTATTTGACGTTATTTGTATTTTTTAATTAATTTTATTGTAAGTTATCTTTTTATTTATTATATTTTATTATTTTCTTGTATAATTTTTAGTTATTTTTGTTATTATGGTATTTTATTGTATTAATTTTTTAGTGTTTATTATTATTTTTATTCCAGGCCCTGGGAGCTTTTATGTGGACCTGGAGAAGAAAATGTTTTCTTGCCTCAGGATGTGACCAACTCCATATCCTCCAACATTTTACAGATTAAACTGGTAAAAGTCTGACCAAACAGTATTGGAGTGCATTCAAGATGGCAAAAGTAATTAAAGGGTAAGAACACACAAGTCAGGAAAGGCCACCGCAGTTTGCTTTTTATTGCACCTACTGGGAAAAACAATATTCTAGCCCCTTCTCTCCTCTCCTGGCTGTTGCATTGAAATTACATTTGCACTTTGGACTTAGCTGCTAACAACTGAAGTATCCTAAGGACAAAAGTGGAAAGTCAGTGGAGCAGAGCAAAACTGAGGGCACAGCTACACTGACCACATTGCAATGTGAGAAGGTGAAAAAGATCTTATTCCTTGACAGTTGTGAAGCCGTAAATACTGCATACATACAGTTCGAGGCTATCCTCTAGGTTTGAGACCATTCCAGCCTCAAACCAGTTCCAAGAATTCCCGTTTAATCATCTGCACAATGAAATTGCTTCCTTCTCTGCTGATTCACAGCAACCTAATAGGGAAGTGTAGATGTGCCTTAAAACATTTTAAATGCAGTTGAGAAATCAAAACAAGAGAGGATTAATCAAGACTGTACCTGCCAAATCAAGGCAGTTGGAGGGTATGCAAGGCGCATGTGAGAAATTAGGGAGGGGGAGTATAGGAAACCAGAAAGGATCTTGCAACCTGTTGTCAAAGGCTTTCATGGCCAGGATCACAGGGTTGTTGTATGTCTTTTGGGCTGTGTGGCCACGTTCCAGAAGTATTCTCTCCTGACGTTTCACCCACATCTGTGGCAGGCATCCTCAGAGGCTGTGAGGCATGGTTAAACTAGGCAAGGAAAGGAAATCTATATATATAAAAGAGTGATGGCATCACGGTGACCAACAAAACAACAAACCTACAGGCCCCCCAACATCGAAATTTGACAACACAACCCATCATCCACGCCTCTAGGTTGATACAACAAAAAGAAAAGTAAAGTCCTAATTAGAGGGAAAGGAAGAATTGTTTTTATCCAATTGCTGCCAGTTAGAGGACTAATCTCTGCCCACTTGGTCTCCTAGCAACCCACTCAGCCCATGGGACAGGCCGAGTTAGGCCTCACTTAGGCCTCTTCCACAGACTATCTGATTTGCACTGGATTATATGGCAGTGTAGACTCAAGGCCCTTCCACACAGCTATATAACCCATTTATAATGGACTTAACGTAAGGTAAAACCTTTACCCTTTACCTTAACTACCACCAATTCCTCAATACTTTATTTCCCATACCACCAGACTTCGCCACAGCAACGTGTGGCCGGGCACAGCTAGTGTGTGTGTGTGTGTGTGTGTGTGTGTATGTATATATATATATATATATATATATATATATATATATCTATCTGTGGAGAGTCCAGGGTGTGGCAAGAGTCCTTTGTCACTGGGAAGCCAGCATTAATGTTTCAGTTAATCACCCTAATTAGCATTGGAAAGGTTTTGTCTCTTGCCTGGAGGGCATCCTTTGTTCAGTCATTAACCGTCCTTGGGGCTCCTCTGCCTTCAGAGGTTGGTTCCCATCTACTGTTTTGATTTTAGAGTTTTTTAATACTGGTAGCCAGATTTTGTTCATTTTCATGGTTTCCTCCTTTCTGTTGAAGTTGTCCACATGCTTGTGGATTTCAATGGCTTCTCTGTGTAGTCTGACATGATAACTGTTGGAGTGGTCCAGCATTTTTGTGTTCTCAAATAATATACTGTGTCCAGGCTGGTTCATCAAGTGCTCTGCTATGGCTGATTTCTCTGGTTGAATTAGACTGCAGTGCCTTTCATGTTCTTTGACTCTTGTTTGGGCGCTGCGTTTGGTGGTCCCTATGTAGACTTGTCCACAGCTGCATGGTATCCGGTAGACTCCTGCAGAGGAGAGAGGATCCCTCTTGTCTTTCGCTGACCGTAGCATTTGTTGGATTTTCTTTGTGGGTCTGTAGATAGTTTGTAGGTTGTACTTCTTCATCAGTTTGCCTATGCGGTCAGTGGTTCCCTTGATGTATGGTAAGAACACCTTTCCTCTGGGTGGATCTTTGTCTTGACTCTCATGGCTTGTTCTTGGCCTTGCAGCTCTTCTGATGTCTGTGGTGGAGTATCCATTGGCCTGTAGAGCCCAGTTTAGGTGGTTGAGTTCACCTTGGAGGAGGTGAGGTTTGCAGATTCTTTGTGCACAGTCTGTCAGGGCTTTGATTGTGCTCCTTTTTTGACTTGGGTGATGGTTGGAGTTTTTATGAAGGTATATATCTCTGTGTGTAGGTTTTCTGTAAACTGTGTGGCCCAATTGTTGATTGGGTTTGCGGATTACCAGAACATCTAGAAATGGCAGTTTTCCTTCCTTTTCTTTTTCCATGGTGAATTGGATGTTTGGGTGGATGCTGTTAAGGTGGTTCAGGAACTTGCTGAGTTCTTCCTCTCCATGGCTCCAAATTGTGAAGGTGTCATCTACGTATCTGAAACAAACAGTTGGCTTTTTTGGTGCTGTTTCTAGGGCTTGTTTTTCAAAGTGTTCCATATAGAAATCCATGCCTCACAGCCTCTGAGGATGCCTGCCATAGATGCAGGCGAAATGTCAGGAGAGAATACTTCTGGAACATGGCCACACAGCCCGAAAGACATACAACAACCCTGTGATCCCAGCCATGAAAGCTTTCGACAACGTCATGTGAATTACTTCACTTGCTGTGAAATGTGGTCAGTCACTTTGAAACATTTGATAACCCTGGGCTGTTGCTTCAATGTCGTATCTTGACAGCAGGCCCATAGCCAGAAAAAAATGTGGTGGTGGTGGTGGTGGGGGGGGGATTGAAACATTTTTAGTGAATCATGACGAGTAGGTCCATAACACAAAATAATTTAAATTATGTGATTCATTCTATATTTTTTATATAAAGGTAAAGGTTTCCCCTTGACATTAAGTCTAGTTGTGTCTGACTCTGGGGGTTGGTGCTCATCTCCATTTCTGGCTTCCAACTGACAAAGGACTCTTATCACACCCTGGACTCTCCAAAGATATATATATTTTGCTTCCTTTCCTAGTTTATCCATGCCTCCCAACCTCTGAGGATGACTGCCATAGATGTGGGCAAAACATCAGAAGAGAATACTTCTGGAATATGGCCACACAGCCCGAAAGACATACAACAACCCTCCAATCTTCCAACCCTTTAAATGTGTCCTTTAATGTTGTTCTACAGCACAAATACTGGGAGCATTTGTAAGTTTTAGAAATGTGTTCCATTCAGACTCAGAATTCTTCTTCCTCCATCGTCTAAACATTCATTGCCTTCTAGAATAATAATTCCTCATATGGTTTCTACCATAATGTATGTCTGTTTAATTCATCATTTACATAACAGCTGAAACAATTTTCTCTCAGGGGAGGGGACTGTTCCCATTTGCTTGAAAACCATCTTTATCCTCCCAAGTCATTTTGGGCTTTAATCTTGGCTTCCCAAGGAAGCTTTCAAAGTAGGGAGGAAGTACAACATACCAGAACAGCCTCTCTTAGCTTGACCTTAAACCTATGGCAACAACAAAACAAGACAGCAGTCCCATGGCAGTGATGCAATTTCCTATAGAAGCAATGGCATATGTATGTAACCTCTTGTTTGGGGTATTTAAACAATTTAAGCCTACTTGATTTTTCACTCAGTAGTGTAAAACATAGGATATCTGAGAAAGAAACAAATGGAAGGAAGGAAGCATGAAAATAACTTTCCTGGACAAAGCGAGCAGTTACCTCTTGTATACTTTCAGATGTTTTATGAAGTTGAGAGACTTGTATGTATCTCAAGTGGGAGATTAAATGAATGCTGTGTTTCTTAAGATTCAACATTTTTACCGTGATATCGAATATAACAATTCACTGTTTTCAAGTTGCTGCACTACTTAACATTGCTTCTCAGATTCTGATATAAAAAGGTCTAGGAATATAATAAGCAACCATACACCAGAAGAAAATATGGAATTCAACCTAGAAAGGTGATTTTGTGTGTGTGTGTGTGTGTGTGTGTGTGTGTGTGTGTGTGTGTGTGTGAGAGAGAGAGAGAGAGAGAGAGAGAGAGAGAGAGAGAGAGAGAGAGAGAGAATCAGAGTCAGCAAGATTAATAATGGGTGCCACAAAGTTACTTTCATGTCTAAAGATAATGATGCTCTCCTATCTGACTGTGAGAGGGAGGAGGGGAGAATCACTCATCTTTTCCTATATTAATCTTCAGATCCCTTCTTCCCTGTTCTGATGGAGTCAGTCGTGGAAGAAGGAAGCCCTTCTAAGCTTCTTCTCATCAGATGATAACGAAGAAGAAGAAGTGACAGCTCACACAAAGGCTTGATAAATATGAGGCTCAGTGGGACGGGCTGTGTGGCAAATCAGCCTCAAGCACCCTGCTTCATTGATCAAGCTCTTTGAACTGGTATTAGTTCAAGCCTGCCCTAGTATTCACTCCTGCCTCCCCAGGAGGATAATTACCTAACACTCAGAGGTTAAAACACTCCCTCCTTAGCCCCATTAAGCCAGACCCACTGTAAAGCAGACTGCCACTAAATCAGCCCCATAATCGGATTAGGATAAATTGCTTTAAACTGACATTCAGCAGGAAAACCTCCTGTCTTATTTCTATGGGTGTGTAGGGCAAGACTCCCCAGCTTATCTTGACTCGAGCTCAAGTCTTCTTTGAAGAAGTTGGCTTTTTGTAACTGGTGGCGTTATTCTCTTAATCATAATAAACCCTTCCATGAGGATGTTGAGAGAAGGCAACATCACACTATCTGAGGTACAAAGCAGGGAGAAACCAATTGGTTAATAAAAGACTAGGCATTGGGAATGAAAAATAGAAAGGGCTAGTACAAGAATAAGGGCCCTTCCACACAGCTATATAACCCAGAATATCAAGGCAGGAAATCCTACAATATCTGCTTTGAACTGGGTTATCTGAGTCCACACTGCCATATATTCCAGTTCAAAGCAGATATTGTCGGATTTCCTGCCTTGATATCCTGGGTTATATGGCTGTGTAGAAAGGCCCTAAGAAAGAAGCTGAGAGAAAGAGAAAATTGGTGGAAGACTCTACCCTTGGTCATGAGCCACTGACTATTCAACAATTGGCAACACACATTTGGTCTTGTGTTTCAGGAGGTTCCATTATGCATCTGTAGAACACATAATTCTTCATTGCCTTAAAGTTCAAGATGAGAAAAAGGAAAAGGGCCAGCATGAATCCTTCTTTCACATTTTTTTACAGGAGCAATAGGGCACCCTACCACCACCCCCTACACACACACACACACTTTATGTACTTAAGTAGACTGCATTGGCATTTGAATCTTGCTTCAATACTGGGAATGGGAGAGCATTACTTATCTGTAGCTGATGGGCAAGGTGCGCGCGGCCCTAGGTTGGCTTACCACCTGGTAAAACCTAGAGCTGCTCCTGACTGGATGCAATAACATATGGAAGAGCAGAGATTTCCATCCACCCTACAAGTAAAGTGTGTTATTCCTGTTTTCTGTGACTCATAATCAAACTTTTTTTAGTATTGCGGTTGATTTGCTGTTCATTCTTTAAACATTCAGAGAGCATTTGTTACTGGGCAGCTGCATATCTTTAATATTTAAATATGTATCGAAATCTAATTATCACCATATTAGGTTTTTGTTGAGAGATCACCTTAGAGCAGCGGTTCTCAAAGTGTGTCCTGCTGAGCCCTTAGGGCTCCATGAAGCATACTGAGGGGCTCCGCACTTACCTTCTCCTCCCCCGCCAAGCTCTCTTTCATATTCCTTCCCCTCCCTAATCACCAAAAGCCTTTTCAACCTGCATCCCTTGTCACAAAAATCATTTTTCCTTAGCCCCCTTACTGCCCAAAGTCTTTTTTTCTCACCTCCCTCACCTCCTTCACTGCCCAGATTCTTTCCCATCCCCACCTTGTTTGCTTCCAAACCCTTATTTCCCTCCCAGCACTCAGGGGGTGCTTGATTGTGCTTTTCCTGCATGGAAGAAGGGATTTAGACTAGATGGCCCCTGGATGAAAGACTTTTAAGTTTATGTTGGTTAAAAAGTTTGCCCATGCCTGATATATATTCATTATATAAACTGTAATATAAAATATAAAATATAAACATTTCTTGGGGCTCCACAAGAAACCTTTGCTTCAAAAAGGGCTAAGGGCTCTGCGGCTGAAAACATTTGAGAACCCCTACCTTAGAGGGAATGGTGCAGAATATATTTCTGATGTCTGCCTACAAGATTTTTCCAACTTTTGCTGAGCCTATCATAGAGTTTTCTTGATGAGATTTGTTCTGAGGAGGTTTGCCTTTGCTTCCTCTAAGATAAGAGGGTGAGACTTGCCCAAGGTCTCCCTGTGGATTTCCATGGCTGAGTGGTCTCTAGAGTCAAAGGGTCCTTCTACACAGGCCCAAAACCCACAACCCACCACGGGTTAACTTGAGGTGTCCAAACAATGCCTTGGGTTAACCCAAATTAATCCAAAGTAAAATGAGATTTCTCAGTTTATTTCAGATTACTGAAACACCTAGATCTGTTGAGGTGTGAGGAATGTGGGGATTGACTTCCAGGACTGCGTTCCATGATTCCAGGGGTTAATTCCCATTGCCATACCAATTCTTTGGACTTTGGAGAGCCAAAGGAGTGGGATAGCACCTCCACCCTCTATTCCCAGCCCTCCATTTGTCCTCTAACGTTACCGAAGGCTGCATGCTCAGGTCCTTTGAAGAAAGCTCTGACATGTCAAAATGATGTGTTGGGAGATCTGGAGAGAAGAGGGGGAATTTCCCCCCTCTGCTCTCCAAACCTCCTGACATGTTATTTTTGTTGCACCCCTAGGCTGCGTAGGCACCTCAATCTCAGGCTCAGGCTGAGCTACAACAATTTTGACATGTCAGAAGCTTTCTTCAAGGGGCCTAAGTATGCATCCAGGCCCTCCAGTAAGTTTAGGGGGCAAACTGGGGGGCTGGGGGCTGGCTAGATGCCCTCCTGAGTCAACCTCTGGTTGGCTTGGGATAACATGTAGTCACACCCCTCTTCAAAAGTGTGAGGTTTGGGATGTTCTCACTCTTTCGATGTAGTATAAAAAATTTAATAAAATTCTTTTTTTAAAAAAAGTGTGAGGTTTGGGCCAGCTATGTGGCCTCAATCCCAAAAGGAACTGGAACATAAAATCCCAGTTCCTCTCAGGATTTGGGCCTGTATAGAAGAACCCATAGTCCTACTTACTAATCTATTACTCTCAGTCTTCTTTGTCAATGTAACCCTCATAGAGCAACAGGGAAGCAAAGGCCTCATATGTGGTGGATGTATTTTATGCCCCCCTTCAGTGGTGCTAGAAAATGGTATCACCCATAGTGTGGATCAAGATGTTATGACTTCTTACAAAGGCTTGTGTCGGTGGATCATTACAGCAAGGGGTCAAAGGTTGCTTTCCAGAACATGATCTCTCCTTTTAGAATTAGAAGGTTTATTTGTTCTAAGATAAAGGAGAGTGCCTGGCTTCCTCCTGCTTAGATCAGCCTGACATCTCACTCAGAAATGTTATGAAACACTCTGTGAAGCTGCCAAACCTTTAGATGTTGTGATGTTTCAAGCAAGATCCAGTCCTTGTGACCTTCCACTTCAGTAAGAAAGCCTCAGGATCAAAAAGTGAAATGGAGACCACATTGGCAAACCTTTTGTTGGATGCGACTTTTCACTGACGTTGAATGTTAAAGAATGATTGTAAATGGCATTGTTGTAGGTGGGAAGAGGGGGAAGAAGAGGGCAGGCAGAATATCACCAGCCATGAAATTTCACCCCCTAGTGAACATTCATTTGTAAGAAGATCATAAATCCTTCTGCTTTGATGGAACTACTGAACACTTTTAGTTTTAAATTGGAAGAAAGGTCACACTTGATAAACAACAGTATTGTGTGACCATGGATTGTTTTTATTTTTAACTACAGGTACTGTTGTGAATTCTATCCAGAATGTGTAAAGGCAAATTTATTTGACCATGAATATTTCCTTGCCCGCTGCTATCTACAGACAAGCTGAACACTCAGCACAAACACACAGCACAGCTCATTTCAAATTGCTATTTTAGATCTCTTCACCTGTGATTAATGTCTTACATATAGGAAATCTGGATGAAGCAGTTTTGTGAACTTGGAAAAATGAATTTTCATGGAAAACCAACTTTTAAAACTCTGTTTAATCTATCAATTTGGATTTGTAATAGATATACCTGAATTTGAAATTGCTCTAGACTCTGGAGATGATCACTTAACTGCTAAATTGTATAAAATGCTGTTAAAATTGAAATGAAGAAAGAACAGGTGAAATAATGTATGGTTGAATGGGCACAAAATTTAGGTAAACAAATACAAATGAAACAATGGGAAAGAGTCAGGACAAAGAGTTTGAAATGTACATTGAGTGATAACTTGAAAGAAACTTTTTATAATATGATGTACAGACAGTGTCTGACACTAGAAAGGATTGCTAAGATGTATAAAATAGTTCTAGTGATTGTTGGAAATGCGGGGGGAAAGTGGGCACCTTTTATCATATATGGTGGTTGTATAAAAGGGCCTAGAAATAATGGAAATAAATACATATGATTTTAGAAGAAATTGTTAAACTTAAATTTAAAATGAAACCTGAACTATCTGCTGGGAATGTTAGATGATGAACTCAATAGAAAATGTAGAAGGTTATTCTTATACATAACAACAGTAGCAAGAATGATCTATGCTCAAAGATGGAAAGACCCAATGATTCCGACACTATTTGCTTATGAAAATAAGTGAACTTGCAGAAATTAATAAAGTTACTACATAGATTAAGGAGAAATTTCTAACTAACTTTAAGAAAGACCAGGGCCAATTAATTTTGTTCCTCCATCAGACCTCCATCTTTTTTTTTTTTTTTTTTGGACTACAAGAGTGTTATTATGTGGGGAAAGGATGGATCGATGGTTCTTTTTCATGTAATGGCTGTAGAAAATTGTTCTCTTTTATCCTAGAAAAATATTTTTAACTTTGTTTTTGTTTATTAGTTGTTTGTATATAGGTTTTGTATTAATTTGTCTAAATAAATATTAATTTTGAAAACTCTGCTTCTCATGCAGTCTTCAAATGATGATATCGCTAATATTTGGGTCCATTTTATTGGATGATCTATGTGGGATTGGCAATTCGCTTGTCTACAGCAAACAAGGCACAATTAGAAGTGAAGAAAATGTTGCTATTTCTGATGACTAGCAATCAAAAATTATTATTTTCCACCATTGATAAAAGAAATGTACCAATTATTTTTTATTTGCATTCAGGGTCATCAATAAAAAACCATATTTTTCAACTTGCCAATAGTAGAAAAGGCAGAGAGCATGAATTCTTTTCGAACTTCAGGATCTATGAAAGTTCTCCTCATCCTTAGTGTTGAGTACATGCTTGAATATATTACTTTTTGTGCATTTTAAGTCCTTCAGAATTAACTTTCTGTACATAAAACATACAATTTAACACCTGGCCATGGCCCATAATCAAAGTAAGCCCTAAGGACCTCATTACATGGTGGTCCCTAATGCGGGTGACAGCTGGGAGGAAGGGAGGGAGGATTTGCCGGGCAGTATGGTGAATCCGTGGGGCAGTGGGGGAAACCATCACACCACATCCCACATTGCACACATTACCATGGCTTTACATGCCCCACTCCCTGTGCTGGCCCTATTCTATGCAATGAGAATAAAGGAAGTCTCTCTCTCTGGGCTCCATCATGCTGGAGTCCTGCCAGAAGTAGCCCTGTGTCATGTGATGGGTTCCAGGGGGCTCCATTCTGGCTCCATCCCAGCGGCATCCTAAATGTGATGAGGTTGTTAGGCTGAATCTATATTGCTATATAATCCAGTTTCAGAATGCAGATTATCTACATTTAACTGGGTTATATGGCAGTGTAGATTCATATAATCCAGTTCAATGCAGATAATCTGCATTCTGAAACTGGATTATATGATATTGTAGGTCCAGTCTAAAGTACTTTCTCTGGCTATACAGTTAGTCTAATCATTATAATTGTTATTATGTTTATTTATATCCCACTTTTTCTCTCCATAAGGAGACTCAAAGCAGCTAACATTATAAACATTACAATACAATTTAAAATATACAAATATACAATACTAGCTGTGCCCGGCCTTGTGTTGCTGTGGCGAAGTATGGTGGTATGGGAAATAAAGTATTGAGGAATTGTATATTGTATATTGATAATCTTATATTATCTGCTTAGAACTGGATTATATGAGGCCCTTCACAGCTGTAGAAAATGCACACTGAAGTAGATTATATGGTAGTGTGGAGTCAAGATATTCCAGTGCAAAGCAGATAATATAAGATTATAAATGGATAATATAACTGTGTGGAAGGGCCTTGAGTCTACACTGCCATATAATCCAGTGCAAATTAGATAATCTGTGGAAGAAGCCTAAGTGAAGCCTAAGTCTGCCTGTCCCCTGGGCTGAGTTGATTGCTAGGAGACCAAGTGGGCAGAGATTAGCCCTCTAAACTGGCAGCAATTAGATAAAAACAATTATTGCTCTCCCTGTAATTAGGGCTTTATTTTTCTTTTCTTTTTGTTGTATCAACCTAGAGCCGTGAATGATGGATTGTGTTGTCAAATTTCGAGATTGGGGGGCCTGTAGTTTTGTTGTTTTGTCCGCTGCCCTGATGCCATCACTCTTTTATATATATAGATTAAAACAGTATTAAACATCACTAGTATTAAAAACCATTCAGATTAAATCCATAAAAACAGACAAAACCACAGCAGCCCCTGACGATCTAAAAAATCTTCTTTAAAAGCCTGCATGAATAAAAAGGTTTTAATCTGCATCTGAAGGACAGCAGGGAGGGGGCCAGTCTCACTTCCCAGGATCGAGGGGCAGCCACTGAGAAGGAAGGCCTTTGCTCTCACTCCCATCAACCAAGCTTGAGATGGAGGTGGGACCAAGAGAAGGGCATTTCCGGAAGATCTCAGGGCCCAGGCAGGTTTGTACAAGAGGATGCGGTCAGCCAAATAGCCTGGACCTGAACTATCTAGGGCTTTAAAGGTCATAACCGGCACTTTGAATTGTGCCCTGAAACAGACTGGCAGCCAATGGAGCTGCTGTAACTGGGGGAGGAGGGGGTTGTCCGCTCCCTGTAGCCAGCCCCAGTGAGTAACCTGGCTGAAACTCTGGATGTCATCCTCATATAGGTGGTACCGTACTCTAAAACTCTGGATGACCTCTACCAGCAATTTCATGTATATGTTAAACAGCATGAGATACAACACAGAACCCTGAGGAACCCCACAGGTCAACAGCTGGTGGAATCCCCAGCACCACCTTCTGGTTATGGCCATCCAGGACTGAGATGCCTACCAGTCCCATCTCAACAAGATGACCCAGAAAGATGTTCAATGGTATTGAAAACCATTGAGAGATCCAGGAGAACCAACAGGGACACACTCCCCTGTCTAGCTCTCTTTGTAGGTCATCCACCAAGGTGACCAAAACTATCTCTGTTCCATAGCCAGACCTGAAACCAGGTTGAAATGTATCTAGATAATCCATTTCATCCAGAAATCCCTGGAGTTGGAAGGTCACCACCGCATTATAAATTTTATTCTAAGTCTCTGGAAATGGCTATGGGCCCAGTTCTCCCATATAGCAACTGCCAATGTCAGTGGATGCTGGGCAATAAGAATGAACAAACTAAACTGAATAGACCAGTGGTTCCCAATCTGGGGTCCCCTGATGTGATTGCCCTTCAACTTCTAATAGCTGGTAAACTGGATGGGATTTCTGGGAGTTGCAGGCCAAAAACATCTGGGGACCTCACGTTGAGAACCACTGAAATAGACCATTGGTTTTGCATAGAAATGTATTCATAGTTCTTTGTAGACACACATTCACTAACAAAGTAGAATGACGGAGACCAGATTGTGTGTGTCTATGTATGTGCCTTCACACTGCCTGTCAACTTATAGTGACCCCGTGAATTTGATAGGGTTTTCTTAAGCAAGGAATTCTCAGAGGAGGTTTGCCATTTCCTTCCCCTTAAATATAGCCAACAGCATCTGATTTATTATTTGAGGTTGTCCGAGGATATCTTTGGTTGAGCACTCACCGCTACACACTAATACAATTAGATCTCCATTTATAAGTTCTTTCTACATTTTCCAAAGTTTTTCTTTTCAGTGAAATATACATATGCTGAACAGAGAGAGATGGGGATAGAAAAGACTGGCTCCTATAAATGTTTTATGACTTGTTACAGTTAGGAAAACAACGAGAATGAAGTCTCTATAAAGGCATGCCATCAAGATTTTTTAATTAAGATTCACAGGGTTTATGTGTTTGTACGTGTGTGTGTGTGTTAGATTTTTAAAAGCAAAATAACAAAGACATAATGTGCTCATTCATTCCAGCCCAGCACTCTCCAGTTCTCTAATCTCCAAGGTACAATAACAACTTTTTTTCAGCTCACCCCTCCACTTCTACCCCTGGAAACCAGGAGGTCCACTGAGTCACTTAAAAAAAATACTTTCATCCATGGAAGCAAAATCAGACAAGGGACTGTTCTGAATTTCAGGTATTGTCCTTCTGGTGGAGACGCTGGGAAAATGTACACAGTGTGAAAGTCTGCAAAAAGATGTCCCCAAAGAGGTTTTAATATGTAACCATGTCTCTCCCCACCCCTGTGTTTATCTGGTGTTTGTTTGAAATGAACAAGACACCCAGCGTGTGCTCAGGGGAGCACTAGAGTACATGTAAATTGTAAGGAAAACAGAGCATGTTTTTCTTCTGTGAGCTGTAAAATAAATGTTGGAGCTTTCCCCCCTTTCCATTTTGACCTAAATGTTAAGGGTGAAGAGATGATTCTTAGAAGGATTAACAGTCTGGCTTTGTTAGAGAGGGCTGAAGTTTCAGAAGAGTTCAAAATCCTCTACAGCTTTACTGAAAATTTGCGCTACTTATTTGTTCTGGTTCCTCACATATTATGTGGAAGCCTGACCCACATATGACAATTTCAGTGTCAGTAGAGCAGTGAATCAGTTTTAGTTCAGACAGTGAAATAACTGTTTTGAGGATAAAGCTCAGCATAGTGGATTGCTCATTTAATGTCTGAACTCAAACCCAGAATGAATTCACAACCACCCTGACAGAGGAGTCTACTGTCATTGTTGTCTCTTACACAAAATAAATACCAAAAGGCTCCACCATGCTAAATTCCCTTGAAATCATTATCATTTGTTGATATTTAAAATCACAGTAAAATGATAACATTAGAGAGAGCTCTTCTGGATTAACTGGAGTCCTATCTAGACAGCAAGCACAGCGTCTGATTCCCTTCCCACCGGTGACTTTGGGAAGCCTCTACAGAACATATGAGGGCAATAATCCTCTCATCCAACTCTTTACCAGTTGAGAAATATACAGCCTGTGGTGCTGAAACTTGAAACTTTTCCATCTTGGCCAGTGACTATCAATAGATTTATCATCCATTAATATGTGTCATCTATATTTAAAGCTATTCATGTTTGTGGCCATTGTTGCAACTTATAGGACCAAATTCACCCATTTAACTATTTGTTTATTTTATTTATTTATTTCAGTTATATGCCACCCTTCTACTGAAGGGGAACCCAAATATTGGTGTTTGCTTATTTTATTTTTTTACTCCACTCCCACCTTCCGCCCTTTCCCCTTGGACATACTCTTTGTACAATAAACTACAGAAATTACATTTGAAATATTAGTCTTAACCTAAATTTTTTCATTCTACATCTTATTACATTCTCTAAGTAATTCCTAACTGGATCCCACATACTCTTTATTATTATAACATTTTCTATTTTATCTATATTGTTCAATTTACACTTTGTTATTTCCACATTTAACATATTAACTATATAATTATGCCAATTTGTCAGAGTCCATTTTGTTTTATCTCTCCAACCCTTCACTAAAACAATTTGAGTACACACTATTAATTTGTCAACCACCCTTTCCTTTGCACATGGGAACCCAAATTTTTGTTGTATGAAATTGACTTCACTTTATTTGCCTCAAATTTTCCAAAATTCATCTATAGATAAGGAGAGCAGGAGAAAACAGAAATTATTTCTGTAATAGTTCTGTTACTTCCACAATTTTATTTAGTTATATGCCATCCTGGAGTACCAGCTGCAAGACACTCACACCTCTGAATTGCATAGCAAGCCCCTCTTGTAAAAGAATATGAGGAAATGGAATGCAAGAGGAAAACAGAGTATTGACTGTCTCCAAAGAACTATGCACCTCCAGCCCTGTGTTACCAGGCATAAAGGAAACATTGAAATAAATGTGTCAAGAGTCAGACGCCAGTTTACATACAAAACAGAGTTTATTCCGAAGATAAGCCAGAAAATAACATAAACACAGGAAATATCCTTGAAACACTTCACTTTTCAGTGTTTCGAGAGTAGATTGGACAATAATAACTCAAAAATGAGCCACGCTAATTTCCCATGCTGGCATTCAATAAAAAACTAAATAACGCTTCAATTCAGCTTTGGAAAACAAATAGAGTTAATTGCTGGAAAGTAAACAAACTAGAAAAGCAATAAAGCTGCTTCCACGGTGCAGATAAGCCGAAAGCCTCAAAGGGATGATGAATAGCCATCGTCAGAAGAATCCAAGGTCAGGTCAGGAGGCAGCAGAAATTCCGAAAGACAAACCAATAGTCAGAAGCCGGGAGTAGCCGTCAGTCAGAGGGTGTAGACAGAAGCCAGGTCAAATTCAATCCAAAGTCCGAAGAGGGTGCAGTCATCCAAAACAGGTCCACGATAAGACACAGCGAGAGCCAAGTTAGGTGATATCAGCAGATTCAAATCATAGTCCAAGTCCAGTCTTCATGGAAACACAGAGATCCCAATGGCACCTCAGCAACACCTTGCCACATGCAAAGTGCAGTGGCCAAACATTCCCATTTTATTCCCCTTCCTCCTGGGTGACCAAACACTCACACCCAAACACCAAGTGTCCCAAATCTACTCAGAGTCTGAACTCCACACAGCTAGAGCTCGTGGATCTGGAGTACCTAGCAATTCGTCGGAGTCCCAATCATCCTGCCCACACTTAGCCCCATGAACACTTAAAGAACCATCCTCCCTTCTCCAAGCATCCCAATTGGGATCAGCTCCTGCAGAAACCCCAGGTTCAGAAGTATCCATAGACCCCAAATCCCCAGACATCTCCGGTGGCTGTGCCCATTCAGTGCCCGCTTCCCCAGCCACCACCTGTTCCTCAGCATCCATCTCCCCATCTGAATCTTCCTCAGAAGATCCCCCATATAGCTCTCTAAGTCGCTTCCTGCGCAACTCCTCCAGTGAACCCTCATCACGAGGGTTTTTTCTTCCTCTTCGAATTCCATCACCATCAACCATAATCCCCGAAGGCGCAGTCACAACAAAATGGGAATGCCTACTGATCTTTCCTAGCCATTTGTACACAGAAATTTCTAAACAGCTTCAAATATTTTTGGAATAATCTCAAATGAGAAATAGATAGATATTTTAGATTAGACCATCCAAGATAGGATATATTTGCTGAAAAGACAGACTGAACTAATAATATAGTTGGAAATTTACTTTTTAAAAGAAATTATTTAGATTTAAACTCATTTGCAAACATTTCCAGTCAGTCCTTGAAATTTACAGAGGAGTTAACTTTCTCTCATGGATTATATGAATTTACTGTTATTGTGACTAATGTTGTTACACTTGCTAGTTCTGGTTCCAAGCCCCCAAAAGCATTCCTTCCAACTGTCTCAATTTGACAGAGATTAAGCCTCTGTTGTCCCACATTTTCAGCTGCTTTGAAAATGGCCCAGTTTCTGTCTCCCCCTCCTCCACTTTCCTCCTTGGTACTCAGTTTATTTCAGTTGCTGCAAAATGAGTTCAAAGCACAAAAGTAATTTGCACTCAAGTTAACTAAGTAATCAGACCAAGAAAAGGTTTGTCCTAGCTCAACTTTTCTTTTTCATTCATCACTTTTGCCATCTTGGCCACCCTTTGATGTTGCTTGGCCACAAGCATCCCAGCTTTCATCAGGGATATGTGGGAGGGTATGTCAAAAGGAGTTGAGAGATGCCACTATAATTACAGGTTTAAAAGAAATACTTTCCTGTTTCTAAAAAAAAACTTTTAGTCACTTAAAAAGAAACTCTGAATACTGCATGTCTCTGGGTTAAATTACAAGACATATGCTCCTTTTGACCACATTGTCATCCCCTCAATTCTCAAAGCAGAGCTTAATGCAGGAGCACAAGCCAGCCCTAAAACCATGTAATATTCATTTAAATAGAGCAAGTACCAAAAAAAAACGTACACCACAAAAGCAATTAAGTTATCTCTTTTTGAGCTATCATTGCAGTATAATACTTTTATTGTTGGGACAACAATAATAAGCAACCAGTCAGCAGTCCCTGATATTCTCCTATTTCTGAAACCAAATTAAGATGTGTTTCTATTCCCAGACATTTGACAGGATATAGCTGACCAACTTTTAAAGATCAGTATTATGCTAATTGATTATCCCTGTGATTCATTATATTTGGAAGAAGTCTAATTTTATATTACAGATATGTTGTCTTGCTTTTTCATGTTTAATGTCTGTGTATCTTAATGGTTCTAAGACAGTTTCGTGATACAAAAGTATCTACCTGAAAGTTTGCTAAGAAAGACACAGACATTAATGTGGGTGAGGAGGCTATATTTGAAATTATGTTCTGTAACTGTATATTTGATATTGACCACTCACTGTTCTTAAGTGCTTTGTAACCTCAAAACATTCCTTGTCAAACCAAGCTGACATACCTTCAGGTTGCGGACATACACATTGTTACATTTTATGCATTATTTCAAATATTTTTATTTTTATTTGAGAACTAAGAGTAAAATTGTTTATTTCAAAAAGGGTCCCCAGAGATCATTGAGTTCAACCTTCCACACAATGCAGGATATCCAGCTAGAGCAGTGGCTCACAACCTGTGGGTCCCCAGATGTTTTGGCCTTCAACTCCCAGAAATCCTAACAGCTGGTAAACTGGCTGGGATTTCTGGGAGTTGTAGGCCAAAAACACCTGGGGACCCACAGGTTGCGAACCACTGGGCAAGAGCACCGCCAGCCACTAGCTGTCCAGCCTTCTGGACATACATCTCAACACACAAGAAAATGGCTGTTGCTATGAGGGCTAACCTGGCAATTTAGGCCAGGAACAGAATGCTATTACATCTTGTCATGAGGCCTAGTACAAGATGGCCTAGCTAAGGAAGAAAGGCAAGCTGTCATTTGAATTTTGTCTCAACGTTGTTGATTGGACACTGCCTAGATAGCAACAAGATAGATTAGGATGCAAGAGAAAACTCATGTGGCAGACATAACTTTGTCCTACAACAAGGGGAAAAAGCCAGGGAGTTCAGATGCAATATCAATGGGAGACTGGCCTCTGCAGCAGTCTCTCTCTTTTGATAGGAATGGCCCTATATATAGGAATGAGAGGTTCTAGACTACAGGCACCAATTGTTAAAATGGAAAATATTGCTCTGGGTTTTAAGGCCAAGGATGATCTCTTCAAAACACAAATATGCAAAAATCAGTTATAAAAATAGAAGGTGGTGTTAAAGACAAATCCTTTGGAGCTCAGTGCTAGCACTCAAATTAGTGGCTGATATTAGAATATCAACTCTGGACACACCATCCTTTCCCACATATTCGTACTTTGGATATTATTACCAGTTTCATATAGGTTCGCATATAATAGATTTATCAGACTGGAGGCTTGCGACAATATCCAGCCATAAAGATTTCAAGTAAGTTTTAAAGATAGTTGTTATACATAAAAGCTGAAGCCTTATAAAAAGAAGAAAATCCCAGAGGCATGAAAAAAGGATACTTTGCGATTATGTTCTGGTTATTTAACATTTGGCTAGATTCCAGGGCTGCACCGCCTCCTCTAATGCGTGCTTTCTAGTGAAATTCCAGGATTCTAAATCTGGCAATATGATTCGCTTTATCAAAACTTAAATAATGAAAGAGAAAGAAGAAAAAATATTTTTGAAAGTCTCCTGCAGGTGTGATTTGTATAACAGGGGCCAAGCATAAAGCAGAAGGGAGGGGGTATTTTTGCTGGCAGCCAAGTTAAATATCACACAACTTAGTCCGGAGCAGGCTCTGTTGGGATTCATAAACCCATATTTGGGAGCTGTGGGGGGCACATTAAGCCCTAATTGTGTCTTGTTTTACTTGGCTACTTGCATAGTAATTTTTTTCAAGAACTTGGCGGGCTTATTCAATGTTACACCTTAATAAATGCTGCATTTCCCTCCTCCCCCAAATCACTGCATGCAAACTTCCCCTCCCTCCCTCCCTTCCTCCCTCCCTCCCTTCCTTCCTTCCTTCCTCCCAGCTTACAATTGTTGCCCCTTTACATAAATAATATGTGAAAGGCCTAACAACATATCAATTTAGGAAACATACCAGATATCTCGCCTATGTCCAAAACCAGAGGAAAGGCTCCCCTCTATTCCAACTGCCACTGCCCTGGCCTTGGAGGGATAGAAGAAGCGGCAGTCACAGCTTCATCAGGCAAGACCCAGAAGCAGATGGACCCCAACTACCACCGGTCACAGACAGAGAGGAGAAGAAGAAACAGTATAATTGGCCTTCACATTTGGCGGGAGCTAGGGCTGCAGTGCCCCCATGAAAGTAGAAAAACTGTAACTATGTCTACCCTATCCCCACAGAAAACACTCTATTTAAAAATACAAAAGCGGACTATACTGATGGAAAGACTGTGTTTGTATTCAGAGGGACATGCAGAAACTATCCCCCCCACTCTTCCTTTGCTTTTTACTCTACTGCAGGAACCTGTTATACTGTGATACAAGTTCCTTTTAAGCCCACAGTTCTGCAGAAACGGATGCTGTTTATATTTCACTAAGACCACAAGGGACCTGCTGATTCTGTGCTATTATCACTTAGCCTTCCATGCTTGACTCAGCATCTCACTTAAATATTAACCTTGGCTCCAGTCCAAACTGGAATTTCTGACCTGGAGAGAGAGAGAAAGAGAGAGCGCTGAATAATACTTAAGCAGCACCCCTTGGGTGGGCATAGCTCTTCTTTTGTTTATTTTCATGCTCTCTTCTCCTTTCCAAAGATCAGTGCTTGGAAAATGGAAAGAACAATTTCCCAATTTAATAAACATCCATCCCTCATTCTTTCTAAAGAAAAAGAAAAAATAAGCACAAACATGACTTAAAGAAAGGTGCTCACTATCTTAATAAAATTACTAGCATTTCTTTTTAGATATAGTTTCTGTATATACCCCTGTGTATAGAAATTTTCAGAAAGAAAGAAAGGAAGGAAGGAAGGAAGGAAGGAAGGAAGGAAGGAAGGAAGGAAGGAAGGAAGGAAGGAAGGAAGGAAGGAATCATAGAATCATAGAATAGTAGAGTTGGAAGAGACCACATGGGCCATCCAGTCCAACCCCCTACCAGGAAGGAAGGAAGGGAGACAATTAAGCAGTAGAGGTTTAAACATACTTATAACAAAATCAGTTCCGATTTTTTATTCGTAGGGAGATACAGTATTGAGATATGGTACAGACTGGCCTGCAAAGAGGTCTTCTGGAATCCTGGTTAGGATAAGTAGATGGATCTCACTACAAGAAGTTACAGGCAGTCCCCAAGTTGCAAACAAAATTGGTCTATAAGTTTGTACTTAAGTTTCCAAGTGGTCCAATGGGCGGCAGACAGGTTGCTCACTGGGGCGGCATACAGGGAGTATATAACTCCCTCGTTAGGACAGCTTCACTGGCTGCCAGTCTGCTACCAAGTACAATTCAAAGTGCTGGCTTTAGCCTATAAAGCCCTAAATGGTTTCGGCCCAGCTTACCTGTCCAAACATATTTCCCTCTATGAACCATTGCAGAGATTAAGATCTTCTGGGTAGGCCCTACTCTCGGTCTCACCTCCTTCACAGGCATGGTTGGTGGGGATAAGAGACAGGGCCTTCTCAGTGGTGGCCCCCCGGCTATGGAACTCTCTCCCCAGGGACGTTAGACTGGCCCCATCCCTTCTAGCCTTCAGAAAAAAAAGCTAAAACTTGGCTAAGGGACCAAGCTTTTGGAGAATAACTGCAGTTCAATAAATGAAAGTAGAATCTCTGCAATGACAATTTGGAATGGCCCTGGAGTACGGCTTTGGATTATGTGATTTTAATAATTGATGTAACTGTTTTTATATGTTTTAATTCTCTGTTTTAAATATAGATGTTTTAGCAATTGTATATTTTAAGGCATTGAATTGTTGTTGATATATGAGGCCTCTCTGAGTCCCCCTTGGGATTGAGAAGGGTGGGGTATATGTTGTGATGGAATCTTCGAGTAGAGATACTACTAGTTGTGTTAGAAGAGGCAGGAAGACTGCTTGTGAGCAAGACTCCGATGAGGAGCAACAAAGGAAGAGAATCCAGGAAATACTTATGGAACCCACTGATGATAAATCTTTTGAGGGTTTTGAAGGGGATTATGGGGCTGGGAGTCAGGAGGATGGGATATCAGACTCTGGGAGTGAAGTGATGGATTGGACTAGGGTTCAAGAGATCCAGGATGTTTTTGAGGAACCCACAAGCAGTGGTACATTTGAGGGATGGCACAGCGAAGATACAGCTGGATCTCAGGGAGTTATGGGTTTGGATAGAAGGTGGACTGGCTGGAGAGATCGTAGAAGGGCAGAAGCTGGAGGAGGGGTTGGTGGGGCGTTGGCCGACTCCAGCTCTGAGGATTTGCAGCAACAAGGTTCAGCTGTAGATAGGGCGTTAGCTGGCTCAAGCTCAGAGGAGGACTTGTAAATAAGTTTGTTGCTAATGTAACCTTGCAATCGGCAAGGTGTTTGTTGGGCGCTTTCAGGATCTCTGTTTCAGAAGACGTATTTGGAAGACTGCTTTGGGACCTGCCGGCTTGCCTCTGTCGCTTTGGCTCTTTGTGATTGACCTTGGACTGGAATTCAGTGATTGGGACTTCTCCTTAACGAAGCGGATTGGAACTCGATGCCTGTGACTTCTCCCTAACGATGCAGATTGGAACTCGATGCCTGTGACTTCTCCCTAATGACACAGACTGGAACTCGATGCCTGTGACTTCTCCCTAACGACGCGGACCGGACGTGGCGACTGTGACTTTACGACGCAGATTGGCTTCAAGGACGTTTTGGGCATGGTATGGCCTCTGGTCACTGCGGGTTGTTGCTGGTTGCTTTCCTGGGTTTTCCAAGCTCCAACAACTAGGTGGAGCGAGTTTCCAGCCGTTTCGGTGTAGTTTGTTTTAATCTGGATTATTTTCCAGGATAATCCGGATTATATCCCAAGCTGAGGTTTTTTGAGTTCTTTCTGGACATTGTTATTTCACACTGAAGAGAAAGTGTTTTGAGCCCTTTTTGGTTACTTTCTAGGCTCTTTTGTGTTGTTTTGCAATAAAATGAGTTTTTTATATTGGCTGGCGTCTGACTCGTAACAGTACAAATATGGTAAATAAATAAATAAATAAGCTGAATTAACTGGTACATTTTGTAAGTGTAACTCCTATATAGAGAGAGAGAGAGCGTGCTTTGGATAGTATAGGGAAGGGTTAATCCCCTGTGGTGTTTGTTTTGCTACCTGTGCTCCTGTTCAGAATATTTCACCTCATTTTCTGTCCTTGTGACAGCTGGATTTTGAAAAATGTGGCCTGTTGTAGAAACAAGGATAATAATAATAATAATAATAATAATAATAATAATAATAATATAAATAAATAAATAAATAACAACAATAACAACTTTATTTTTATACCCCGCCTCCATCTCCCCAAAGGGACTTGGGACGGCTTACATGGGGCCAGGGCCAGGTGGTTACAGACAATTTAAAAGACACAACAATATATAAACAATTCAATTCAATAAAACATATAATAATCACATTTACAGGTGAGAAAGCTTCAATGTAGTTACCTTTTCTCCATGATAACTCTTCCAGGAGTGAATTTTCCCTCATAGGGATAGATTTTTCTCACTTCTTATTGTCTCATCCCCATTCTTAACTATGAGTCATTTGTACGTCAGATGTTTGTTACTTGGGGACTGTCTGTATATATGAGGGCTATTTCAGTTTCAGCATCTATTACCTTCCCAAATAAGCAGCTTGATATAGCTGTTTCTTTCACTTAAGCTAATTCTTTTTTTAACACAAACATCTATAACAGTGCATTACACAATGTTAGATGTGGAGGACTTGCAATCATTTTTTAAAAAAATGGGCAAGTAATCAACACCATATTTATTCCTATTGGCTCCCTTCCTTCCTTCCTTCCTTCCTTCCTTCCTTCCTTCCTTCCTTCCTTCCTTCCTTCCTTCCTTCCTTCCTTCCTTCCTTCCTTCCTTCGTGGAAACTGGCACCCAATCATTCAGAACCAGTCAGTGGACCACCAACTTTGATTAGCACTGATCTGCACCATCCTTATTACAATCAACCCAAAAAACTGAAATCTTCAAAAATGATCAAATGACAGAAAGAGACCTGTGCAAAAAGAGGATGAAGCAGACAAAAATTAAGAAAGGAAAGGGAAAAACCTTGTTTAGTAGCAAAGACTACCATGTATTCCAGAACTCCCTGCCAACATAAAAGGTGCCACTGCCCAACTGATATATGAAAACTGTGCAAGATATGATAATTCGGATGCTCTTACTAATTTTTGTTTTCCTTGAAACTGTTATATCTTTAAAGAATTTGACCATTAATAGATTCCCAAATCCCTTCTGCATAGTCTTCCAAACCTTAGCAGAGGAAAATAGGCACATTGCACAGACTTTCCATTACAAAAGTAAAGGATGATGATATATACTGTGAAGTTTGATGAATATACTCTTGGTGGGGGGGGGGGGGGGGATTATAAAAGCCAGTGAGGTACAGTAGTGAATGTAGATGTAAAATAATGATAGTAGAAATATCTGAGTCTCAAAAGTTAATATCAGGTCAGTCAAAAGTGAATGTAAAATTGCTGTAAAATTCAGTATGTGCCAGTGATTTGGGCCAGGGCCAGTCTTTCCATTAGAAAGAATGAGGCAACTGATACAGGAGGGAGATGCTACCATTGGTAGAAGCAGGTTCCCATTTGTTCTCATGAAGTTCAGACTGTTTTCTTCTAATGGAGGAGAAAGTGGTATGTGCCATGGAAAATGCCCTGGCCTTCCTAAGGTAGTATGCTCAGTCAGGTATGATTAAAAATACTGTTCAGTTGCCCTTAATGAAATGCAAATCTAACTTCTGTACACCAAATATGGTAAGGTGCCATCTTGTCCTTCTTCTTAGGCATCCAAATGATTTGGACTGAATTTCAAGTTGTCAATTAAAAGGAGGAAATAGATATTCCCGCTCCATAAAATTTACAGAGTACGAAGGAAGATACCTTTGGCTTAGGGGGCCACTTACCAGTTGGTGGATTAGGTAGTACAATGATCTCTTTGTCACTGAATGACAAGCATTAATGCCTACCCAAGCTTACCTTCTGTGTACATATGCCTAAAGGTCTAATTGGAAGAAGGAGGGGACCTGACATGATTAAATTGCCAGCGTTTTACTAAACTCTTTCAAGTGGCACCCCATGGAGCCAGGATACTTGACACCATCGTGGGCAGAAGCCATTACTGGCCAAATGAGCAGTCATCATCCCAATTTTGTGAAAGAGAGGGTATGGTCACAGCAGATGTGTGTGTGTGTGTGTGGGGGGGGGGGGCTCACAGGAAATCAGGTTTTTAGCATTAAGCAGCAGCGACTTATAGCTTCCAGGAAGAATTACATACACAGTGAATAGACTTTCGTTGTGGGAAAATAAAGTGAGGTCCAGGATTCTAGGACATTATGTCATTTTTCTGTAAAAACATAGAAATATTTTGTCAGCTCACCTAGATTATGAAAGAAAACAAGCATGATAATTTTATTTGCCTAAAATACCACAGATAGACGTATATTATTACACTGCCTCTTTTCCATTTAAATGGTAGATTTTCTCTAAACAAGAGAAACTCATCAGGTCATTATTTCATATATGTAGATGTTACTTCTACTGTAGCCAAGGATATGATTCACATTGAAATTTTACACATTTAGGCACATGCTTCACAGCATTTTATGTATACACCTGCTGGTAACACTGAGAGCATAAGAAGAGATGTGCAAATATTAAAACAGAGAGATATGCAGATTTCTTCGATCTGGGCATAAATAGAAACAGCATATAGTTTTGGATATATTTATTTGAAAATCTGGATTTATTTCTAATGTGAAATAGTCCACTTATTCCATATTCCCCAGGAAGTATATCCTGCTGGCCACTAATGATAGTAAAATAGTACCATCAACAGAAACACCAGAAATATGTCATGCTTTCAGTGCACACATTTTTTGCTGAACATAAAATAGCAGGTCCGAGATCAGTGAAGTGTATAATCTCAAATGCAATAGAGGAAAAGCAGCAGAAAATGGGGTAGGAAAGGAGAGACAGTGATAAACAAGGAAATGATAGGTGGTTATTTTGTTGTGTGCATACGTTTACATGCATTTCGTTGCATCTACAAAAAGATTGCAACCCTGCAGTACATGTGCTTACAGAAAATTAGGTGAGATGGCACTGCTGTGTGTAATCTCTCATCTTAATTTGTACAAGGGTATGAAATATTACAAAATCATATACTTTTATTCACACTGAGAGGAGGAAGGCAAACTTTAGCTTGCACGAGGGCATCCTGAACTATCTAGCAAGCCACCATATGAAGCAGGAATCTAGATTTTAATGGACTTTTACATCCAGCAGAGCTTGTCTTATATTTTATGGTCTGCTGAATGAATTGGTTGAATCTCCAATAATTCATCTGTTTAATCAAAGAGACCTGGAACTCTTAACAACTAATCAAAGCTCATATCCTCCAATGTTTTATACATCAGAACCAGGACACTTGTAGCCAAGTAACATCAGGGTGAGGTCAAGATGGGAGAAGTTATTAATGAGGAAGCCTACACCAGCTAGGAGAGGCTGCAAGAGTTGGCTTGTTCCTGAGCCTGCTACGGTAGGTTCTGCCCCCTTCTCTCTTTTTTCCCTTGCTAAGTTTATGAGTGCAAACTACTTTTAGTGGGTTAAACCCTTGTGCCAGCAGGACTGATGAAGGTTGGGTTGCTGACCTGAAAGTTGCTGGTTCTAATCCAACCCGGGGAGAGTGTGGATGAGCTCCTTCTTCTAACAGCTCCAGCTCCATGTGGGGACATAAGAGAAGACTCCCACAAGGATGGTAAAAAACATCAAAACATCCAGGTGTCCCCTGGGCAACGTCCTTGCAGACAGCCAATTCTCTCACACCAGAAGCGACTTGCAGTTTTTCAAGTCACTCCTGACATGGAAAAAAAAACTTTTCTACTTTGAATTCAGTTATCAGCAATTGATGTAAACTTTAACCAGAGAGGAAAGTGGGAGGAAAAGAGATAAACTGGTATACAGTAGAGTCTCACTTATCCAACACTCGCTTATCCAACGTTCTGGATTATCCAACGCATTTTTGTAGTCAATGTTTTCAATATATCATGATATTTTGGTGCTAAATTCATAAATACAGTAATTACTACATAGCATTACTGTGTATTGAACCACTTTTTCTGTCAAATTTGTTGTATAACATGATGTTTTGGTGCTTCATTTGTAAAATCATAAGCTAATTTGATGTTTAATAGGCTTTTCCTTAATGCCTCCTTATTATTCAACATATTCGCTTATCCAACATTCTGCCGGCCCGTTTATGTTGGACAAGTGAGACTCTACTGTATTTTAAATTTAAAATGAGTACAACAGAAGTTTTAAAAGGTTTCTCCCTGCAAACTCCCTGCATACTCCCTGCATACTATGAAAACTATATGAGCAACAGCACTTTTCTTGTATTGTGATTTGGCATCAGATCATATCTGATAAAATTGGGAAGGTGAGATACATTAGTCAGGAGATAACTTCCTATACTATATATCTGTAAATTATCCACAGTGCAGAGAAATACACCTTGTACTGTTGGTCCTCACATATCAATGTGGAGTGCTTTATGACAATTCCTATGATGAGTGGCTTTTGTAGCATCCTCTGTTTTACAACCTTCCTTTAGTATTTTTTTCCATTACCTTCTACATTTGTGGGGAAGATGTAGGACTGGAGGTTTGTGAATTTGTACAGTTATGTGGGCCATAAAGGAAGGGATTGTGTGTGCCCCTATAGCAATTCCATCTGTTTCTGAGGAATTGGCAGGTATACAAGACTGCTTCTGACCAAAGCTGTGCAGACGTTCCTGGACTGAGACTAGGTACAAGCACATCTCAGTGCTTGTGTTTCACATCTCCATCCAGGAGTTGGATGGAGGCCCAGATTGGCACCTACCTGAAGTAAATGTATTGTGCCGATTGCAGTCTCACCCTGAAGGCCTTCTTCTGCCAGACAGGATAATGCCAGCTAGAGGGGGAAAGGTTTTGAGTGAAGGCCTGACAGTTGGGTGCTTGGAAAAATTGGTAACTTAGACAACATGCTTTATTGAAAATCCAGACCATTTGCAAACCTTGTGTCCTCCTCACTCTTAGCCGTGGCAAAAACACATTTTCCATATTAAAGGCTAACTATCAGAAGCATCTCAAGGCAGATGTTGTCTTAGACTGAGTGTTCCTTTTTATGAAGTGTTTAGTATCCTCTAGAAATAGTCTGTCTGCTCTGGCTGTGGACAGGCCCAGGTGCATGATCTCTGAAACAGATACTCTTTCCTGCTGCAAGGCCTTGTCCTGCTGGAAACAGGCTCCCAGACAGCTAATGATTTAGTCAAAAAGGGAAAAAAAACAATAATACAATTGTTGAGGGTGGAGGAGAGGGAGCTAGTCCACAAATAGTTTGATGCTTGAAGGGTAGGCACTGCTCTCCAATGCAAAAATGTTAAGGGGCATCTCAGAGCTGCCCTTTCTGAAAAGAATAATTTCATTTAGGATTTGATGCCATGGCGCAGGGTGTTATACCTGCCTCAAACAGTAGATTTTTTTAGTACTGTATCTTGAATTTGTCTTTTGAATCTAGAGACCTCTTCACATGGGGCTAAAATAGGCAGCATGTGCCTATTTAGCCCAGATCACCCATCGAGTCCACCAGCTCCCATCAAATGATACTTGGCACGGCTCCATGGGTGAAGGGGGGCAGAGCCCGCACATGCTGCCACCACAGCAACCTGGGAGAGCTCATGTGTTGCCATTGGAATCCAATCCACACATGCGCCATGCTTCCCCCCCCCCCCCCCCCGCTCCATCTGATTGGCCTCAGCTGGCGCCAGGCAATGTGGGCAGGGCCGTAGCCAGAAAAAAATTTCGGGAGGGGTTTTGAAAATTTCGGGGGGGGGGGTTGAACCCCTAGCACATACCCCTCCCCGCTACAAACCTGTCAATATCTGCTTGAGATAGTGCCTGGAGGGACTCTTAATGTTTTGTATCTCATAGACTTAGCATGGGGATTTGGTTAACCAGTTAAAATTCATGAGTAAATGAGATTTTTTTTATAACTTGAAAAATTTCGGGGGGGGGGGTTGAACCCCTAACCCCCCCCCCTCGCTACAGGCCTGAATGTGGGGCATGAGGCACCAGGTTCCCCACACCCCTCAATGAAGCACAGCACCTCCAGCAGCCATGTGGCAAGGTTATAGCTTGTCTTTATTGTACAGTATGATCACTGTATTCAGTGGAGGTATCTTTTCCAAGACCTTCATGAGGATACCTGAAACTGCTGCTTCATCAACACTGCCACATAATGCTGCATTGAACTGCATTATATGGCAGTGTAGACTCATATAATCCAATTCAATGCAGTTAAACTGCATTTGAAACTGCATTATATCCAGTGTACATGGGGTCTGTGAATAAAAGTGAGTCTTATATTTTAATCATATGTGGTCCAGATGCGTACAATAGAACAGCACTGGAAGATCTAGTGGGGTCCGCTAACACATTCAGGGAATTTTTTTTTTTTTTGGATATGCAGTGAAACCATGGATCTTGAATCTGTGGATAACGGGGATGTTCTACATGTTTATTCTTGAAGACGGGGTGCTTGGGAGGTTCTCTACCATACATAGTACTACGTACAACAGTAAAATGACTTTGGGTGACACAATGTGACAGCAAAATACCTTGGGTCAATCTTGGTTCCTGTAGAAATAATACTAGAGTGCTTCACTTAGACCCAGTTTAAATGTGACACCAGGAATGCATAACATACACTTGCTCAGATGAGATTCTTGCTGTAAGCAATAGGATTGAACAAGGTTGTAATACTTTCACATGGGACATTAGGAAAGCATTAATCTGGTCATATTTTGTGCTGGTGTCCTAATGCTACACCTGTAAACACATGCTCTAGTTTATTTAAGGATGGTGCTCCAGAACATAACAATTACACTCTGTAAATCACGTTTGAGGGTCAGCAGTATCATATGGATATGAGGCTGTTTTTTTTCTCTCTCATGTGATTCTTTTAGCAGAGGATTAAACTTTTTGCCCTAAACTAAAAGCAGTCCTCTTCTTTTCCCCTCACGTCACCCCCTTGCCCTAGATAGAGTATCCATTCCTTCTGCTGGTCTAGTGAGCAATCCATTGGTATCTTTTCTCAGCATAGCCTTCCCTTATTTCACTTAATCTTTATAAAGAGCAGACAGGAGGCAAAGGCCCTGAATGACAGAGTAAATATTCTGAAACAGAAATTTGAGTCAAAAGTAAAGGAAGTACATCCTTAAGCTCCCAATGTAAAACTAATTTTGATGCATACTGTGACTTTAATCTACTGTGATTTTTGACAGTTTGCAGCTACTCTATTTCTTTGGCAAGTAAGAGAAGAGACATGGTTCACTGTTGTTATTAGTCATTTTTGTAGCACTTCTGATGTGACAACTACATTACTAATAATTCTTTTCAGTTATAGAGAAACTGGGAATGAAAATTTTGCACATGAGAGTGAGTAATAGTTTATTCCCCAAGGCCACCCCACAAATATAAGGTGTCATGAGGATTTGCATTTAACTATAAAACTAACTTTAAATCTCTTAACTCATGATGTATCTCTGTTAAAATATAGTATCTATCTGAATGGTATTTAATGCCCTCCCTCAGGTGAATGGCTTCGGATGATGCTCCTGTTTGTCCAGTGCCTTTAGTTTAGCGAATGGCGAGCCTCTGTAGTCATAGCACTGAGAAATTTTTGCCCCAGTAGGTGACTACTCACATCTTCATCCATATGTCAGCAACCTGGAAACAACCAGGAATCTTTTCACACTTGTCCTGTTCTTTCAAATTGTTTCCTAGCTTATGGGGACCTTAAAGTTAACTTACCATGGGGTTTTCTTGCCAAGATTTCTTCAGAGTGGGTTTGCCATTGCCATCATTTGAAGCTGAGAGAGTTTGATTTGTCATCCAATGGATTTCCATGGCTAATCAGGTATTTGAATTGTAGACCAGTACTCAAACCATTACACCATGCTGGCACTTTCACCCTACACAGTTATAATGTTGTGGTAGCAGTTTAACCTTTTTAAAAATGGTTTGACAGGTTGGGAGGTCATTTCAAAAAGGAAAAAAAACATTTAAAAAGTAAAGCAGTGACAACAACAGATCAGAAGCTTTTTGAGCATAGCAGTAGAGCAAATGAGCTTAAGCAATTTACAGGAACAGAGAGCCCATACAGACAGGCCCCAAAAATGGGACCAGGGTTTCTCTTGTTTGTTCCGAATTAATTGAACACCTGGTAAGATCCAGATTTTGTACTAAGATCCAGGATTTACCTGGTGTGGATTGGACCAGGGGACTGCATCACGCAATTCCCAGGTCCAATCCACACAGCCATTTTGTTTTTTCAGGCACCAGGAGCCCAAGAAGCCAAGTGGGCATTTACCCCCTTCCCCCAAACACCACATTTGCCACCACTTGCTTGGCCACCATAACGTTCGAGCCAGGAGATGGGGGGGGGAGGTAAGAGGGATTTTCCTCCTTGCCCTTCCCCCTGGTCTCCCAATGTGTCATTTCCTTGAGCCAAGAGAGCGCTAGGAGGAACATTTTGGCGGCCAGGTAAGTTTTATTTACTTTTTAGGGGGAGATTTGGTAGGCTTCAGGGTGGCTGCATGCCATCCTAGGAAAGCCTTGTTTTTTTTTGGTGGGAGTGGGGACAGAAATCCTTTGGTGCAAATTTCTGGGCTGTCTGAAAGTGCCCAGTGTCAAGTTTTCAAAGATGGGGAAGAAGGCAGTAATTTTCCTACTGAAGCTTTTCCATGCCACTGCAATGCTATCTGTGCCACAATAATAAGAAATAGACTACTCCTATATGTAAAGTATATCTCTAAATAACAATAGAAGGCAATCTGTTTTGCCTTCCTTCTGTTGGTTGCAATTCATTGTCTTTTGACTGTGTGGGATCTTCACAAAAATGAAGTGTAAAATCTCATTTATTTATTTTTTAAAAAAACAAGCCTTCCACATTTCTCTTTGTTGAGCATACACTTCTCTTTTTCTGCTCACATTCTTACTTCATTTTCACACTGAATAGAAAACAATTAAGTCACAAGATCAAATCTCTGGATGGATTGCTCACTAGACCAGCAGGAGGAATGAATATTCTATATAGGGCAAAGGGGTGGAGGGAGGGGAAAAGAAGAGGACTGCTTTTATTTTAGGGCAAAAAGTTTAATCCTCTGCTAAAAGAATCACATGAGAGAAAGAACAGTCTCTTATCCATATGATACTGCTGACCCCCAAACTTGATTTACAGAGTGTAAGATCCCAGGAGAGAAATCTGTGTCGGCATGTAACTTCTCTATAGAGGCTAGAAAGCATGGAAAGCGAAAGGCAGAAGAATGAAGGGGAAACCATGGAAAGTGATGGAAGAGCAAACAAGACCCTTTGTGAGAGCTAGCAAAAAACATCTCTACCTTTGATAAAGCACAAGTTTCAGGAATTCATATGGAAAACCAATGGTCATGCTACATATCCATGCATGCAGGGCTACAGTCACCTAGGGAAGGCCTCCAACACTTATGCAAGATGTAGAAAGAGTGAGGTCAATGGAGTATTGACTCTAATGCAATCTTGCTCTGTATGTTCTAGAGATCAAGAAAGTTATGCTTCTGGAAGTTAGTTTCCAGAATCCCTTAATCAGGATTCTGGGGGTTTCAGTCCAAAATTTGGTTCCATGTATCTTGTAGAGATCAAAACCCATGGATACTCAAGTGCCACTATATACAATGGAAACTATCAAGATATCTCTCTTCTAACAATCCTCGCAAGAATCCTTGCAAACCACCTTCTACCTATCTCAGAATACATCTTTCCAGAATCCCAGAATGGCTTCCACCCCTCCAGAGGGTCAGTAGAGATGATCTTCACTGCACGACAGCTCCAAGAAAAATGAAGGGAACTAAATTAACCTCTGTATATGGCATTCATTGACCTTACAAAGGCATTTGACACAGTAAATCGCAATGCTCTTTGGACTATCCTCCAAAAAAAATCAGATGCCCTGACAAATTTGTGAACATCCTGCGGCTCCTCCATGATGACATGATGGTGAGACTTGGACAGCAATGGCTCCCAAAGTGACCCATTTAAGGTGGAATCAGATATCAAGCAGGGATGTGTTATTGCCCCAACCTTATTTTCCATCTTCATCGCTATGATACTGCACCTTGTTGATGAGAAGCTTCCCACCGGTGTGGAAATCATCTATTGGATAGATGGCAAGCAGGCTGAAACCCAAAACCAAGGTCACAACATCATCTGTTATAGAACTCCAATATGCTGATGATAATGTGGTCTGTACTCATTCAAAAGAAGACCTACAAGCCACTCTAAACTCTTTTGCCGAAACATACGAAAATCTTGGCCTCCCACTGAACATCGAGAAAACCAAAATGCACTTTCAGCAGGCACCAACCAATTTCTCTACACTGCCAGAAATACAGCTTAATGGTGTAATGTTAGAAAATGTTGACAGTTTATGCTAACTTGGCAGCCACCTCTCCACAAAAGTCAACATTGACACTGAAATGCAACATCTGAGCTCTGCAAGTGCAGCATTTTTTCAAATGATAGTGAGAGTGTTTGAAGATTGGGACATTCGTGGGGATACCAAGATGCTTATTTATAAAGCTATTGTCCTCCCAACCCTGTTGTAGTGTCTCAGAGACCCCCGAGTCATGACCCAGTCGCTATCACGGAGCAGACCGAAGAAGAGATGGGGTTTCTGCCATTTCCGCTTGATTCCGTCCCTTTCCAGGTGCCCACTGTGGACAGTTCTAGCCCACAGTTCATAAAAAAAGGGCCTTGGCTCTCAGCCCGGTTCTCCAGAGAATGTTAGTTTTGACCGCCAATTGTTTTGGGAGGCTTCGCGCGCGGAAAAGCAGATTTCGAGAAGGAGCGCTCATTTAGCGGAGAAAACAAGCATTAATTAAGCTGGTTCCCTTGAGAGTTTTCAGGGAGGACTGCATCTGGCAAAGTTGTTGACTTTGGTCATTTTCCCTTGGGAAAGAGCTCAGACACCTGGCTGAGGAGGAGAGCAAAGTCCCATAAAAGTTCTGGGCACCAAATAGATTTTGCGGTGTTCAACGTGTCAGTTGTGGAATTCACATCGACTCTAGTTCTGCAGCGCACTACTCTCGAGTAGACCGGCGTTGCGTCTTCATCTCCCTGCCAAGCCTGGACAGCGATTCAGCTTTACCACGACTAACTTTGCCTTGCCTTGCATCCTAGCCTCGGATTCGAGCCCTGGAACTCTTGACAGCTCCTGCCTTAATCCCCACTCAAACAGCCTAAAGGTTTGAGTGTGTTTCGGTTATTGGATTTTTAACTTTGAACTCTAATACTGGACATCTACTTTCATATTACTGGACTATATTTGACCTTTCCTGAAAGGTCTACTGCTGGACTAAATAATCTGCTTATTTTCCTTAATAAAGATATTAGATTGTTTATTGGCCTTCGTGTCTGATTCCCAGTGCTCACGCTGCCCTGAGGTGTCATACCTGTTATGCGTCTGTGAAATGTGGACCATCTACAGACATCACACTCAACTCCTGAAACAATTCCACCAGCATTGCCTCAGAAAAATCCTGCAAATCTCTGGGAAGACAGGTGGACAAATGTCAACGTGCTGGAATAAGCAAAGATTGCCAGCACTGAAGTGATGATCCTCTGCCATCAATTCCATTGAACTGTCCACATTGTCCAAATGTCTGATCACCATTTCCCAAAGCAGTTACTATGCTCCCACCTCAAGAATGGGAAATAGAATGTTGGTGGACAGGAAAAGAGATTTAAAGATGGGCTCAAAGCCAACATTAAAAACTGTGGCATAGACACCGAGAACTGGAAAGCCCCATCCCCCGAGAAGGTTCTAACTGGAGATCAACTATTACCAACAGTGCTGTGGAATTCATAGAGGCATGAATGGAGGGCAAAAAGAAGAAACGTGTTAAGAGGAAGGCACATCAAGACAACCCTGACTGGGACCATCTTCCATCTGGAAACCGATGTCCTCACATGCTGGTCAAGAATAAGTCTCTATAGTCACTTAAGGACCCACCTCCAAGTCCCTACACTTGGAAGGCAAACATACTCAGCCATGAGGGATCACCTAAGAAGAAGTAAAAGGGTTTGCTTTTTGGAATTTTCTTTGAATATTTTCAAGTTGTGGATGGTTGAATCCATGGATATATAGTTGACTATAATTTGAAGACTTTCCAGTATTCAGCTTTTCCAGGACTCAAACTTTCATACAGCAAAATAACAACACCAACAAGTTTCTTCTGAGACCAAAAGTATGTCTAAAATATGTAAGGCAGGTTCAGAAATGGAAAAAGAAGCTTCCAGATGCCAGCAGAGCAATCCTTGTTCTCTTCATGGGAATATTAGGAAGCCTTTCTATATATTTGATCAGATGATTTCACATCTACTCTAGTGTTTTTCTGAATGCCAATATTTCTCAGTAGTCTTTTTCATTATTTGTTATCAGACCACATTTTTCTACTGGAAGGGTCAAGCGTTCTACCTACAACTTCCTATGTATAAAGCATGCACTTTGCCATTGATTCCTCTTTCCTTACCCATGGAAAGGAAGCTTAAATCAAAGAAAGCAAGCTGCTTTACACACATATCTGAATGTAAATAAATTATTTATTTCACATGCTACATTGTTGTGCAGAAGAATCTGCAAATCTTAAATATTTTGTTTTATAGGATAGTATATATGGTCCTGGCCATATAAGAACTTATTTCTACAATGTCCAGTTTTAAGGACTAAACTTAGGCTGACTATTGTATATTGCTAACTGAGGTTTCTACAGAAGAAGTAGAGTGCAAAATCATATCATACAGTGGTCATTTCCTTAAGAAATGGCCTGAGTGCCTTTCCCGTTTATGTTTAGCCCTTCCAAGGCACCACCTTTGTTTAGTAAAATCAGTTTAAAGGGAGATATGGTGCCAGCTGTTTCAACATGTCACTCCTGGTCATTACAGATAGGTTGATTACAGATTGTGACCCAGAAAGGCATTCTTCATCAGGGGTATTCCAGTGGCTACTCTATGAGTTTTGCTTCCTATGGCAATCCTACTGATGAAGTAGCAATTCTGAACCTTGAGTAAACTATCTAAAAATATGAATTTCAGGTGACCGATGTACTTTGGAGTGGTGAGCATCCACAAAGCACAGCTTGCTTCTTTGCCCACACTTAGCAAATTCATTACTTGATGCAAACTTAAATGGCTCACATGCAAGCACTCACACTGTCTGTGATACATATTTAAATTATTCTGAAGAAACCATCTGATTCCAAAATACAACATGATATGTCCCAATTAACTGGGGTGTGTTTAAAATCCACAAGGAGTGCATTTAAAAAAATATTATATGTAAATTATATGCAACCAGTTGAGGTCCTGTACCCATGTTTAAGGAACACTTTTCTCCTAGAACAAAATGAGAGATCATTCATTCAGCATTCCTCACTCCAGGTGCAAAAGGATAAGCAAAACTGTAGGGAATTTCTGTCCCTCTAGCTGAATGGGGTGATTGCTTTGACACACACAACCCAGGCACATTCTTGTCCTCACACTGAAGCTATTGACTGCTCTGTTGGCCACCTGTCCAAAAGGGGCAGCAGCAACAGCAAAGCCCTAATAATTAAAAGTAATTGTACAGATTAATCACTCTAGCCACCTGCCTCAGAGTTATAAAGGGGTCTTAGCCCTAGATATTTTAGAATTAACAGCTGAAGGAGATGAAACGATAGAAACAGCCACTAATTCCTTTCCTGTATGCCTCATCATTCCATTCCACCCACAATAGAATTACCTTTAATAGGCCATTTGCTGTTTCCACAGTTCCTTGGAGAAAATTATAAGCATAGATAAAGAGGATTAATCGGATACAACTATCCCAAAACATGAAGCTGTTGAGAGCATCACCCAACTGCATCATATGCATCATTGCAACAGGTCTGTGGCTTCAACTATTGCAAATGTGCTATCAAGGCAGCCACAGAATGCTTCAGGTGGTATGCAGAGGAGGAGAAGTCGGGCAAAAAAATGGCACTTCACTTTCCTGTTACAGTGTATTTAACTTTCACTACACAGAAAGGTAAAGGTTTCCCCTGACGTTAAGTCCAGTCATGTCTGACTCTGGGGGTTGGTGCTCATCTCCATTTCTAAGCCGAAGAGCCGGCGTTGTCCGTAGACACCTCCAAGGTCATGTGGCCGGCATGACTGCATGGATCACCGTTACCTTCCCGCCGGAGCGGTGCCTATTGATCTACTCACATTGGCATGTTTTTGAACTGCTAGGTTGGCAGGAGCTGGAGCTAACACCGGCCGCTCACGCCGGTCCCAGGGTTTGAACCTGGGACCTTTCAGTCTCCAGCTCAGTGCTTTAACGCACTTCACCACGGGGGCTCCTTCTCACTACACAGTATCATATATCACTACACATTTTATATATCACTACACAGTATCATATATAAAATTTGCATACCCTTTTTAAAACAGCATAGATCAAAGGAAATAGAGGCCAATGTATGCTTAGGCCAGATTCTCCAGAACAGTGGGTGATTTAGAACAGTTAATAATAAATAAATGTTATTGATTAATCCTTAGGCCATATCCAGGACAGTTAAAAACTTTACACCATGATACTTAAAGTGTGAAATGTACTGTCACAAGACGCCATCTACCAACAGATAGCGTTTACAGGGGATTCATGGACATTGAAGTCATCTGTGACTACAACTGTTTTACTGACCTATCACTTCCAGTATCAGAGGCAGTATGTCTCTGTATACCAGTTATTTGGGAACATGAGATGGAAGATGAAGTTGCACTCATACCTTGCTGGTAGACTTTTCATTGACAAACAATGAAAGTGATCCAGCATGACCCTCATGTTCTTATGTTCTCAAGAAGCCAAATTGCAGTGGAGTGGGCAATTGTGAGAGGCCAAGGGAGCTTTCTTTACAGGCTGAATGTCCATGTTCCAGAAGCATTATCTCCTGACATTTCTCCTATATCTATGGCAGGCATTCTCAGAGGTTATGAGGTCTTCTGGAAACTAGGCAAGTGGGGTTTATATATCTGTGAAATGTTCAGGGTGGAGAAAGAACTTTTGTCTTTTTGAGGCAAGCGTGAAGGCAAGTGTTTCGACGATTTCAACTATCCAGATATCGGCTGAAAAACAAACTCGGCCAAGAGTACAAAGTCCAACAAATTCCTTGCAAATGTGGAAGACCTGATCAATGCAGTCGAAGTGGTCGGATCCTTAGGAGCAAGTTTGCCATACAAAGGAAGGCTGAAACTAAGACAAGTCAAACACGCATTCTGGACTTTAAGAGAGCTGACTTCCAAAAAATGAAGGAAATACTGAGCGGTATTCCATGGACGCCAATACTAAAAGACAAGGGAGTTAAGGATGGATGGGAGTTTTTCAAAAGTGAAATACTCAAGGCGCAAATACAAACAGTGCCAACAAAGAAGGGAAAAAAAGACAAGTGCGAAGAAGCCAGAATGGATGTCCAAAGAACTTCTAACCGGGCTAAGACTCAAAAGAGACATGCACAAGAAGCGGAAAAGGGGAGAAATCACCAAAGAAAAATTCAAACAAATAGCCAACTCCTGTAGGGAAAAGGTTTGCAAGGCTAAAACGCAAAATGAGCTCAGGCTTGCCAGGGACATTAAAAACAACAAAAAAGGCTTTTTTGCTTATGGCGGTAGAAAAAGTCAGAACAAGGAGGCAATAGGGCCTCTGCAAGGAGAAGATGGGGTGATGGTGACAAGGGACAGGGAAAAGGCAGAACTACTTAATGTCTTCTTTGCCTCAGTCTTCTCACAAAAAGAAAGTCATCCACAACCTCAGCAACATCGAGTGGACAAAGGATTAGGGGAAATCCAACCCCAAATAGGGAAAGAAGTCATCCAGGAATACCTGGCCACTCTAAATGAATTCAAGTCCCCAGGGCCAGATCAACTACATCCAAGAGTATTGAAGGAACTAGCGGAAGTTATTTCAGAACCACTAGCAATCATTTTTTATAGTTCTTGGAGAATGGGAGAAGTCCCAGCAGATTGGAGGAGGGCTAATGTGGTCCCTATCTTCAAGAAGGGAAAAAAGGACGACCCAAACAATTACCGTCTGGTTAGCCTCATGTCGATACCAGGCAAGATTCTGGAAAATATTGTTAAGGAAGTGGTCTGCGAACACTTAGAAACAAATGCGGTCATTGCTAATAGTCAACACGGATTTACCAAAAACAAGTCATGCCAGACTAATCTGATCTCTTTTTTCGATAGAGTTACAAGTTGGGTCGATACAGGGAATGCTGTGGATGTAGCATACCTGGATTTCAGTAAGGCCTTTGACAAAGTCCCCCATGACCTTCTGGCAAACAAACTAGTAAAATGTGGGCTAGACAAAACTACGGTTAGGTGGATCTGTAATTGGCTAAGCGAACAAACCCAAAGGGTGCTCACCAATGCGACGTCTTCATCTTGGAAAGAAGTGACGAGGGGAGTGCCGAGGGTTCTGTTCTCGGCCCGGTTCTGTTCAACATCTTTATTAATGACTTAGGCAAAGGGTTAGAAGTTTGCAGATGATACCAAACTCGGAGGGATAGCTAACACTCCAGAAGACAGGAGCAGAATTCAAAACGATCTTAACAGACTGGAGAGATGGGCCAAAACTAGCAAAATGAAGTTTAACATGGACAAATGCAAGATACTTCATTTCGGCCGAAAAAATGGAATGAAAAGATACAGAATGGGGGACGCCTGGCTCGACAGCAGTACATGTGAAAAATACTTTGGGGTCCTCGTGGACAACAAGTTAAACATGAGCCAACAATGTGATGTGGCAGCTAAAAAAGCCAACGGGATTTTGGCCTGCATCAACAGGAGTATAGTGTCTAGATCCAGGGAAGTCATGCTACCCCTCTATTCTGCCTTGGTCAGACCACACCTAGAATCACACTGTGTCCAATTCTGGGCACTGCAATTGAAGGGAGATGTTGACAAGCTGGAAAGAGGGTCTGGAGAACAAGCCCCATGAGGAGTGGCTTAAAGAGCTGGGCATGTTTAGCCTGCAGAAGAGAAGGCTGAGAGGAGACATGATAGCCATGTAGAAATATGTTAGGGGAAGTCATAGGGAGGAGGGAGCAAGCTTGTTTGATCAATGGCTTTAAACTACAGGAAAGGAGATTCCACCTGAACATCAGGAAGAACTTCCTGACTGTGAGAGCTGTTCGGCAGTAGAACTCTCTCCCCCGGACTGTGGTGGAGGCTCCTTCTTTGGAGGCTTTTAAGCAGAGGCTGGATGGCCATCTGTCAGGGGCGTTTTGAATGCGATTTCCTGCTTCTTGGCAGAGGGTTCAACTGGATGGCCCATGAGGTCTCTTCCAACTATTATTCTATGATTCTATGAATGTTGCAATTGGCCATCTTGATTAGCCTTGCAACTTCAAAGCTTCCTGCATGGGGGAATCCTTTGTTGGGAAGTGTCAGCAGGCCCTGATTGTTTCCTGTCTGGAATTCCCCTGTTTTCTGAGTAAATCAGGACAGTAAATAAATAGCAACACTCAGAAAACAGGGGAATTTAATACATATTTTAAAGAATATTTTAAAATGATTGTGTGTTTTTAACAATATTGTAACCCACTTCAAACCACGAGAAGCTGCAGGTAGAAAATAAATTGTTGTTTTTGTTATTGTTATTGTTATTAATAGTCTTATATTCCAAATGGCCCTTCCTTCATTGGCCTTTCTATCTGCCACCCCTTTGTCAAAACCATTGAAGATATCCATGAAATTGTGAGAGATGCAAATCCTTTATCACCAGCTTGCAGTTGTTGACATGCAAGACCCTTCATATGTAAATAAATCGGAATACTGGCTTCCAGAGAGGAAAAAAAATAAAAATGCCAAAACAGCATTTCTTGGCAGATAAACAGCAGTGACGTGGTCTTTGCAAGGCTCCCAATAATTGGCTTGCCCAACTGGGGCATCTTTTGATGCATAGGCCTTTAAGTTAAGGAGAGGGGCCAGGGCCACCATGGCAGCTACACGAGGCAGAAATATTATCCAATACAAGCCAAAATGCTCGCTTGCCATTGCTATAAATTGTTTCCCTTACTCACAAGTCAGTATCAGACCAGAAAACAAGCAAACATGCCTGTTTCAAAAGGTTGCAGAATGCAACATGCCATGGAGTGCCTATGCATACACATACATACACATCCTTCTTATTCTCAAAGTCTGTGTTTTGCCCTAAGAAAAAAAGAAAAAAATGTGGGGAAGGGGGATTTAAAGAAAAGGAAAACCGTGATCCCTGGGAGTGTTCCTGTCTGCTGGTTGCTTGAGATAAGGCAGTGATATTTCACTGTTTGACACTAATCATATTTGGGCATATTAAATAAGGATGGTCCGGAGGCTTCATGCAGCAGGCATATTCCAAGTTCAAAGTAAGAGCTCGTTACTGTGTTTTAAAAAATCCTCTTAACTCAGAAATACGAGACAAAGGAGAAAAGAAGAAAGCACTTGCGGGAAAGAGAAGGAGAGAAGAAGTGTCATTATCCTTGTTTTGTTCTCCCAATCCAAGCTTGTCAGTAAGGCTTGGTGGAATGGTTTATAGGTCGCTGAAGAGAGCAGGCAGGAGGCTGGGAGGAACAAACCCTCCAAAATATGGGTTTTGAAATGCAGTGCTCTCTCTGGGTGCTTTTGTGACTTGCAATTCACTGCCACCTGTTTAAATAAGGAAACAGGAAAAACATATTAAGCCTAAGGTGGTTCCATTAGTGAAATGATGCTACATCACATTTCTGGAGCCTCAAAAGTGAGAGAGAAAAGATGCTTAGCCGTTTCCTTTTCTTCTTAGACACAATGATGTGGGGAGCGGGGATGAGAACATTGTCACTTAGTGCCACTTCATACAATGCAGTTCTGTAAACACATATGCAAAACAAAGTTCTGTTAATTCAGTTTATTGCTGGTCTGCTTTTTCCAACATTCCTCACTATTGACTATGCTGCCTGGACTGATGGGAGTCCAATAGCATTTGGAGCTAACACTCTCAAATCTCAAGGTCTAGTCCTTATTTTCCAGAAGAGGGATCTCAGGATGATTGCATAGGTTTGATAGCGATGTCTGTGTGCAATGCATATTCCTTATTTGTTAGAGTGTGGTTTTTATTTGAATGTCATAATGTGTGCAACTGTGGACATCACCAGTGTCTACTCTGTGGTGTTGCAAGGTGTAGCTATTCTATGTTGGTACTGTACTGTCTTTTGGCGCTGAAATTTCAAGGCTTGGGGTAGCCCTGACCAGGCCACCTTAATGGAATGCCACCTGTTTCCGTTAAACTAATTGAAGCTTGGTATCAGATGAACCTGCATAGGCTTGACACACAGAGTTGTATGGATGTACAATCTCTAAATTTAACAGACATATATATATATATATATATATATATATGGCTTGAGCGATCCATGAAAAAATTGATTCTAAACTCGTTTCAAAAGTAGGGGGCGCCAGCGTTTCGTTTCTGATGTAATTTCTGAATTTTGACCTCAAAATTTTTCCAAATTTAATGAAAATTCGTTAGTTTCAAAAGTAATTCATTAATGGCAGACGCGCATGCGCACTAGCAAAAAAAAATAGCATGAGGGGAGATTTTACAGGACTCTCCCGCCCTCATTTTTTGAGTGATCTTCTTCAAACCTGGTACAGTGGTAGAACACATTTAACACTGATAGCTCACCAAAATTTGGAACGTTTCCCTTATCCTCTGATTTTTGGCGAATTTTCATAGCTTTTATAATAAACAATTTTTTAATAATTGCAGAAATCTGTTCCTGGTTTGAAAGTCTTATTTCCTGTTTCATTGGGTTGTCTTTACTGTGAAAGTCATTGTTCTACTTCAGAAACTTTGTTTTTGTGGCTGAAACTTTGTTAAATTGGTGGACCAAACCATAATATGTTCCATCCATGTCGCTTGCACAAAGTTCAGGCAGTGTCATAGATTTTGCCATGTTTCTATGACAGAACCAATTAGGAAATGACATTTATCACCCAGGAACAGAAATCATAGTACACCATCAAATCATTCCTGACAGATGGCCATCAGCCTCTGAATAAGGAAATTAGTTCCTGGTTTGAAAGTGCTATTTCCTGTTTCATTGGCTTTTCTGGGCTGAGAGTGTGTGACTTGCCCAAGTGGGCGGCTGAGTGGGGAATCAAGCCACAATTGGAGTCCAAAATTCAAACCTCTCCCTCCCTCCTTCTCTCTAAACTTCTCATACCTTCCAAGAATTCACATACTGTATGAAAGTTTGGTCAAGATGGTCAGAGGAGGGCAACTAAAATGATCTAGGGTCTGGAGAACAAGCCCTATGAGGAGCGGCTTGAAGAACTGGGCATGTTTAGCCTGCAGAAAAGAAGGCTGAGAGGAGACATGATGTATAATATGTGAGGGGAAGTCATAGAGAGGAGGGAGCAAGCTTGTTTTCTGCTGCCCTGCAGACTAGGATGCGGAACAATGGCTTCAAACTACAGGAAAGGAGATTTCACCTGAACATTAGGAAGAACTTCCTCACTGTGAGCTGTTCAGCTGTGGAACTCTCTCCCCGGGCTGTGGTGGAGGTTCCTTCTTTGGAGGCTTTTAAGCAGAGGCTGGATGACCATCTGTTGGGAGGGATTGGATGGTGTCTTCCTGCCTGGCAGAAGGGGTTGGGCTGGATGGCCCACAAGGTCTCTTCCAACTCTACTGTTCAATGACTCTATGATTCTAAGTGAGGACAAAAGGGGGTGGGGAATGTTAAGAGGAGAGAGGGCCTGGAACACCTGGGAATTGTAGTTTGTAAGTGGGCATAGTACTATTGGAGAAACGTTTGCTTCAGCCCAATGCTTTTATAAATGGTCAAAATTCAGAGGCTTCCTTCTCCTGCATTTTGAAAGCTATTATGATGAAATTTGCCAGAATGGAAGCAAAAATTAACCACTCTTAGCCTATCAAGTTTCATAATGTTTGACCCATCCACTGATTTTTGGGGATTTCTGAAGCAACATTTTTTTAAAATGTTAGCAGATCGATGGCCACGCCTCCCTGTCCTTCTTCCTTCCACTTTGATTGGCTTTCTAAGGCTTCTGGGAAATGGAGTTTTTTCTCTCGTTATGGCGAATTGCTTCATTTCCACTTAAAAGAATGGTCAATATTCAGAGGCTTCGTTCTCCTGCATTATGAAAGCTATTATGATGAAATTTGCCAGAATGGAAGCAAAAATTAAGTACTCTTAGCCTATCAAGTTTCATAATGTTTGACCCATCCACTGATTTTTGGGGATTTTTGAAGCAACATTTTTTTTAAAATGCTAGCAGATCGATGGCCATGCCTCTCCCTCCCTCCCTCTTCCGCTCTGATTGGCTGAGAGGCATGCCAACATGGCTTCTCCTCTCAGAGGGGCTACAGCTACATCCGAAGACATCAGAAACAAACGAAAAAAGGTACTTTTATTATTCAAATTCGTAATATTTGTAAGGCAGTGAGCAGATGGTTCAAATATCAATTCAAAAGTACTTGCGAAACGAATTTTTAACGAATTTAACGAACTAACGAAAAAATTTGCTCAAGCCATATATATATATATATATATATATATATATATATATATATTTCAGTCGTTTCCAATTCTTCGTGACCTCATGTCGGCCAACGCTGCCCCCAGTTCCTTCAAGGTTAAGCCAGTCACTTCAAATATACCATCCATCCATCTCGCCCTTGGTCGGCCGCTCTTCCTTTTTCCTTCCTTTTTCCCCAGCATTATGATCTTTTCCAAGCTTTCCTGTCTTCTCATGATGTGGCCAAAATACTTCATATTTGCCGCTAATATCCTTCCCTCCAGTGAGCAGCCGGACATTATTTCCTGGAGGATGGACTGGTTGGATCTTCTTGCGGTCCAAGGCACTCTTAGGATTTTCCTCTAGTGCCAAAGTTCAAAAGCGTCTATCTTCCTTCGCTCAGCCTTCCTTATGGTCCAGCTCTCACATCCATAGGTTACTACAGAAAATACCATTGCTTTCACTATGCAGACCTCCGCTGCCAGTGTGATGTCTCTGCTCTTCACTATTTTATCAAGGTTGGCCTATATATATATATATATATATATATATATATATATATATAGCATATTCTTGTATCACACTGATAAGTAGACTTCTCAGAGAGTTGTGGTTGGCAGAATGATCTGTAAATTGAGGAAAGGCAAGTTTAAGGGCGGGAATGAAACAATAGACATCTTCCTCCAGATTTTCAGTAGTATTTTGGTATTTTAAGATTGTCCCTTCACCTGGCCAAACATGTCCTGCACAATGTCAATCTCTGTGTGGAAAGAAACTCTCTTAAACAAAAGAGAAATTCCAACTGACAACTATAGCCAATACACATATGGCTATAGTGATGCCACAGAATGGAATGAATTTAGCCTGGAAGTATATGTACATTTCTGTAGGCTAAATGAAGTTTGACCACAAAATATGTACCTTCTAAAAGAGTTTCTGAGCAATAAAGAGACTGTTTATTCCTCAACTTCCACCTCCCTGGCTATCAGCCATGCTAATGATAGCAACTATTTCCAAAATATCTTTAGGAAACCAGGTTGGGGATATCTGAAGTAATCTTTTGAAAGATGTAGTTCTTGAGTTCGGATTTATTTTCTTCCCAAAAAACCCAAAACTCATCTTTACATTAGATACTTTCTCTGGAAAAGTGGTGACTACATCAGATCTCCTGTGATTCCATATTGGATAACATGCTGGGGTACACCAGCAGATTGTAGGACCTCTGGAAAGGCTACCTTTTTACTTTATACAAACCCAAATATCTTATTTAAGGCATAGATTTCCCTGATGGTTATAAGAAAACATGTCGCATCGGAAAAAAACAAAAACAATTTTCTCCAGCCCCCTCCCCTCAAAATAGCAGCAAGGTGGCAGTAGAGTAATGATAACACAGCAAACCTATAGCAAATGTTGCTGAATCTGTTTTCTCTATATATCTATGAAATTCTATGTTTAGAAAGTGAGTTAAATGGAACTGAACTTTTTAAAGCACCTTTTAATTAGCCTAGTGTTTTTTAATGATTACTGCTTTTTCTCTATTTATTTAACTATTCAGAGCACCATTTCTCTGGCTGCAGGCCCTCATATATGGGACATCCTGCCTTGCCTCTGATTGTCTTAAAAGCCTACCTACAGAGTAGAAATTGGTTTTACCAAAGCCCCTTGCCTACAACAAATTGGAAATGTGAAGAATGGGATTAAAAGGGATTTATATATTACTTCTCTAGTGATGATGATTTTTAGTAGTCAATAGCCCTGCTTATGTTAAAAATAAACAATTATTATGCTAACCCCCTCCACTTTTTCAAAAAAATAATACTTGGAAGGATGGGCCATTGCCAATATATTAGCATTTTTCCTTTTTCCTTTTGGTAATATGAGATATTCTTTTGATGTCTGCTTGTTTCTATCCTTTTGTGCCTTCCTCTACAGGATACTCTATGATGGATTGGAAAAATAAATATGCCCTGAAGTTTTCAATTCTAAGAGGCTAGAAAGAGAGCAGATTACAGGGTGAGAGAGGGAACATGCAGAGAACACATGGCTTCCTGATCTCCTCGGTGTCAAATGATTTCCATCTTGAATCTGGTGAAACTAATCCACCACTGTTACTACCATTGGTAACTATGTACCAACATGAGATGAAGAGCAAAATTAGAGATGACTGCTTCACACCAAGACAGTGTATTACCTGAGATGGTGTGGGAAATGGCACAAATCAAGGTGTCTTGTATCCAAGCCATCCAAGTTATTCAGGCCCATTATGCAGAAGATCCCAGAAAAATTTCCCCACCTGTCACAGTAAATATGCAATAATAACAAACAATAAACTCTTTACTACCTTTTTATGACATACAGAATCTGCTATCCCAGGCTGCCACCTCACCCTGCCTAATGGTAGGGCCAGATGTGCTCTTTACATAGCATCCTCTCAAACTATTTGATAAGCAGAGGTGCCTCCAAAGGCTGGGCTCCAACTCCTGGAATCTCCTAGCCACCATGGACACTTTTACAATCTATAGTTTTAGAGTTTACAGCCTGTGCTCTACAAACTACTGACAAATTAAGAGGAATACTATAGGCATTGATTGATAAATTAGATCCTAATCTCTAACAGGTTAAACCCATCGCAGAAGGAGATTAGGGAAAAGGTACTAATGATGGTTTTGTTTTGTTTGTCTTGAATAAAATATCATTGCAAGCAAGCATAATAGAAAGAGCTGCATTTTCATCGCTATTTATTTGACTTCACAATAGCTAGGGTTGTAAAGGATATTTACCGTTTTTTTCATTCTTGGTGGAAAAGGCAAAAACTAAATTCCCGAAATTGGAAAAAAGGAAGGAACGTAAGCATAAACTCTTTCAATGTCACCAAGAAGAAAGAAAATATTTGAAAAGTTTCAATCTCTAATGAAAGGACAAAATAAAGGTGAAGGAAATCACATCCACAATCACCGCTTACAAAGTGATTTTGGTGACAATACAGGAGACAGAAATTACACAGTTTGGAAACACCGCTCTATATAACTTTTCAAATATCTGGCTGCCACCTAAAATGTGTCAGGGTTTGTTAAAAACAAGGATATTGTAACTGCAAATGTGTCAAAGCTTGATTGCCTGTTTGCAAAACTTACAATATTTTAACAAGTATAAATGTCAAAGAGGCATTACTGAACAGCCAGCAACATTAATTCATTGTGTTGGGATGGGTGCCTACTATAGAAACAAGTAGGAAGAAATTTCTAGGAACATTTCCAGAATGAAATGAAAGAAGCCATCTTTTTCTGGTGTAAGTAGAGCAGCCCTAATTAAAATCCTGAGCTCAGAAAAGTTACGTGTTGAATTGCAGCTCCCAGAATTTCGTGTTGTCTGGGTCATTTGATAAGTTGTAGTTCGAAGAAGACACTAGAGGCAAAAAACTGTTAGGGAATTTGCCATAGTAATATAAATCATACTCAATGTTATGAATAGGAATAGGTTAGCTACACTGCGAAATGAGAACCAGTGTTCAAACAAGTAATTTTAATGCCTGTTAAATGTAAAACATATTTGACTCTGTGCACCAGAAGGGTACATCCTATTACATTTTAAGTGTCCCTTTCCTCTTCCTAATGAATAGATTGAAACAACAAAACACATAATTTTATTTATAACTTGTATTGGCTACTTGCAACAAAGTTTTCAGGGTGTCTTGCAACAAGTAACAAGAATGATGAGTTTTAATTTTCTGTTGTTAAGTTCAAGTTCTTTCCAATTCGCCGTCCCAGTCCAATTCTTTCACTGGTAAATTACCATATTTTGTGACTAAGATTCTTCACAGTAGATTAGTTAACATTATGTTTTTATTAAATGCCTAAGTTAATATCCTAATTCCCTGAAGAAGGCTTCTGGGGATTTAGTGCTCTTTTCTTTCATATAAGAGACGTTATCTGTAACTGGAAAAAACATCCAACCATAACTGAAAGGTTTATAGGGCCTCCCGTGGTTTAACCCTTTGGTGGGCCAGTCATCATGCAAATATAGCAAAGCTAATATTTACGTGCTTCTTCTTTGGTCTCTTCAGCTTAGTTATCTTGTTCACAATAATAGACAGCTCCGAGTGCTTCAAAGGAAGGTTTCAGAAGCCTCAAATGGGAACAATGTAAGAATCTAACCTCTAAGCTGCTGCAATGGGAGAAAAACTGATCTTACCTGAAAGTATCAGATCTCTAACCTGTTCTCTCTCATTGCAGATGACAAACAGCAAGACAGGCTTGCTCAGTGGGCAGAGAAAGGCATTCTGAACATAGAGGCAAACCCTACGTATCTTTATTCACTATAGGAACTTAGCAACTTTGTTGAAATTCTCATCAGCTTTGGTGAACATATCCAGTGGTAAGGTGTGCAGGGACTTGATTTTCCAACGGCTGCTAGAGAGTCATCCTTTATCCACTACTGCCACATAACTTATTCAATAAAGACGTTTAAATTCACATTTGATGATGTGTTAACAGTACATGTCTCTTAGAAATGAGCCCTATTGAGTTCAATTGGGCTTCCCCCGCTACTATTCTATCCTATAAGGCAATCCAGGATGCCTTCATCCAGACATCACTCTTGTTACTCCTGTGATGTTTCTATGCAAGGATGTAAATGCCTGAATTCTGTTGTTAGTCTGAACTAGAACATACCGATTAAGTCAATGGCCTATTCAATTCAGGGTGGTTGGTGGATCACTCTAAGCAGGTGCAGGAGAATTGATAGTAAAATCCAGAGAGGATACACCCCACATCTTTGATGACAAACGTTCCAGCTGACTTGCCCTCATCCCAGCCAGAATGAGTGCCATTTCTTTCCTTCTCCCCAAGGGCTTCTTTCCATTCTCTCAGTCACCTGGTCACCCAGTAACTGCAGTATGCATGTAAAAAAAGATGCAAAGCCGGCCTTTGCATTTTTGTTTGTCTCCCCATGCCACACCCTGATTCTTTCCTCTTTTTGTATCATATGAGTACAACAGAAAGATGGCATCTCAGCTCAGGAAACTAGATCAATAGTATTAAAATATATACCGCCTTGAGGATCCACCAATTGTGTTCAAGGTGTTCTTTGGCTAATGCTTAACTCTGTGTTAAGATGAAACACATCACCAAGGGCTTTTGTTGCTTAGGACCTTATCACACAGCCTCCGGCCACTGCTGACAGCACTCTTCTTAATGGCAAGTCATGGATGAGGTTATCTTGCCATTAAGATGACCCCCCATGGAACTGGCAACATGGGAAGCCTCCCATGTTGCCTGGGCAGTGGAGGGAAGCTGCATGCACTATGCACCTTGCTTTCTTCCATGGGATTGCCAGCCAACCAGCGAAGCAGACCAAAATGAAGCGAGGCAACATACCTGTCTCCATGCCTTGCCATGAAGACCACCAGCCATGTGACGAGGTCATAAATCAGTCTTTCTGTCTATATCCTTCTTCAATTGAAATGCCCAGAGCCTAACACAAAGCAGAATAAAGTGATATTTTTAATTCCCTTGATCTAGACATTATGCTCCTATTGATGCAGCATAAAACCACATTGCTTTTTTTAGCTGCTGCATAACACTGTTGTCTCAAGTTCAGCTTGAGAGTTACTAAAATAACTAGTACCTCGTCCCTAAAACTCAAATGAAATTCCATTAATTTCCATAATCTGAAAATGCCAAAGTGCTCTACTGATCTTTCCTAAACTTCCCAAGACCCTTAATGAAGCTACACATTATTTGATTGATGTGGAAAGAAAATACGGGAACAACTCCTGTCTTCTATTAATCATCATCATCATCATCAGTCTATTACCCATGACCGAGTATGATTGCCTTCCAAGTGTAGGGTCTTGGCGGTGGGTCCATAGATGACTGTAGAGGCCTATTCTTAATCTGTATGTTATTTCGCAGTGAGGACATCGAGTTCCAGGTGGAAGGCAGTGCAGACAAGGGTTTGCTTGATGCGCCTTCCTCTTGACATGTTTCTCCTTTTCGCCTTCCATTTGTGAAATTCTTCCGATTCCACAGCACTGTTGGTAACAGCTGACCTCTAGTTAGACACTTGAGGGACAGGTCTTCCCAGTTCTCATTGTCTACATCACAGTTTTTAAGGTTATCTTTAGGCCCATCTTTAAATCTCCCTGTCCACCAACGTTCCATTTTTCATTCTTCTATTAATATTACGACTACCATCACAGTCTTTTTTAGAAACTGTTCACCCTGATAGTCTCTTACTGCTCCATTAGATTAAATTGATCAAATTATAATGGATGTTTTTAACTAATTGTTTTAACTGTACTTATTATTGTGTGTTGGCATCTAATGGTTGCCAGTTGTAAGGCTGCCCTGAGTCCCTCTCTGGGGGTGAGAAGGACGGGATATAAATGTATGAATTAATTAATTAATTGTACCTTCAAAGAAGAAGTGTCATGGCAAATATGAAATGATGAGAGGAACTGGGTTCAATGGAAGATGGAGATAGGAAGTTCATTCAAAGCATTGAAACAAGTAGATTTCACCTGCTGATTAGCAGAAGCAATAACAGAGATCCTCTGACTAAGGAGACACACTTATAATGGGGACGAATCATCATTATGAACACAACATTTTCACATAGATTTCTACATTGTGACACTAACATCATTTTCTCCTCTCACTCTCTCTTGAACAGGAAAAAACATTAATCATAGAACTGGTCAGAACCCAGCTTCTTCCTCAGCTTTCACTAGTGTTGACCTGCTCCTGCACTACATTTTTAATTAACCTTGGAACAGCAAAGAAGGGTATTTTCTTTAAATTCAAGCTATATTTTATGGGAATGACGACAAGCTAATTAAGTTAATTCTTAAGACACCTCTTTGTGCAATGAGGCTAAGGTTGGCTTCATCTTCAATATGCAGTGATGGTCTGATTAAAAAATAATTACTACTGTGCCAAGGAGAAGAACATGAAGTTAATTAAAAGAATGAGGTGTAACCTTAATGAAGCTCATTGGATTGTACTTTGCAGTCAAATTTCTGCCTCAAAACTTCAGCAGCCTCCATCTTTACACATTTTTAGAATTTGCATGTACACATTCATGTAAACACACACACACACATGACCACTCACTCATCTTCATTTTTCTTCATTTTTCTGCGAACATGGAATGTCTTGGCATACATTTAAAACTGTTATTTTTCAGAATAACATAATTGAGATACAGATGTCCACTGGCAAACAAGCAAATCTTATTTATGCAGTAAGTGAAAAGAAATGTGCTCCTTTTTATGTAAATAAGATGAAACATATCTGCAATTTCTGATTGCATTGGATAACTACATCTTACAGGTGTGTCTGATATGGGACACTTTGTTCTCTCTATCACTTGCCTTGAACACCATTAGGACTAACCATTAAGGAAGTTTGAGGGTGGATCATTGATGTAGGATTGTTATTTAGCATTTTAACACAGCTGTTTTGTGAATGCTTGATCTTACTGGCGTTCACAGCTGGTTTCTCATCTGAAAAATAAGTGTGAATTCCACTGTTTAAAGGATCTTCAAAGCCATATATTTTTATTATGAATCCACATATTATATACAACAAAATGATATTTTTGGAATCCTATGGAACTACCAACTAATTTCAGTCATGTTCATGAAGAAGTACTCATAGAACTGTACTCCTTTACTTTGCTTTGTATTATTTCTGCTAATTCCAGATTTCTGGAATTAGCAAAGGTTCTGTGCTGGTAACCACAAGGTTGGACTTCTACAATGTGCTATACCAGGTTGCGCAACCCAAGTATGTATCAAAAATAATGGAATTGGAATAGCAGAACTCGTTGCCCCATACCCGGAATCTCCCACTTTGCCCCTCATCCGACCAAATGGTGGGAAGCGTCACTGCCAGGCTTCCCCCCTTTGTTTCCTATGCCTCCCGTGTTGCCGCTGTTGCCTCCTGTGACACCTGAACTTCTGTTGAGGCACAGACTCCTGCCAGAAATAAATCAATGTCATGTGATGGGAGCCACTAGGCTCCATGCCTCAACTGAAGTTCAAGTGTCATAGGATGGGCAATTTTGCTCATCTGATGAGGTCGAAAGTCCTATGTATTCTTGTCTTATATTATGATGTGGAGTTACAAGATTAAACCTAATTCACACTCTGCAATAAGGAGATTGGTCACTTTGATACCAATGGATCCAGCTAATTGATAGCAACTAATAAATCAACTGCCTTGGTGAAGCACTGATAATATTAATAGGCCACATTTTGGTCTGGTTTCTGAGAACAGTTCTTATTCTTCTCTTCTCTTGGAATTTGGATTGCTAGGTGCCAAAAATGGTCTTCTGTCTTCAAGGGATCATCTATCATTCCTTAGCATGTTAAAATTACTCCTTCATTGCCAGCTTTGGAGGCAAAACAAGAGAAATGGCAGCTATGCAGTACAAAGAAAAGGAAGCATCGTCTTTCCATTATCATTGGAGATTATGACTGTGGACAAATCCCATGGGCACAGTTGTAGGAAATAGAGCTCTGTGGTGAGGAATGGACAGCTTCCTTTTTGGCTTCATCATTCTGCTTGTCTAGTGTGCAAGCATTTTGTGCAGGTACGGAAAGGACATCACATCAGAAAAATAGCCTGAAATGAAAAAAAGTCACTGCTGTGCATTTGAGAGAGCACAATTACTATACGTTACTACAACATAAGATTGCTTTGACCCAGACAGTGTGGGAGGAAATGCAAAAGTTGTTTATTCCATCCTGACACTTGCAGACAAAGTGGAATCATACACTGTATTCCAGAGACAGGACTTCCCCCCTTTCAAAACAGTCGTACCACTTCATCACATGGGGCTTTTTAGCATCCTAGAACACTTCCCCGCCAGTCCAGTGATGAATGGGTATGCTGCCCATCACATGACATTGCTGAACTTCTGGTAGAGGCCTTGCCCAGAATTGAAGTGGAAGTGTCCTAGGAAGCTTCCCTCCAAATACGGGAGCCTGCCTGTGTTGTTTCGCCACAAAGGCTGGAGAAACGGCATGGGGGGAAGGGGATTCCCTCATGTAATGAAGTCCTTACTCCCAAATTGTAGGAAGGAAAGCATCTTCACCATCATTTTTGGACTTCATTCATTAAATGAAGCATATGGAGCAGTCTTATCTTGACTTAATAATCAATTAATGTTTGACACCATCTGGTCAGTTTCAATTGGGTGGGTCAACATGTCCCCATCCCTCTGCCAGGTTTATAACGGAATGAAGGAAGGACTGTGAGAAGCAAAAAAATCTGAAACTCACAAGAAATCTCTTCACTACTAGTGACCATGGTACCTTGCCAATACAGGCAGCCTCTGCCTTGTCATTTAAAGCAGATTCCTCACCTCTGGGTCCTGGTGTCTGCATCTCAAAGATTGTAGCCCAGCTGCTGACACGTATCATACCCAAAGGATCCTAGCAAGGATTTCTTGCCCAGATGAAGTTCCTTTGCAATTATGGAAGATAAAAGGATTTTTGTCCCCTTCCACCACTGGGGAGCAGGTGCAGTTTTCAGCAAGCCCCAGCAGGCAATGTCTGTCCCTGCCTTTGAATGTGTGTGGGCTCTACCTTCAGACCTTGGGGAGATCAGATGGGGCCTTTGGCTGGAGTGGTTTGTGCAACAATGCTTGGGGTATCCCATTAATTGACATCATCACAAAAGGAGAATACATTTCAGTTCATCACAGGATCTATTAGGCTATAGACACTGAGACTAGGATGGTTCTGACAGGCCTGTCATCTATGAGACATGTCCAGCATGTTGTCCTGCTGAGAGCAATTCCTTCTACGATAGGCAGTGATCATACAAGTCTCAGCTGCAACAGCACATGAGAAGTACAAGTCACTGGAAAATGACTGGATGAGGTCTTGGTTTAATTGGAGAAACATCCAGTACCCAGCTGGCAGATACAGATATCTTTTGCCACTCATAATCAGTTCAGATCTCACTCTATACCCACCTACTCATCTCACTCCCTCCCCCCCCTCAAATCCACCCACACCTTTTATTATAAGCTGCCAACATTTTATTGAAATTCAGATATGCCACTATTATTATATAGGCTTTGATGCTAAAATAACACATGATACAGAACAGGTTTAGTATACACACACACATGCAATGGTGCAAAAAAGCTATTATCCAGCTTTGGGGCAACTACTTGCCCAATGTTTTCCTCGCAACACCATGTTCTTTCTTTTTGCAAGTATTGACCCATGTAGAATCAATACATTAGTACAAGGAATGTGCCAATTTAGGCACATTAATGAGAATGTCTGTAAGAAGCCTTGGCATGTTTAGCATCTGTCAGGTACAGAAAGTGCCACCCAAGGACAAATCATGTTCTGTGCAATTTCTGAATCAGTTTCTGATTAAAGGGTTATTTATGAAGTTCACTAACATATAATAAGTCTACAGTTTATTTTTCCTCACTTCACTTTCTTACACTTCCTCTAACCCTTCACCACATAAATAGAATTCTTGAAATACAAACAGTGGAGGCTGTGCTTCTGATAATGGAAATGCACATTGTCAGCAATTATTGTCCTTAGCTGTTTATTGCCTCCCATTAATCCATTGCAATATTCTGCATCCATAACACTGTAAGCAAAAAAAAAGTTACATTTCTGTTGCAAATGCAGATGTGTCACTCTCCTCTCCAAGTCATACTTTTTCTCCTTATCCAAGTTTGTGAAATTTTTGAATGTTGAGGCAGGGAATCAGAAAATTAATGTTCTGATTTGTGCATAAATTAGCATGTGGCCCCTATGCTCATGGGAGCCCAAGCAACTGCTAAGACAGACATGGCAATGATGACAGTTAAAGTAAAATCATCTATATATATTAAAATGTAATGTGCGTTTTCCCATGGAGTAAACGACAAAACCACTGAAACAAATCACACTAAATTTGGCAATAAAAGACATAGTCATCCAATCTATGTCTTTCAATAAAAAAACCTAGAAAAATAGTCCAAATTACAGAGGATGAGGAAGAGCCTTTCTCCCCCTAACTGCTAGTCAGAAATGTAGGCCCTGCTGCCTTTAGGCCCCACCCCCTTCATGTTCTAGCAACTCCCTCAGCCAAAATGGTGCCCAGAGCATAGGCAGAGTGCTTTTAGGCCTCATCCACACTGCCTATAAAATACGGATTATCTGATCTGAACTGGTTTATATGGCAGTGTAGACTTAAGCCCCTTCCACACAGTATAACCCAAAATGCCAAGGCACATAATCCACAGTATCTGCTTTGAACTGGATTATCTTAAGTCCACACTGCCATATAATCCAGTTCAGTGTGAATTTTATACAGCTGTGTAGAAGGGGCCTCATATAATCCAGTTCTAAGCAGATAATATAAGATTATCAATATAATATCTAATAATTACTGTGGTATAATAATACAGAACAATATAATCTCTAAAATCAGGACAGTAAATAAAAAGCAACACCCTGAAAACAGGGAAATTCCAGAAAGGAAACAACCAGGCCCAGCTAACACCTCCCAACAAAGAATTTCCCCAGGCAGAAGGCAGCCAGGCTTTGAAGTTGCAAGGCTAATAAATGCTAATCAAGGTAACCAATAGCAGCATTCATACCTGCCACACCAAGACTATTAATTGCAATTCAACCTGGCCAACCAAGGATTCTGCAAGGTAGAACGCAGCCAGGCTTGCAAGCAGCAAGGCTATTCAGTGCTTTTCAACCTGGCCAACCAAGATTTCCTCTAGGTGGAAAACCCCCAGGCTTTGAAGCCACGAGACTACCTCGTCCCATTCAACCTTGCCTAGCAAGGATGCCTTATGTAGAAATCGGCTGGGCTTTTAAGCTGCAAGACTACTCAGTGCGATTTAAGCTGGCCAAACAATGATTCGCCTACAAAGGAAGTAGCCAGGCTTCAAAGTGGCTCTTTGATTGAGGGTGCTACTCCAGCTTGCCAGACAAGGATTCCCCTAAGTATAACACAGCCAGGCATTGAAGCTGCAAGGCTATTCAGTGCAATTCAACCAGACTAACAAAGGATTAACCTTGATAGAAGGCGGCCAGGCTTTGAAGCAGTGATACTACTCTGTACTATTGAAGCTGACCAATCAAAGATTCCCCTAGGTAGCAAGCAGCCAGGTTTTGAATCAGAGGCTATTCATGGTAGTTCTACTAGCCCAAAAGCCATTCCCCTAGAACACAAGTACCCAGGCTTCCTAGAAGCAACCCTATTCCATTGCATTCCAGCTCACCAAACAAGGATTCCCATAAGAAGAAAACAGCCAGGCTTTGAGGCTGCAAAGCTATGTACTACTATTCCACCTGGCCAACAAATGATTCCCATAAACCACAGCAACGTGTGGCTGGGCAAAGCTATTAGTGTTATAATTGTGCAGTTCAGAAGGGCCCTAATCTGCCACACAATCATCCAGACAGGCTTTTAACTGCATGCAGACACTGAGGGGTGAAAGACATATGTAATTGCCTTTTGCATGGGCAGAAGTTGATCATTGGCTAACTAGACACAGCCCATAGTTCTATAAAATAAATAGTTGCTGCTGCCAATCTGTTTTTTTGTTTTGTTTTTGTTTTTTTTGGAAGAGAGTGTTTTTGGCTGGATTCAGTCACAACCTTCCCCCTTCTCTTTTACATCAAACAACAATTCCAGATTCCAAAAAGGATACTGTGCCTGCAGGCTTTACTGCCACATGCAAGTTCATTTGGATGGGAACATCATTTGTGGATTAAATCCACAACCCATGGATTAAATCTATTCTCTGATGTCCATGTTACATTGCCTCACAGCTTTCGAACTTCACAAAAATTCACAAATTAGCACATTGGAAATCAACACATGGAAACAATTCAAATTTTTCAAAGCCTTTAGAATCATTTAAAGTCAATGGGCTGGCATTCTTGAATATGTTCCGAGCTTGACTGCAGCCACACTTTATAGGAGTGGGGGTGGGAGGTTCTCAGCAAGTGTGCTCCATAAAATGAAACTGGATGCCCCTCCATTGTACTTCAGACCTCATATTCCTCAGTTTTAAAAGAACAGCCAGTGATCTCAACTCTTCATAACCTTAGTATGGCTTTATTAGTTAAAAACCAAGGTACCCATTACCAAATGGACAAATTAAAAATTTAAAGGATTTATTTTTAATAAGTAGCAAGGTAAAAGACCCTGTAGGAACCAGAATAGCCGATGAAACCAAGGCTACCTTTATAAATAACTTTTATGAAAATAATAATCCATGAATAAGCTGCAGCCAAAAAGGCTACACTTCTGCATTCAATTTGTTATCACATTGAGGCAACTGATGTTACAGTGCTGGGCCTATATATTATACAATTATATGGATATGACTTTCATTATCTTATTAAAGTAGTTGTTATGACATAGACCATACTATCAACAGATGTTCCATTGTGGCAATTCCATGGCTCCTGCAAACTCCCCTTCAGCGGGTGCTGAATTCCCTCTGCTGGTAAAGGCCATGCAGGGTTAAACAGGAAGGGCTTCTAGGTCCCTTGGCTTGTTACTGATTGGGCTCAGCTTTCAAGAGAAACTGGGCTCCTGCAAGGAACTGCCAGCTAATGGTTTGTTTGCTGTCAAAATGCACCTCTTCTCATCAGCAGATGTACGGAAAACATAAACCAGACAGGCAAACAGGTAATCCCAGTATGGGAGAAGTTATATACCATCCTTATGCAAACAAGAGCATATAGCAATTTCTAAGGAACGACCAATCCCTGCACAGAAAAACAAGTGTATCAGGATTTTATAATTTAACTTTTCAGAGTTTTATATCATACATATGTCACAGACCTTTTTCTCCCCCCTGAACTTCTTTTAGAATCACAGCATTCATTCATTCATTCATTCATTTAAAATATGTATCTCACCTTCCCTTTCATGTTTTAGGTGGCTAAAAATGAAACACAAATATCACAAAGTTATATTTAAAACTTTAAATGCCATCAAATAAAAACTCATTCCAATTAAACCATCAGATGAGAACACATTGATAAACAAAAAAGTTTGCTCCTTATGAAATAATATGCTCTACTTGGACATTCTCTATTCTCTGTTTTTTTTTTGGTTTTTTTTTTTTTTAGAGTTAGCTCCCACAAAAAAAAAACAGCAACAACCCTGGGGGCTCGAGATAAGTCTGCAAAAGAGTCACAAGGATGTTCACTAGAGAGGTGTAATATAAGCCTAAAAGCCCTGGCTGTCCTACACTAGAAAAATTTGGTCCCATCAGTGTCAATTCATATGTAACTCATTTTGCATAAAATGATTCCTTTCCCCGAATATTTGCATATTTTAGAAAAACCAATTAGAAAAAATGCACCACACTGGAAAACATGGGAACAAATAAAGTGTTTTGATGGATGAGATAGAATTTTGGAAGTAGCAATTATTTAACCCCAAATAAATTGAAGTCGGAGGATTACATTTAAGTTAGCCTTGCCTGAAAAATGCTCTTGTTTGTTTCATTCCTATAAGCCCTATAATTTGTCTAATTTGTGTCTCATATTTCTGTTTGGCAACTCTTTGTATACTAAACAGCCAACACATCATGCATTTCATGCACCACTTAATATACATTCTATAGATCACTTGAATTATATTATTTCAAAAGGTATCTGCAAATGAACCTATCTATCTATAAATCTATCAATTTATTTATTCTTAATTGGGACCAAACTCTGGAGATTTTTTTCCTGCCCTATAGTTATATGATATGATTTTTTTGTTCTTTTGAGATATCATGTTTTGTGAAGATTTGTCTAAATGGGAGGTGGGATGTGAATATTTTAATCCAAAAATTTACTTAAGTCTATATACATATACACTAGCTTTTTCTGCCTTGTTTTAGTTACCTTTGACACCCTACTTTGCCTTTCCTCTCTGTTAGCGCCATGTTAACATTGCCTTTTCCTATTTTGTTTCTGCAGCATCCTCCACAAGCATCAATAACACTCCTTTATATTAAAAAAAATCTAATTTCTCACTGGATGCATTATTTTGTTTCTGGTCCCCTTTGTTCCCTCCCAGAATTGCACGGTTGTGGAAGAGCTACAATGTTTTGGTGGTGTTTATTTAGCAACCACCTTCAGAGTCATTTTGATATACTACACTCACTTAATTTCCTACATCAATCTGTCATCTACTTGTGAAAGTTCAACATAACAGCCCTTATTAATAAAACTCTGAGCACTTTGCAACATGCTCATTGGGCAATGGACAGGAAAGGTCAAAAACTAAAATAGAAGTCCTAAAATGTCTATTTTGTTTTCTTGTTTTATTTTCTAAAGATGCTGATTCACACAATGCCAATTTTGTTAAGAAAGTGGCTCCTCAGAACAAACAACATTCCACAGTTGAAAATGGAGATAATCAGAACAGTTGAAAGATACAGGTTTGTGTAGGACAGTGGTTCTCAACATATGGGTCCCCAGGTGTTTTGGCCTACAACTTCCAAAAATCTCAGCCAGTTTACCAGCTGTTAGGATTTCTGGGAGTTGAAGGCCAAAACATCTGGGGAGCCACAGGTTGAGAAACACTGGTGTAGGGGAAATGAATCAATCCATTGTCAGGTAACCAACCCATTTTTAAATAGCCTATAGTGAAATGAATTTGACCTTGTTTGGAAGTTCTAGAAGAGGGCCTGCATGGGTAAATCCTGTGAGACTCTATTCTTGTCCAGTATAAATTATTGGCATGCTCGTTCTTATAGAAACCACTACCACTATGATTAAGCCAACAGCAGTACAGTGTAAGGTTAGAGCTTAGTCTTGTCTTACATAGTAGAGGTCTCTCTTCATGCACAAAATGAAATACAAAGGGAAGCAAAGGATATGGAGTCCTGGGAATGAGGGTATGAACCTTTGGGTCTTGCAATTGGAAGGGTATATGGCAGTGGTTCTCAGCCTTGGGTCCCCAGATGTTTGGGCCTTCAACTCCCAGAAATCCTAACAGCTGGTAAACTGGTTGGGATTTCTGGGAGTTGTAAGCCATAACACCCTTAGACCCACAGGCTAAGAACCCCTAGTATATGGAATCTCAAGACTAGCCAGCATCAATAGAAATGTTGGAAGACTGCCCTCATCTTCAGATAAAAAGACACTACCTTTTAATAACTTCCCTACATTGACCCCATGCTTTTCTTTCCATCTGTGTTTTCTCCATGCCTAGATAAAGGTGTGGCTGTGTTCTTCTCATTCTCTCCCTTGCAAACAAAAAGAACAAAATGTATTATCCAATATAAACCATAACTGTCCCACATTTATGAACTGAATGCTGTGAAGAAAATGTACTCATTTTTGTAATAAATGTATATTGGGCTGATCTGGTTGCCTCTAAAACTTCACTTCACTTTGACATGTAGCTATTTTCAAAGCTGGCAACCTGGTCTCTGGCCTTGAGTAGTGATGATGAGTGGAATTCATACTGAAAATAATTCACAGGAAACAGATTAAAATGCTGAACATCACCCAGACATTTGGCAGCATAATCCTGGCCTAAACTTTGATGCTATATGGCTACTACTGCTATAGAGTTCCATGATACTTCAATGTGAGATTTCTCAGGGGCCTTTAATACACCCAAAAAAAACCACCAGTTATAGCACTAAGGACTTTTCACATGAGGCTGATATAATGCAGTTATGGCAAGGAAAAAGCACCTTTCAGTAGAGTGTACTATATGATGCTGGATCGTGATTGGATCATTTTTTTTCATTGATAGGAAAAACCCATCAATGACTCCAATATCACTATTCTTCCATCACTCTTCCTTATGTAATGGTCTTTCCTCTGTAGTCCTGATATTGTAAAGCAGAGGGAGGTTTTCTTAAAATATAGAAGCCACACAACTGTGAAGTTACAGCAGAATAGGAAGCGAAAGAAAATAGAAAATAGCAGGTAGGAAGACTGTGGACTCAATCCCATGTGGGAGGCATGGAGGATCATTTTAATGTTTGTTTAGTCCTATAAAGTTACACAGTTCATTTGTCATTCCTTATCACATGTTGTTATTTCTTGCCTTTTCTCCCAAAATAATCGAGACAGTACTCCATTGCAGAAGTCCAAAAAACTAATAGTGCGGACAGGAAAACAAAGATATTTTGAAATGTTGATATTTCAAATGGTTACATTAATTTAAAAAAATTACCATGCCAGGCTCATGAAACAAGATTTTGGGAGATAAATGTCAATGCTTGATAGGGAACTATCCACCAGAACACTCCTTACTCCCCATCACGGAAGCGATTCAACCCAGGTAACTTTGACAACTCCTATCACGCGTACTTCTATGATCCAAGGAACATCAAAGACGCAATTTGATGCCTATGTTACATCCCATTGCCAGCCCATTCTCATACTCCATGATATTGATAGATATGACAGTGCAAGAAAATTTCTTGAGAACATCTAGTTAGAATATGAGTATATCTTTGTTTAATAAATAGTGCTGGCATGTTTCACAGGCATTGCTTCAATCAATTGAATAAAACTATAAGCTCTATATTAGTGATGATATTATAAAGTAAAATACTGCTTTTTGGCCAAGTGCTGTAAGCGTACTCAGGACTGGAGTTTAAAATTATCAATCCAGCCAAAGCTAAAGGAATTTAAGACCCCCTGGATGGAAATTTAAGGATATATGAATGACATCAACTTCCTGGAGAGACAATGTAGCAGGCATGAGGAATGTAAATGAATACAGGTTTGGAAATTTCAGTTCTGAAGAACGAGGATCCCTCGTTCATAGGGTGTCCCCTTCCTGGCCCAGTTGAGATGTATTTAAAATATGTCAATGCACACTTATTTAATGGTATAGTGCTTTTAAAATAGGAGACCGTGTGCTGTTGTTATTCAGTTATAACATAGAAAGTTAAGTTAGGCATACAACTTTGTAATGGTTTCCTATTTACATTAGCCAATGTTGCTTGTTGTTAACTGCCATCAAGTCAACTTTGACTTATGAGAACCCTATGAATGAGGGATCCTCATTCTTCTCATGCTATGGTCAAAGTGTGATAACTTTAATTTGGTCTTGATGGCTCCTAAGGACAGTTCAGGGAGAGATTGTGATAGCATCGCCTTAATTGTTAATGACCTTGAAACTCATCTTAAAATCCAGCCAGTTGTGCCAAGGGATGGAGTGCTGTGGTGCTGGCAAGTGAGATGCTGAAGGATCACTTGCCTGACCCTCTATCACCAAAAATCAGCAGTTCACAGAGGTGTTGTGTCAGGATCCCATTGTTAGAAGGAGGATGGGCTCATCATTCTTCAATACCTCACCCTCCACACTGTAAAACTTTGTCTTTTTTAGTGAAACTGGTTGGGTTTTAAGGTGAATGTTGACAGATTGGGAACCAGATCATAGGCATTACATCATTACTTTGATACAGGATCCCAGTTGTAGTGTCCACTTAAATGCTTGTCTTCTTTTTTCTTACTCTTTTTATGAAGTCCTGTTCAGTTAGGATACTACCCCAAATGACAGATAATTATTGGTACACATTCCTTCCCAACTAACAACTGCCAGTCCTGTATATAAGACCTCAAAGAACTTTTAGACATTTTTTCAGTCTACCTTCCTTTAATATTATAACTGGAAATGACAGAAACTGAACCCTATGCAAGCGAAATGTGTCCCTTGCTTTTTCTGTGCTTGTTCCCCTTGCATTCATCAGACTAGGGTTGACAGGACAGGCCTGGAGATTTCAGTGCCAAGCCTTGAGAGCTATGGACAATCCCAGTGTTATCATTAAGTTTGATACATTAAGTATGTATCACAGTTGCCTGCAGCTCACAATTCAAATGAAAAACAAAAAGGCTGACATCTTGTTCAGCAGTTATGAGATTGTAAGCATGATTTATGATCTTGTAACTTTTAGGATTCTGTATATGACCACAAAGCTCTCTTTTTTTAGTCAGCCAATGCCTAAAGAGGTTTTCTGGAGTGCTGCATAAACAGGGCACTGACTAATTATGGCTGCAGTGCTCCTTTGCACATGGAATGCTTTGTAAAATGCATGTGATGTCATGGGTTTGTATATAAAATATTGCTTGATTTATTGTGAGAGTATATGGGGCAAGAAAATGGAGTTTTCAAGCAGATACTGATAGGAGAGATTTGCATAGCACAATTGGTGAATGACAGAAGGTAAAACTACACTGGCCATTAAATCTGGGGCCAGTAAGGAGAATTTATGCTTCAGAGTGGCCCTAGAAATGGCCAAACACAACTGGCCAGACCTGCTGTGGTGTCATGTTGGTGTCCATACAGTTCAGCCAGGCCAAGACTGCATAAGCCCCAGTCACCTCATGCTCTGTGCTGCCACTGTCACTCCTGGATGGCCATTGCAGGTACTTCTGCTGATGTAAGAATGGAGAAAACCAGAAAGAAGGAGAGAAGGTGGATCTCACATAAAAAGATGCACCTGCAATGGCTTACACATGGCAACTATTCAATGCCTCACCACATACAGAAGCTTAAAAATCAAATTAAAATTAATACATTATTAATAGTTAAAAACAGTATATTCAACATTAAAACCACATCATCCAAACTGTAGTCCGAGCCCATTTCATAATCGTTTCACAAATGTTAGGTCCATTATTGCACTAAATTATTTTCCAAAAGCCTGGTCCCATAACCAAGTTTTTACTTTCCTCCTGAAGGTTAAATGGGAGGGGGCTGATCTAATATCACTAGGGAGGGAGTTCCATAGCTGAGGGGCCACCACTGAGAAGGCCCTGTGTCTCGTCCCTGCCAGCCGCGCTTGACATGGCAAAAGGCATCCTTTTTACCTATGTTATTCAGCACAGTCAATTGGAAGGCCTGCGCACGCGCACAGGCCCATCACCCAAAAAGCATGTTCGATGGGCCTCTGCACTTGCACAGGCCTTCCAATCGACTGCACAGACACAGAAGGCCACACGAAGCTATTGCTTTGGCCTGGCGCCGCGCGGAGTGGCCTAGGCGGGCTGGAACTCCCGTAAAACGTGGGGGCACCTCAACGGCGCCCCCGGTAATAATGCACCACAGGCAACCACCTAATTGGCCTCGCCGGTGGACCGCCTCTGGGTGGTATTGTCTGATCATTTTCACCACTATCCTCTGAACACCTTCCAATGACTGGAACCACTGCAACACATTGCCTCCAAGTCCCAAACCCCTCAGGCATTCCAAAAGGATGCCATAATCAATGGTATTGAAAGCTGCTGGGGGGTCAAGAAGTGTGATGACTCATGGGCCATGTAGTCCCGTTCCTAGTACTGTTGTGACAGATGAAGAGGAAAACTTGGGTTTCCCACCGTTTCTGCCAGATTTGGAGCCCTTGCAGCTGCAGGATGTTTGTCCACAAGAAGTCAGCCAAACAAGCCTTGAGGAGAAATCTCCCCCATTTTCTCGCCGCCTTTATTATAATCAAGATAGACACGCTCGGGAGGCGACTCGCCGAAGCGCCCGGATAGCTGCCAGACAATTAGATGATTAAGTCTATTTCCCTTGGGAAAGTTTAAGGAGTCTTGCATCTGGACAGTATAGGTTTCGGTTCTTGTTCCCCAGAGAAAGTGTGCTTTGGCGGGAAAACAAGATCCTATATAGATGTTTGGCCACAAAGGATTCCTTGCGGAGTCAATTCGTCAGCTTCGGGAGTAGATTGTGTGTGGACTACGCTACTCCAGTTTCCAGGACCTTGCTCTCGTTCCAGCCCTGCCTTGTTCCCCGGACCTCGCCACGGATTTCGCCACGGACCCTGTTCTTGCTCCTCGCTTCTTGTTGCCTTGAATCAAGCCTTGTTTGCCAAGAATCTAGTTTGCTTCTAGCCTTGCATTAAGCTCCATGGACTAAAGGACCTTGTCATTTCCCCTCACTTTGCTTGGCAAAGTGTGTGTTTCGGTTATTGGATTACAACTTTGGACCTTAATATTTCATATTGGACATTGTTTTCCTGGACTATTTTTGACCTTTCCTGAAAGGTCTACTTCTGAACTATATTCTACACTTGTTTTTAATAACTTTATATATTTCCTCAATAAAGATATTAGTTAGATTCTGGTCTCTGCGCATGGTTATTGGTGCTCTGCAGCCTGGGTCCTGACAAGAAGCACCAACAGGGACACACTTACCTTGGTGTTAAGACAGAGATCATCCACTAAGATGATCATAGAGTTTCAAATCCATATCCTGCTCTGAAGCCGGTTTGAAATGAGTCAAGGAAGTGTGTGTCATCTAAGACTGCCTGGAGTTGGAGAGAAACTGCCTTCCCAAACACCTTGCCAAAAAAAGGAAGGTTAGAGACTGGTTTGTAATTGTTAAGGTCCAGGAGATCCAGGGAAGGCTTTTTCAGCACTAGGTTAACTATTGCTTTTTTAAAGCAAGTTGGAAAGTTTCCCTCCCTGAGAGATGCATAAATAATGTTGTATTTGTATTTGAGATTGAATTGCATACCTTGATGACCAACCAAGAGGGAAAGGAATCAAGAAAGCAAGTTGTCCTCCTTACCTGCCCCAGTAGTTTGTCCACATCAGCACTACTCGCCAATTGAAATTGATCCTGTGTAATCCCACTCATTGAGTTGCTGGAGACCTCGTTGTTGGATTCTGCTCCAATGACAGCATCTCAGTCAGCTGTTATGCAACAAATTTTGACTTCAAAATGGTCTGCTTAAGGTTCTAGCAATAGGTTTGGAGGGGAGGATACTGAGTTAAACCTCTTACGACCTGAACAGTTCAGCTGGATGTGAATCTGCAGACGCAATGCATGCAAAGAATAATGCTTTCTTCACTGCAATTATTGCCACTTCATAGGAACAGAGGTACTCTCTATACCATAGGTTGTTGCATAAAAGTTTTCTGCCATCAGTGCTCTAGACATCATCCCCACAATGTAGTTGCTACAGAAACCCAGAGCTACCTCTTCTCAATGTGCTCTGCAGATACTGCTTTCCGTATATTGATCTGCAGAACCTCAGAAAGCATGCTGCCTGGGATATTCTGGGAGTTAGGTCTTTGTCTTCCCCTTCCCCACAAAAAGAAAGAACTGTTTTAAGCTCTTCCCCACCCAACTCATAATTTCTGAACATGTTGGAAAAATCTGAGAAGAGGATTATTTTTTTCTGGCAAACTAAGAAATGCAGCTACTGCAAAAACCACTAAGCCCATACAGTCCCTCGTCTTCTAGCATATGTTATTTGAAAATAGAAGATGTGATAGATCTTCAGCAGGCCACTGAGAAAGTCCTTCATTTAGAGGCAAAGCCCTCTTCTCTGTATCCATCCACTGTAGGAGGTGTAAATGTGAATCTCTACTGACACCCAATGGTGAAAATACAAAAGTGATTAAATGTTTATGTACCCATTCAAATACAGTACCTTTATTTTATCAACATTTTGAGACTCAGAGATACTTGGACATTATAGAAGTTCTAGAGAATGGAGGCCTCCACATCTCAAATAAGACAGCACAATTATCTGTGAGTAATCTTGTTAATTTTGGTACAATTAATTCTACATAAATATAGGTAGTGCCAGTGAAAGGCTAGCAAACTGCATGGATGATTGGCAAAAGTCTTTCTGACCCTGTGGAGTTAGGAGTAAATAGGGCAGCCCTTCTACTATTAAAATTCCTTTCACAATACACAATTATAACACAGAACTAAACTTTCCCTCCCTGGACACTGAAATCCCATTGTGCTTTTTCCTTCCTCAGCTGATTGCTAAGAAAAAACAACTGGGAAAATGAAGAAAATTGTTGGTTTTCTTCAATATATTTTCTATCAATTTAGATGTAATCCTCATATTAATTGGTGAGGGAGAGAGGAAAAAGATGACTTGTTTCAGTAACAATATTGGTGTGAGCTATCTTTCTTGTACCATTTGAAACCTTTTTGAGTGGTCTAAATAGTCAACTGAGACCTCTTTGTTTTACAAACATTCTACTCCAGTGGAACTACCAGAAATTGTTAATTGGGTTTGAAATTAAGGATCTTCTCCTGGAGTAGTTTAAGTTGATGGGCTTATTTCTCTGTCGGCCAAGATCCCATATTATTTCAACCAAGTATAAATATTATCTAGCTGAGTTACATTGTGCAAGCTCTATACGGAATAACCATATAATATACATCAATCTCTAACTAATGTTTGTGTTCAAAAAATTATGGAGCAGTGCATAAAGGCAATGCATATATAGGAGTGTTGTGTGGTTTCCAAGCTGTATGGCCATATTCTAACAGCATTTTTCCCTGATGTTTCACCTGCATCTGTGGCTGGATTCTACAGAGGATCCTACAACACAGCCATACAACCCGGAAACCACACAGCACCCCAGTGATTCCAGTCATAAAAGCCTTCAGTAATACAATGCATATATACCTCAATGAGCTACTGTCCTATATGCACAGTTTCACTTACAACATCATCAGCTGGATAGGATTGCTGTGCAGTGTCCAGAAAAGTCACTCTGAATACATAGCACAATTCAAACCTCCATATGTCCTTGACAAGATGTCTGCATCATTGACTTTCTTGTTTAATATCATCCAGCATGTTAACCACCATTTTTGATAGCCCATCATTCTCGGTATTTTGATAGCTGAGACTAATGAACTATTATGCTTTGTACTGCTTTGTATTGCTGGTGGATGTCTGTGTTTCCATGTCTCCATGTACATACACAGAAAGACATGAATCAACACAGATGGCTGTGGTTTGGGGCTCTTTTTGACATGTGTCTACAGGGACTGTTATGATGAATGTCTACACTTCACATTTTGCCACAACATCACTGTCAATGGTAATCGAATGTTGACAAAAGTTCATGGCAGTAAAGAGCTCTGGATCCAGATGAGATAAACATGTCCCAGACAGTTTCCTGTACTACAGGACAAGATTATGTTTTTTGCTGAAGGAAAAACATTCCTCTCCCATGGCAGGTTTTCTGCCTTTGCCTATAAAGGCCAAAAGGGAAACAGATCTTATGAAAGTTTTAAAGAGAAATTATGCAGTCTCCCTATTCCACAATGGCTGCCTCCATATGTTGCCGCTGCCTGGCAGTGTAACTTCTGTTGATGTTCCATTATCATAATGTTGTAGATGACATGCTGCTTCATATTCTGGAGTCTAGAGATAAGTAATTGTGGGTTTCCATATGTTTTTGGACTTCATCTCCTGTAAATCCCACACCACTGACTATGCTGAAAAAGGCTGCTGAGTAGTATTCCAAAACAAAAATCAATGGTTGAGACAACAGGTTGGATCTAAAACCCATCTACATTGCTATATAATGCCATTTGAAACTGGATTATATGGTCTGTGTTATCTCACATAATGCAGTTTAACTGCACCGAACTACAGTATATGACTCTACACTGACCATATAATGCAATTTCAAACTGCATTATGGGGCAGTTTTGATGGGGCCATAGACATGCTTAGAGCAGACCCATTGAAATCACAGGAAAAAGCGATTGGACAATAATAGATAATTATACACACAATTATATTTAAGTCTAGATCTATTCCAAGATCCCTTTTATTTAGGGAAATATCATTTTATTGTGTTTCATTCATATTGTACATGTAGTGATATTTCATTATATAATGATGAATTATATCTAAACCATAAGCCTTTAGAAAACCTCATCTGAACTGGGCTTCCAAACAGTGCGCCCTTAATACACTTCTTGCAAATGGAAACACTTTCAGCATTTCTGACTGAGATCTCCCACCACAGCAAATCTGGAGTCCCAGAAGTGGTTTTCTGTGGTCCAACGGCCCATGGCGTCAAAATCCAGATGTTTCTGGTGTGAAGGAATATGGATGACCTGGGAATTAAAGCCAGGCCTCTTGGCTCCTTTCCAGATGTTCTACCAGCTGCTTACCCCCAGGTCCCCACTGCTCAATTACTTTACTTGATGCGTCTAATCAACAATATTATATATGTGATGCTATAAACGTTTGTGTTTAATATTAGCTCATAACTCAGCATTCCAAAACAGATGGTTTTGGTGAGAAAGAAACTGATGAGTTATCAGAGGATAGGACCCAGGCCCCTTGGCTGAATTCCAGATGGCCCTACCAACTGAATGGCAACAGTGGTGAGGATACCTCCCACTCCCTCTGGTCAATTTCTTGTCATGAAAGGGAAAAAAAGTATTTCTGATCACCAGGACTGTCACCATATACTAAACATGTGAAAGGAGTTTTTTAAATGACTTTTTTTCTTTTAAAATAAACACTAAAAGCCCAGACATGAAATTTGTAGCAAAGGGCCTACAGCATTTTTCCTTTGAAGGGGACAATTTAATTTCAAGCTCACACTCTATCTGCTGTAGCAGCCACATAAATACACTTTTACTACAACTTTCATTCAGTGGTAGCGCATTAATGGGACACTTACTCGTTTTTCCAAGAAACACATAAACAGAAGCACAGTAATTATAATTCACTTTTATGCCTATACAAACACTTGTACCTGGCTCCAGTAGTATAGTCCCTCTCTGCTGCTTCTTTTTTTAATCTCTGTGCTTTCACACACATAGGCACTATTTGCTATCTATATTGGCATGAGAATGCAAAGTTTGCAGATCACATAAAGCCCTTAAAGCCATTTTTGAGCCCTAGAGTTGGCAGACCCTGAAATTTCAGGACAAAAGTCTGAGATGTAAAACTGACTCCTTGTGATGTCTTAGTCCAGTGATACTCAGCCTTTGGATCCCCAGTTTACCAGCTGTCAGGATTTCTGGGAGTTGAAGGCCAAAACATCTGGAGACCCACAGTTGAGAATCACTGTCCTAAGATGTTGGATGATGGCAAAAAGCTGACAATACAAGGACCAATTTTGGTGAGATCATTTAATATGAGACATTAAGCATCAGCCACAATTAACCAGAGTATACAGTTCACATTTATTTAAAAAAACCAAGGCAATGCCCTACCCTGAGATCATTTGGTATAAGACAACATATAAATACATTAATAAATGACAAATAAAATATACACCAATCTGCTCTAAGTGTCTGGTTTTGAACAGAAAGACTTGGTACAAAACTGTTTACACAGTAAAAACTATGTAGTTAGGAACATACCCCGCACAAGGTGAAACAGCTCTGATTTTCCCTTCAAAGTTTTGTCTCTTTGTTTCAGAGAAACTTGTTTCAGTGATAAAGTAGTTAAGGGAGAAACAGTATCCAGCCTGTGTGCAAAGCCATATTTTCCCCTCCTTGCAGCTCCTTATCAACCTGGCACATTGATGGAGAAACACAATTTCAGTCTTGACATCTACTAATAAATTTATTTCACAGAAGCATCTGAACATCAAATGGAGATAATTAAAACAAGGTGATCTCAAGTGGAGAGGAATGTGATTCAGTTACCATTTTCAAAGCGATTTATTAAAACCTCTCCACAAATGTAAATGTGTGCTTATTTCAGGGAGGGAAGGAACCTAGTGCTTATCAAACTCAAGTACTTATCTTTTGTCTTGCTTTTATTTTCCATATTCAAAGACACTGTGTTTGATTCCCATGCCAGCTGATTAGCCCATGCAGGCAAGGTCAATTGGATTTTTTTTTCTTTTTCGTAAGAATGCTTATTCGTTTTTTCAGAAGGTGGTGCCTGATGCTCATCTGTGATGATTCTAGCACAAGTATTTGGATGGTAACCAACCATCACTTCCTTCTCCTACTTATGTACATGCTTCATATTTGCTTCATTGTTAAACAAAAGCTACTGGAGGTGGGAGATATTTTAAACATTAATGTTGCTAAGCAAGAGCTATTTTTTATGAGGCATTCTTACACAATTGGGATAACATTTAAATTACCCAAACACATGGGCCTTGTCTCTGCTCACGTGGATAGTTCACTGAACAGATATCTATAACATACGGGAACTGCCTATTGAAAGTATCTCTCATGTGGTTAGAACATTTTTGAAAGGTGATGAGATTTGAGATAACCAAAGCATAGGCAATAAAAGCAGCCACATAAGGGCAGGGGGAAAGATAATATGGAGAAATACAGAATTACTAACCTTTTGCTGGTATTCATTCCCCTATTGATGGCCCAGTTCCCTCACTCTTGAGTCATCCAAGTTGTTCAGCAGGATTGTCCTATCTGTTTTTCATGAAGAGTTTGTCCAACAGTAAGTACATTTGTGCAATCTGAGTGGCTTGTAATGCAATTTCATACTCCTAGGAGGAAACAATCCAAGAGCCAAAGGAATCTATTCCTCATTGGAAGATGAAATTTGCCCACACATGAAGATTTTGTTTGTTTGTTTGTTTGTTTATTGTCCTGCCTTTCTCCCAGCACAATTTGTTTTACAGATTCAAATATTGAGATCCTTCCTCCTTTCCCCTTCTGCTCTTGTGTTGGGATTTTAATTTCAGAAGGGATTCAGATCTTATTCAGCATCATTACCTGGTTCTTTTAGAGTAACAGAAAGGGTATATGCATCCAAACCACTTTAAAGGCCTTGGGAATTTCCTCAAAATAAGTCATGGAAGACTAGTAATCTTTTTTTAAACAGACCAGAGGAATACTGTAGATGTAGAAAGGCTTGTGTTGACATCTCCTGTAATATTTCTGAAAACAAGTTGATAAAATATGAGCTAGAAATTGTAGCTTTTAGGTAGACTTGTAGCTGCTTGACTGACTGTACCCAAAGAGTACTCCACAATCGTTCCTCATCATCCCCCTTAAGCCACGAGGAGAAGCAAGTAAGAAATAAAATTATTATTATCATTATTATTACTATTATTATTATTATTAAGAAGAAGTGACAAGTGGGGTACAGCAGGCTTTCTTTAAATATTTTTTGATTAAAGAATCTTTTGATTCTTTAAATAGGTTATCATTTATTATTTATTACAAAAATTGGTATCACAGAAAAGGTCTTTTTTGGAGAAAACTCGTGAGGTTTCCATAATTTTAATGGCCCATGAGGTCTCTTCCAACTCTGATTCTGTAACCTAGAAAGTTACTTTTTTAGACTACAGCTTCCAGAATTCACCAGCCAGTATGGTCTATTCATTTTCATTTTCTAGATGGGGCAGCAGGCAAGTCAGTGAGTTGTAGTTATTTTTCACAGCCTGGTACCAACTAAGTGGCAACATATTCTCCTGTAGTGGGCAGGAAAACACAGCCAAATGACCCAATTGAGCAGGACTGCTAACATTTTTCATTGTCTGCCTCTGCACAAAGTCATTTCCAACTGCTGAATTAACAAAACCTCTCAAGTGCAGAGGGTAGGACATACTTCCCATGGTGTTGTGCCAGGCCTGAAAGAGTGGTTAGCCAGGATAGTTAACAGGTGCTTTTATTGCTAATTGAATCTGCAGCTCATTAAGGCTTCCTCCTTTATGCAGATCTTGAGAAATGCTTCCTGGTTATTTATTGGGAAAGTAGAAAACCTGACAATAACCTGGAAGGAGTCCAATTATGTTCTAAGTGTATAGCAAGATTGTAGCAGCAGAAGAGTGTGGCTTTTAAGAGAGGCAGCAATCACAGGCCTAACTTCAGGCAATGCCCATTCAAGGCCAACATATCCCTCTTTACTGAGCCAACCCTTCCATTAGACAGAGTGAGACAACTACTTCTGACAACAAATATGGGAAGCCGTGCGCTATTTAGCCTGACCTACGTCTCTGCCATTATCCCACTGCCTTCAGAAGAAGCAGAAGGCAATGTTCTATCACAGAGTTGAAGAAGGCAACTAGTCTCATCAGCATTTGTACCTACTCATTCAGAGTGCATTTTCCTTTCTTAAAACTAGCTGAAGCAGACAAAATAGTAGTATTTAATACCCAATATAGTCTTAATTTGGGGATCTTGTTTGTTTTTTTTAAAAAAAACAATTATCACCAAATCAGATGGAAAATGTGTTCTTCATTATCTTTGAATTATTATATTTATTTCAGTTTTTTGTTGTGTGCCTTCAGGTCATTTCTAACTTACAGCAACACACAGGCAAATCTGTCACAAAGTTTTCTCGAAAGAAATTGTTCTAAGGGGTTTCCCGTTGCCTTCCTTTGAGGCTGAACGACTATGATTTGCCCAAAGTCACCCAGAGAATTTCAAGACCAAGCAAAGCTACTCCTAATAAACAGGCAGACAAACATTTTTTAAAAAGTAAGTAGTTTTTGTTTGTTCACAGCGTGTCATCATGACTACAGCTGAGCTGGCTTGGCAGGAGCTAAACTCCCACAAAGTACTTCACCCTTCACTGCTACAGTAAAGCATTTCTCCCCTTTTGCTTCAGTAGTCAGCCTGCTACATGCTGAATTAAGAGTTGTTTTTCTGGAGCTGATTCTGCTCACGGCAGGATTTTGCTAGAGGGGCCATCACTTATCATTTTATTTTATTTTGGTTTCATTTTATTTTATTTTGCAGCTCAGTGGGGAAGGGGGAGAGAGAAATACTTTGGTGCCTGTTCCCAAACCCCAGGACAAGTAAGGCTCTAAAGAGACAATTATCAGTAGACATTAGTGCACGCAAAGGTCAGGTGCGCGAGGCAAAGCTCATTTCATCATTTAGTTGGATTCGTGCTGAATGTTGGATATGTGGTCCCTCGTATAATCTAGCATGGAAGAGAGGGTTAAAGGTTAGGCAGAGGTCAGAACACAGCACTGAAAGCATTTTGCAATGAAATCTGTCGATTTCAGCATCATGAGCATTCTTCCCTTGTGCATAGATTCCTTGAGATCAAACAATCCAATTACATTTGAAAGCTATTGTGTTGTGTGAGAAATATTTGAAAAGGAGATGATAAAAGAGGGCTGAGTCAAATGGACCCAAACAATAGAACAGAGCAAGCCCATTGTGCATGTCTACTTGCTGAGTGCTCTGTGAAGTCACAATATGCACAGAGGTTGTTATTCTTAGCATTAGGGCGCCTCTCTTGAATTAAAACCTTTCTTTTGTGGCAGAGTCACAGTCCACATAATGGAAGCAGGCAACTGCAGTGCATTTCCAGAGTGGATCTAGCTTATCCTACTTTCTACCTGTTTCACACCTATATCAACTAGCCATATTATTGAGGAAATGGACATCATAACTAGAAAACTTCCTTACAGCAATTATAGTTGTTTTTATTCTAGTCAATTTCTGAGATGATCCAATGATCTTTATGGAAATATCCACTTTAGGAAGGCTGTCGTAGATCTCCACAATAGCCTACTATCCTGTTTTTGCAGTGACAATCCCATTAAGTACTCCGCCATTCTATCTTGTCAGCTACTTTCAAAATATCCCAGTTTCTCTCTCTTGCTCCCACATCTCCCCTTCAGCTTACTCTAATTATTACAAATTGATTTCAAAGTGTAAAAGCAAATTGCATTCGGTTTATTCAATACAGGAAGAGGAGAGTAAAATCTTACATTTCCCAGCAGGCTCAGGCAAAAGACACTGCTGCAGCATGTGTCTTCTTCCTCATAAATAATGTTTACCATCTTTACCACATCCTAGTGATGCTTTGCCATGCATGTGCCCATTTTCATCTCTGGAATCCTGGAAACTGGGTTTCCATGCTTTATATCCCCTCTCTTATAGGAATAAGCAAGTTTCCATAAGGTTCATTATAACTTCAGTATAAATGAAGACGAATATTTTAAAAAGTAAATACTGTTAGGATGTGGTGGCAGCTGTTAGTGTCACTGGTGATTTACATTATTATGTACATACATTGTTGGTATTCCATACTACACATTAGTAGTGGTACTATTACATAATATCAGGTATGTACTTAGGGTTACAGGGACAAGAAGTAAACATTCTCTTTATGTCTCCCTTTACCACTGCTCTACCAGAAGTGCTGGTATTATTTAGAAGCACCACACACACACACACCACAACATGCATGCACACATACACAGAGATCTCTGCACATTCCCTGCCTTAGCAGGAAAAAGAAGAGGTGAATATGGTGGTTGTGACGGCGCGAGTGGCGCCATCTATATGTTGGAACTATAAGTTTCAAGATTTGAATTGTTGTATCATGCCTGATTTTGCCCTTACCCTGTAAATGTAGTTGGATTGGTTATTTATATCTGTCAATCAATGTTGTTTGTACCTGTTACATTGCTCACTCAGCAAAACTTTTTGGCTCCACCTCTTCCTGGAGTAGGACTGTGTTTCCTCCTTTTCATTCCACTCTATCGGATGGACGTGAAAGAGAGGCTTGGCTCTGAAAGCCCTTCAAAAGTTACCTCTCAGCACCAATTCTGAGGTTCTTACCCTTGGGACTCACACTTCATGTTCAGGGCCAACCTGAACAACGTTGAGGAGTCTCAAGCGCCTTCACATCAGTCCTTTGGCAACAGAGGAAGACTCTTGTCTTCAGATATAGGTCATTGGACTGAGGCTGAGTTTGCTCCGGCAGTCACAGCCAGAGAAAGAGGGATCTGGACAAGCTTCATGGACTTAAACAATCAAAGACTGTAATGTATATTTTCTTTTACCCCCTTTGTGAAGAATAAACCCAGTTTTTGAGTTAACTACAGTGTTTTGGTCCTTGGGAGTTCCAGTTTTCCTAAAGGAGGGCAAGAAGCAATCCCCTGGGGAAAGATGTCACGTCCATGCCTCTTTCACTAAGAGTTTACAGCCCCAGGCGCGACGGCACAGTGCTGAGAGAAGCCTTCTTTTCCAGAAGTACTGAGAGAGAAGCCTTCTTTTCCAGAACTGCTGAAAGAAGCCTTCCAGAAGTGCTAAGAAGGGAAAAGAAGGAGTGAAAGGGCCTTAAATTTGCCAAGCCCATAGTCTCCTAAAGATAAAGAAGTCAAAAGAAGCCTGCCTTTGCCTCCAGAGGGAAGCCCAGCCTTCACAAAATTGAGTCATTTGCAAGCTTTCCCGCTCTTTTTGCATCTCAAGCCACCAGCAAATTGCTACATTCAGCTCTTGTAGCTGCAGCAAGTTCAAGCCTTCTGCAAAGTGGATACATTTGCTAGAAGCCTAGCCTTTGCAAAATTGAGACATTTACAAGCTTTCCCGCTCTTTTGCATCTCAAGCCACCAGCAAATTGATACATTCAGCTCTTGCAGCTGCAGCAAGTTCAAGCCTTCTGCAAAGTGGATACATTTGCTAGAAGCCTAGCCTTTGCAAATTGAAACATTTGCTAAGTTTCCCGCCTTTTCTGTTTCTCAAGCCAGCAAATCGCTACATTCAGCTCTTGCAACTGCAGCAAAATCCAGGTTTCTGCAAAGTAGATACATTTCTCCAGAAGTCAGCCTTTGCAGACCAAGCCTCTTCCAGAAACCAGTTTGCAAAGCAATAAATTCCAACCTTCTGCAGTTCCTGCCATTTCTTCAAAGCCTGCTGCAAGTTTATGAAAGCCCAGGCTTAACTTCCCAGTTAAGCAGCTGTTTTAATTGTCTTGTTTAAAATATTGCATTGCCCTTTTGTGTGCCTTTAATTGTATAGTTAATTAGTATTGCATTTTGTACTGTTTGAAATTTGGGATAAGTTTCCTTTTGAATTACATAATGGCAAGTCATAGCAATGAGATTTTGCAAACAAGGGTCAAATCCCCCCTTGTAGAAGGTGCAGAAGAAAGGGTTCAAGGCTCCCCATGTGTAAGCCTTAGATCCAGTCTGCTCAAGATTCCATCTAATGATGCTAGCCTTAAATCCAAGCATTCATCTAGGCATAGCAGTTCCTCCCAATCCACACACTCATTCATCAGTACTTCTTCCAAAGCAGCCCACTACAACAGAGAGGCTGTCCGTTTGAAAATTAGAAAAGAGGTTTTAGAAGCAGAGGCGTCTGCAGAAATGGCTAGGCAAGACTTTGCCTTCAATGAAGAGGAACTCCTCCTTCAACAGGCTAAAGCCAAGCAGAAACTGCTTCGAGCTCAGGCTAGGGCCCAGCAAGAAGCTGATCTAGCGCAGGCTAGGGCCCAACAAGAAGCTGACCTAGCGCAGGCTAGGGCTCAACAAGAAGCTGACCTAGCACAGGCCAGGGCCCAGAGAGAAATAGAGCTTGCAATGGCTGCAGCCAAGCAAGATGAGCTGCAACGGGATCTAGATCTGCTTCAAGTAAAAAGAGACACAGCACAAAAGATAGTCAGAGCTAACATTCTAGCCAAAGCCCTATCACAGGAACTAACACAAGAAAACCTTAGTTTCCTGCCAACACAAGAGCCTGCAGCAAAGGTTTCAGCACATCTGCAACTGGAATCACCTGTAGTGCAGAGTCATATCTCCTTTTGCCACCTTGAAGATCGCTCACCTGTTCCAGTGTTCGCAACTTCAAGGCCAGCCCATTCCTCAGAAGTACAGCAAAGCACGGCCGGGAGAGTGCCATCTCTGTCAGAGTCCATTCCTGTACTTAGGCCTCAGAGATACCACTTGTCTACTTGGGAACAAAAGGATGACGTCTTTCAACAACATCCAGATGTCCATTCACATTGGCAAGGCATGGCCGGGAGTGAACCACCACATTCATCCCTGCATACCAAGTCAGTTCTCCCATCGCTGAAGATGAAGGCTTCAGAGGTCCTGCCTGCCAGCAATCTGCTGAACCCAGCATCGCCTACCATCGCGAAAAGATGTGTTCAACCGAAGAACATTGAGTTTGTCACGCCACATCACACTCCTCAGATGTACCCTTACACACTGGAGTCTCAATTGGGTTCCCTCTTGAGAAATCCAAGAAGAGACATCAGAGACAAAGGCGTCCAGAAATTCACTGACCGACCGGATGACTACCTTCTGTGGAAAATCACCTTCATGAGGGCCATTCGAGATTTCAAGCTAGAAGCGGATGAAGAACTGTCCCTTCTTATGGCGTGGCTTGGACCCAGCTCAGCCGAGCAAGTAAAAAGACTTTATGCTGCTCATGTAGCAGACCCCCAAAGAGCTTTGTCCACAGCGTGGTCTCGCTTGGACCAGCGCTTCGGTGCGAGCACTGAGATAGAAGCATCCCTCATGGATCGACTCAACAGGTTCCCATCACTGAAGATGAAAGATTGCAAACAGCTTTGGGACTTTAGTGATCTTTTACTAGAGCTAGCTTCAGCCAAAGGAAATCCAGAGCTGCCAGGTTTAGCATGTCTGGACCAGCACACGTCTCAGAGTGCCATCCTCTGCAAACTTCCTTTTCCTCTTCGAGAAGCTTGGGGGAAACAGGTGTTCAAGTACAAAGAGGAGAATGCAAATGTATACCCGCCCTTCACTTTTTTGGTGGATTTCGTCACTAGAGCAGCCCGTGAGAGGAATGACCCTCAGACAGGTCTTCTCGCTTTGTACCAAGACCTAAAGCCTAAAGAAGACAAAGCCCAGGGCAAAGATCTTAGAAGGAACCTGAGTGTCAAGATGACAGACGCAACTCCTGCAACTTCTGCTCAACCAGTCAGCAACAACACCATATCCTGTCCCATTCATCAAAGGCCACACAGCCTAGCTGAATGCAGAGAGTTCGCAAAGAAGCCTTACAAAGAACGACTCCAAATAATTCAAAAGGCCAAGGTGTGCTTTAGATGCTGCGGCGCCACTATTCACTTCTCCAAAGACTGCAAAGAAAAGGTTAAATGCCAACACTGCAACAGCATCAAGCATTGCTCTGCAATGCACAACTTTGATTCCCCTCAATTCAAAGCAAAGTCAAATTCTCCTACCAAAGAAGAAACCAAAGAAGACCAAAAGCCTACAGAACCTCAGGTAGCCCTCAAGGCTCCTGCGGTTGCCTGCACCAAGCTTTGTCAAAATAGCCACAAGCCCAGGATTTGCCACCCAATCTGCCTGGCAGAGGTGTATCCAGACAAGCAGCCGTGGAATAAGAAAAGGGTCTACGTCGCCTTGGATGCCCAAAGTGACGCATCTCTTGCAACCCCAGAGTTCTTCGACATGTTCGATCTTCATACAGAGACAATAGAATACACCATATCCACTTGTTCTGGAAAGAATAAGATGAATGGCAGAGTTGCAACAAAGTTCAAAATCTCGCCTGTCGGACAAAAGGTCAGGTACGATCTTCCTGACCTTATAGAATGCAGCCTGATTCCCAGGAACAAAGAACAGATAGCCACGAAAGAGGTGGTACAAGCCCATCCTCATCTCAAAGGTATTCAAGATCTAATTCCAGCTTTGGACTTAGAAACAGACATCGTAATGCTTATCGGTGCAAATTGTCCCACACTGTTCCGTGTTAGCAACCAGATTGAAGGTCCTAAGGGATCACCCATGGCCCAGCAGTTGCCTTTAGGATGGACGGTGTTAGGCCCAGTCTGCCTGAACAAGATGTTCCAGCCTGTCACTAAAAGGCCTTCACTAATGCAAGGATGTGCCAGCCACATCTCAGTTTGCTGCCAGGGAGTAATGCCCGATTACTCTTCCATCTTTGAAGTCACAGAGAGAGATGAGCAAACAGCCTTCTCTAAAAATGAACAGAAGTTTCTTGAGATGATGAACAACCAAGTCACTCAAGACCCTGAAGGTAATTGGATAGCACCTTTACCTTTCAAGCCGGAAAGACCATCTCTACCCAACAACAGAGATGTTGCCCTTCATCGTCTCCTGTCCTTAAGAAGAAGGATGCTAAAGGATCCGAAGGTAAAGACCCAGATCACCCAGTTTGTGGAAGACCTCTTCAGAAGCAACTACGCTGAACCAGCTAGCGCGTGTGCGGAGGGAGAAGAGCAGTGGTTCCTGCCGTACCACAAAGTGACTCATCCTCAGAAACCTGACAAAGTCCGTATTGTTTTTGATGCTAGTGCGGAATGTCAAGGTAAAGCTCTAAACCATGTTCTTCTTAAAGGTCCCGACTTGCTTAACAGCCTGCTTGGAGTTCTTTTAAGGTTTAGAGAAAAGAAGTATGCAGTAATAGCCGATATACATAAAATGTTTTACGCATTCTTAGTTTGCCCAGAACATCGAAGGTTCTTGAAGTTTTTATGGTTTAGAGATCCTGAGTCCCTCTCTGATGTGACCGAATACCAGATGAGGGTTCACGTGTTTGGTAACACTCCGTCTCCGGCAGTTGCCAATTATTGTTTAAAAAGGACTGCAGACAAATTTGGCCATTTGTTTAGTCAATCAGCATCAGTGATTGTCAACCAGAACTTTTATGTCGATGATCTTCTTGTATCCTATGATTCTGCGCAGCAAGCTTCAAAGTCAGTCAAAGAAATTCAAGAAATGCTGGGCAAGGCCAACATTCGCCTTCACAAAATAAACTCAAATAGTCCAGAGATACTTCAGGCTTTCCCACCAAAAGACTTGGTGGAAAAGGATGCATCAAAGTTGTTTCAAGACTTGAACGCTCAAGCCAGTTTAGGTTTGTTATGGAACGTAGCTACAGACTGTTTTACTTTAAGAGCCCCTAAATTGGCCAAGGTCACCTCCAAAAGACTTATGTTATCTGCCATCAATGGCATTTACGATCCACTGGGTATAGTGTCTCCAGTAGTCATCTCAGCCAAATTGCTTTTCAAACAGGCAATTCAGCTTAAGCTTACCTGGGATCAAGAGCTTCCTCAGGATCTCATGTCACAATGGAAAAATTGGACTTGCCAAGCCCAAGGCATAGAAAACATACAACTGTCAAGGCAGTACATAGCAAGCAGTTCCTCACCTTCAGAAATCATGGAACTACACATATTCTGCGATGCATCCACCAAGGCTATCGCTGCGGTCGCATACGCCCGACAAAGAAGTATCAGTACCTGCTCTTCAGGATTTGTGATGTCTAAGGCTAAAATAGCACCCATGGACACTACAGTGCCCAGATTAGAACTCTGCGCTGCCGTCTTAGCCACTCAGTTGAGCCAAATCATCAAAAGGGAGGCTGGACAATTGTTTCAAAAGATATTCTTTCACACAGACAGCATGGTTGTGTTAGGTTACCTGCAAAACACCACCAATAGATATAAAGTTTATGTTTCGAACAGAATTAACACCATCCTGAAGAGCTCTAACAGCAAGCAGTGGCATTATATATCCACTTCAGAAAATCCGGCAGATGTGGCATCCCGAGGAACATCAGCCGCAAAGTTGTCCAAGTCATCCTGGATCACTGGACCCAAATGTCTCCAAAATCCTTCCTTTCCAGAAAGCATCTCCGTGCTCAAGGACACTGAGTTGCCAGAAATTCAGTCCTGCAAATCTACCATCAATGGCCAAGACTTATCAAGGCAAGGTTTAAATCCAGCCAAGTTTGAAAGATTTTCAAAATGGACTAGACTTCAGGCAGCCATTGCCAGGCTCATACATTACATCACTACAAAAAACAGTGGTGCAATTCAGCCCCAAGATCTTTCGAAAGCCTCAACAGTCATCCTGAGATCCACTCAAAGACAGTGTTTTTTAGAAGAAATAGCTTGTCTAGAAAGAAAAGCATCCTTGCCCAAAAATAGTTGTTTAAAGGACTTGAACCCCTTCATGGACAATGAGGGTCTCCTTAGGGTTGGAGGTAGACTAAAAGGAGCAAAGATTAGATCCTATGTTAAAAATCCTTTTATTTTGCCACACCATAGCCACATAGCTCTGCTGTTGACACAGCATTTCCACACAAAAGTCAAACACCAAGGAAGGTCAATTACTCAGTCTGCCCTAAGAAACTATGGGTTTTGGATTGTTAGGTGCCAACGTAAAGGTTGGGGATTTGGTGTTACTTAATCAAAGATGCTCCTAGATACCAATGGGCTAAGGGTATTGTGTCAAAATTATATCCTAGCTCTGACAATAGAGTGCGCAAGGCCCAGGTTAAGGTCATCTCTAACGAAAAGGTTTTTTTTGTTTGACAGGCCTATCAGCGACATGGTTGTGTTATTTTCAGAAGACATACAGTCTTAAAGTTATTAGAGTTAAAGGTATTTAACTCCATTTTGTTTAGATTTCCGAAAGTCCGGAAATCTAGGCCGGGAGTGTGACGGCGCGAGTGGCGCCATCTATATGTTGGAACTATAAGTTTCAAGATTTGAATTGTTGTATCATGCCTGATTTTGCCCTTACCCTGTAAATGTAGTTGGATTGGTTATTTATATCTGTCAATCAATGTTGTTTGTACCTGTTACATTGCTCACTCAGCAAAACTTTTTGGCTCCACCTCTTCCTGGAGTAGGACTGTGTTTCCTCCTTTTCATTCCACTCTATCGGATGGACGTGAAAGAGAGGCTTGGCTCTGAAAGCCCTTCAAAAGTTACCTCTCAGCACCAATTCTGAGGTTCTTACCCTTGGGACTCACACTTCATGTTCAGGGCCAACCTGAACAACGTTGAGGAGTCTCAAGCGCCTTCACATCAGTCCTTTGGCAACAGAGGAAGACTCTTGTCTTCAGATATAGGTCATTGGACTGAGGCTGAGTTTGCTCCGGCAGTCACAGCCAGAGAAAGAGGGATCTGGACAAGCTTCATGGACTTAAACAATCAAAGACTGTAATGTATATTTTCTTTTACCCCCTTTGTGAAGAATAAACCCAGTTTTTGAGTTAACTACAGTGTTTTGGTCCTTGGGAGTTCCAGTTTTCCTAAAGGAGGGCAAGAAGCAATCCCCTGGGGAAAGATGTCACGTCCATGCCTCTTTCACTAAGAGTTTACAGCCCCAGGCGCGACGGCACAGTGGTGATGGTACTAATGTGTGGGAGAGAGAAGTCTTCTTTATTGGCATATAACTGCTGCCACATGGACTATTATTAATTATGTTTGTTATTTTCCTTCCTTCTCTTTCTCCCACTTTCCATGATGGAGAGCAAGCAGTTTTGCAACCTGACTGGCTGACAGTCCAGGTGTCTTGCCATCTGTCTCCATATCAGCCTCACTATGCCCCTGCACAATAGTATGCAGCTTTTCACTCAACACATTGGTGCTGACCAGGAGGTAAGTGGTAAAACAGGGGTGATTCAGGGAATCATTGCCATCTACAGAATGTAGCCTCTGCTGTCATTGTCTTGCCAATACCTTAGAGCAGCCATAGGAATGTGTGAATTTTCCCCTCAAGATCGCTTGACAATGCTCTGTCCTTGTAGTGTGAGATCCATTGGTGATATTTTCCAACATGGGCTCTTCTGTGGCCCTAATATAGAGGTTTCCAAGGTGACTGGGAGCTATCTCCATCAGGTCAGATCCTAAATCTCTTGGAGATCCAAAAAGGGCGTAGTGGGATGTCTGAAGGGAGAAGACTAAATTTCCATCTACAGCTTGATCCTATTTTAATTGACATGTTTTGATGCTATGGAATCCTGGAATGTGTAGTTTCTTGAGGCCACAGCACTCTGACAGAGAAGGCTAAAGACTTTGTAAAATGACAACTCCTTTGATTCTAGAGCATTGAGCCAAAGTGGTGTCATAAGGCATTACTTCTGCAGTGTAAATGCACGCTTGGAGCCATCAAACAAGGCAGTAATGTCCCTGACAAGAAAAGAACTCTCAATATGTTGTGAATTGTGGTAATTCTGTGATCAAGTGTGATTTCTACAGCACAAGAGATATCAAACATTTTGTAGCACAGTGGTAATCTCAGGTAAATCTTTTACCCCATCATGACTACATATGAGACACAACTTTCAGCTCTAGCGCAGAATCCTCTCACAGGTATTTAGATCAATAGTGAGCCTGGCTTTTTGCAGCCTTAAGTTTACTCTATTATACCACTCAGAAAATATTTGTTGCCCACTCACTTGGATTGGGAGACTCATTTGGGATACGGCCAGCAGAGAAGACTATAATCTCCAGATAGGAAGAGACATGAATCCTCATTGAAAGCACAGCGGGTATCTAACTATCTGTGGGTGAATCTACACTGCCATTTTAAAAACTGTGACTCAATGCTATGGAATAATGGGAGTGGTAGTTTTTCGGTGTCTTCATCCTTCTCACCAAACTACAAATACCAGGATTCCATAATATTGAGCCATAATGTGGCATCCTACTGCAGTATAGATTTTGCCTTAGTTGACAAAACTAGGCTGGTCCAGTGATTTATTATAATATTTACTATGTTCATATACAACCATTCTTTCTTCATGTGCATTTCTATTTCTGTTTTGCTAAAAGTTAGCATAAGTTGTCCAGCTTTCAGAAGGACACACAGCACTGCATTATATGTTGTTGAAATGCTTTTGAGTATGTGCTTCCAGTTCTTATAAAGCTTAGCTCCAGATTATTTTTAACTTTTGGGTGCAGTCATGTACTCTGGCTTCAACTACTGAGGAGCTGGAGCCTGGGTTGAAAGAAAACTGCCAGCTCTCTGGGTGGCTGGCTACAGGAACTGGTCCCTCTGAGACTGCTTAGCTTTGGGAGCCTGGCTAGGCCTTTGGTGTAACCCACACACCTTGCCATGTGTTACTTTGACATATTCCATTGCACAGATGACATGTCAGCAGGGAGTGGGCAGGGAAAGGAGGTGGGGCGAATCTTAACTAATGAAGTGTAAAAGCTGTCCAAGGGGCTTTTCCCGACTTCCCAAGCTCTCTGTTAATTAGGTGAGACAGGCTGGCATAAAGTCCTCCTATCTGGAAAGCCAAGGGAATATAAATATTTGCAACCTTCAGTCAGTGCCTGCTTATTTGTTTCCCAGAAGTCAGAAGTAGAGCATCTAGGGAGAACTTTGGGATAAATGGAAAGTGATGGAGGGGGGATTAAAGGAAAGTAAGGATAGCCAGCTGCCCTATTACCTATACAGACCTTTTATCATAGGCACTGCATGAAGTTAAATGCCTTACATTTTTAATGAAGTGCCATTCAAGTTCCTCTTGCTTTCTTGACTATCCGCGGAGGACAGAGCTTTGAATATGCCACATGTGCAAAACAAAGATGCTCCCATGACCTCTTTAATTCATCCATTGCAAGCTGGCTGAGTGATAGAAGGTGTGGGCTGTTATGAGCCAGGAGGAAATGAAAGGCACTCCTGTGCCTTTCCTGCCTTGCTTTGTCTTCACACACCTCCTCCATCCAGCAGAGCTGTCCTCTTCCATTCCCTTCACTCATGGAGGAATCTGGTATCTGACTCAAAGAAGGAACTCTCCTTCCTATTGGTAAGGCTTTCTTCAAATTGAGCAAAGGAGGTAGCCATCCTTGTCAGCATTTTCAGCAGGATCAAACAATCCCACACTTTCCACCCAACTACTCTTTTCTTACTGCTGCTGTTGGGTGATTGCTTGGAAATATTTACCAATTCCGAAAGCTTTGTGCTTACCATGAATATGCTGTTTGTCTTGGTGTGTGGACCTTCAGGTCACCTGTTGACCTTTGGTGATCCCACTAACTCCTACAGAGTTTTCTTAGATTAGGAAGACTCAGAGATAGTTTTGCCAGTTTCTTCTTGTGAAATATAGCCTTCAGTATCTGGTATTCATTGGTGGCCTCCCATCCAAGTACTAATCAGGGCTGACCTTTCTTAGTTTCCAAGATTAGACAGAATCTGGTGCTCTCAGGGTATTTTGGTTGCAGTGATATTATACCGTAAAACATGACTGTGTGTATAGCCTCACAATATCATCTTGCTCATAGAATTATCTTAAATTGGATTGGATCATCTAGGGACTGTTGTCAAATTAGCACTTAGTTGGCTTAACAGATCTCAGTTATTCTCAGTTGGATCTATACTGCACTATATCTCAGGATCTGATCCTAGTTTATTTGCTTTGAACTGGATGATATGAGTCTGTACTGCCAGATAATGTGGGATAAGCAGATAATCTGGGATCAGATCCTGGGATATAGGGCAGTGTATATCCAGCCTCCATGACATCATCCTTGAAATGAACATTCTTGATTTATTTCAATCTGGGAAAGAATGACCTACTTTATTGCCCCCATCATCACCTTCAAAGAATAGGCCAAATCTGGCCTTCCACTTTTCCTCCAAAACAACAGCACCCAAATGTACTGGCCGAAACAGTTTCATTTTGCTTTATAAAAGGGAAGAGAAGCAAGCCAAGCCTTTTTCTATTTTAATACGTAGTGAACAAGGCCTTATGAGCTTATTACACAAGCCAGACAAATCACAATTACAGCAGGATAGCAGCATTGGATTTATCACATGATGCTCCCAGTAGGAAACAGCCTAGAAAATGTTTCTTTTATGAACACAATCCGTTTATTACCTCCTTTTGTAAGAGAAATGTTTCCAACAGTTTCTCATCAGGAGAGCAACAGGAAAGGAATGAGGCTATGTGATAAGTCCAAGACAAAGACACTGTTGTCCTACCGTAATTGTGTTTTGACCTGCCTTATGTGATAAACTACTTAGTTATGGAAGCTGAGTTCAGAAGGTATGTGTGCTTTCATGCTGCCAGGAACCCCTGACTTTTCATAACATACATTGATTTTTCATTCCCAGTTGTATCAGTTCAAACATCTGGACTGAAAATTCAGACATGGGGGAGAGAGTTGGTTGTATACACAACAGTTTTTTTTCTTAAGTGTCCTTTTTCTTGAGTCTAGAAATTTTAATAAACAAACCAAACAAAAAACCTGGTTTGACTTATTCATGAGTCAATCTGAGGACTGTACTCTCATTCTTATTAAGGTGAGAGCTTAGTTCATCCTGGGAGAACCTAAAAGAAACATTCCCACCCCCTCTACTCTCTCTATCATAGCTCCGCTTCTGGCCTTTTTGAATGCTTGGGCAGGGAAACGGCAGTAACCATAGCTGGCCACCTGAGGTGCTTCTCCCTCTCCAAGGGATGACCCTCAACTAATCCATAGGTCTAGCAAAATCCATAATTTTGGCCCCAAAACCTGCCCTCAACTTATACATAAAGTCAACTTTTACAAGAGTATATACAGGACATTTACCTTGCTATCCAAAAGCCCACTGCTTGAGCAGATCTGACAGTCCCTCTTGAAACACACATGGCCTCTCCCCTACCACTGTGATGTCACATTTGGCATGTGGCCGTATTAATCAAACCCTAAAATGACTGCAGTGTGAGAACAGGGCAGTGCCTGGCACTGTGGTGCCAGATGGCATGGCATTAGTAACATTTGCCCAGTAGCAGGTGTATGGTGCTATTGTCCTTGGAACATAAAAGCTGCCTTCAGAAGCACAATGGACTCACAAGCAAACAAAGCCACTATTTTCTGTAGTGGTTTGTGTCCCCTATTACTAACTATTATGCACTCAGATGGCTTCCTAAATCCCCAGTTATTACATTACTGTATTATTTAGCAGGATGTTTAGCTAAACAGCAGGAAAACTTTTTCGACCCAAAATACATCCAGAAATTCCTTTGCTATATGTGTTCTTCAGACATAAGCTAAGAAGCAGTATTTACATAAGGAACATAACCAAGGGTCCCTCTAACTTTTAAAGCAGAGGGCCCCTCAGACTGTTGGGGGGGGGGACTATAGTTTTAAAGAAGCATGAGCAAATCCCCATGGACACTGCACATACCTTCTTTGGAGTGCAAAAAATCATGAAAGATCAACACAATATTTAAAATGAAGAACAACTGTAACCAACATAAACTTACCAGTATTTGAATGGGAAGTGTGGGGCAGCTTTTGACTGATAGGATAGTCCATTTAATTAGGATTGCTGTTATTGTGCGCCTTTAAGTAATTTCAGACTTAGGGTGACCCTAAATCTAAAGTTTAGGCTGGGGTGGGTCAGTGACCTTGGAGGGCCACATTTGGCCCACAGCCCTTAGTTTGGGGACCCTTGCTCTAGACCATCTTTCTTCCCACCAAGACCAGTCAGACACCTCTAGGGAAGCCCATAACTAAGCTAAGCATGAAGACTGTTCGCTGAGCACCAGGTGCTTGGTGTCAGCTGTTCCTGATTATAAATCCATTAGCGTCAATAAATTTGCCTTCTGGCCTGTGCAGGATGTGATCTGGCCACAGAGAGTAGGGTCGTGTTTGTTATCTAGCCACCTAACATCACTGCCTCCATGTTCCCAGAATAGACTTTCCCACTCCTGTTTCAGGTCCATCCAACTTAGTATTAGGTCCAAAGTGTTACCACTGACAGTAGCATCACATGAACTGAGCAGTCCTTTAAGCAATTCTGTCTGAAACCAGACCTAATGGTGTATTAAGAATGATCAAAAGAGAACCTATTTTAGCTCAAAATGTTCCTTTCCAGTACCTGTGTTATGCTTGTTACTCTCAAAAAAAGTCTTCTTTTCCCTAATAGTTTTGATTGTTTCTGTTGCTTCCAGCCCCATAACTTTCTCTTTTAAAAGACTTGGAGTCTCTGTGTAGGGCCAAAACATAACCTTATTGCCAGGCAAGAAGAACCACAACATTTCAAGGTGGCAGACAGTCCAGAATGGGCTGCGCACCACAAGATGAGAGAAAAGACTGAGGGAATTTAATTCACTCCTTTATTATTTTTTTAAAGTAGATTAAATGCACCATTGAAATACCTTCAAGGAAATACCATCAAAGGAGGTGAAAGGATTATTCAAATTATCTGTAAGTGGTGAGACACAGGATGACACGGCCTGTAGCTTCAAATAGAAAATGTCAGACAAGATGCAAATACAACCTGCCTTAGAAATAGGGGTCATATTAGGTAATGAATACATCTTACAAAGTGATGCTAAGCTGAAGTCTTCAGAAAAATCTATCTTTTCAGGGAATGTGTTCCATAAGGATGAGGGAAAGGAGCATTCCTGTGTACTGAGCATGACCTTCAACACTCTTTCTTCCTGAACCAAGGTGATTGCTCACCTTCTTTGAGTCTTGAATCAGACAATAGGTACAGGTAAAGGTTTTCCACTGACATTAAGTCTAGTCGTATCTGACTCTGGGTGTTAGTAACTCATCTCCATTTCTAAGCTGAAGAGCCAGCATTATCCATAGACATCTCCAAGGTCATGTGGCCAGCATGACTGCATGGAGCGCTGTTATCTTCCTGCCGGAGTGGTACCTATTGATCTACTCACATTTGCATGTTTTCGAATAGCTAGATCAACCTGCTCCCTATATTTGAACCGCCGACCTTTAGGTCAACAGGTTCAGCAGCTCAGCAGTTTAACCTTCTGCACCACCAGGGCTGCCCAAGTCAGACCATGGCACAGTTAAATACATTCATCAAGGCTAAGTTCAGAAAGTATTTTTATTTGCTTTTTTACTGACAGCTTAGACCAGGAATGAAACAGAATCCATGGACAGAAAGGCAAGGAACAGCTTCACTATACAATTACCCTGCTTCTTTTAGTATTTATCTGGCCTTGTTATTACTGATTATTTATACTGGGTCATGAGTAAACAAATATGGTGTTTCAAATAAGAAGATACCTCTGTGCAATGAAAAAAGTTCCAGTTGCTGAAATCACAGAGTCGTAGACTCCTAGATTTGGAAGCAATGAACAATAATAATAAAACATAGCTCTCCGTGCTGCTGAGAGAATTTACATGCCATCACCAGCTGTACCCCTTCCTAGAACTGGTAGACCTAAAAATGGTAGTGCATGTGTCGGTAACCTCAAGATTGGATTTTTACAATGCATTGTACATTAGACTACCTCTGTATCAAGTTCAAAAACTCCACTTACTCCAAAATATAGCAGACACATTGGTTACAGATACACCTATAAATAAGCATATAACTGCTATATTAAAATCATTCCAAAGGCTGCCAATTAGTTCCTGGACAAAGTGCAAAGTATTGGCGATGGTTTGGGTCCAGGTTACCTGTAGATCACCATACAATCCGCCTCATACACTCAAGTCCTCCAGGGGACATTTACTTCACTCAGCCAGGTCTTGACTGGTAACTGTCACCCAGAGAACCTCTTTGTCGGCCGCCTCAAGACTGTGAAATGACCTGCTGGGAGAAATTTGACACTTAAATTAACTATCAGAATTTAAATGGAATTGAAGACCTGTCTCTTCCTACTCAGTCAGTTTTAAACTATGAATTCAAGTTTGCATTTCAATGGTATAAATTAATTTAATGTATTTTAATCTTAGGTCTATGCTTTTTCAAATATGTTTTAATGGTCTTATTTCTTTATTGTGTGTGTGTGTGTGTGTGTGTGTGTTTTTGTGTTTGTGCAGGGGAGAAGATCTACATAGCAAGCTCTTCCACAAGTCATCACACGAATCACACAGCAGTCTCCCTATATAAATCTATGTTGGGCAGTCTCCTGCGTGTGATTTATATACTGTATTTGTTATTAGCTGCTTTCTTCATTTCCAAAAGATTGACTACCAAGTGATGAATAAGTCACAATGTCAGTGTAGAATAGTTGCAATCTACATGGGTGGACAACTTCCACATCAAATAAAATACAGTTTAAATGCCATATCTCAATGCTATGCAATCATGGGAGTTGTGGTTCAGTAGGGTTCCAGCACTCTGCCAGAGAAGGATAAAGGCCATATAAAACTACAATTTCCATGATTCCATAGCACTGAGCCTTGGCAGTTGAAGCCATGTCAAACGGCATTAATTTTATAGCGTGGATACTCCCCTAGAGTAGCAGAAATCAACCTTGTTCCATCTTTTCAAATATGTAAACAAGGCTATCATGCTATCTCTTCTCTTCTCCAAGATAAAGATACCAGCTCCCTAAACTGGTCCTCATTGAGCATAGTTTTCAGACCATTTACCATTTCACATTTACACATTTCAGCTTGTCAATTTCCTTTTTGAATTGTGGTACCCAGAACAGGACACAATATTGTAGGTGTGTCTGACCGAAGCAGAATAGAGTGGGACTATTTTTCACATTCCAGCCTCTATACTCCTATGGATACATCCTGGAATTGCATTGTTATTTTTCAGCTGCTACAACATACAGCTGACTCATATTCAGCTTGTGGTCTACTAAAATAGTAGGATCTACCCTGTCCTGTATCCCAGGATCTGATTCCAGATTATCTGTTTTAAACTGAATTATATGAGTCTACACAACCAGATAATCTGGGATAAACAGATAATCTGGGATTGGATCCTGGGATGTAGAGCAGTATGGGCCTATCAATTATTACCAATTATTACCTAGAATTCAATGACAGACCAGTCATCAGACTCGAAATGTGCCAATTGTGTATTTATATGTATATTTTTATCAATGTTTAATGTATTTAATTTTAATTGATTGAATTGTCTGTAATATTTTTATATTGTGTTTTATTGTAAGCCACCCTGAGTCCCCTATGGGTGAGAAGGGTGGGATATAAGTATTGTAATAAATAAATAAATAAATAAATAAATAAAGGGCATAGCCCAAGACTCCTAATTCCCTTTCACATATGACTGCTGTCAAACAAGATGTCATCCGTTCTATTTCTGTGCGTTTCCTTCTTTTTCTGCCTATGTATCTGGTATCTTATATTTAAGGTTATTTTGATTTTGCCCTCTAAGGTAATAACTACCTCTCCTGATTTGGTGTCATCTGCAAATACTATATGCATGCACTCTATTCTGTCATCCAAGTAATTTCTAAAAATGTTTACTCATGCTTGAATTGCACTAAGCCCAGAACAAAACCCTACTGGTTACTTTTTTCCAGGATGAAGAGGAGTAAGCTTTTAGATTTAGCCTTTAAGTTTAGCCAGTCAACCAAGTACAAATCCACTTAACAATAGCATTGCCTGGCCCACGTTTTATTAGCTTATTTGCAAGAATCATCAAGGATCTTCTCAAAAGCACTACTGAAATCAAGGTGTGCTACAACCATAGTATTCCCTTCATCCACTAAGACTACAATGCCATTAAACGAGGAAGGGAGAAAAGGAGAAAAGGAGAGAGAAAGAGAGAGAGTAGACTAGTAGGCTAGTCTGGCACGACGTGTTCCTGAGAAAGCCATATTAAATTTTAGTGATCATGCTATTCCTTTCGAAGTACTTATAGGCTATCTGCTTAATTATCTGCTCTAAAACCTTTTCTGGTATTGAAATCAGACTCTCAACCTGGCTTCTAGGATATAAATCATGGATCTCCTTACAGGTGATCTCAACATATAATGCCACTGCTCCTCCTGTTTTGTCTATTTTTCTGAAATAGATTACACCCTTACATTACTACATTCCAGACATAACACTTATCTCACCAAGATTCAGCAATGTTATTATATTATATTTGCTTTGCTTTATTAAGATAACAAGTTCATCTTGTTTATTTCCCATGCTCCATTCAGTAGTGTAGAAACATCTAAGGCCATGGGTCATTCCCCAGTTGCTTATTTAAAAAAAAATCCTCCTAGTTTTGAATGTTTGTACTATTCACCTCAAGAACACTGTCTCTCTCTCCTGCATATAACTCAATTTAAAACTGTCCTGTTTAGGTTAGTGAGGCTCCTTCCACACAGCTGAATAAAATCCCACATTTTCTGTTTTGAACTGGAATATATGGCAAGGTGGACTCAGATACCTGTGTTCAAAACAGATATTGTGGGATTTTCTGCCTTGATATTCTGGGTTATATAGCTGTGTAAAAGGGCCCTGAGTCTTTAAGCAAAAACGTTTCTGCCAACTGCTGTGTGGTACAGCCCAGAAGTCTATCTCCATGAAACACAAACCATGGTCCAAGAAGCCAAATCTTTCCTGGCAGCACCATCTGCAAAACAGGTATTTCTCTTCCACTGATGGCTCTTGACTTGAAAGACTTACCTTCATTCGTGAAAAAGGGGATTATCAATGGTGGTTATAGTTAATAACACCTCTGGTATCTGTTTGCCTATGCATATCATTTCTAGATAGCAATAAAACATTCCTCTTCCTATATTTTTCTGTTCTCATGTTCACTACACCAAAGCAAAAACCAAGAAGAAGAGGAGCCAAGAGCAGAAGAGAGGACCATGAGGAGTATGATTTCAGCCCAGAGAGTGACTGTAAGGAGTCACTGAATATGAAGAAGTAGTGGCACCTCACCATCTAAAAAAAGGAATATCAAACAAGCACAATGTGCACAGTGAAAAGCAAACTTTGCTTCAAACGCTTGATTTCTGAGAGAAAACATATTTATAGGAAAAATGAAATGGGGGGGGAGCAGGAGGGAAGCAGTGGTGAAGGGTGAAATGTCACCCTTCTCAGTTTTCTCTGAGCTTGACAATCTATGTATCTCTGTCAGGCATGAAAGCAAGTCAACAGAGGAGATGGGACATCTATCCTTGCAGTCTTTTCCTTATTGTTGGGCTAGCATGACAAGAGTTCTAATATTAGGAATTGTAGTCAGTTTCTAGATATTTAATATGTTGGCACAGTATTTCATTTTTACAGCTAGTGATGGGAAGGGGGTGCTTATCTTTTTTTATCATATACCCCCAAACCCTGGTTGGCCATGGGAATTAGGTATTATATCTTGGATATGGGAGATGGGAGACTAACACCATTTGCTGCTCCATCTTAGGCAGCAAAATGTCTGTAGTTAATACTATTTCTCCCTTCTACCATCATCGTACTAGTAGGATTGGTCTGTCTCTCCTCAGCGCCCATTCTGACTGCCCCAGACATCGTACACTGTAAGGATGTGATGACATTTTCAAGTCCATGGATTGCAAGGCTGACATCTATGGGTGGGCAGAGCTGTCAGTCCTGAGAGGTTGATAGTGTGTCACAGATGGAGTGCAGGAAGCTTGGTCGCCAGGCTGCTCTGCTGTTTGAACGAAGCTGTATATCTAATACTGATTCCCTCTTATCTCTACTTTTCAGCACCACATATTGTAAGCGCTGGCCCTGCCTGTATTCTATCCATCACCAGAAACCCCAGTGGCAGGTCCAGTCTACTTTTATTATTTATCAGCTGTAATGCAGTTTCCAAAACACAGCATTCTCCCAAACAGATCTGTGTTTGTTGTCTGTGGGTTGACTGCACATAGAGTGTGTATGTGTGTGTGTTTCTGGTTACTGATGGTATGGCTCCCGGGAAGAGGCAGCGTGCAATTTTAAAAGCAGTGTTCAAGCCTCATTATAACACGCAGCCCCCTTACCCCTCCCTGGCATGCTGCTGGCACATGTCAGCATGCAAAGTGGAAGCCAAGCCAAGCATGAAAAGCTGCCTCCTTGAGAGATTAATTAGACTCTACAGACTTTAATTCAAAGGAGAAAGGCCGTTCCTTTCAATTGCAAAGGCTCCTTAAAGACTACCACAGCTATGTCAGCAAACACAGGTTCTTAAGACCTTCTGTTTCCTGAATGAGGTAAAAGCAGAGGTTGGGGGGCTTTTTTTCAGAAGCAACATAAACCTCCCCTGCAATGTCCCCCCCCCCCTTCTAAGGCCCATCTTACCATTATGCCAAGTAAGGCAGCTCTCTTGGAGCAGATTTGGGGTGTCATGAAAAAGAAATACATTTAACCAGTTTACATTGTATTTTTACAGCCAGGCGGAAGGAGAGCGACAACTGAGATTTTTCTGCCAAAATAATATGGCTGGCTGTGTGTAACTGGGAGCTTTTGCTGCTCTTTCAAACACAACAAAATGTCTTGCTGCCACCTGGGATGCCAGAATAAAATCTGGAGAAAGTTAGTGGTTATGTAGAAGAGGCAACTAGGTAACAAGTAAAACCTGCCAAAATGCCCTCATTTAACCAACCCATTAAAGATACAGGAACCCTCTCCCAGTTTTCACTCTGGAAACTCTAAAGCCACCAGTCCTGAGCCATTTCACTTCTATTTTTCTGATTTGGGTTTCAAGACTAGAACAAGCTCAGTCAAGAGCTCAGGTTGTTACAGAGCAGATGGGTTCTGTAACAACCCTGAGTTGTTATGGGTGAGAAAAATAAAAGAGACACTCTTCCTCATACCCCTTTTCCTTGAAAATGTGTGTTATTCCCTGTTCCAATTTCTTAGTAAATTCAATATTTGCTTGCACAATGTATACATCTACTGTCAAGATGACTTCATAAGGGTAGCTTCCACCAAATGTTTCTCTTTTGTGAATTTGGTCATTGGCCTTACTGTGCCTAGCATGAATTGAGTGTGGTTCTTCCCTCCCCTCTAAAGTAACTTTTTACAAGCTATATGCATTGCAGTCCATGAGCTATTTTTTCTGGTAACACCATCCTAAGGAAGTGGATTTGTGAACGGGAAAGTGATTTTCAGCCAATTTTGAATCAAATGGGCTAGGTGACAGCATACATAAAATAGCAAGTGCTACTATCACTAAAACCTGGATACGGTATTGTTTTTTTCTGTGTCTAAACCACTACATTTTTAATGTAGTGGTTTAGACATTTTTCACTTTCTCATTTTTACATTTTAATTTAAAGCATGGTACTCAAATGCACACCCATATCCATTATTCAAACAAAATTGACTGAGACTGAAATTTATTTCATGACTTATTTTGAACTGATTCATTAAAATGACTGAAAAGATTTTTGTAAAATTAATCTCAGGGAGTCCCCCATACAACGTGGTTCTCAACCCATCCCCTAGAAAAAAGAGAGTTATTTTCTCCATCATTATCCTATATTAATGCTACAGGCTGAGCATCCCTTATCAGGAATTCCAAAATCTGAAATATTCAGCAATTCAAAATGGTTGACATGGGTGGCTGAGATAGTGACCTCCTTTGCTTTTTGTTTATAAATAACATAATTTAAAATATTTTATGTTTTGACTTGGACCTTATCTCCAAGAGATCTCAGTACATGCTTCAGGTCCAAGCATGGTGGGGAGCACATTGCATCTCTTTCTATGAACCAGCGTGAGCATTGAGATCTGCTGGAGAGGCCCTTCTCTCGGTCACACCACCATCTCAATTACGTGGGGATGAGAGAGAAGGCCTTCTCGGTAGTAGCGCCCTAGCTCTGGAATTCCCTACCTAAAAAAATTAGACTTGCCCCCACCCTTCAAGCCTTTTGGACGAGTTTAATAACTCTTCCGGCAGACCTTTGTGCCTGTGTAATTCTGGCCAGCCTGATGTCCCGATTGTGCCACTCCGCACTTTATTGCTAATAGTTAACTTATTCACAGATTTTATTGAATTTTAGAAATTTTATCATTCTTATATTTTTCATGGGACTTTTCATACATTGCTGTTTTATATTTATATTTGTGCATGTGTATACTGTGTATTGTGGTTCAGACATGGCACTCTAGTGTTTCTGTGAGCCGCCCCAAATCCCCCTGGGGAGGTAGTGGAGTAAAAATAAAGATTTATTCTTTTTTATTCTAATGTGCATCTATGCACCTATAGGTATTCCAAAATCCAAAACATCTCTGGTTCCAAGCATTTCAGATATGAGATAGACAACATGTAATTTTTTGGCTTTGTGGAAGGTGCAAAGGATAAGCCTGCTACCACCGAAGAGTCATTGCTGCAGTTGTGCTGAAGTATTTCTTAACATATACATTGTGTGTGTGTATGCGCACGTGCATGCAGATGCGTGTGTGTGCGTGCAAGCTGAGCTACTTAATACAAATTATAATGCAATGCTTCCATGGTTGAATTATGCTGTATTGCTCGACTCAGCTCCCCTTATTTTAGCTGCTGCCACCTCTGCCCTCAGCCATGCAATGCCTGGTGGTAGAGTGTCACTCTACCATGTCTCCATAGCCTGATGCAAACTAATGACATCATTCCCCTAGTTTCACCAGGCTCCTCCAACGGTTTCAGCAAATGATGTAATCATTCTCTGCCCAGCCAATGCTTACTTCCATCAGTGGCTGAATGGCTAGTTTTGGCTGTGGCAGCTAAACAGTGAGTCTGGGCAGTGCTTTGGTTGTTGCAGCGGCTGGAAAGGAGTATCAACCTCTGCAAAAACCAAGAAAAGATATACAGTGTTCCCTCACTTATCACTGGGGTTAGGTTCCAGGACCACCCACAATAAGTGAAAATCCGCAAAGTAGGGACACTATATTTAGTTTAATATTTATACATTATTTTAATAGTTATACACTATTTTAAGTCTTTAACAACCAATCATGTGTTGATAAATCGCCTCTTCTCCTCCCGTTGCCACTTGGGCTCCTTTTCTCTCCCTTTGGCTTCTCCTTCCTCCCTTCCTTAGGCTGTAAGTTGCAATATTTTTATGATTTATAATAGTCTTTTAGAGTTTATTGAAAAACCGCAAAACAGTAAATCTGCAAAAAGTGAACCGCGAAGAAGTGAGGGAACACTGTATACAGGTTTAAGGGAGACTTAAGCCTCCAAATGTCACCAACAGGATGCCTGCTCATAGAAAGACAGAAATACATCTATTTTGCTGCCACAGCTGTTTGCGATTTAGTGAACTGAAACACAAATGCTCACAAATAGGATAGTGAACTTGAACAAGCCAGACACAACCAACTATAGTTCATTATTGGGTAACCATTGTACAACAAAGTATCCACACTAACTACGCCATTTGTTCATTAAATCACAAAATATTGTTTTGTTTTATTTTCAAAGAAAAATATTTCATGCTGATCACACACTTTTAAAAAATGAAAATATTTGAGAGCCTCTATAGAAACTTGCACCCCACAACTTGCTATATTCTGCCCCCAGTAACGGCCCACTGATTTCTCCAGGGACCTTTCCAGTCATATGGCACTTGTGGTATGGAAATAGAAAGGGTTGGGTGAGGTCAGGATCCAGCCTATGAATAAGAGGCTGGCAGGTTTAGCAGGGCTTTGGTTCTGCAGAGGAAAATTGGGCCCAAGGGAGGTTCTCCCATCTTATCTAAGAATAGCATAAAATCCCAATGCGAAGTTATTTGCTGCCTTGGCAATTTTTAAAGAAGCCATTTCAATCAAATTGGGATGGTAAATGTCAGTTTAAATTAAATAACCCCATTTACAAATGACGAAAATTATTCAGAACAAAACTCCTAACTGGGACGAGTTGCTCTTTGGAGCGGAGCAAAGCTTTGGTTTATAGCCTAAAAAGCAGCTGTCTTCATAAAAGCTAATAAAATACTCTGGGGATAATTAAAACTTTAATTAAAAATGTGAAGTCCAAATAGCTTTTCATGGTAGCGAGGAAACTTGTTTTGACATCCAAAATTGCCGCACAAGTCGGATCTCTCTTGTATTCTCTTCAGGCTATTTAGATGCTGCTGTTCAGCTCGAAATGTTCTCCTGCGTCCTCCAAAAGTGTCAGTTCTTAGTGGGTTTTAAAGCATAATGGGGACATTTGCTTTACAGCTTAATTCAAAATTATTAATCTGATCTAGCAGCAGGCCTGTTTGCATGCCAAGGTTTGCAGGATGCTCTCCCTAAATATGTAGAAGGGATAAATCATATACAGGATATAAAATTCATTTGGCACATTCCCTCCTTCTCTCCCCCCTCCCTCCCTCCCTCCTTCCCTCCCCCCTCCCTCTCTCTCTCTCTCTCTCTCTCTCTCTCTCTCTCTCTCTCGGCAGCAATTTGAAGAGAGCAAACATGGGTGGGTGTCCCACTTTATAATGACGATCCCATGGGCCAGTACCATTGGTGGGACTGGCAGGTTGCCATCACAGGCACGGCAGCTGCTGATTGGCTGAACAAATACAGTCTGAACATTTCCCTCAACAGCTTGTCCCCATGTCACAAGGCTTTTTTCTCTCATAATCTGCTTTGCCCTTTGTCATTCTCAGGTGTTTATTATCCCATTCTGTTACAACTAGGCGGAGGAAGGGGAGGGGGAGGGAAATAGTGCTGGGTGGGAATACAACCCCCATAACCCCCAATTTATTTTAATTAGCAGAAAATAGCAAGATGTAGAATGATTGCTGAAGAAAATCAAGGAAGTGCAAAGACAAGTTTGCAGTTGAACATTAAAAGAGAAAAAATGACAATAGATGGTTTGCATAACTTTGAAGTAGATTATGCAAACATATAAATAGTTCAAGATGGTCCTTACTTTGGCCCATTCCTTAATCTGAATGCAGTTAAGAAATAAGAAGACCAGGACTGGGAATAGAAGCTATGAAGGAACTGAACAATAACTTCATGTGTAAAGATATAGTATTTAATACTGAAAGTTAGAACTGTCTATGTTAATATAATTCCAATGTCTATGTATGGTTGGGAAAGCTGGACAGTGAACAAACCTGATAGGAAGAAAATCTACTCATTTGAAATGTGGTGCTGGGGAACAATTCTACAGATACCACAAAACTGTTTGAGAGTGAGTTCTAGAACAAATCAAGCCTGAACATTCCCTAGTAGCCAAGATGACTAAATTGAGACTGTTGAATTTTGGTTATAATATGAAAATATGTGGTTCACTAAAACAGACAATAATGCTTAGTAAGGTAGAAGATAGCATGGAAAGAGGAAATGTCAAGAGTCAGATGCCAATTAGCGAACAAAAATAGAGTTTATTCAGCAGATAAGCCAAAAAGTAATGATAACACAGAAAAAACCTTGAAACACTTCACTATCAGTGCTTCAAGAGCAGTTCAAACAAAAATATAATTCAGCAACACAAGCAGGTAAAAAGCTAAACAAACAGTGCAAACTGCACTTTCTGAGACCAAGCCCTGCCAGCCGGCTCTGTAGTTTTCAAAGGAACAGTTTCCAAAAGAAAACACCAAATTGGTCAGGAAACAAACAAACAAACTAAGAATGCAGTAGACTGCTTCCACAATGTGGATAAAGCCGAAGGCTCCAAAAGGATGGTGAAAAGACGTCGTCCGGGATTCCAAGGTCAGGTCAGGAGATAACAGCGGTGTCCAAAGAGCAAGCCAGGAATCAAAAGCCGATAGTAGTCATCAATCACAGGGCGAAGGCAGTAGCAAGGTCAAATTCCGATCCAAGGTCTGAAGAGGGTGCAGTCATCCAAAACAGGTCCACGATAAGACACAGCGAGAGCCAAGCTAGGTGATAACAGCAGATTCAAATCATAGTCCAAGTCCAGTCTTCATGGAAACACAGAGATCCCAATGGCGCCTCAGCAACACCTTGCCACACGCAAAGTGCAGTGGCCAAACATTCCCATTTTATTCCCCTTCCTCCTGGGTGACCAAACACTCACACCCAAACACCAGGTGTCCCAAATCTACTCAGAGTCTGAGCTCCACACAGCTAGAGCTCGTGGATCTGGAGTACCTAGCAATTCGTCGGAGTCCCAATCATCCTGCCCACACTTAGCCCCATGAACACTTAAAGAACCATCCTCCCTTCTCCAAGCATCCCAATTGGGATCAGCTCCTGCAGAAACCCCAGGTTCAGAAGTATCCATAGACCCCAAATCCCCAGACATCTCCGGTGGCTGTGCCCATTCAGTGCCCGCTTCCCCAGCCACCACCTGTTCCTCAGCATCCATCTCCCCATCTGAATCTTCCTCAGAAGATTCCCCCATATAGCTCTCTAAGTTGCTTCCTGCGCAACTCCTCCAGTGAACCCTCATCACGAGGGTTTTTTCTTCCTCTTCGAATTCCATCCCCATCAACCATAATCCCCGAAGGTGCAGTCACAACAGGAAAACTGCATTCTAAATGGATGGACTCAATCACAGAAGCCATGATTGCCCAGAGTCTGCAAGCAGGGCTGGCCCAAGGTAATTTTTAAGTGTAGGCAAACAGAATCCCCCCCCCCCAAACCAATCACTGAAAAATAAAAGCGTTGGATAAGCAAAAATGTTGGATACTAAGGAGGGATTAAGGAAAAGCCTAAATAAAGAACAACAGTCTGGAAACAGGGGAAATCCAGACAGGAAAAAATCAGGGCCAGCTAACACCTCCCAACCAAGGATGCCCCCAGGGAGGAAGCAGCCAGGCTTTGAATCTGCAAATCCATTAAATACTAATCAAGCTGGCCAATTGCAACATTCACACTAGCCTCAAACAGACAAGAACTCTTTCTCCCAACCTGTGCTTTCCACAGATATATAAACCCGACTTACCTAGCTTCCAACAGGCCTCAGAACCTCTGAGGATGCCTGCCATAGATGTGGGTGAAATGTCAGGAGAGAATGCTTCTGGAACATGGCCAGGCAGCCCAGCGACCTGGCCTCAAGGACAAAGGCCAGAATAGGCCGAGGAGGCAGGAAGGCCTCTTACCTGCCGGGGCCTCTGGCGACCCGTCCCGAGGCAGGCGGCAGGACCGAGAGGTAAACTGGCATCAAGATGGGCGGCCGCTTGTGTCATGCGGCCGCTTGGCCCCACCCCATATCCTTTGAGGATACAGGGCGGGGCCAAGCGGCCGCATGGTGCATACGCAGTGGTCGGAGAGGGCGCCCCACCCATCTCGCCCATCTGCCAGAGGCGGTCTGAACAGCGAGATGGGCAGGCGCCCTCTCCGAACACTGTGCATGCGCCATGCGGCTACTTGGCGCATGCACAGTGGTTGGAGAGGGTGCCCCACCCATCTCACCCATCTGCCAGAGGCAGGGCAGGGCCAAGCGGCTGCATGGCACAAGCAGCCACCCATCTCAGCACCAGTTTACCACTCAGTCCTGCTGCCTGCCTCAGGATGGGTCGCCAGAGGCTCCTTGGGAAAGTGTCTTTGGCGGGGAGGAGACAGCCCTCAGGTGCAGGCCAGGATGGTTTCCCTGTCCTTAAGGGGGCAGCAGGGCGGCTTGGTTGGAGGCCAGGTCAGACCGTGGAGGCAGGAAGTCCATGCTTGGGCAGAGGTGCCTCAATAGCACCCCCTAGAGGATGGGCCTTTGGCAACCGCCTAGGTTGCTTAATGGTTGAACCACCCCTGTCTGCAAGATCTGATGGCTGCATGACTTGGAGGTCTTTCATTCATGCTGGCAAATCCCTAGGAGAGAGGTGCTTCCTGGCAGAGACACAACAGAAGGTGTATTGGCAGTGTGGACAGTTGATCAGGGTAGATCCAGTGTTCCTCGCCCTTGAAATTGCAGGATCACTCTAGAGCAGTGGTTCTCAACCTGCAGATCCCCAGGTGTTTTAGCCTACGACTTTCAGAAATCCCAGCTAGTTTACCAGCTATTAGGATTTCTGGGAATTGAAGATCAAAACATCTGGGGACCCCCAGGTTGAGAACCACTGCTCTAGAGCATCCAGGAAGCTCCAATATAAAACCCATGTTCCCTTGATGTCAATTACTTGCAGCCGTTGTTCTGTAAATTTAACTGCATCATGTGAAGTCCTTGCAGCAGCTGAGCAGTAATTCTACTTTATTTTGTCTGAGTAGACATTGCCCAAGAGGAGTCAAACTGATTCAGGATAATGCAAAGCAGAACTGAATTAGTGTTGATGAAACTAGAGTCCAGCCTTCAAGCCACAACACCATTCTGGCTGTGTGTGCATATATAGCAATATTATATGCAACCAGCAAATCCAAAGTTGAGGAACTGAAGGAGCATATAAGAAGCCAGTTCTAACATTCCCAGGGAGAGATATCACAAGCACATTGGTTGAAAGTAGACAAAGTCAGCCCTGCCCAAAGCTGCAATCAAAACATCCAAGAAAAGACCCAGATGCAAAAAATAATTGTTTGAGAGTAAGCAGTGAGGGGTCCAGCTCCATCCGTCAATTGTTTAAATAGTCTTTTCCTGCCTATGTCCTTCTGTTGGCAAGACCAGACCTAGATATATTGCAACATTTGATGGAGTAACAGACATCATAATCATGCTAGCTATGTCAAGATGTTTTGGTGCCAAGATTGGGCAGGTTATTTTGGCACATGAATCAGAAAAGCCCTACTTTCTATATCTGACATTAAAAATGCAACACGCACCACTTTGAGTAACTAGCCACTTCATATGACCAAATCTCTCCTGCTTGGGGTGGTTGCTTCACTCTGCCTGATCAGAATTCAAGGTTTTTTTTAACCATCTCTATATATACCTCCAAGTACTGATTCAGAAATGTCTCTACACCAGCCTATAATATTACTGATCTATTCAAAAAATATCTATATTTGCACTGAGCTGGAATTGCTTTGTAAAGCACATGACTAAATTTCTCTGAAGGGAAGTGGAAACTTTACAAAATCAAACTTGGTTCATTGTTGGCACATTAGACTTGTTATGAAACAATATTGCCCCCATGTGGAGATATGTTGTATATCAAGATTTTTCAGAAACAACTGCCTACTCCTTCAGTTTTGTATTCCTGGAAAAAGTCCTAGTCCACAGAACATGTTTGTTCGTTTAATTTTGAAGTTAATTTGGTGATATATGAAAGGAAAATCTGGCACCTCAGGCATTTCTCTCACTTTTCAAAGTTAATTTTAACTCCACTGTTTGTCATTCTTTATTTGACCCTGTACAGAGACATTTGGCTCTTCTTTCATGTCTCCCTTATGTCACTCTGTGGTTAACCCTCTTGCCTGCTTTCTGCCAAGAAAAATCCACCTCTTATAATAGTATTTCAAATAAAAATAGGGGTGTTTTAAATGAGACACAAACATAATCTAGCCCAATATTCCTCAAGAAGGTTTTTTTAAAAAAAGGTCAGGGGTGACTAGAGAAACTGCAAATCGCTTCTGGTGTGAGAGAATTGGCTGACTGCAAGGACTTTGCCCAGGAGACACCCGGATGTTTTCTTTTTTGATGTGTTTACCATCCTTGTGGGAGGCTTCTCCCATGTCCCTGCATGGGGAGCTTAAGATGACAGAGGGAGCTCATCTGCGCTCTCCCCGGATTTGAATTGACAGATTTCAGGTCAGCAACCCAACCTTCAAGTTAGCAGTCCTACCGGCACAAGGCTTTAACCCATTGCAACACCAGTGGCTCTCCAAGAAGGTGCCATTCAGATTAATTGGCATAGGACTCCTGTTCCTGAAGAGTTGTGGTCCAAAAAGTCTGGAACGTAGCAAGTAAAAATATCCTGGGTTGGCCAGTTTAAGAAACTTTATAGAATCTAATCAATAGTGCAATATGTTTCTCTCCTCTGAGTAAGTCTCATTTAGCACAGTTTCAGTTGTTCAGGAATATAGGAATGCTATAGAATCATGCTGATGTCAAATGAACCAAGGCATTTAAAATTTAGAGACAAAGACCATAGAAACCCAACTGACCCCATGAAATATTTGAAATTCTAATGCAAATTCAAGTTGAGTATCCCTTATTCAGAATTCTGAAATCTGAAAAAAAGTCCAAATTCCAAAATTATCCACATAGATGGCTGTGATGGTGACCCTTTGTATTCAATGTACATGAACTGTTTTTCATGCATGGATTATGAAAACTATTGTACAAAATTACCTTCACCCTATATGTAAGGTTATGTGAAGCATGGTGTTTAGACTTGGGCCCCTTCACCAAAATATCTCATTGTGTAATGTGCACATATAGACAAATATCGGTATTCCAAAATTTAAAAACCCCAAATCCAAACACCCTTTGCCCTTGAGCATTTTAGATAAGGAATACTCAAGCTGTACACAGTTTTTATGTGATTTACAGGGAAGTAGCATGGGCATTTCAAAGAGAACTTTCTTTACAACATGATATGCTGGAGCCTTCTTAAAATGTGATAAACCTGAAAAAAAATGTCCTTTCCATAATCTGAGAGCAGACGTGCAGCCCACATCAACATATTTTTCCTCAGCATGATGTTCATGCATTAAGTGTAGGTTCTGGTGGGGAGCGAAAACAGACAATGTGATGCCATGTGTGGGAATGTTGGACTAGGACAGGTATGGGTAAACCCAGGCCTGGGGGCCAGATGTGGCCCCTTGGGATCTTTTCTCAGGTCCACCTCTTTCACACCATCCTATCCTTCCTTCTCTCTTTCCTTCCTTCTTCCCTCCCTTCCTTACCTTCTTCTATTTCCTTCCATCCTTCCTTCCCTTTCATACTTCCTTCTCTCTTTCCTCCCTCCATTCCCTTCCACCTTTTCATCCTCCCTTCCTTCCTTGCATCCATCCTTATATTCCTCTCTTTCTTCCTTCCTTTCTTCTTTACTCCTGAGGGATGTTTAGATGGGAGAAGAGAAAGTAGAAAGGGAATGTGAGAACCATGTTCCAAGACTTAAAAAGGTGTTCCATTGAAGAGGAGGAGGTCTCTGCTGCTCCAGAGACCAGGGCACAAGAGAGCAGTGGTTTCAAATGGCAGGGGAAGAGATTTGACTGAAAAGATTGGGAAGAACTTCCTGGAGAGTGGCATACGCTGCCTGGGAGTGTGGTGGAGTCTCCTTCTCTGGAGATTTTCTGCAGAGACTGTCTATTGGGAGTGCTTTGATTATGCCTTCTTCCATGGCAGGGGGTTGGACTGGATGGCCCTTGGGGGTCTCTTCCAGCTCTAGGATTCTATATCAGAAATAGGCAATACGTGATCTCATCCCATCTACCATTTCATCCAGACAAAGGCAAACCCTTTTGAGAGCCAAATGTTTCCTGTCTTTCCTTCACTTTCTGTCTCCAAAGGAGAAGAGGAAGGGGAGGAAAGGGCATGGAGGGGACTTGGGGAGAGCCCCCTTACTTCCTCCCTGCCTGTCCACCCTGCTCCAGCCTGCCCTGCAGCCCACAATTTAGAAAGTTTGCCCATGCCTGAACTAGGATCTAAGAGCCAACCAAGATAGGATAGACATTGGTCTCCACAAGTTCAGTCTCTCTTTCCTGAATTGGAAAGTTAGTACAGCTTTTTAAAAAACATACACACACAAACCTCCAGCACATTTCTTCCAGAAGGACGCTAATAGTAAAGATAAGTAAAATCTTCTCAATACCACCAATTTAAACAGAAGGAAGCACCAGACATTTATAACTTTGCTTCTCAGTTTAAATGTGATTAGATATCTAAAAACTAGTAAGCAACCGAAACGTTCAAGTATATATAAAGATCTATTTATTTAATGACATACAAGTGGCACATTAAAAGGTAGGCAACTGCCCATGATTAAATCACCCATTCACTGGATTCACACCCAAGTCATTCATCTTTATACTTGCCATTGCTTCACTCCCTGTTGCCAGAGCTGTACTGGCTGAAGGAACTTCTCCAGAGTTAGGAGGGGCTGGACTCCGCTCCGCCTCTTCCCGCAGCTTAACTATCCGCATCATGTTTTCCTTTTTTGATAGCCAGAAGGCTGGGTACAGAGGTTCGGTAAAATTGCACTCAAATTTATGTAACAGTGTCATGGTTTCAGAAATAATTCCATAAAAGGACAGGGTACCCCTGGGGTAATCCAGGTAGATTCCTATCCTACTAAACTCCTGGCTTTTCAAGGGTGTCTCCATATCACTGTGCCAAGCTGAGAACTCCTTGCCATTCCACTTGATGCACCAGGAGAAGTTATTCCCAGAGATGCAGCTATTGCTTTCTGAACCTTTTCGGTCTATGCTCTTGTTGGTCATACCAATGTAAATGCCAGCCCCAAAGATCTCCACCTCAAAGTAGTAGCGCCCAATATATAAGCTTTTGTCTGAGAGCACTTGGCGCCAGTGCTCAAATCTTTCTAGGTGATCAGGGTACGGGTGCTCCCATGGTGTTGTGTTGGTGACTTTGTGGTTGTCGTCCAAGAGCCTCAAATAGCGATGAGCCGTAATTGGATCAAACGTCAGTGGGCAAGTATCTGCAAAGGTAGATTTATAGATATTCATTTAGGCATATATGTAAGTAAGTGGAAGAATAGAACTCTCTGCTAAATTTCATTTTGCACCCAGAAGGTCCAACTTGAGTCCTATTAATTTCAACAGATGTAGTCCCATTGAATAGCGAATCAGCACATAAGTAAATACTTTTGACTGAATAGACTGACACTGATTGGGACTAAGGGAATTTCCATACTAAATGCCACACAGGCTGATCCACGCTAACCTGGGCAAGGCGACCTTAACACAGTCTTGTCCCAGGGTAACCTAAGTCAGGGGAAAGTCCAAGTTCTGACCCAGGATTCGGGCTTTCCTCCAATAGTCAAGACAGTTAGGTCAGTTCCCAACCATAACTGGCTACAACTGTCTTGACAGCCATCCTGCGTTCCTCAGGCTTGGGCAGCTCAGGTACATGGGATTCCAGTCTCCACAATCCCACATGTCAAAGTGGTTCCCAGCTGCAACACAACACCTATCTTGTTCCCAATACTCTGCCTGACATCAGGCAAAGTGCCAGGAACAAGGTAGGTGATGTGTCATGGCTAGGGACTACTGCAACATGGAGTGGGAAAACATCAAGGGTGACTGCCCAAAGGCACCGAATTGTGGTTAGCATGGCTGGGTAGTAGGGACTCTCTCCTACCTGATCAAGTTAGGACTCACCGTGTCCTCAAACCTCTGCAGGGGTGGTGGGCCCATTAAGATGGTCTGCCCCAGGAGATTTATGGATCCTGAGGGATTCCTGACGTCTCTTGGGGTTCTGTCTGCCATGGAGGCTGACGATCCTGTTGATGCCTTGGTCGCTCGTTACAATACCGAGTTGTCCAGGGCTATTGACATGATCGCTCCCGAATGTCCCCTCTCACTGCGTGGAGTTGCCCCGGCTCCCTGGTTCACCGGGGAGCTGGCGGAGATGAAACATGGGAGAAGGAGACTAGAGTGTCGCTGGCGGAGAACTCGTGACGTTTCTGACCGAGCACGGTCTAAAGCCGCTATCAGGGCTTATTCCGCGGCATTGCGGGCAGCCAGGAAGGTCTTCACGACTACCCGCATCGCGTCTGCAACAAATAGATCTTCAGAGTTGTTCCGAGTTGTAGGGGAGCTCCTCCAACCTTCTCAGGGTGGGGGGGGCACCTGACTCCTCGGCAACTCGGTGTAGCGGGTTCGCTCACCATTTTGCAGACAAAGTTGCTCAGATTCGTTCTGACTTGGACGCCAGTCTTGAAGCATTGCCAGCTGAGGTAACCGAGGCATCTGTCTGTTTGATCTTGTGGGATTCGTTTCAGTTTGTGCAACCTGATGATGTGGACAAGATTCTTGGAGCGGTGAGGGCGACTACCTGTGCCCGTGATCCCTGCCCATCTTGGCTTTTAAAACAGGCCAGTGGTGGGTTAGTTGATTGGTTTGTGGCAATAATTAATGCCTCTTTGGGGCAGGGCAAATTTCCATCCAGCCTAAAACAAGCTGTGGTAAGGCCTATTTTGAAGAAGGCCTCATTAGATCCGACCAATCCTTGTAACTACAGGCCAATCTCTAACCTACCATTCTTGGGCAAGGTCTTGGAGCGGGTGGTTGCCTTTCAGCTCCAGGGATTCTTGGAAGATACGGATTTTCTGGACCAATCACAGTATGTGTTCAGGCCTGGGTTCAGTACCAAGATGGCTTTGGTCACCTTGCTGGATGACCTCCGCAGGGAGCTGGACAGGGGGAGTGTGACCCTGCTGGTTCTCTTGGACATCTCAGCGGCTTTCGATACCATCGACCATGGTATCCTTCTGGGGGGGCTCTCTGGGATGGGCCTTGGGGGTACTGCACTCCAGTGGCTCCAGTCCTTTCTGGAGGGTCGTTCCCAGTTGGTGAAGCTGGGGGACACCTGCTCGGACCCCTGGCCATTGACCTGTGGGGTCCCGCAAGGTTCTATTTTGTCCCCCATGCTTTTCAACATCTACATGAAACCGCTGGGAGAGGTCATCCGGAGTTTTGGAGTACGGTGCCATCTCTACGCGGATGACACCCAACTCTACTACTCTTTTCCACCTAAATCCAAGGAAGCCCCTCGGATTCTGGACCAGTGTCTGGCCGCTGTGTTGGCCTGGATAAGGGTGAATAAACTGAGACTTAATCCTGACAAGACAGAGGTCCTCCAGGTCAGTGGTATGTCTGATCGGGGTATTGGGTGGCAACCTGTGCTTGACGGGGTTGCACTCCCCCTGAAGGCGCAGGTCCGCAGCTTGGGGGTCCTCCTGGATTCGAGGCTGATGCTTGAGGCTCAGGTGTCGGCCGTGGCCAGGAGGGCCTTTGCACAATTAAAACTTGTGTGCCAGCTGCAACCATCCCTTGAGAAGTCTGATATGACCATGGTGGTCCATGCCTTAGTTACCTCCCGCTCTACGTGGGGCTGCCTTTGAAGATGGCCCGGAAATTACAACTAGTACAGCAATTGGCAGCCAGGCTTCTAACTGGAGCGAATTACAGGGCGCGTTCAACGCCTCTGTTTAAGGAGCTCCACTGGCTGCCGTTTACTTTCCGGGCCCAATTCAAGATGCAGGTTATCACCTACAAAGCCCTAAACGGTTTGGGACCCGCCTACCTTAGAGACCGCATCTCCCCCTACGAACCCGCACGTTCTCTCCACTCGTCGGGGGAGGCCCTTCTCTCGCTCCCACCACCCTCGCAGTCGCGGTTGGTGGGGACGAGAGAGAGGGCCTTCTCCGTCGTGACCCCCCGGCTTTGGAACTCTCTCCCTAGAGAAATCAGGCAGGCCCCTACCCTCCTCTCCTTTCGTAGGAGTTTGAAAACTTGGCTCTTCCAGAAGGCCTTTGACACCTAATTAGATGTTGGACTGATCCATCTGCCCATTTTATAATAGCCCCCTTTTCTGAGATGTTGCCAATGCTATTTTGCACTTTATTGTCCATTTCTACAGGCACACTCTGTTCTGGGTTTTATGAATTAGTCTCCTGTTTTAATATTGTATGTTTTTGTATGCTTTTTGCTGATTTTAACTATTGTTTTCTTGCTATTGATATTTTACTGGTATAATTGTTTTATAGTCATGCTATTGATATTGATCGTCTTATCGAGCTAGGCCCCATGTAAGCCGCCTCGAGTCCCTTCGGGGAGATGGGGCGGGGTATAAAAATAAAGTTGTTATTATTATTATTATTATTATTATTATTATTATTATTATTATTATTATTATTATTACCTCCTAGGTGGCTAAGGGTGTTCCTGTAGGGACTCCATGCAGGCCTGATCTGATGTTTGATATGACAGATTATGCTTGCTTTTTGGCTTGTGTAGAAGAGCCATCTGAAAGAATTCAAGCATTTCTTTTTATACCAGTAAATTTTGGTGATTTCATGCATTTTGTTTTTCTTGTGAAAATAGGGATTTTTTTAAAAAAGAACTTTAACATTTTCTGGCGGGGTTCGGTTGGGAGCAGTATTGGAGCTAGGAGAGAATAACATTATCCATTAATTGAAAATCTATGGGGTAGCTAGTGATTTGCTCCTTTACTGTACTAAAACAGTAAAAGGGATGGATTGCTGTACAGGCAATGCAATGTTTCATGTGTATGTTTGATATAATATCAACAGTTCATTAGAATAGAGGCTTTCTGTATTTATTTCCCCTCTTGGTATCAACAAGAGAAATATACTAACCCCCATAGCAGCATTCAAACAGTAATACCTCATTGAATTCATATTACAAATGGAAAAAATATTCCTTATTCATAAGCTCACTAGGTTGCCTAACAAGGGATGTGCTTATGAGAGTTGTCACAAAAATTAGCCAATTACTTACACTTGAGGAAGTCACTCCTAGTTTCAGGTTCTGGGGCTGATAAGCGGTGCTTGGATGAAACAATTGCAGACACCATTGTTTTTATCCCAGCATCCTCTGCAAATAAAAAGGAAGGAAGGAAATTATCACGACCAATTTTATTTTAGAAACTAAAGGGTAAGTAATTTTTGGAATGAATACCCACCATCTTTGGCAAATTCCTGTAACTTGTCCTTATAGGAAGTTTGCAGTGACTGTAAAATGTGTTCTGTGGATTCTGAGACCACCCTTCGGATTCCTGATAATTTGTCCTTTAGACCAATATAAACACTGGGTAGCGTGTCATCTCCTGCACTCTTCTTGAATTCACAGTATTCCTATTAATAATGAATACTCTCATAAATATCTCTTTTCAATACGCAATATTCTTGGTAATAAGTAGGTACACAGAGGGAAAGTTGGAAGGGGGAAAGATGGTGGAAGAGAGAGAGGATTATTTATTTATTTATTTATTTATTTATTTATTTATTTACAGTATTTATATTCCGCCCTTCTCACCCCGAAGGGGACTCAGGGCGGATCACATTATAACACACATAGGGCAAACATTCAATGCCCATAAACACATCATACAGAGACTGAGAGACACACGCAGAGGCAAGTTAACCTTCTTCTGAGGGGATGTTCGATTCTGGCCACAGGGGGGAGCAGCTGCTTCATCATCCACACTGACGGCACTTCCTCATTCCAGGTCGTAAATTAGTTAATCTTGCCTCCCCACTTTATAAGTGGTACCTTATCTCCTACTTGATAGATGCAACTATCTTTCGGGTTGCTAGGTCAGCAACGAGCAGGGGCTATTTTTAATTTTTAATTGACGGGTGCTCACCCCACCACGGGCTAGCCTCGAACTCATGACCTCATGGTCAGAGTGATTTAAGGCAGCTGCTCAACAGCTGCGCCACAGCCCGGCCCCCTGCGCCACAGCCCGGATAAGTATTATACTTTTAATTAATTTTCACTCAAATTCAGTAATCACCATCCTGAGATAATATTGTCTTAGTCTGAATCCTCAGATAACACTTCTTTCTACCTAAGTCTCTTTTAGGATGAGGAATGGACCATAAAACAACAGAAGCGACGGCTCGTAGCCTCTTAGGTTTTTTATACACAGATAGCAAATGCACACCTGATCTGGCATCCAGGATGCCAAATCAGGTCTGCTTTGTTTCCTCTTTGGGATTCCCTTAAGCACTTTGAAGGCAGAAGGGAGTTCCTATTGCCTGGCCAAAGTGAACACTGTTTGACACCTTTGATCAACTGCTACAGGGTTTTTCTCACCCCCTCTCCCACCCCCATCAACCTTGGCGTGGTGGCCCTTTAACTGACATAAACCAGAGTGCCAAGAAGTAAGTAGGTGGTGTGCCATACCTGGGGACCATCACAACACAGGAGGGGGGAATAACATGTGACTGCCACCCTGTGTCCCCCACCTGCCTGAGCCAAAGAACATGGGGTGGCGGTCAAGACAGTTTGCCTCTAATTTGAGAGGACAGTCAGAATTTGGGCTTTACCCCAACTTAGGTTAACCTAGAACAAGGCCATGTTAAGGTGGCCTTACCCAGAGGTAACCAAGTTCAGTCTCATGCAGCCTCACACTGTCTTGTAACTATCTCCCTTTTGGTCGTAGCTGCATTGGAGCTGAAGGATCTTTGACCTAGGGGTTGTTGATCTCCACTTTCCCTGAATTGTCACTAGTGGAAAGAGATCACAGGAATAGTAAATCACCAACATCTGGAGGCCTACAGGTTCCCTAGTACTGGCTGAATGAGCACATTGGTTAAGTCAATGTGGTTCTACAAATTTCCTTTATCTTGCTTGTGTGTTGCCATTTTATATATTATTTACTATGACATTAGAAAACATTTAAAGTGATCAAGCCTAGATCTGTTTGGCATGTGAAATTATCCATCCCTCAAAATGAGAAAACAAATTACCACATGCAAACATACCCCCAGGTGTTGGGGCAGCTCTAAACCCAGATCCTTATTGTAGTCCATGGTAAGATGGCTCTTCTATTGATTTGGGCCCCTAGCTTAAGAGATGTTTTGGGGCCTGTTGCGCAGCTCCTCAGCTGGAGTCGCACACTTAGGATTGCCAAAAGGTGACTCATGCTGAGCAGCGCCAGCAGTTCCCTCCAACATACAGGTCAATGAGCAGCTAACTTCAGAAATGCATCTAGGAATAGTTCTTCATATAAACACTTCAGCACTAACTCACGGGGACAAATAAAGTTTGCAGAAGCTAGAGTTGGTCCAATACTGTTCAGTATCACTTTTGCTAAATGTATATAATATAAATATACCCCATGTTCAGCTGAGTTATTTGGGATAGAATATCACTTAAGTTCCACTCCCTGATCATAATAAACATGACATAAATATAAAGATAATTAAGAATTTGTTTTGCTCTGTGGCAGCCACTTCTATCGAATAGAATAGTACAAAGAAACTGGAAGAGTTCTCACAGGAGGAGAACATGTTCATACAAAGAAATGCATTGAGACGCAATCATTGGATTTAAACCCTTGTGCTGGCAGACTGCTGACCTGAAGGTTGGGTTGCTGACTTGAAGGTTGCCAGTTCGAATCCAACCCGGGGAAAGCGCAGATGAGCTCCCTCTGTCAGTTCCAGCTTTGTGCGGGGACATGAGAGGAGCCACCCACAATGATGGTAAAACATCAAAACACCTGGGCATCCCCTGAGCAACATCCTTGCAGACAGCCAACTCTCTCACACTAGAAGCAACTTGCAGTCTCAAGTCGCTCCTGTCATGAAAAAAGTTGGATTTAACTCACTATTTAGAACCTCCATTTTTATTGTAATTTTTCCCAATTGAAAAGGCAGTCTAAGGCTGGATATACACTGCCCTATATCCCAGGATCTGATCCCAGATTATCTAAGTATCCCAGATTATCTAAATTGTACTAGCTGGCCATTTATGCCTTTTAATCTAGGAAGATACCTTTAGGAAGATGATGTCATTGGTGTGTGTGGCCATCTTCTCTAACCTATTCTTACATTCCTCCATTGTCCCTCGCTTGTTCTCAAGGTGAATCTTTATTCCATTTGCATGATTAACTGCAGTGCGCTCCTTCTCCTCGAGGAATGCTAAAACGACAGAGTGAGTCTTCTTGACAGCTTGCAGTAGCTCCTCAAACTTCTCCTCCACCAAGGTTTTCACTTCAGAAACTGAACTCTGCAGGAATAAAAATATCCAGTGTATCCATAATAATTCCCAAATAATTTCCCCATAGGAACTTATAATCAACATTGGAAAACATAATTTTTAGGGGAAAAGAGGTAGTAAAAGTATTTTGCTGCCAGAGGCAGAATACCGAAGAGTACTTTCTTTCTTCTGTCAAGCTAAATAGTACCCAACACCAATATTAATAACTCACACAAAACCTTCTTTCCATCACCAAGCAAAAAAAGCCACAACAAGCTAAGGTAACTAATTTAGAATTCAAATAAATAATTGGTAGAAAGAATGGAAGGACAAACAGTAAAATTGAAAAATATCCACACACTCCAGCCCATCATCAGTGGGTTGAACAGAGACAATAATTTCCTGACAAATTTCACATATTATAACACCAATTACACATCATGAGGAGACAGGAAAGCTTGGAAAAGATCACGATGCTGGGGAAAATGGAAGGAAAAAGGAAGAGAGGCCAACCAAGGGCAAGATAGATGGACGGTATCCTTGAAGTGACTGAGTTGACTTTGAAGGAACAGGGAGCTTTGGCGTGGACTGGTCTATGAGGTCACGAAGAGTCGGAGACGACTAAATGACTGAGCAACAACGAAGCACCAGTTATCATCCCATACCTCATGAGGGCCCCCTTGGCCAATTTATTACATCCCCTTTCTGGTTGCAGCTAGCAGAACACTACAATTCAGTACTTTCCTCTTCCATTCATAGGGTTATTCTCTCATTGACTTCAGGCAAAAACTCTCCTGTTTTTGTCCCTCAGTGATTGTTATAACTGAACGTATCATCTCACCACCATGACAGCACCTTTTGCAGACATAGTCAATCTATAAAGGTCTGTCCATAATATTTTTACTCCATGGATCTGAGAAGTAGACAGGCAAAAATGCCCATCCTACTATGCTTGCACTTTTCTTTAAGCACGGAGTCTGCTGAATCCCATCACATGATGTTGCTCTATTTTCAACAGGAGTCTGTCCTTGAAGAAAGGTGAAATTGTCTCAGGAGGCAGCGCTGGCAACATGGGAGGCTTGAAAACATTGAAAACAATGGGAGGAAGCCGGGCAGTGACATTTCCCCTCATGGAATAAGGTGAGGGGCGTGGGGCAAAAGGTTCCCCATGCCCCAAACCGAATTTACCACGATCCATAGCAAATCCCCCCCCCCCGCGCTATTGCTCAGATTGGGGATCTCATGTGATGAAGTCCTTAGTCTATGAAAGCTTATGCTGCCATTTCATTATCTCCATTAGTCTCTAAGGTGCTACAAGATTCCTATGCCTACCAACATTGGTGAACTAGGATTAAAAATATTGGTTGCCAGGAGACAACTATAAAAAAGGTAAAGGTTTCCCCTGACATTAAGTCCAGTCATGTCTGACTCTGGGGGTTGGTGCTCATCTCCATTTCTAAGCTGAAGAGCCGGCGTTGTCCATAGACACCTCCAAGGTCATGTGGCCGGCATGACTGCATGGAGTGCTGTTATCTTCCTGCCGGAGTGGTACCTATTGATCTACTTACATTTGCATGTTTTCGAACTGCTAGGTTGGCAGAAGCTGAAGCTAACAGCGGGCGCTCACTCCGCTCCGGGGATTTGAACCTGCGACCTTTCGGTCTGCAACTTCAGCAGCTCAGTGCTTTAACACACTTTGCCACCGGGGCTCCTACCTACAACTATATGTTTATCATTTAATGTTTATAGATTATTTTTAAAAATACATACCGGTAAGTGAAAAAAGGTACAATGAAATATTGCTAACACCCTCTTCATTGAAAATAAAGAGCACATCAATGTCTAAGTAGACTAGTCTGTCAATAATTGTCAAATAATATTTGATATGGAGTGTGCCATAGCTAATAAACCAGAAGACAGGACGGTCCTTACTTAAGCAAAAAAAACCATAGCCTCTTATAGTCTTGATTTTGAAGAGACAACTCTGATTAATCTGCTATCATCCCACTTTCCCAGCTGCTTTTAAAATAACCCAGTTTTTCTCTTTACTTTCAACTCTACATGCATACCTGCAGTTTGTCCATAGCTTGCTTAAGTTGCTCCAAACTGAATTTAAAGTGTAAAAATAGTGGGGGGAAAGGACAAGAATCTTGTCTTGGGTTCAGGCAAAAGTAAACTGCAGACTCTCCTAGATGCGTGTTCTTCCTCATCAATAGCATTTGCTGTCCTGACCACTCTCTGATGCGCTTGGCTACACCTGTCCCAGTTTTCATCTATGAAATGTTGGAAGGTATGGAAAAACTCATCACAGAACACTACAAATCAAATGCAGGGATGTTTTAGATTAGTGGTTCTAGTGGTTCCCATAAAAGTAGGCAAAATCCAGCCCAGCAGAAACAGCAGTGTAACATGCTTGTGATATTATAAGGCTAGCAGAAGGACTGTGTTATTTAATTTCCAGAAGATAGCAAATAATTGTATTCATCACTCTACTGTTATTTTAATGACCAACCCTATGACAATGTATCTGCTATGCAGAAATCTGACTCAGAGGCTTATTTGCTGGATGCTATTGTTAAGCTGTTTCTTCAATAAAACCTCTGCATGGATGAAGTTGTCATTCTACTCATTATTTTCTAACATGTTGGACCTTGCAAGTAATGTGACTTAATCTAGATGAGATATGAAGTGCTATTAGTTAAGAGGAACACGGATTTAGGCATAGGTTTGTAGTCTGCTTTGGACAGAATTGTTTTGCTTTAGTTGAGGAGACCTCCTGGATAGCCCAGTTCCTAGACAGGAACACACATCTATGCCATATTGCTGGGCCTGTAAGACCATTAATATCTCTTATTCCATGTTGTTCCATCACATTAGTCATACTTTTGAGAATGGTATTTCTCCTTACCTTAATTATATAATTAAAGCTATATAATTATATAAACAGAGGATTTTTTTAGTCTCTTTATAAACTTTCACATGGGTAGTGTGCCACAGAAAAACACAGGGCCTTACTATTTGGTTTCGGTCTAAAGTATTTGGAGAAGACAATAAATGTCACTCCGTCATCATCTTTGTTGTTGATGTTATTATTGTTATTGTTACTATTAACTTTATTTATATCCCATCTTTTGTTTAAGCATGCAAAAAAACAAAAAGGATGAAAAAAAGCTTGAATTGTATCATCTATCAATGAGGAAGCATTTCTCTAGGCCTCAAGAAAAAAGTAAGGAATCTTATTTATTCAGTACTCACAAAACCCAGTGATTTTGAACTTTTAAAAATCCCATTGCCATCACTCTCTCCCACAGGACTACTTAAATTACTTCATCAGATGGTCATCGGAGGTGTTGCACTTCATAGATGGGTGTGTGAACCCAGTGCCCCCCATCTTGCATTGCCTGGCTCCAGCCGAGGGCAATCAGATGGGAGAAGCATGAGTGCACCCACCAAGCCTGCCAGCTCCCATCACACCAGTGTCATGTGATGGGAGCCAACGAGTTCAACGGGTGACCGGGGCTAAATCGTCGCATGTTGCTGAAAATTAGCCCCGTGTGAAGAGGTATGTGTGGGTAATAGCTATTACTCTATGAGTAACTATAAAACTTTGGGAACAGCACTATGTTGAACATTCTGCATCATTGCAAAAAAAAAATCCCAACTCCTCTGCATCCTTGAACTTTCTTTCTGCTGCTGCTGCTGCCAAGGAAAGTGGGGGAAGATCCACTTAAAGGGGATGGAACCAGAGGTTAGTTTGTACAAGGATTCCTCAAACCTGGAGCCCACTCCAGTCCAAATTTTCGGGGACACTGCAACCTACTGAAGTCTAAAGAAAAAATGTGGGCCCGTAAAAATCACACAAAGAAATAACTTCAGGGAATCTCTTTTTAAATATACACATAATATACCTAACTGGACATTACAACCACCAAAATATAAGCACCAAATGGGGCAATATAATACTTACCACTATGGATTCTGAATTTTTTTGCAGTTTAATTATTGCATTTTCAGCTGATTTTAGTTTCCAGTCATATTCTGCTTGGAGCTGAAGAAGTTCATTCTGTGGATAGACAAAGAAAGAGTTATTGACAAGCCAATGCAACGTTTTTCAAATCATGAATGAAATTGCCTTTTTTATGACCATTCAGGCATGAATTTTAGGCTATAAGGGCCTAATTTCTTCCTATGGCTGGATCTACACCATCATATATGCCATTCAAACTGCACTTTATGGGTCTACACTAGCTATATTCTCCAGTCGTAGTTGTTAATTAAGATAAAACAGACATGGTGTTTATTTGGAAAACTGATCCATGTTAAGGTGTTTTGGAGAGAGTTGCATTTCCCTTGATGAAGAAGATTCCCAATTTGGAGATATGCCTAACCTAATCTTATTCATTGATTATCAGACAACATCTGTAAGGAGGAGTGTTTTTGAACTATATGGATTTATATGCCTCCTGTGTCTTTTCCTGAACAAAACAGATTCAAATGCAAGTTTTGGCCTGTATAGATTAGATTATCACAGTGCATTTTGCATGGGGCATCCTTTGTAAAATATTCAAAAATATTCTGCAGACAACAGTCATAATGTTATCTAGAGCCTAATAACTCCAGAATTGTTCTGGAGCTTGGTTTCTAGGAATAGTGTATACATCTGGCTTTTCTCTACATTAACCTATCTATTCACTGCAGGCACCATTGGAGCTTTGCTCCACATGCCACTAGCTTGAAATTATTTGGTTTGCAATCAGTAAACTAGTTTATGCAACTCCCTCCCCCAAAAATCCCAGTCAGCAATTTCCCTTTTGGCTTCCCCTCATGATAAAAATGTTTTAATTCCACCAACTCTGGTATATTGTTAACGTTTTATTATTTCCTACACCTCACTATTAGAATATTTTTCATTTGCTCTTTTTAGTTTTTAATCGATGTATTATTGTTTGGGGTTTTGTATTTTATGATTTGTTGCAAACCATATGGCAGCATCAAAGTCCATCATGGACAAATGAATAAAGGATAGCCATGGAGAGGGGGAGATCTTTTACATGGAAAGCTGAGTTTTTAATATTTTAATAAATGCATGAAACAATAAATAAGAGATTTGTTTCTACAGAGGGATGAGAAGAAAATGAAATCGGTTTATACATGTACATTGATTTGAATGTGTTAATTTGACTGAATAGTTTAGATTCATGTGAGCTGTATAAGTGTCACATTCAGGCAGCAAAAATAATGCATTCATTTTTGATGTTGGACATTCTGATTCAATGAATACCTTGCCTCAGAGGTTTCAAGTTCATTCTACACAGGCACATGAAAAATGCTGGTTCCAGACTGTTTCATGGACACACAGGGGTGTCCTTAGATGCTTGGTGGCAGGACACCGGTCTGATAGCCCAACTGTGCTGGGCATGGGCTCGGTTTCCACCCTCCCAGTACCCCAAGTTTTCCCCAGGAAAAGAAAGAAAATCTACCTGCTGTATGCAGTAAATAGATTTTCTTTCTTCTCCTGGGGAAAATCAGAGTGCAGAAGGGAGGGACAACCATCCTACTTCCTTGGCTGTGGAGACAGTGCTCTAGAACACGCATAGGGATATTCTGGGATAATCAGATAACCTGGGATCAGATTCTGGGATATAGGGCAGTATAGATCCAGTCTTAGACTTCTTTTTTATGGCTGTCTTTCCAACTGGAAAAAATTACAATGAAAAAAGTGGAGGTTCTAAAATAGTGAATTTTCATTCTTCAGCTCAAGTCATCCCGTTGATGAAGGACAGGTTCCTCTTATCCTTCCCCACCCACCACTCCATACACAGGAGAAAATTAGACTGGGTATTTGATCTTAGATTATGGGATATTATCTTTACTTAGGGGAGCAAGCTAGGTTAGAAGGGGTACTGCATACTGCAATCTGGCTGGCACAAAAAGCATGTAGAAGTATGTAGTAGAGCACACATTAAAATTTAAGCATGGGGGGCACCTTCTCTAGCCCCTTTGCAAATATTTATGTTAAAACATAACACCTAGAGTGGTCATACTAGCTAAGGAATTCTAGTAGACATCGCCCAAAAAAATAAGTGTACCAGTCTCAGTCCCATATTGTAACTGCTAGACCACAGATCTGTGTGCCTTGTCTCTTGAGGTAACAGTTCTATAAACCAGAGAGAATTCAAATTAAACACACACACACCACAAAGGATTTCAGTTTCATCCCTCTGAACAATTCCTCACCTAGTACTAAAAGGCAGCATGGAATAATTGGAGTTGGGAAACAGCAATGATGAATCTAACATAAATTCCTGTGTGTTTCATTAGAATGAAATTCTAATAGTTCTCATGCCCTGGAGAAGGGGAGGATGGACAGCAAAGGCAAGGAGTTCACACCACATCAGTTGTCATAATGGATAGGAATGCGTCTACTCCACCTAAACTATGATTCATTGCCATTTCTGGAATTATTTTCATATTATAATGTAGCGGAACCTTTGTGCTACGGTCCATGCGAGCGCGTTGGGAGGAATTGAAGATGGACAACTGGAGTCTTTCCAAGAAAAACAGTTTATTGGCAAGCGGCCGCTGGGGTTCCCCCTCGCACAACACGGTTCTTTTCCAAGGGAGAACCCCCAGCGGTGGGCTGAGTAAATATTTATACAGATTACAGGGTTCGGGTTATGCCCGCCCACAAGCAAATTCATTGGCTTAGAGTTGTGACGCGGCTCGAATTGCATCCAATCAGCGCCGACCAGCGGCCCGGGCGCACTCTTTCCGTGTCGTGTTCACAATCACTCAGGGCGCCTGCGTGCGCACAAGCAGTTTGCCTATTCTTAGCTTTCATTTCTTCAGAAACACGTGATTTCTGGGAAATCACGTGTTTCTGTGAGCTTATGCACCCGGCTCGCTAGCCGTCGCCATCTCTGCCCATATATAGCATTTCCTGGGGTTGTTTAACCTCCCGCCTCAATAACAGCCTCAGGGTTGGAAAGTCTCAGCATGGAAATAAGAGATATGGAAAAGATTATCCACAAGAAGATCATTATTCAAAACTGAATCGGAACTTAAACATTTTCCAATGAAACAGATAGATCTCTGAGGTGATCATTTATGACAGCTCACGTTTTAACTCTGCATTTGCAAGGTATTAGAAATTCTCAAAAATGCAGTTGTTTGGGCTTATCCAAACATCTCAATGAAATATCCAACGGTACACTTTTAGCACTGGCAGTTGTGGATGTGCACTCTTTTAAATAACATTCATTTCTTTGCTAGAGATAGGATATGACAGGACTTATTGAAATGGAATGGAAAGGCACAAAAGAGGAAGTTAAAGCCTATCTTGTTCTTAATTGCCTCATGAGGCTTAATTTTCTGGTTGGGGAAAAGGCAATATGTCTTGTGATTTTAATTGTTTTGATTTTTTATTGTGAATTTTTAACATTGTTTTTGATGCTCTAGAACAGGGGTCCCCAAACTTTTTAAGCAGAGGGCCGGTCCACAATCCTTCAGACTGTTGAGGGGCCGAATTATCATTTGGAAAAAAAAATACAAACAAATTCCTATGCATACTGCACATGTCTTATTTGTAGTGCAACAACAACAACAACAACAACAACGAAAGAACAATACAATATTTAAAAATGAAAACAACTTTAACCAACATAAACCTATTAGGATTTCAATAGAAAGTGTGGGCCTGCTACTGGCCAATACGATAGTCAAGTTAATTAGGATTGTTGTTGTTGTGTGCCTTCAAGTCATGTCAGACTTTGGCCGAGCCTAAGTCTAAAATTAATTATTTATTTACTGCGTTTATTTACTACATTTATATCCCACCCTTCTCAGAGCAGCTGTATGTACATACAATATATTATATTATTAGCATAACACAATATTAGCATTATATATTACCATATTGAACTATACCACTATACTATTATATAATATGTAATATATAACATATAATTAATATTATTATATGGTATTACTATTAGTATTATATTGTATAACATAAGATTATTATCAATATTATATGTATATACAATATATTATATTATTAAAACTGATATAAAAATATTATATTATAAAACTGAGGGCGGGGGCCAGGTAAATGACCTTGGAGGGCCGCATCCGGCCCCCGGGCCTTAGTTTGGGGACCCCTGCTCTAGAAGAACAGAGGTATATAAATGCAATAAATAAATATATAAATGCCATTGAATTTTGTTTGTTTGGTTTCATCCCATGACTTTGAATTGAATTGAATTGATTCCCTAAAACAGTGGTTCTCAACCTGTGGCTCGCCAGATGTTTTTGCCTTCAACTCCCAGAAATCCTAACAGCTGGTAAACTGACTGGGATTTCTGGGAGTTGTAGGCCAAAACACCTAGGGACCCACAAGTTGAGAACTACTGTTCTAAAGGATATGTCTTTCCCTTCTCAATCCCTTCAGCAGTGTCCAACCTCAGAACTTTTCAAATATTTTGGTAGGTATGTGCAAAGGTGATATAGATATCGAAAGTTAGGAGTATGACTGGAGAAATCTTGTTTCAACATGAGGCTCAATGGTTGATTCATGAGCAACTCCCATGACCTCAGCCTCCATCTCAGATAGGATATAAAGAAGGATATAAATGTGAAATGAATACAAATAAATATATATGAAAAAGTGAACGATGAATATGCATTTATTAATGTAACTAATATTGTTCGCTTTCTCTCCCTCTCTGTGGAAACTCCAAAAGATTTTTCTTAGGATTGTTGTATGTTTTCTGGGCTGTATGGCCATGTAGAATCATAGAATCATAGAATTGGAAGAGACCTCATGGGCCATCCAGTCCAACCCCCTGCAAGAAGCAGGAAAATCTCACCTCACCTCACAACCTCTGAGGATGCCTGCCATAGATGTGGGCGAAATGTCAGGAGAGAATACTTCTGGAACATGGCCATACAGCCCGGAAAACATACAACAACCCTCTGATCCCGGCCATGAAAGCCTTCGACAAGAGATTTTTCTCAGCTACAACACTTCAAAAATGTCAGTCTTTTGATAGGATTTAGGTGGGTCTGATGTGATTTTGGTGGGTCTGATGTGAAAAGAGTAAGTCACAGATAAGTGGTTCCAATACACTGGAGATAGTGTGCCAAACAGAGTAAATATACATATTTGTCAGCTAGAGCAGATCTCTGTTCAGCAAGCTTGTGTGGCATCTCAGAAACCATATTGAAACACTTGTCTTGGATCTAAATGTAGAGACCATCATTTTATTCACACAATGGCCATCCTGGTTTCTATGGGAAGCCATCCAACATGACACAAATACAGCATGCTCTCTATAACACATTATCTTGAAACTGATGTCATGCAGCAGAGGGGAAGAAGGAGAGAGAGATGGGGAGAGAAATAGCAAACTCGTACTAGAAGATTTGATAGCCCTCCTCACCAGTGAATTTAATTGATCCACTTTTGTAACTATTAAACTTTGTGGCCATCCATAGAACTTTGAGAACTAAGCCTACAGTGAAAATCATTAGCTCTTCTAATTCCATAACCTTCCAGGAGCAACATGTTTGCATTGTATTGTCTATACTACTAAGGATTCAACTGGTTATGTGACTGCCAGAAATACATGCATAGATCTCCATGTGACATGAAGCCAAGATTTCTATGCCAAAAGTTGATTTATGGTATATCAGTTTCTGAATATTCCGTCAGCAGCTACATAGCTGCCTTGGTCTTTTGCAACACAGCCAAGGTTGGCATGTCTGTAGATAACATTTGGCAATCCAGCCATGTTCTTTAGCAGAAACCAAGACAACTGCAGTTCTGTTCCTCCAGATGTCCCTTGTATAAAGCAATCAATCCTTTTTACAAGGATGGTCTGAGCTTCAGAGTACTCCAGTTACACAATCATAAAACTCCAGGTATCCCACACTGATATCTTAACCTTATGCAAGTTTACTCAGAAGGAGGCCCAGCTCCCTTCAGTGGGGCTACTCCCTAGTGAACATGTTAAGACTGTACTCCATGGATCCATCTAACAGGGGTTGTTCGATCTCCCTCTGGCATGCAGATAAACCCCACCCACCTCTAAGGCTGTAAGTGAAAGACAAAACTGTTCAGCCTTGTATTTTCAAGCACTCCCACCCAAAACACACACATCCCAGCACATAACAATAAACAGAAATCCACAATTTACCTCCTTTTCTTTCCTGGCCACCTCACAAGTATCTACTTTGTGCTCCTGGTGTCCATCAGCAAGGCACTCCTCGCAGACACAAGTAAGGTCAGCATGGCAGAACCAACTGAGATGTGCCCTGTGGGCTTCACAGCTCTCTATGTCAATATCTTTTCGTGGGTCCATAAGCTTGTGTGTCTGGAGTTTGACATTCTCCAAGTGAGGCCGCAAGTGGTCCTGGCAATAATTTACCATGCAGGTCAAACAGGATTTCACTGCCGGTACCTTTTCAACCAAGCAGAAGTCACAAAGAATCTCTTCTTCCTCCACTGCATCCCCTTCTCTGCTTGAGCCCATGGGATCCGGTAGCTCCCCCTTGGTTTCATTTTTAGTCAGATCACCTCCCAGCTCGTCACCATTGCTGCAGCTGTCTTTTCTTTCAGATTCTGACACATTTTCCCTGACATTCTTCAGTCCCACACTTTCACAATCTTCTTTATGGAGGGGTGGTTCATTCACCACAGCGATGGGTTCCTTCAGCGCCAACTCTTCACAGACTTCTTCACGATGACTTGATTCCGGATCAGCCATTTTCTAATCTCTCCTGAACAAAGGCACTCCTCTAACTGCTGCTTTCCAAGGTGTTTGCATTATACCTGCACAGTCAAGAAATAAAAGAACAATCACACCTGAACACTCCTGACTAGGTGGCTGCCTCAGGATATTAACTCCTTCCTTCCTTCCGGCTTCCAGAAGCATGACTGAAATTTATGCAGTCTGTGAGTCAGTGAACTAAGCAAACAATATGCCTGGCCTCTTTCACAGCAAGAGAGCTGCAGAGAAGTGCCAGCTCACAGGCACCTTACCTCCCATGTTTTTAAAAGGTGGGGAAGATTAAAACCTGTTTTCATTAAACTTTAAGAAACAGGTTCACTGCTCAACAACTGCCTGGACCTCTTACTCCTTCCTTTACTAAAACCTTTGGCAATGTTCACAGACCAAGCCTTGCTTTTGTGGAACTCAAATGTCACTCAGGCCCCTTCTACTCTGTCCTACATCCCAGGATCTAATCCCAGATTAACTGCTTTAAACTGGATTATATGTGTCTCCACTACCAGATAATCTGGAATAATCAGATAATCTGGGATCCGATCCTGGGATAAAGGGGCAGTGTGAAAAGGGCCTCAGAAGGATTTAGAACAGGAGCTGGGACCCTATGTTAATGTTCATCCATATGTATTGCTCACACTTACTATAATAAATGTGGAACTGTCCATCAGATAATTTTTTTTCCACATGCATTTCCCCAGAAATAGAACCACAGAATCATAGAGTTGGAAGAAACCACAAGGGATATCCAGTCCAAACCCCCACCATGCAAGAACACACAAACAAAGCACTTCTGACAAATGACTATCCAGCCTCTGCTTAAAATATTCCAGGGAAGGAGTCTCCAACATATTCCAAGGCATCCGTATATGGGAAATTTTTTCCTAATATTTGGGTGGGATCTTTTTATCTATAATTTGAATCCATTGCTCCTTGTTCTTTGCCCTTAAAATTACTGGCTTCTCTTCTGCCATGCAATCATCATCATCATCATCATCATCTTTATTTATATCCTGCTTTTCTCCCACAAAGGGACCCAAAGCAGCTTCCAACATGTGAAAATACAGCAAAAACACAAAACATCAAGAACAAAGGTATAAAAACAAATGAACATTTAATAAAACATAAATAGTGTTTTAAAATGATATACAGTAGAGTCTCACTTACATAAACGGGCCGGCAGAACGTTGGATAAGTGAAAATGTTGGATAATAAGGAGGGATTAAGGAAAAGCCTATTAAATGTCAAATTACATTATGATTTTACAAATTAAGCACCAAAAACATAATGTTTTACAACAAATAGACAGAAAAAGCAGTCCAAAACACAGTAACGTTATGTAGTAATTACTGTATTTATGAATTTAGCACCAAAACACTGCAATATATTGAAAACATTGACTACAAAAACATTGGCTACTAACAAATTAACTACAAACAAAGATAGAACCGCATGAAATGAATTTACAGTAGCAACATTGTTGCAAATTAAATCCATAAAAAGTTCAATCCTTGCTGCCTAGAGAAACAGCTGTGGATCAGGGCAAATTGCATTGGATAATCCAGAACATTGGATAAGCAAATGTTGGATAAGTGAGATTCTACTGTACATTAATTATGGTGTCTTGTCAAGCTTATTGCAATTCAAGTAAGGGGTTGCAAGGCTGGTTCTACTGTGAAGCAACTGCCTGAGCAGCCGATGATAGAAGAGCAAGTAGCAGTCCTACAAGTAGCAAGAGAAACAACAACCTCCCAGTCAGGACGGATGGCCTGACCATTGCTTTTGATGAAGGACAGAGGGATCATCTAACATAATATGTCCCTCATTGACTAAAGATGCTTTAAACAAAAAGCACCCAGGACACCAGGATCCATTGATAGTTCTCACAAAATGGCTTTGGGATACCCTTTGCACTTTGTCCTATCTCTAACCTAAGCTAACCTGTTGCCCTCAGGTGCTGAGGATCCCAGCACATTCAGTATATGGAATACAGATGGCTGCTATTTTCTTCTTTCTCTCAAGTGGTAAAATATCCTGACCCAGCCATTAGAAGCTCGAACAACTATTTTGTAAAATGAAAAGGAGAACTTCAACAAGGGGCATATACACAGTGATACCTTGACTTAAGAGTGAGCTCTTAACTCAAATGCTCTTACCTCAAAGCCAATTTCCCATTGAAATGCTATGAATCCACTCAGGCCTCTTGAACCCACTCACCCCCCAATTTTTATTACATATTTTTAAATAAAAATATATTTTGAAAATAATAAATAATGTATAAATGCACATTCACATGGAACAATAAAAATATCAACTTTAAAATGGTAGAAGCACAAATTTGTGGCAAAGAAGCACAAAGTACAAAGTGAAAAGGCAGAAGCATCATTTTCTTCATACTGTACTCATTCCAGCCTCACTCCCTCTCTCTCTTCGTGAAGCCAAACATACCAGGAATAAAAACCACACAAAATCAACTAACCCAAAGTTCCTCAAAGTGGACAAGAACAAAGCAGACATCAATCTCCCACCAAATCAGACAAGGGCAAAGCAGACAGCAATCTCCCAAAGCGGACAAGAGCACGAGGCATGGAGACTGTTCCCTTGAAGCCCTAAAATCTTGTACTCCCTCTGGCATTAGTGCTTAACTCAAAATACTGCTCTTACATCAAAGCAAAATCCGGGTCAAACAACGGCTCTTAACTGAAATGCTCTTAAGCTGAGACACTGTTAAGTCGAGGTTCCACCATGCTGCTCTTTGAAGCGCCCCTTTTCACTTAACAAAATAGTTATATGAGTATAAATTTATTATGATTTGAAAGGGAGGGGTTGGGATAGAGGAATGAGGTGAGAGCAAAAGTATTACTTTAGGCGGCAAGTTCCTAACAACAGCTCCAACAGCTCTGGCAAAATGAATACTAGCACTATGTGGGGATGTAATATCACAGATTCTGGCTGCTTTGCTTTAGAACTCAGAGTAAAATCTGGATTTTATCATCATCTGGAAACGGTCCTAGAATTAAGTGCACTGTTCTGCTCCATTGCAAAATGCGGGAAATTTGCATTTTGCTTTGCTAATAAAAAGAAAAAGAGTTAAGTCACATAAAGCAAAACAAACCAAGGAAACTTTCCAGGGGATCATATAAATCCCACAAATGCATCAAAGCTTTCAGAAATTTGAATCCTGTTTATAAAGAGAAAAGCACATTAATCCCAGGTTTTCTTGTTTTATAACCATTAAAGTGCAGTGCAAAGCAATTGTACACTATCAATGTTTATGGTTTTCATGCAGAGATACATCATGCCTAATAGGATAAATCATAATCAGAAATGATGGATGGGAAATTGAATGGAAACATTAGCAAAGATGGAAAATAACAGCATTTTGACTGGTATAATGTTTTATCCACTATTATGACTGGACACCACCCACTTGATTAGAATAATTTATCTTGACTTCATAACTGTTGTAAAAAGCAACCTCCCAAGCCTTTCACTATTTATTTATTAATGTATATATTTGCTAACCTGTATTCTATATACAGTAGAGTCTCACTTATCCAACATTTGCTTATCCAACGTTCTGGATTATCCAACGCATTTTTATAGTCAATGTTTTCAATATATTGTGATTTTTTGGTGCTAAATTCATAAATACAGTAATTACTACGTAGCATTACTGCATATTGAACTACTTTTTCTGTCAAATTTGTTGTATAACATGATGTTTTGGTGCTTAATTTGTAAAATCATAACCTAATTTGATGTTTAATAGGCTTCTCCTTCATCTCTCCTTATTATCCAACATATTCGCTTATCCAACGTTCTGCCGGCCCATTTATGTTGGATAAGAGAGACTCTACTGTATATGTTGATTTGCTAGTTTGACTGACCTCTTTGGTGCAGAAGGGGTTATACACATGTGATTGTACTGAGCATGTTCAGACTCAGGACTCCATTTTATATTCAGTGTTTGATTATGGACTTCAATGTGTTAAATCTGCATCAGACATCAGTGGAGTTGGATTCATGTTGCTGTTTGGACTTTCATTAGAGAAGTACAACCTATGGACTTCAGTGAATACAACTATACCTAAAGACTATGGACTGTTGATTTAAAATGATACTGTATGTACTCAACAGAGGGAGAACTAAATGTTATTTATAACTGAACTTTAATAAGAAATATGCAGAAATATGCAGAAATATGCAGAAATATGCAGAAATATACAGAAAATTAAAATTGACATATGCTTCAGATCTAAAAGAAAATTGGATGAAGCTATTTTATAGGTGGCATATAACCCCCAAAAAGCTCGGATTAATTAATAAAAAAACAAATAGCAAATGCTGGAAGTGTGGAAAGGAGGAAGGAACGTACTACCACATTTGGTGGAAGTGCAAAAAAGCAAAGGAATTCTGGTCGATGATTCATGAAACCATCCAGGCAATGTTAGAAATTAAGTTTACTAGACTACCAGAACTGTACCTATTAGGAATTTCCAAAATGCAGGCAGGCTCAAATGAGGAAAAGATGGTGACTTATTTAACAACGGCAGCAAGGATTGTTTACTCTAGATATTGGAGACAAAAAGAAATACCCTCAAAGGCAGAGTGGCTAATTAAAATATCAGAAATTAAAAATATGGATAGATTAACATATTTATTAGCCAAATATCATGGAAAGCAAAGAAAAGAAACTAATTGGCAATTGGTAGATAAATATATATATAATTAGTTAAGAGATGGGGAAATTAATATATACGATCAAAGTGCAATTTATTTATTTTTTAAAAAGGAATAGTAACATTGTAATTGCGTTTATGCTGATTCATATTAGCAATATAAAAGAAAAGAGGCCACCCACACCAATCCGGAGAAGAAAACAAATTGAAGGATCCCGAAGAACCAAATGGAGACATTATGCAAGAGACATGGAAAAGTGGAATACACTCGTCGGACAGGACTCGGAAGTCATTTTTATTCCCCCCCCCCCCCTCAAACCCTCTTTCCCTTCTCCTCTAATTCTTAACTTTATATGTCCCAGTACTCCCTACCCCCCCGACCCTACCCCTCTCCCCGTTGAAGCTGCCCCCTTTCATCCCTTCTTTTTTTCTTCTTCTTCTTTCTCTCTCTGATTTCCCCCTTTCTTTTTATAGTAATTTGTATTAAAAATCTTAATAAATATGATTTTTTTTTAAAAAAAGAAATATGCCTGCATGGTGAATTAATACAATATGTTTATGAGTAAACAAGATATGTTATTTTTCAAATAAGGCTTTGTTTTTATCTCTGAGTGCATATTTTAAGCTAATAGGTTTCAAGGGAATGTATATCTTTTGGGCAATTACAACTGCAATTTCAACTTCAAAGAAACAACCATCATCTGCTAACCAAATATATTTTTATAGTGACTTGCCTTTGTCCTTGGCAGTTCAAAGACACGGTTCTTCAGGTTAACAGCTGAATTACCTGTGTGCCATTACATGAATTCTTATAAATATCACTTGTTCAAAGAATTGACTTCTAACAAGGTAATGCTTTTCTTGACTAGTGGTTTTCAAAAGGTGGTCTCCACATGTTCATGGAAATTCACATTTGCCAAACGGATATGACATCATTTATGCTTTTCAATAAGGTTATGATTGCTATTTATTTCCAAAGGGATATGTGCCCAGAGACTGGGTGCAATTATTTCCAATAGGTTATGTTGTTTCCAATACTAACATGATGAATGTGGCTAATTTTCATAAGTCCCCATGTGTCATGAAGACAGACAGTGGTGGTTCAGTTTTTGGTTTTGGTTTTTGTTTTGGTTTTTTATGTGTGTGTTTTTTAGCATAGATAAGTGTAAAGCGGCCATTGAGAAGAGCCTCCTTCACATTCCTGTCAAACATGCCTGTATGACGTTTAGGGTTCACAGATCTCAGGACCCGGACCCTCTTCTTATGTTGATAGGACAAAGAAAAATCTTAGAGAGAGAGGAATGACTTGGAAAGTATGCACATACCTTGGTGTTTTATATTTGAATAGTATACTCTATATAACTGTGACTGATGCTTCATGCACCCTTGTAATATCAATAGGGCCTGCCTCTCTATACCTTGGCCTCAGCAGGATTTCATCCCAAAATCTCAGAATGTGAGATAATATGATCTGGGAAACCTAAAGGTTTGTGGGCCTCATTTTCCCAGTTATATGCTTCCTGTTGCTCTATATCTGACTTCTTTTGACCCATTCTTCCTCTTCTGGTATCAAGTTGCCTGTTGAGTGAAAAATGTCTGGTGCTTCACTCCAGGTTAGCTTTGTCTTTGAAACTGAATTATATGGCCAGTATAAACTGGATTATATGAGTTACGCTGTTTCAAACTGCACTATATGGCAGTGTAGAAGGACCCTTGTTTTCCCTTTTATGGCCACACTTCCAGCTGACACTTCAGGCTTCTAAGAGCTAGTAGTGCTTACTGATGTCTCTGCTGCTCTGCCACTATCACAAACAGGCACTCAGCACTCCTGTTTTTCCTTTCAAGGAAGACTATTGGGGGGGGGGGGGGAGAAGAGTCTTAATGGTTTTGGGTATGTGAATAACATTTCTAAAGTGATAGCCAAGTTACACTGCTGCAACAAAAAAACCAAGAGTTCTAGGGCACCATAGACCCCAACAAATTTATTAGAGCATGAGATTTCAGGGACAATAGCCAACTTTTTCTCAATCTATACTGATGAGATACCAAGCCCTAATACTCAAATTATATTTATTTTCATTTACACTGAAATTCCTAGCCAACTTTCCCCCCTTACCAGGGACATTGAAAGTGGAAAATTAAACATAAAAGGATGGAAGCCAAAAATAATAATAAACCACAGGCTTCAAACATAATGAAATCATAACAATAATACAACCTGACTTGAAAAATAACATAAAAACAAATGTGCACTCATGGTTTCCCCCAATGAATCTTGGGAAGAAGAATGAAAACATTTCATTAGAGAGCATGGAGAATTTTCCGTTGGATGTGCCACACATAATCAGACCTGCTCAATAGCATTTCACTTCTCTGGGGATTAAATAAAGGAGTGAGTGCAGAGTTTACATTTGAATTCTGTCTGATTAAGAAAGAAATAAGAGTCACAAAGGAAACACAGTATGCTTTATAACATAAATGCTAATGTAAAAAGTTACTTACCATAGTATACCACATTGGACAATTCATATGATGAGGAAGCCACAAGAATATTTGGGGTATGGGAAGCATTTTTGGCATGCTAGAAGCCTTATGTCATGCCAGCAAATCCATCCAGAAGGCAAACCATAGAAATGTCCATTGTGTAGAAAGGATGTTTCTTTAGCCTTAGGTTAACTTTTATTTTAAGGGTCACTCTCACTAGAAAACAGAGAGTCTACATTGAATAAATCAAATAAATATATTGACTCTGACAAAGCCTGCTCTGGTCATCAATTGTATATGCCAAAGGGGAAGCACAGGGGAAACGAATCAATCAGATGGCTTTGAAAGATTTGTCAACGTGAATAATCTTCCCATCCATTAATGTGTGCCAAATTCTTGATGTATTTCCTCACTCTGTTGAAATGTATGATAGAATTTGTGATCACTGCTGTTTTGAAACTATAAAGTATTTTCAAGATGTCCTCCTTTGCTGTAAACAAATCTTGTGTGGACATGTTGATGGCCAGGGATGACAGCAATTGCAATCCAATGCAGGAGGAGGGTGCTAGGTTATGTGCACTGAGGTCCTGGTTGGGTGGAGGGGAAGTCAAAAATATCAGAGATATGATTAGATGTGGCGGACTTCATATCAAACATCAAACCAGGGAGAAAAGGATCAACAAGCCAGTGTGAGCTCAATTTCCAAGGCAGTGTAGATTGCATTGGAGGACCTGGAAGGCGATGAAAGGCCCAAGACAGGTGGTGGTCATGATCTGACATAGCAGTCAGAAAAAGGAAGAAAGAACATACCTAAAGTCTTTGCCCTGAAAATGTATTCTTCTTTGAATGATGATCTGGTTCAGCCACAATGGTTTTATAAGGCCTAGTTAAAGATGGAAAATTTTGTTCAAATTTCATTTCAATGAGAAATTTCCACATTTAATAATAATAATAATATAATAACTTCATTTTTGTATCCTGCCACCATCTCACCTAAGGGACTTACAAGGGGACAAGCCCCATCAGACATAGTTAAAATATAGCACAGTAAAATTAAAACAACGTCATAGAACAACATAAAACAACAATTTCAACAAACAACCAAAAGCCTGACATAGTAATCAATATTATATTTGGGTGGGCAGGGGCTGGTGCAATACAGTTATAAGGGCAGGGCTGATGGACATTTGCATTTTCCGAATCAATGTCATAATGAGAAAGCTATTATCCATACCATATATATGGCAAGGGGTTGAACTGGATAGCCCTTGTGTTGTCTTTCAACTCTAGGATCTTATGTTTCTATGACTTACAATTCTCTAGTATTTTCCAGACAAAATTGGAAATAGATATACAGTAGAGTTCTAATTATCCGACATAAAGGGGCGGGCCCAATGTCGGATAACCAAAACTGTTGGATAATAGGGAGGCCCTATTATCCAGGCCCTGGGGCTTGGCAAGGAGGGAAGGGACTTTTGTACACCATGCTTGGAGGAGCCCCTCCAGGGGGTGCAGAGGGGAAGGCCAAACTGAAGAGGAGCCCTTTGAGCAACTTTTGAAACTGAGGCCGTGGCAAGGTGCCTCAAGGGAGGCAGGCTCCGAAGGAAGTTTTTATGGAAGGGTTGTTGTGTGTTTTCCGGGCAATATGGCCATTTTCCAGAACCCTGTGATCCCAGCCATGAAAGCCTTCAACAACACAGTTTTAATTGAAGTTTTCTTCTCCCTGCACCTTGCTTGCTCATCTTTGAGAAGCTCAGAGGCTCCCACCATCTTCTCCAAGGTGGTGGGCAGCGGGGCGGGCTCCACGCGGAAGAGGGCCTGGAGCTGCGAGGAGACATGGGAGGAAGCCACTGCCGCCACCGTCACTGCTGTCACGCTCATGGCTGCCTCTGCCGCTGTGTCTGCCTCCCCCTCCGCCACCGCCTCCTCCTTCGCATCTTCCTGGGGCAGCCAGAGGAAGAGAGAGAGAAAAGTCCTCCTCCCTCTCCCTCTCCTTCTCTCGAGCTCCCTCCAACTGCCCCAGCTCCGGGTCCTCTTCTGCATGATGTCCCTTCTTATTAGTGTTATCTTCGATATAACAGATTGCCACCATCATCACCCCTCAGACACCACAAACAGCATCATATGGGTGGGGGCATTCCAGCTCCTATTCCACACTTGAGATATTGGAAACACATAAAATGCACTTAAGCCCAGAACTGGGATGCTTGCTGGTATGCTTTTGCAATGGGGAAGTGGAAAAGATGGCAATCAGAATATGTATTATTTGTTTAGAATTAAACAGCATCTATCTGCGCTCCATGCAGTCATGCTGGCCACATGACCTGGAGATGTCTATGGACAACGCCGGCTCTTTGGCTTAGAAATGGAGATGAGCACCAACCCCCAGAGTCGGTCAGGACTAGGCTTAACATCAGGGAAAACCTTTACCTTTTTATCAAACATATCCTACAGGTGTTATGTACATTTGAAATGACAGAAAAAAACAGAAAGGCAAAAGGAAAGTTAACTTGTTAAAGTTACAGAAGAAAGCCAATAAGATTAAGAGATAGTAAAAAAGAGATGGACATAAAAAGAGAAAGAAATAGGAAACCACCAACTTGTAAACAGGATTGAAATGACAAAGATGTGAAAGTCTGCATACAAAAGGTGTCATCCTGGAAACATAAAAGAAACAATGTTGGTGCCCAGCCCATTTCTACAGGTTAAGTGAATTCATAAGGAGAGAGGAAAAACTTGGTTACCCATTGATTGTGAGATTTTGGGAGTTCTAATCCAAAACCAAGAACTTTCCCAAGCTTTGTGACATATTTGATGCTATACTAAATCCTGCCCTCTGGATAAAATGAAGACCTGAGACGCTATAGACAAAAATGCAAAACAGTTCTCTATGTAATAGGAAGACATTTTCTGGACATGCCTTTCAAATGGAAAATTAAATACAGATGGTAAATAAATATGTTTTCCATAATAGCAAGGAAATCTAATTCTTATTTTTTGAAAAAAGGATACTTTAATACTCTAAATCTAATGTATCCTTCTCTATTCTTCTTATTAACATAACAGTTTTGCTTTCTTTTTTTAAAAAAAAACTTTAATATTTGAATCCTCAAAAATTAAAATATCACCTAAAAAGTGTAGGAGATTCACAGTATTGGAAGAACATCAAAAAGAAAGGATGGAGTGAACTCTGGCTTTTAGCAGTCACCAGCTTCTTTACAGTGGAGTAGTGACTCTGGTCTGAAATTTAGTCCAAATTTAACGGTACTTTAGGTTGACAGTGGCTACATCTACACCAGTGGTCCTCAACCTATGGGTCCTGGGTGTTTTGGCCTACGACTCCCAGAAATTCCAGCCAGTTTACCGGCTGTTAAGATTTCTGGGAGTTGAAGGCCAAAACATTTGGGGACCCACAGGTTGACAACCACTGATCTACACTGTCTGGTTAATCCAGGGCCAATCTGGAGTAGAAGTGTCCTGCATGGCCCCAGCGGTGGCCGCACACACCATTTCCAACCTGCAGCATCAGGTTGAAAATCAAGCCATTCCAGCCAGGCCATGGCAACTCAGTCCCTATGAACCATCACCTTGATGTCCATTTTGCCATCACTGTTCCCAGACATCCACAGGACTTTGTAACAGTTCCTGGCTGTTGCAGGTGCCCCATGGTGATATCAGCGGAGGAGTGTTTGCAGCCAAGAAGAAAGAGGGATCCAATCCCATGTCATAGAATCCTAGAGCTGGAAGAGATCTCAAGAGCTGTCTAGTCCAACCCCATTCTGCTATGCAGAAACACACAATCAAAACACACTGAAAGATGGCTATCCAGCTTTTTCTTAAAAACCTTCAGAGAAGAAGATACCACCACACTCCAAGGCAGCATATTCCATTTCAGAATAGGTCTTACTATCAGGAAGTTCTTTCTAAAAGTCCATCCCCTTTTCCCTGCGCTGCTGAGCACAGAGAAAAGGAAATGGCAGCAATGGCCTATGTGGATAGATAAATGATCTGAATCAGACCTGTTACTGATATCCACACTGTGCTGAAGTCACAAACTGCTCTGGAGTTTCAGGCAAACTATGGAACTTCCCCTGACTTCATGAGTCTAGTCATTCTACCCTGTTACCCTGAAAATAAGACATCCCCAAAAAATAAGACCTAGTAGAAGTTTTGCTGAATTGCTAAATATAAGGCCTCCCCCAAAAGTAAGACCTAGCAAAGTTTTTGTTTGGAAGCATGCCCGGCACCCGCCAAACAAAACACCATAGCATGCAAGATTGGTAAATGTACATAATAATAATAATAATAATAATAATAATAATAATAATAATAATTATTATTATTATTATTATTATTATTATTATTATTATTTTATTTTTATACCCCGCCTCCATCTCCCCAGAGGGACTCGGGGCAGCTTACATGCCAGTTGTATATGGAAAATAATGGTAATAACAAGAAATTCTTGACAGGAGTCACAGTTTGTCTGGTTTAGTTATATTGGTTTGTGATGACAACTACTGTACAGTATAGAATCAATGTTCATTTTTTTTGTTCAACAATGAATATGAATTCTTCTTCATGGAAAAATAAGACATCCCCTGAAAATGAGACCTAGCGCATCTTTGGGAGTAAAAAATAATATAAGACACTGTCTTATTTTCGGGGAAACACGGTAGGAACTGACCTTCTGATGTGACCAGTTAGCATTTTACCAAACAATACAGAAAAGAGTCTTGGCAAAGAAAAATCTCAAAAGACAATTACAAACACATGAGCAAAGAACAAAAAAATATTAAGAAATATAGTTAAAAAATGAAATGTGTGTATTATCTATAACCAATGCAAATCACAAATGACCATGAATCCAACAGTCCAGATGTGAACTGAATGCCACAATGTAAAACCAAAAGTTAAGCATGAATGGCACAGCACTAAAAGTAATCCCAAAAACTGTAACAAGGAAATCAACATACACAAAACACTTTCTCAAGAAACAACCAGCCAAAACAAGTCAGCTCAGAATAAATATAATCTGCAACAATTTGCAGATATATAACAATCTGTTGCTTTTTTTGTAGCAATTTACTCCATTTCCAATTGCCTTTGCAAATAAGCCACTAGGTGTCACTAGAAGGACGAGGAAACAAAACTCGGAGTCTTTATTCAGAGTTGCTGGAGTTTATAATCAGCTCTCTAATACCATGAGATCATCACTCAGAAAGAGAGCTTTGAAAGATACTGTGGGACCAAGCCCGTCATCCTACCAATGCTAGTTAGCATGCCACTGAATTCTGTCTCTCTCACACACACATTAAATTTTCCAAACTTTGTTCAAATGCAAAGTTATCATTAGGTGAAAACCATGCAGTTTTCCAGGTGTTTTGGAACTTCATCTCACAGCGGCCCCACCTAGCAGTGGTGGGCAATGCTAGCATTTGATAATATCACTATGTTCCTGGGCTATAAATGTCATTTCCTAATTGGTTCTATCATTTAAACGTTTATTAAACAGCAAAACCTTTGTTTTTGCGGGACATCCTGCAACACATTTTGCTATCATGTTTGAATGAATATCTCTTAGAGTCTCAACCAATTAAACATACCTTGTGACAGGACTGTTGTATGTTTTCCGGGCTGTATGGGCATGTTCCAGAAGTATTCTCTCCTGATGTTTTGCCCACATTTATGGCAGGCATCCTCAGAGGATGAAAACTGTGTGTGCCACTGCTACTTGCTAGACTGAAAGATGCCACTGGACCCTTTATTATTCATCTGGTCTCCTTCAGGGCTCTTCCACACAGACCCAAAACCCTAATGGGTTTCATATTAACCTAAGGCATCCAAATGACACGTCAGGATAATCCAGATTAATCCAGAGTAAACTGGGATTTCCCAATTTATTCTGGATCAAAAAACACCTGAAAAGATCCAGACCTTACTGCAAGGTCCAAATCTTTTCAAGTGTTGGGCCTGTGAGAATTGAATCTCAGGACTGCCTTCTGAGAACCCAGGGGTGAACTCTAAAAGCCCAAAGGAGCGGGATGGCATCTCCACCCTCCCCTCCCAATCCCCTGTTTCTCCTGTAAACTTACCAGAGAATCCTGACTGCATCCTCAGGTCCCTTGGAGAAAGCTTTCAACACTTAAAAACGATGTGTCAGTGGCTTTGGAGAGAGGGGAAATCCCCCCCTCTCTTCTCCAAAGCTTCTGAGGCATTATTTTGACACATCATAAGCTTTCTCCCCGGGAGCGGCCGCTGTTAGCTCCAGCTTCTGCCAACCTAGCAGTTCGAAAACATGCCAATGTGAGTAGATCAATAGGTACCGCTCTGGCGGGAAGATAATGGCACTTCATGCAGTCATGCCGGCCACATGACCTCGGAGGTGTCTACAGACAATGCTGGCTCTTCGGCTTAGAAATGGAGATGAGCACCAACCCCCAGACTCAGACATGACTGGACTTATGTCAGGGGAAACCTTTACCTTACTAAGCTTTCTCCTAAGGGTCTGAATATGCACTGCAACCAGGGTCCTCCAGTAAATTTATAGGGGAAACGGGGCTGGAGGCTGGTTAGATGCCAGCCACCAGATGTCATGTAGCCACCTCCTCCCTGCAAAATCCCGGGGGTTGGAACTTCTCTCGGGATTTTGGCGTGTCTGAAAGGAAATAAAAGATCCAGTTGGAGAAACTCTCTGAGTTCAAGTTATAGACCTCAAACACCCACTTGCATGATTATCGTTTTTCGAAGGCTCTGGAGAAGAACAGACTAAATGCCCTGAAAGGCACCAGATTCTATCTGATCTTTTAAGGTCACATCTACACTGCCATAGAAAATCAACATTATCTGCTTTGAACTGGATTATATCAGTCTACACTACTATATAATCTAGTTCTAAGCAGTTAATCTGGATTTTATAGGCCAGTGTAAAGGAGGCCTAAATGAAGCAGGGCTGCCCTGGTTAGTATTAGGATGGGTAGTCACCAAGGAATTTCAAGTATTGTATGCTGTATTTCAGAGGAAAGAATGGACAGCACCAGCTCTGCATGAGAAAAACCTTTTGAAATAACGGGGTCACCATAAATCAACAGGCAACTTGAAAGCACATGGTTTGGCTAAAATTGGGAAGAATCAGGGTTCAAGCTTATGGATTTCATGAAAAGCTGACTTCTACCACTTTGTTTTCCATTTTCCTGGCCAGCTTCTGAACACATGTGAATCGAGATATTTCTGCCTGAGGCAAAGATGGTCTTTTTCAGTTGACACACAGATGAACACTCAGTTGACTATTAAAATTCATAGTTCTTTTAAGTAGCAGCTATGTTGGGGGTAAGATATTGTATGGCATACAGAGGGTAATGGGTGGGACCTTTCAGGGTTCATGGAAGGGTACAAGCTAATGTCAGCATATCATGTCAAAAACCCTATCATCTGGAATCTAAGGTGCATTAGCAGTCACTTGTGCATAACTATGGGCCCTTTCAAACCACTCAATAACAGGTTGCCCTCCACATTCACTGGGGTTAGGGGCACAAGACCCCATGAAAGTGAAAAACCACAAATAAAGAAATTGCTATTTTTTGTGAGAGGTGACATTTCTCTAGGAATTTCTAGGTTTTCCAACATGACTTTTTTAGTTGACTCTACTGGAACCTGACTATAGAATTACACAGGAGGACCTAGAGATTCCAGTCATGGTGGAGGAAATTGACAACAGAGTCACATTGGAGGAGCAGCCTTCTCATCACACTGGTGGTTTTGGGCTCTTTGCTCCTCTTCAAGGACAGGACCTACCGAGCACCATCACATTACACTGGCCATGGCATCACTCCATTGATCACCATTCCTTGCCAACAAATAAAGCATATTTTGGATAGCTCCAAATGAGTTACCTGCTATTTTGGCCCTTTTCCCATCTGATGGGGCAGGGACAGGGTGCCAACACACCTTGTCCCAATGCCCCCATGTGATGGGGAAGGGAAGGGGAGAGTGCAGGTCACTGTAAGGGGCCACGAGTGCCTTCCAGCAAAACAGAACTAAATAGGGGGGATCTGTATAAGGTCCCTAGAGAGAAATTTTTAATCAAATCTGTGTTAACCAAATTGACAAAAGTCAAAACTGCAATTGTAAAAGGAAAATGGAATTAAAGAGATTTCAATTGTTTTGATTGCCAGGTTCCCTTCTCTGGAGCCCTGGGATGAGCATTCAGCTGGAGAGCTTTTCTGATGCCTCTGAACAAACCACAAACACCTGAATTTCATAAAAGACATCCATGACTATTAAGGTGGGATCACAGTGTTATGACTGAATAGTGCAAATGGGAATTTTGTGACATGTGGTATCTCTTCCCCATGCCCCAAATATCTGTTGCCATGTTTGTGGCCTCATTGTTTGACACATAATGCATGAAACATCACCTGACTTAGGCTGCTGGTCTATATCAAAACTGGGTTGTGCAAAAATACATTCAGAACAATTACTATTGCAAAATAATACATTTCTAGAAGAGGCGTTGTGTAATACATTCCATGGTTACCTTAGTTGATTTGGGCTTCAGATTGCTCCTGAGCAAACTCTGTGTCCTCGAGGCTTCAAGCAACTATCCCATGTGTCCCTCACAATCTTTATTTCCTTGGGGTTAACATTTTTGAACTGAATGGTTTCTAAAGTATGTCAGGGCCAAGACTTTTTTATTTCTTTCTCTCTAGGCATTTTTGGTTTCTGTTTTCTTTTCTCTTCTCTTCCCCATATAAAAATGTCTCCTCTACAAATTGACCTTTCAGGACGCAGCTCAAAAGCTCAAACAGGATAAACAGGAAAAGCCAGCAAACTGCCTCCCCCCAAAATCCTGTCTCCGTTGACATAGTTTCGGTCTAGTTCTTGGTGTCAAAGAAGTTATTCACCTCACCATCAATTTGCAGGCCCCATGCAAGGGGCAAGGAGGGAGGGAAGCTGAGGGTCTACAGGAAGGAAAGCGTCAGACTTTCAGGCCATCGTGTAAAACAAGCCTTCTCTGTGTTTGTCCTGAGTGTGTGTACACATCCTGTCAGATTCATTCCTGCCAGGCTATGGAGAAGGCGGGGGGGAGAGCTATCCAATAGCAAATTCCACTCTTTAATTGAGATATTAAGGGGTAAAGGTATTTCTGTCTCTTTCCAAGGGCTCAGTGGGAGCTATGCAGCGGCTGCTCTTTCTGCACACATTACATAGTCCAGCTAAGAGAAAAGGATTCAATTTAATGACAGTTCTGACTCTCAAGGTACCCGCAAACAAACACGGAAGGAATTATACTCAAACACCCCTGTGGCTTTGCAAAGCCTGGTAATCATGAATAGAGCCAACCGAGCCTTTTTCACTTGAAAAAGCTCACTTTGGTGTTTTACTCAGAGAAATTCCAGAAATCTCAGTCTGTGCCAGGTGCCCAAGCTGAGACGCTCTGTGAAGCAGAATAGCCAGAGGCACTCTGCTGGGCTTGAAAGGAAAATATATAACACAGATATTATGTAGGAAAACTGGGTCAGTTTATATAGTACTAACACTAGCCTATGTCTATTGTTCCACACTTCAGTAAGATAGGTGAACTTTTTGTTACAGGACATAGACCACTAACAGAGGTGGGGTGGTCAATTTTGGCAACTCCAGAGTAATTTCCCACACATCAACAGGATCTTACCTTTGGCCACATCATTGCCTCCAGCTAAACTAGAATGACCATAGGTTCACATTTGATATGGCAGAAAGTAACTTTTACTGAAAACAAGGCATATGAGGACACATTCAGAAATCTTTCAGAATTGCAAGTCTTCTTTCTTTGATCATATTGATTCTTTCGATTCTTTCGGTGGCAGAGCTACAAACAATTTTTTTTGGGGGGGGGGGATAGTGAATCCTATATTTTTTTACTATGACTGAGTCAGAAAAATAACATAGAATTGTACTAGAGGATCTAAAGAGGCCCACAACCACTTTGCGAAGAGGGGGAATATATTTGGTAGCATGGGAAGGCAAAACTGTGGGTATCATATCTGGGGATAAGGGATTTGACTCCAAGACATCAGGTCCTTCTGATCTGGAAGCTAAGCTGGACCACCAATGAAGACCAGCCAGACCAAGACTGCATCTGACATACTGGACAGTCCCCTTGTCCTCCATGTTAACCAGCCACAGAATTCTGTGCAAACACCTAGGCATGTCCTGAAGCCCTATTTCCGTGATCACCTCCTCTCCTACAAACCAACGCGAACCCTAAGATCATCTGGGGAGGCGCTCCTCTCGCTCCCGCCTTTGTCTCAAATGCGGCTGGTGGGGACGAGGGAGAGGGCCTTCTCGGCAGTGGCCCCCCAGCTCCGGAACTCTCTCCCTAAGGAGATCAGGTTAGCTCCTTCTCTGCCCATTTTCCGTCGGGAATTGAAAACATGGTTGTTCCAGAGCGCGTTTAAATGAACAGGCCCAAAAGAGCTCTTATTAGAATACTTCTTTCTGTTTTGAAAGCATATGGCACTTTATCACTGCTACTTATTTCCATGATACAGCACTTTATGAAACCTGTCTCCACTGGGTTGCTTTTAATTACTCTGATTTTATCTGCTTGGATTTTAATGTATTTGTCCATTATTTTATTTTGTGTATTGTTGGAATGTGTTAAGTTTATGTTAAATATGTTGTTGTTGTTCGGGCTTGTCCCTGTTGTGAGCCGCCCCGAGTCCCTTCGGGGAGATGGGGCGGGATATAAAAATAAAGTTTATTATTGTTATTATTATTTGTGATGCCATAATGGGGCTCCTGCAAAAGCAGTTAGGAGAGGATAGATCAAAATCCATAAAAATGGACCAGAATGAGATTGGTAATAACAACTGATCTTAAATTAAATTCTCCTTTTATAGAAGTTACATCTAAGGCTGATAAGCATGCTGTCCATTTGCCTCTTCAGAGTAGATAAAAGACTAATCATGTGCACTTTCAGAAGGAACTTTGAAGTGCAACTGTGATGGCATTCTATCACTTCAGATGTGATCCCATAAAATTTAATGTGCCACTATTACTTTTACAACACAGACAGTCCCCAAGTTACGAACAAGATGGGTTCTGTAGGTTTGTTCTCAAGTTGAATTTATTTGTAAGTCAGAACAGGTACATTTCTTAAGTGTAACTCCAGCAAAATAAATATCTTTTTTAGCTTTGGATAGCATAGGGAAGGGTTAACATCCCTATGATGTTAGTTTTGCTGCCTGTGCCCCTGCTCAGAAGATTTCACCTCACTTTCTGTCCCTGTGATATTGGATTTTGAAAAAAATGGCTTGTTGTGGAAACAAGGAATGGTTATAAAGCTTCACTTGAGACACCTTTTCTCCATGATAACGTTTATAGGAGTAAAATTTCCTTTCCGAGGAGTAGCTTTCTCTAACTCCCTGTTGTCTCACCCCCGTTCTTAACCATGGGTCATTTGTAAGTCATATGTTTGTAAATCTGGGACTGTCTGTATATTTGAAGAGTCTTTACTATACCGTGGCAAGAAAAGTGCATGGACTTCGTAGGACCATCGCATAGTTCCATATTAGATCTTCAACTATGTAATCCTGAATAAAGAATGGCTAGCTTGATTAAACGAATGGCACATAAGCATGATGCATGTTCAGTGTTTTTTTAAACATCCACAAGTAATTCAGCAGTCCATTTCCACATGTGAAAAAGTATCTGGAAAAAGTATCATGGGGAACACCAGACTTACAACATGTCAGATCTTTTTATAGGTAGGGCCTCCCAAATTCATCTCTACAGACCAACCTACTTGTTTAACCACCCAGATCTAATTCTTCCTTTTAATTGAGCTTAAACAATGAAGAGTTCTCTAACTTTTGTTTAACTAAGCTTAAACAAATGGTTGATTAACATTGGCACCTACCCTGACTCATTATTTGCAAATTTCATTCATGCTTTCATATCACTTGTTATTAAATTAACTCATATAAAGTCTATTGGATATGAAGAAAAAGACTAGCTTTGATTCAAGAAGCCTATCCTGATGTTTTTGTTTTTGTCATTGGTATTCATAAACCTATTATTTCCGCAATACACAAATATCTTCTTATTGTCTAATTCACTAATGTCACATTGGCTTAGAATGCAGTTAAACTGCATTCTGAAACTGCATTATATGGCAGTGCAGATGGGGCCCCAAGAGACCTCTGGGTCACTGTACTATTAACAGCCCTGTTACGCTCTTTCAACCTATACGTTGTGGCTTCCTTGATCAAATGAGTCCACCTGTGATGTGGTCTTTCTCTTTTCCTACTGCCTTCTATTTTGCCAAGCACTATCATCTTTTCTAATGAGTCATATCATCTCATAATATGTCCAAAGTACAAGACAATATAGAGTATATGATGAAGTATAAATCTCTTATCTCTCACTAAATAATTAAATGCCTCACAATGACCAGAACCATGAACTCAATTATACACCTGTTGGAAAGTATTGTGTTCTGTTTTTGTAAGCAAATGCTTGTAATGCCCAGAAGAGATTGGGAAGAACCAGAGAGCTGACCAGAAACACATGCCTTCCTGAAGAGCAACCACATTAAATATAAAAAGAGCCCATGAATTATTTTCTTAATAACTCATATTTAGCTGCTTTGAACCCTTGCATTTTACAGTTGCACATCTTGATCACTTCTCCTGGCCTTATTTGTCATTTGCATTACATGTGGATGTTCAGGCACAGAGATGAAAAAACAGTTTTGCCAGAAAGTACATTGCAGCTCCAGTTATAGAAACCAGGAACAGCCTAGCAGAGAATATTGGAGAGTACAGGAGAACCTTAAAAAGTACTGGGATAGGACTGGAGAAAACTAGGATCTAATTCTAGTATTATTGAACTTCTTTCACTAAAAGTCTCCACCAGCAAAAAAAAAAAAAGTGGTCAGGATTTCTGGAACTAGCAGTCCAGTAAAATCTGGGAACCCAAGGGTGGAAGCCACTATTCTCTTCTCAGTTAGCCTGAAGTATGGAGTTCACCATGATCTGGGACCAAGCACTGCTTGCCAGATTCACTTACCCCACAACATTACTCTTGGGGGTGGGGGGGGGGGGTTGAAAAGGAAAAACTCACTCATGCCAACTTGAGCTGGAGGAGGAAAGCTGGAATGGTGGAGTCATAAATAGGACTTCCATTGCCAAGAACCATACCCATAGCATGGTTAAAAAGGCAACCGTTCTTTCTTCCAGGGATGTCTACCTGTATTTCAAGGAGACATGGATGCTGTTGGGGAAGACATTAGCTCCTCTCCCACTTACCTGAAACAGGATCTGTCACCACCCATCACCAGGCTGATTTCACACATCTTTCATCATTGCCTAATTACTGTCAGTCTCCAGAATACATGTTAAATCCTCTTTAGCCCCACCCAGGCCAAAAAACCAAAGAGCAAGAGGACAAATTACTTGGGGTGGGGAGGAGAGAGATTGTCTTTCTTGCTAAGCAAGTTAGGGTTGTTCAGCGTATGTGTGTGTGCGCGCTCAAGCGTCAACTCTTAAAGCAAGTGTGCAGACAGCAGAGCTCTTCTAGTATACTTTTATGGAAGAATGAGGTAGGGTGGGATATTGCTTCCAGAAATACAGAGAAGTGCGACCCAGCAGCATGTGGGTAGCTTTTATTAAGAATATGAATGAAAGCTACAGCCAAAGCATTGAAATGTTGCTTGTATGAACATCAGCAATCAGAATCACCTGATAGTCCCAGTCAAGCTCCATGGGATATTCTGTGAGCTGTGGTCCCAAAAAGTCACTTATCCAAGCTCTGTCGAAGTATTTAGCATTCAAGCCCCTAATCAAGAATGGATTTTATAGAAGAAGTTAGTGCTGAGAGAGAAAACGGCATGCCCTAAACATATTTTATGAGCCCATTCAGCACCTTCTGGCTGGTTGGCTTGCCAGCTCATGACCCATGGGCTCTTGTCTCTAGTTATGCCTCCAAGTTACCTGTGGACTTATGTTAACACCATTAATTTCATAGGAGCTTTCTTAGGCAAAGAATACTCAAATGTAGTTTTGCCAGTTCTTTCCCCTGAAATATAGTCCTCCAAGATCAAACAGGATCTGATGCCTTTAGGATATTTAGGCTAGAGTTGCCTCTGGTTACTGGAATCAAATACTTGCATAACAGGGAGAAATTATTAGGTGTGGTTTCTCTAATGTTAGTAATGCAAAGATAGTCCATGCACTCTGTGTCACATAGGTATTCAAAGGACAAATGCCCACAAGCAAAGCAAAGAGTACCACCATGGGCAAACTCCCAAGAGCTTTACCTTTCACTTTTCACCAAGTGAAGCAATTTTCTTCAGGTTGTGCTATGGAGAAAAGAAAATAGATTTAAAAAAAATAAAAAATTGTATCAGAATAGTGCACTAGATGAAAAATATATCTGAATTTTGTACATGATTCCTAATGTAACCTTTCTCAAATCAACACCCTACAAAAGTGTTGGGCCTCAAACACTATCCAAACCATCTGCCATACTAGATGCAGTTTATGGGAACTTTTTGTTCAAAATATATTAAGGACACCAGTTTGAGGAAGGCTGTTCCATAAATGACAACCTGAGACTAGTAGTCCGATTTATGCCCACACAGCACTGGCATTTAAGCCAAGGTAAATCTGTGCAGCAAGGAGGGGCTTTTCCATTCCTAAGAGCATGGGGTGATGCCAAAGCAGAATGGGTGAGGCACATGTAAATCTTACCAAGTTAGTCTTTTTCCCATAACAATTACAGAAGCATACCACCTGGCATGAATGAATGCACAGCATTTTCCCGTTTCAACAGAGCCAGCTGCTTCCCATGGGAACAGCTGCATTTGTGTTTATTTTAAATGCAATAAAAGTATATACATGAAAGACATTGGGGAAATTGGCAATAGAGTAAATATGGAAGCTTTACCTCCCCAATCTTTTGTGTAATCCATAATAATGCATAAAACAGTAGACTATTCACTATACAGAGATAGGAATTGTGCAGTTATCCAGATGTTGTTGGACTGCAGTTCTCAGCATTCCTCACCACTGGCTGTGTCTACCCAAACAAAAACAAACATACAGTACTCACCTTCAGTCCAGTTGTTAGCTGTCTTTATAATTCACAGTGATTGTGTATCTGATGAGTGTCCCAGATTTTCTACCCTTAACTTGACTTTGCTCCACCTTGACAAAATTAGGGGATACTCTGGAGTATGTAGGAAACTCTGGAGTTTGCAAGGAAGTCCAGAAAAACCTGGAGGTTCACAAAAATCTTAATCGGGTGAGTTTTAGTCCAATTTACTGTTCAGATGGACACTGCTGCCATCATCCTTTCCTGGCACTGATCAGTACAAGGCTCTGTCACTGCCACCACTCCATGCCAGCCATGGAGCTCCCGTTGAGTGCTTGGCCATCATGGTCACATCTGCTGATTTCAGAATAGAACATCTGCATGACCAACTAGGAGGAGGACAACAATCTACTTTGTTAGCTGATCAAACAGGCCTTCCATGCGGACATCAGCAGGCATAGCAGGCAACGGCCAAGCACTTGCAGGAAACTCTGTTTGCTGGCAAGGAGCACTGGGAGCAACACAGGGGACAGGCCAGCACAGGAACAGGCTGGACCATCTGGACACTGGCCTCAGATTCAGCTGGTATGAAATATCCAACAGTAACCTTCCCTGTGTGGCATATGTTTGCCAGGGCTGTTGGTACTTACAGTCCAAAATCATCTAGAACAGTGGTTCCCAAACTTATTTGGCCTACCTCCCCCTTTCCAGAAAAAAATATTACTCAGCACCCTGGAAATTATTTTTTTAAAATTTTTAATAGCAATTAAACAGAAAGATATATGTACCTGTGACCATCACCGCTCCCTTGGATTGCTGCAGCGCTCACCGGAGGCGGTAGCACCCACTGATCTAGAACACTGCTTCTTAAACTGTGTGTCCCAATCCCAAATGGAGTCCCCTGAGCTCAATTTGGCAACAGTAGAAGTTTTCTGAAAATCGCCTAGTGGACTGTTTTAGATTTTACATGAATCTGCTATGCAATGTTTTCAGAAGGATGCTTCAGCTGTACTTCATAAAAAGGAAAATCAGGCTGTTTAGGTAGCCCTTCAAATGCTGATTTGTTATCAGCAAATGATAATTTTATACCTATTTTATATATCTGTATACCTGAAGTCACAAGCTGAAAGGGGCCACAAGTGGAAAAGTTTAAGAAGCCCTGATCTAGAAAGTCACGATATCCTTCCCTGATCTATAACACTATGTAACACGTTTTTTGTTCCTAATTGGTTCTATCATAAAAACATGGAAGTAGTTTATTAAACTCCAAAAAATGTTGGTTTTGCAGAACATCCTGCAGCACATTTTGCTCTAGTTTTTCAATCAATATTTCATACCACTTCTTCACACGGGCAATTTTTGCCCCATTTTGCCGCTTTGTAGCAAGGACGGGGCCTGCCTTACGCCATCACACAATGCATGGAGGGCCTCACCCACATTCCTCCCAAAGTTTGGTCGAAGTGCCGAAAGGCGCTTCCTCCACCACTACGGGGAGGAAAGTGTAGTTTGAGTAGTTCCAATGGAACCACCTGCTCTTTCCTCCCCTTTTCCCCATATGATGGGGAAAGAGCGGAGGGGGCAGCACACATTGCTGAGTGTGGCCGTCCTTTCTCCCATCTAATGGGGGCAGGGTGCCAACACACTCTGTCCTATCCTCACCATGTGATGGAGGAAGGAAAGAGGGCATGTGGGGTGCCACAAGTCACCCTGCGTGCCTTCGCTTTTGCTGGCGATTGCCGTGTGAAGAGGTCCATAGAGTTCAACATAGTTTGTGGCAGCCACAAAAACAAGGTTTCTGGAATATAACAACTACTTTCAAAGTAAGTACTACACATTTTTTAAAAAATAACATTTACCAGGAATAGAAAATCTTTCAAATTTTGTTACATAGTGTAATTTCAGCCTAATCATGAAGTCTGACTAGGTCATGTTTAGCTTCCAAAATATGTTTATTGTATTGCTTGTGGTGCTACTTCTGTTGTTTCTTTTAGGATGGCATAATGGTTTGAGTGTTGAACTATGACTCTGTTATTTCTTATTATTAATTTTTCCCATCTCCCAAGTTTTCATCTATGCTGGAGGGTATGGGACCACTGATGAAAGATGGAACCCACCATAAGTTAGTGTTGTTCTAACGTGGAGTCAGTCCTTGGGGTGATCTAGTTACATACCAGGCCATTGCCAATGAATAACTAATCTGATGGAAGAGATCTCTCCTTATAGTTGTGACGTGCCCTCAGATACCCTTTTTGTTTTGCTAAATGTATTTCATTAGCAGATCCTGCTTCAACTTCCTGGAACAAAGGCCAATGACAAAAACACTACGTTTCCCCACAAAAATCCATGGCTTTTCATGGATTATTACCTGTTGAATAATATCAAAATTTCTTTCATCACTATGGCAGACTGTGATTGTTTTATAGATAGAAAATAGTTTGTCTAAACAACAAGCAATATCTCAGCTTAATACTCTGTATTGGGCAGCTTGAAAAGTCCATAGTGTAATTTGTAGCTGGCTAATTTGATTGTAAATCCTGTTAAAGATTTACCTAAGCTTCAGCCTCTGCTTATGTTGAAGGATTGTAAACACTAAAGTCATGGGCCAGTGTGAAAATCGATTCCAGCATGAGCTTATCCTTCAGTGAACTGAACCTGGCCAACTTGAGATAATGTCTCTTGGCATGCAGAGATCAGCATTAGATACCCTCTGACAAACCCAAAATACTGCTGAGATAATATCACAGGATTTCAGATTTTGACAGCTTGACAAATCCTATGTTATCTTTGTGGCTAATGAATTCATGAACCATGGCAGGCAAGGTGGGAAAGCTTGACTTTTCAGGCATGAGATTTGGACCACTGCCTTTTGTGGCAGCATTCCCTGGACCCATTCTATCTCTGCAATCTTCTGTGTACAGCTGGTCCACACAAAATGCTGTCTACCACAAAGAATAAGAAGTACAATATGTATAATAGCTAGCAATTGAATATTTATTCAATACTGACAATGTCATCATAGCTGAAGATGGCAAGCTAGCTCAGAGTGTATGGCTAAAGGTATACCTTTCACCTCCAGCACCTTGATCATCCTAACAGCTGCCCCTGAGCTGACCTTAAGTGTGTACTGTTTGCTTAATGGTAGTGCCATCCTTGCTACTATGCTGTTTTAAGCTTCCCCAAGGTGGCTCTTAATTGCCTTTACCAAACAAGATGGCTCAACTATATCAAACAGGTAAGGCAAGTCATCCCAAAATATAGAATTGTGATTGGCAGTTACTATCATAAGTATCATAGCTGCCTACCTGTCTCAGATAACACAGCCCAATAAAAATAAATCTTGGTTTCTTGGTTTTTACCGTAGGCCTGTTTTAGGGTTATTTCGGGCACTGATTCAGAAAATTGCATTGGCTAAACCGCATCTCCTCTAGTTTCTTAGATATGGTTCTCATGATTCTTTATGGGTGAGCAGATAAAGACTGGTATATGGCATATGTTCTCAAAAACTAGAGCTCATATGGTGCCATTTTTGGAACCAGCAGGTCAAATACATTCAGAAACAGGTCTAAAATTTGAGGCACCAAAATGTGTGTTGACCAGTATAATGATTTGCTAATGTTACTCACAGTTTTGTTACAGTATTCCTTCTTGCCCCATTTTTTCTCTAAGGGGTATAGAACTGTGTTTTAGTTGTGTGTGGTAGGAAAATGTATATGACAAGGCACACATTTTAGCATGTGGTATTGATATTCTCGGTGGCTTCATGATAACCACTCATGGCTTCCCATCCTGAAGAATGTGAGTAGAGAAAACAGCAAAGAAAGAAGGTAAGTTCATCAGATATGATGGCTTCCATAAGATATACATAAGTGCTGTTGTGTTAACCTCAAGTCATGTCTGAGTTATTTCAGCCCCATCATGGGATTTTCGGAGGCTAAAAATACTTGATTTAGGTTTTCATGGCCAAACAAGAATTTGAACAGCCCCAACAAAGGTCCGCATAGTCAAAGCAATGGTATTCCCCATAGTAACCTATGGTTGCAAGAGCTGGACCATAAGGAAGGCTGAGCAAAGAAAGATAGACACTTTTGAACTCTGGTGCTGAAGGAAAATCCTGAGAGTGCCTTGGACCGCAAGAAGATCCAACCAGTCCATCCTCCAGGAAATAATGCCTGGCTGCTCACTGGAGGGAAGGATATTAGAGGCAAAGTTGAAGTATTTTGGCCACATCATGAGGAGACAGGAAAGCTTGGAAAAGATCACGATGCTGGGGAAAATGGAAGGAAAAAGAAAGAGCGGCCGACCAAGGGCAAGATGGATGGACAGTATCCTTGAGCTTTAGAAGAGCGCTAAAAACATGGCTGTGTGTTCAGGCCTTTAATGAATAAATGACAAAGACTACCTGAACCGATTTATGGATAAAGCATGAGGATCTTGGATAAACGGATTTAACCATATGTCTTATATTTTATATTTTATTTAATTGTTCTTAATGGATTTATATATGTTGTTGTTGCCAATTGTGTAAGCCGCCCTGAGTCCCTCCGGGTGAGAAGGGCGAGATATAAATGCTGGAAATAAATAAATTTAAAGCAGAAGCAGCTCCATACACCACCTTATTTCTACCATATTTCTTCGATTCTAAGATACCATCGATTTTTAAGAGATGTATATGTGCAAAACCGCATGGTGTGTGTGGATATATCTGTGATTCTAAGGTGCACCCCATTTTTAGGGAAGTTTATATGGAGAAAAGTGTGTTTTAGAATGGAGAAATACAGTAATTTTTGCCTCATCAGTAGATCATAGAAATAGGAAGGGAAGCTAGCCATATCAAAACATGCATACTGACTGACAGAAAACTAGGTGCAATAACATTTAAACGGTTTAAGGATGTTTTGATTTCTGAAGAGATTTCCCACATGTGGTAAGGGATATATGGGGAGAAGCATAGTCTGCATTCAGAAACAGTGAAGAGCAGGTGGATGTTCCATTGGTTGCAGAACTCTATGCTCCACTAATATTTTCACACCAATTTCTATGCTCATCTTGCTACTCCTGGCAATATTTCTTTTCTGCATGGAAAAAAGGACAGGATTTTGTGTTCTTTTGGCTTCAGGGCACAAGAAGCTTGGGAAAATGAAATCAAGAGATGCAGTTGGCAAAAACAAACATTCTTCTGGGTATGCTTCATTAATCCCTCCCAAAAATATGGAAATCACTAAAATCTCCCAAATTACATCACTGAAAGGAGTTTAATATACTATGTACATGGGCACATGTATTAAATTAATGGATGTATTTTCCCATGATTATTAGCACCATGTTTTGCTTGCATGAACCATAGCATATAGTCCATGGGTTATGTGTACTTGTAGGGAGATTTCAGTAAGCTGATGCTTAAGAAAGGTTGTGATGGACTAAAGCAAAAATAGATAACCAGATGCCCAAAGAAAGCTTAAAGATGGAATATGAGTAGCACTATAGCATACTTCTAATCCTGTTCCCAGAAACTAATATTAAGGGATGTGCTGCCTATGATACTGGAAAACATTCCCACAATTCCTAACAGTAAGTAAACTGGCTGAGATTTCTGTGAGTTGAAATCCAAAACACCTAGAGGGCTGAAGTTTGCCCATGCCTGATCTAGATAATCCACTTCATCCAGGAATCCTTGGAGTTGAGAAGCCACCACACACTCCAGTACCTTGTCCAGAAATGGGACATTGGAAACTGGTCTGTAGTTATCAAGGACAGTGGGTCTAGGGAAGGTTTCTTTAGATGAGGTCTTACCCCAGCTTCCTTAGGCCTGCAGAGACCGTGCCCTGATTCAAGGAAGCATTAATCACTTACTTGACCCACTCTTCCAGTCCCCATCTGGCCTGTTTTATGAGCCAGGAAGGGAAGGGGTCTAAAGCAATGTGGTTTATCTCACCTCTCCAAGGATCCTGACCACATCCCCAGGCTGCAGAAGTTGAAAAGTATCCATCAACACTGGACAAGCATAAGATAAGGTTACATCCAACGGAGCTGTATCAAGTGTGGCATCCAAGTCAGAGGAAACCTGAGAGATCTTATCTGCAAAATGATGAGCAAGCTCCTCACAGCATGCTATTTCATGGGTGGCATTCTCTTGTGGGCCAGATTGGTTCACTGCAAGTGCACTCCCATTTTCATCCCCGTCCAAGTAAAGATGAGCCATTTCATCAACACCTGAATTGCTTCCCCACTCCCTCTCCCCTCTCTATTGGTAAACTGCAGGAGTGACCCCTCCCAGAATTGACAGCTGGGTGGGGGGGTTGGACAGGTCACAAAAGGCTATTTCCCACTTGCTCAGCTGCTCCTGCTAAAGCTGAAGAGTAGAGGGCTTCTTTATTTCCCCCCCACACACACACACACACCCTTTATCTTCTGGGAGTTGTAATCCAGAAAATCAAACTTTTCCCAGATCTCCCTACTGCTCCACTGATAGAGTAGCTGGCCAAGTGGAGAAGAGGAAGGGAAAGTGAGAAGAGACTTTGATTAAAGTTAGTATTGCAGCCACCATTCCAAACTACCAATTGAAGGAATTAGAGAGCTCACGGAACATTTTAAGTCTCAGGAGATGGTTGAATAAATCATGAGAGGTATAGAAATTATGAAGAACTCAGGAGGCTTTCTCCACTTCTGCTGGGACAAATGTGAATGAAGCTGATGGAAACTTGTTCATCTCTCGTCTTTCACACACACATACCAACAGCGGGAGAGGAGCTCCAAAGTGTTGAAATCTGGCATGTGTGAAATTGCTCTAAATTACTTCCTCAGTTATGGCAAGACTCCATGATCAAAACAAGCAATTAACTGTAATCTGTCCTTGTATGTAACCTTTTATGGTTAATTAGTGAATCTGTAAAGGCTTCCAGGCCAATACTCTCTCTGCCAAATCCTTGGGGTCTACATCAGTCCAGATTTGGCTGCATTTTAGAAAGAGTTCTCTTATATTTTGTAAAGTTCAAACACTTGCTGGTTTAATCAAGATTAGAGAATGGCATTTTCAAGCTGTGTAATCGATAGGTTCTTTCAGAAGCTAATTTCTTCCATCAGACTGAAATATAACAATACTATTTTAGTGATGTAGTGTCTTTTGTTTCAAAAACTGACTGCTCCAGATAGCAAACCAGGAAAGCAGACACAGGACAGGTCAGGATTCAAGAAGGACAGAAAGCAGTGGGTTTTTCATTTTAATTGATCCAAGTGATGACAGATTACAGGTTCTTTCCTACTATATGTATCTGCAGAACCGAACTGAAGCTCAATGGCTGTTCTCTTGTGATCTTATGCCTATTTTTTTAATACTATTACGACTATCTTAGTATGTTGGACTTAGGAGATCCTGATTCTAATCTCACTGAACCGTGAACCTCTGTGCAACCATGGGCCCACCACTATGGGAGTACTTACACTGTAGGATTACTGCAGTTTGACATCATTTAAATTGCCATGGGCCAATGCTATGGAACCATGGGAAGTTGCAGTTTGGTAAAACACCAACATGATTTGGCAGAGAAGGCTAAAAACATCATTAAACTACAACTACCATGACTCCATAGCATTACAGTTTAAAGTGCTGTCAAACTGCATTAATTCTACAGTGTAGATGTGCCCTTTGTTTCATCCTGGCCTACCTCACATACACACTTCCATATCAGTAGAGCAGTGAATTTGTTTTTGGTTTTAGTCCTAACTTTAAAGAAGCTATCCAAAGCATTAAACCCTCCCTTCAAGACAGGTTTGGTATTTAGGATATCTCCTTTAAAGTTTGAATTAAAACCCAGAGCAGATCCAATTCCACCCAGCCTTAATGGAAATCGCCAGCTGTCACTGCTCACTGCTCATATGCTTGCGGGGGGATGGGGGGATTATCTTGCATATGTATTGGAGAAACAGTGAAAATAAAAATGCAACTAACAAGTACTTAAATATCACTAATTCAGGCAATCCCTGAGTTACAAACATCTGACTTACAAATGACTCATTGTTAAGAATGGGCATGAGACAACAGTAAATGAGAGGAATCTACCCCTAAGAAGGGGAATTCGCTCCTGAAAGAGTCATCATGGGCAAAAGGGGTCTCCACTGAAGCTTTCTCATCAATCCTTGTTTCCACAACAAGCCAATTTCTCAAAATCCAACTATCACAGGAACAGAAAGTGAGGTGAAATCTTCTTAACAGGAACACAGATAGCAAATCAAACACCACGGGGGTATTAAGCTTTCCCAATGCTATCCAAAGCTTCACACACACACACACACATGGCTGGTGTTACACTTTAAAATATACCTGTTCTGACTTGCATACAAATTCAGCTTAAGAACAAACTTACAGAATCTTGTTCATAACTTCAGAACTGCCTGTAGAATGATGACCTTGTGTACAATTCCTGAGACTTACTTCCAAATGAGCATTCACATGATTTTTAGACTCTTGAATTACATCCAAATCATTCTGCCATAGTGAAAACAGAATATGCTAATCCGGGAACAAGTGTATGGATTGTTAACATCTAGATTTCTTTTTTAAAAAAACAGCAGGGAACATTTTATGACCATTTCTATGCAATGTATCTTATCAACAATTGCCTGGAGGCATTGTCCCTAACTGCTTTCCTACAACTTAAAAAAAACAACAGAATTACCTTTTGTTATCCTAACATCTCTGGCAATTTGTACTTAAATCTCTGGCAATAAAAACCTTTGGCCACCCCCTACTCAAATGCTCTTTTAATTATGTTTTCAGATTGCCCCAATTCCTCTTCTGAAGGCTAAAATATGCAGAAATGTGGTTCCTTTATCTTTTCCATATGCAAGGAGCCATTCAAACCCCTTTCACCTCTTTGGACTGTGCTTTGCAGAAACCCCTTCAGTTTGCTTAGAATATTTCATACAAGACAACATAAAATAAAAATGGTGCCACTGGCTAGTGCCCACTGTTAAGGTAATGGCATTTACAGTGAACAGGAGGGACAGAAGACACAATTCCCCTGTTCATATACAACTCCTGTTTTATTCAAGACAGTCAGTTCAAAATAGGGTTTTCTAGAAACCATTGTGTAACTTTCATGATGAGGAGAGGCTATTCTCCATAGCAGAGCACATAGCCTATACACAGAAGATCCTTTGCCTAAAACTCAACAGAGCTGCTGCCAATCAAAGTAGACACTGGTCAGTTAGGCAGATAAATAAAATGGCTAGCTTGTGTAAGACAACTTCCTGTGGTAAGGTCTAGACAGGCTTTGAAGTCCTAGGACAGGAACAAGCCAAGACTGTTCCTCCAGATATTGTTGGACTGCAACTTCCAGCATTCCTTACCACTGTGACGTCTTCAGCTGATGGATGGTGGCATGCAAGAAGCGCTGTCAGCTATAACCAAATCGTGAAGAACTCACACCCTGAAGATGTTGGCTGGAATCAATAACCTGTTTGATATGCAAAGTCCCTACTTAGATTAGGGGAATAAATATGTAGTGACTATAGAAGTCCCACAGTCTCCGCTTACCAGGAATCAGTCACTGCAATTGATCACTGGGGGGCTGTTCTCCAGTAAGTAGCCCACTGCCAACTATCATGGAATGGGAAAATGTGGTACCAAACAGAACTTTTCTCATCAGTGTAGATCAGTGCTTCTCAACCTGTAGGTCTCCAGATGTTTTGACCGTCATCTCTTAGAATTCCTAACAGTTGGTAAACTGGCTGGGATTTCTGGGAGTTGTAGGCCAAAACACATGGGGACCCACAGGTTGAGAAGCACTGGTGTAGATAAACCCAAAGTATACGTAACTACATAGGCCCCTTCTACACTGCCCTATATCCTAGGATCTAATCCCAGATTATCTGCTTATCCCAGATTATATGCCAGTGTAGACTCATATAATCCAGTTCAAAGCAGATAATCTGGGATCAGAACCTGGAGTATAGGGCAGTGTAGATCCAGCCATAGTTGCTCTAGAATCTTGGCCTTTATTTTTGGGCTCCAACTCAAAATCCCCAAATCAGCTAGGTCTGGTAGAGACCCAATGAAACCCACTTTTCTTTCTTTTCAAGTGCTGAATATGAGTACCATTCATCATTTGATATACCATCACAACATATTGGTAGTACAGGAGTGGCAAAAAAGGTCAGATGAGAGTTTCTCCTAAGCTTCTAAAAATGAGCGATCACAGGGAGACAGAAGGCAAGGAATATGTTTGAACAGTATCAGGAAAGACCAAGATCCTTTCCCGCTATGTGTTACCAGAAGGCAATATTCCATTACTCATAATTTACTGGGGTAGGTCATTTGATAACCTCCATATTTTTGAATGACGTCCACCCACTAGAAATGCATTACATGTAGAATGCACAATGTAGTTTGCCCTTCCCTATAGTTTCCTACACATCCAACTTCTCAAATTTCTACAGCAGAAGAACTTACATCTTTCTGTCCTTAACAGATTTTTGGATGAAGTTTTCCACTTAACAGTGTGATTGGAAATAGTTATAATATGATAGCTCTCAGTGTGTGGAAAGGTCTTATTGTTCCTCATTTTTTTCTCTTCTAAAATAATATTGCCACAAGAGCCTAGCAATGGCAGAGGCATGCCAGCCTCTCAGAAAGAGCGTCTCCTACAATGAAATGCTTCAGTAATAAAAGGAGCACTCAGAATCCAGTTCACGTATACCTGAATTCCAGGACAGATTTTGCTTGAAGCCACAACAGGTAAAGGGAGTTAACCGGCAAGTGCATGGCAGGTAGAAAAACACCTCCCTGTAACAGGTTAGTTCACTTGGAGTAATAATAAGAACTGTACAACAGGTGAACTCCTTGGCTGGGCTTCCCTGAGGCCTCCTTTGCCACCAATTGCTGCATGTTACCACTACTATAATAACACAGGCAATGATAAAGGGAGCACCCTAGACTTTGTTTGGGACAGATTTGTTTTGCAGCTCCACCTCAAAAATGCTCAAAACACAGTACAGCTGCACTGAATGAAAGAAGGAAGACGTCACAAGAACTCTGTTTTTAGTGTGCTGAGCCGGTCCATTAATCTTTTAAGCTTCTATTCAGTTCTTTGCAATTCTGTAGACACTGCAGTTTTCAAGAGACACTGTACTATGTAAATAATACAGAACAAAATTCCCCTAAGCAATTTCCAATTACAAGGGCTAACAAAAGGCAAGAAAGGATCCAGAATTAGGACCACATTCAAAGTAGCCATAAAATCCACACTCGTTTGTTGTTTCTAGTTTTTTGGGTTTTTTTTTAAGCCACATGTGATTTTTGGGCAAAATAAGTCCTTAACTGTGAAGATTCCCATCAGTCTAGAATTCCCACCAGGATTTTCCAGCATTTAAAAAAGACATTTTTCAAAGATTTTTGGATTTTGTTCAAATATTTTTTTCCTCTCTTAATTACAAGCAACATCATTCCTTGCAACTATTTCCAGGTTCCAAATTAGCAACATTGAAAGTTGCCAAGAAGTTTGATAAAATCAACAGGAATACACTCCTTATTCAACTCTCAGTGTAGATCCTCCTTCAAGAAGATCAAAGTTGTGTCTGGCACAAAACTAAGCCAGAGGCCAGAGGAAAATGTATGTCACTTTTAACATTTCTGGTGGAAGAAGATTTCTCACAAAGGAGTTGGATTAATTCCCTCTGGCAATATGAGATGAGTCTAGTAGCCAAGAGATGAATACATGGGTGCTCTGTTGACTCTATTCTACTTCACAAATCCCATCTTCTGTCATGCCTGTGCTATGCTCACTGTGGCCCTTTCCAGATAATTGTAAAAAAAATCCACATTGAACTGGATTATATAGAAGTGTGGAGTCCATCATCCAGGAAATAATGCCCGGCTGCTCACTGGAGGGAAGGATACTAGAGGCAAAGTTGAAGTATTTTGGCCACATCATGAGAAGACAGGAAAGCTTGGAAAAGATCACAATGCTGGGGAAAATGGAAGGAAAAGAGGCCAACCAAGGGCAAGATGGATGGATGATATCCTTGAAGTGACTGGCTTGACCTTGAAGGAGCTGGGGGCGGCCACAGCCGACAGGGAGCTCTGGCGTGGACTAGTCCATGAGGTCACGAAGAGACGGAAATGACTATGCGATTGAGCAGCAGCAGGAGTCAGATAATCCAGCTCAAAGCAGATATTGTGAATTTTCTGCCTTGATATTCTGTATTATATGGCTGTGTGGAAGGGCCTTGTATTGGACAGTATTGAGGTGAGAACATCTGGAGGGCTCACCTGTGGAATATTCCCTGTACCAAAACAACCCTAACTGAGAGTCATTGACCATTCAGTTTAGATATCAAATAACTATTCTAAACTTAACATAGACTGGAACTAGACTGCCATATAATGCAATTGGAAACTGTATTGTATGGTCAGTAATTTAAGACCTGCATCATATGGGTCTACACTGAACATATAATACAGTTTCAAACTGCATTATATGACAGTGTAAATCTAGGCATAGAACCAAAGTTAAAAGTCAAGGTAAAAACATACTTATTTACTCACCTCCACCTTAACACATAAAATAGAGAGCCTAAACTCCCACCTGCTCAGATGTAACAGACAGCTACCAAAGAGTGAACTTTCTTTGGTTATATCCAAACTGCAGAATTATAGCAATTTGGTATAACACATTAACCAACGTGGCTTAATGCTATAGAATTTTGGAATATATCATTTTGTGAGATATTTCCTTTTTTCTGTCAGAGAGCGCTGATGCCACAACAAACTACAAATCCCAGTGGTGTCAAACTTCTATAATTCTGCAGTGTGGATGGTCTCTCTGTAGTAGCAGTTTTATAGAACACTGTCCCCTGAGCCGTTTGCCTACTTTCCCAACAATATAAATAACTTTTTAATTTCCTTACGGTTTTAGGAACAAATTAGTCTTGCTTCAGGCTTCTTCCATATAATACTGAACAGTACTCATGTCAAGGAGAGCTTGAATCCCAAAAAGATACCACAAGATGTAATATTTAAATAAAATACCTACATTTAGGAATTATATTTTCATTTGCCAAAGCTGGCCAGTAGGGGGGGATGAAAGAGCAGCCAATGTTAGAATGTGACTCTACCAAAATTAGTACCTTTCCTTTCATTTCAAATGTGGAGAGACTCAGCATAACCTAGCTTTATTTTTCTTTAAATTTAAAAAATCAATCATTTTTATTTTATTTATATCCCATTTTTTTGCTTTGCATAGGACCCAAGGTGACTTTCAGAATATGATTGGCAAGCGCCCTTACATTTAGAACTGATCCTAGGAGTTTAAAAGAAAACACTAGGAGTAAAAGTCCTCTCAAAATATGTCTCCTGAGGGATCATCCAGACAGGGCCCAGAATGCATGAGTTTGTGCACTTTTACCGGAGGCGTCCAAACGATGCCTCTGGTAAAAACAAATTAATTTGTGACAAAGCAGGAAAACCCTGATTTGTCCCAAATTAATTAGGTACTGAATTAGACCTGGATCTTCCTGAAAGACCCAGGTTTAATCCAGTATGGGCCTTGTTTGGACTGCCCCCTCGGTAGTCCTGGGACTATCGAAGGAGCAGTCCACACAGCCCTCTAGAGGTTCCGGGCTGAATCAGCCCTGAAAATTCAGAAGGCTGTAACCTCCTCCCCAAAAGCCCTTTAAAACCACATTAAAAAGAAAATAACTTACACGGCCACCATTACCCTGGTGCCTGAGTTCTCCTGACATGTAGAAATGTCAAGCTCAGTGTGGTATCTAAGCTATCATTCCCCAACAAGTACCAGTTACATTGGGTGAAAGTCACAAAGTAAGAATCACTGCTTATTCTTGCATCCTGGAGAAAGGGCGAGCCCTACTATCACATGGAGTTAGGTGGTCACCTCACATGGCAGATACTAGATGGTGCATAAAGGTTGCTGTTTCTCTATGCTGAAGAATATTGGCATACATTTTAGGCAAACATTCCTGCACGCTCCCACCTAGCCTTCTGCCATCATCATTGCCAAAATGGTTCAGCTACTCATCTGGTCAGCTTCTGTAGGTGCCCAAGGTGCGGGAAGGACAAATACACCCTCATGTCCTTTGCCTCAAGCAGCAAATTCTTTGGCCTGGCTCAGCCTATAAAGAGGTCCTCCAGGTACATATACTGTCAAACAACATGACTAAGGCCCTTTCTACACTACACGATATTCCAGGATCTGATCCCAGATTATCTGCTTAAACCAGATTACATGGCAGTGGAGACTCATATAATCCAGTTCAAAGCAGATAATTTGGGATCAGATCCTGAGACACAGGGCAGTATAGATCCAGCCTAAGTTGAAGCCTTGCTGATATATACTGATGATTCACAGTGGCACATTTTACTGCAGCATCTGTTTTATTCATTTCAGTGACTCAGCAGACGAGACGTACTGTCCCAGGATTTCAGGTGTGGAAAACTCTTATGCAAGCTACAATAACATTTAGTTTATTGTCCTCTTCGCTGTGTAAATATGTTTGTGTTCCTTAGGTGCTAGAGTTTGACTTATCACAACTGTGACCTCCAGTTTAAGTATCATCAATTCCATTATTGTCCAGATACTTGGGTTTTGGGCATTGTGCTACAATTTGACAGTAAAAGTAGGAAGCCTTTGTTGCTCCTAGGGCTTAATTGAGACAGGAAGCTCTCCTAATAGTTTTCCTGGTCCAAAACAATCCAATGGTCCCTTCTGAAAAGTACCTGCTTTATCTGTGTCCCCATGGCCCAGAGGGCATGGAAAGGTATAGTATTGACCTTGCCTTTGGGGTAGCTGACAACTTGTGCTCCATTAATTCTACCAAGAAGAATTAACAGAACTGGGGGGGGGGGGGGTCTAGTTTCTAGATTGGGATCCAAGGATATTCATCCCAGGGCTGAGGATACTATGAGCTAGTACTGTTTCATTGCTTCATCATGCAGGGCAGTTGTCATAGATCCAAAGGTTTTATCAAGACCCGGCTGATCCCAATAATTTGGCTCATGCCACTACACTATGTAAATATTTTAATAAATAAAATAAATACATTCAATATGTGAAAGACTACAAAAGATGACATGATCCTAATATATGAGTTGAACAGTATATGATATATTCTGCATTCCAGATCCCTGGATTGCCCACTGACAGGATATTTGTTATGTCCTTTTTCAAAGGCCCTGCTGAACTTGGCTGTCCCCACAGAAGATGCAGCTCTGATGCTCCCATTTTTGCAGGGGCACAGTCTGTGCTTGTTCAGGAAACATTTTCCCTTCTAGCCCTTGACTAGAGAAGTCTCCACTACTCCACCTGGTAGGTCTTGAGAATTCAGATGAGCCAAGAATGCTGTTCTTAATCTTGGAATTTTACCCATATCCGTCACAGCCTGTGAGAGAAAGGATTCAGAGGATCCAACTCATAGGCTGCTTGATGGTCACCCAATTTTCCAATGGCAGGCATGCAACTGGAATAGGAGCACAGTGATCTACAGTGCTCATAATAGCTCATAATAGCTAAACACAAGCATATGCTCAAATGATTAAGTTTCAAAGCCACACCCTTTGGACCTATTGTTCTGCCAAGTTTAAATAGGGGATGTTCCAATTTGTAGCTATGGTTCTAATACAGACTAATCAATTCCTCAGATTATCCTTGGTGCTGTTCTCTTTCTGTCCAAAGACAAGACACAGCAATTGAAGAATAAGTTTGTAAAATCCCTGCAATGTCAAACCAGATCCAAGCTTCTACTTGCTGATGGCAACTCTATGGCAGTTTGGCAGATGGTGATAGGTCTACTACTGCTATCCACTGTGTCATTGCCTCCTCTCCGCCAGTATATTTATTTATTTATGATATTTATATCTCACCCTTCTCACCCCAAAGAGGATTCAGAGCAGCTTACAAGTTATATGTACATACAATATATCATATTATTAGCATAACACAATATTAGCATTATATATTACTATATTGTACTATACCACTATACTGCAATATTATTACTAATAGTAAATGTAATATATAATATATAATTATTAAATTATCATATTGTGTTATTATTAGTAGTATTATATTGTATTACATTATAATATTATTATCAGTATTATATGTATATACAATATATTATATTATTAGCACTGCACAATATTAGTATTATATATTACTATATTGTTGCTGGTGGGAGGGGCTCCCAAATGATGACGCAGGGAACATGGTGGAACTGTGTCTTTCTGACTCCCTTTCTTCTCTCTGACCCGAGTGTCAATTGAGAGCCCAGTTCAACCATTGTTTATAAGGGGGATGGTGGACACCCATCAATTAAAGGACCTGAATGTTTCTATGGTATATCCCACCTGCAACATAAGGCCAGAAGGAGGGACAGTAAGTCAGCTGTAGCCAGGTGACAGAAGAGGTCACAAATCAAAGAATCATAGACCTGGAAGGGGCCCCATAGGCTAACAGGTCCAACCCAAGTGTATCCAGAACAGGTAGCTGTCCAGACTCTTCTTGATGACATCTGGAAAAGGAGAGCCACCACCTTTCTAGACAATTGGTTTCGTTGTTGAAACAATAGGATAAGTCTCCAACTCTGGCCTGGATCCTTACTTTGAGTATTTTTTCCTTTATTTTCTTCTTGTTTGTTTCTTGATTGCCACTATCACAAAGACTTCATTTTTTCACTCTTTCCCTATGATGTCAGCAAACTGGGATAATGAGCAGAACAGCTAATAGCTGTAGCATACCCCACATTGTCAAAAGGTCAAACAAGTAAGTCTGTTACCTTGGAAATCTGTGAATCAGAAATGCTTTCTTTTCTTTGCTTAAAACTACTCACAATGGCAGTTATATTAAATGTGAGGCTTGACATGTGGGAGGCAGCTGTGAACACTTTCTCACTTCAGGATTCCTTTAATTTAAAGCCTCCCTTAGAACTGATTAGTTGGAAGAGGAAAAGACAGCTACCCATACTATGCCAGACTTTTTCCTAGGAGCTGATGTGAAATGGGAGATAAAATGAAAAACCAACCAGCATGATGTAATGGTTTGAGTACTGGACTAGGAATCTGGGAGGCCAAGGTTCAAATCTCTGCTCAGCCATGGTAAGTTAATCTTGGACAAGGTACATTCCCTCAGTCTCAAAGGCACTGGCAAACCTCCTTTTAATAAAACATGCCAGGAAAATCTTATGAGCCATTCCTTTGAATTGGAATTAACTCACATAATATCAATAAATTGAGGAAATGGCATGATAAGAGATATCCATATTCCATATCATGGCATAGATTAAAACTGGGATAGACGACTTCAAACAACGTTACACTGTGCTCTAGATAGTAAATGTTATTAATAAGGAACAACACAAGACTGAGTAGTACAACCCGTTTTTGCACTTTGAACTCAGTTTGCGGTAACTGAAGTAGCCAGGAGAAAGAGAGAAATGATTGGACAGAGAGAAAATAGAACATTTGAAAAACAGCTGGGGAAAAACTGGGCAACAGAGAATTAATCAGAATTGCTCCTCTCAAATCAGGACAATTGGAGGTTCCCAGCCTCCAATCTGATCCCAACCCAAATTGTGTCATCCTATCTATAGTTGTGTTTTAAAAGGTATCAGAAGATATTGGTCAGGTTACCACAACACTATTGATTGCTTGTAATACCATGAAATGAAACAAGAGGAAAACCTTGATAGGCCTTTGCTTGATCAACCACAATCCCTGTGATTGAATGTCATGTGAAATTCCGAAGCCCTCCTCTATTTTCAGAGTTGTTTTGTTTCTGTGGGTTACAAAAAGTCCCATTTTTGAAGACCTGTGTTTCATGTGGTTTTGCTGAAGGGGCCAAAATATGATTCAAGACTCAGCTGACAACCCTGGCTCATGTCAAGTTATGCCACAGCCCAAAGAACCAACTGTAACTAGCCTTCATTTTTACTGCAAAAGAAAAAGAAACTGCATTGCTTTCATGTCTGTTAGTGAAGCTAGCACAGATAGATGTGATGAATGATTCATCTCCGGGCAGAAGAAAGCAAGAGTCTCCAAAGAAACGTTTTTGAAAGATTTGTCATTTGAATAAGATCTCTCCCAACTAATAAGTCCCAGATGGATAGCCATGGGGTTGTTGTTTTTTTGGTAAGAAAGTGCACACAAAATGAGTACCATGTAGTTTTTTAGACCAGAGATGGAACAAGTTCAACCTCGGAGCATCTACCCTGTTTTTGACCAAAAAACCCAAATACACAAGACAGGAGCTTATAGCTAAAGAATTCCGAGGCAATGAATCTGAGTACCAGAATTCAATGGAGATCAATGACTTCCACACATAAGTCCACTTTAGTCAACATGTCTCCCACCCCTCAAGCCTTCCTCAACAATATAATATGAGAGGGAAGTCTTTCCATTGTTGTTTTCAAACTTAAACCCAAAACATAGATAGATCTGATGATGATGATGATGATGATGATGATGATAATGATTATTTTTAATTACCCACCTCACCTTACAGCTTGCAGCTTAACATAGTTAAAATACATTATAATAATAATGTGCCTTCCATAAAAACACATATTAAAACATACACATGTTAAAATATATGGAACAAAAATTAAAATACAATAAACATAGAATGTGATTAAAATGTCATAGTTAAAGCTGACTGGGTAGGCCTGCCAGAAAAGTGAGGTCTTCAATTGTGTCTTCAATCTGACATCCGGTGACAGCATGGATGAGCTCCCTCTGTCAGCTCCAGCTCCATGTGGGGACATGAGAGAAGACTCCCACAAGGATGGTAAAACATCAAACATCCCAGAGTCCCCTGGGCAACATCCTTGCAGACGGACAATTCTCTCACACCAGAAGCGACTTGTAGTTTCTCAAGTCACTCCTGACACACACAAAAAAAAATCTGACAGCTGATTTAGCTGTCAGAGTTCTTCTGGCAAGTTGTTCCACAGTCTTGGGGTGGCCAATGAAAAGGTCCTATGGGTGATGGTTGCCAGATGGGTTCTGGCAGAATGGAGTAGAAACTCCTCAGGGGACCCAAGTGTTCGGGGTGGATTGTACGGAAGAAGGCGATCCTGTGAGTAAACTGAACCCAAACCAATATTTTGTAGAGCCCAATCTACTCTTGTCTAAACAATAAAAGTCTAAAATACACTTCAGCTGCCAAAGTGAGTTCTAATCAGCTTCTGTCAAAAATATTTTAAGACATAACAGGATTTGATTTTGTTTGCAAAATGGCAGCTAATTTTGTATTTTATTTCTGTGTAATAACTTCTTTAGCATTTTTTGTTACATTTTAGGTGCTAACCTGCCCTTGTGAGACATTTTGAGGAATGGGTAGAATTTTTAAAGCTACAAAATGAAAAATTGCAAAGAAATAACAAATAATGTAAGCAAGTTCAAACAATCTACTATTAGTGGGAAAGGGACTTTCAACAAATGATATAACAAATTAGTTTTAAAAGGAACTCTCCAATCTGTTTTGAAGGTATGAGCCACAGACCCAAGGACACTTGCTTCACAAAGCTCTCAGCTATGAGGAAATGCATAGCAGTCTATTTCCTTTAATCATCAGACTCTAATCAGGAATGAGCAGCTGAGGATCAGCCATTCAAAGTTAAAATGAAGGGGGCAACAAAAAAATCCCTCTGCACTATGCGTCGCCTCTGGAGGAATGGACCATGGTGATTATCAGTCTTTTCATTCCTCATTCTTTTAACTGTAAGGGATCAATATGTCACATTCAGATAAATTTCCACATTTGGCTAGATTTCTGCATCTCTGCATTTAGGGTGATGTATCCAGGGACAAGCTTGTGCAGACTGTACAGCCAGATCCTGCCCAATGTTTTTTTTTTCCTTCCTCCCCTTCCACATCTTCATTCAAAGTTGCTAAGAGAGCCTAGGCTCACTCTGTACCCTTAGAGCCTCTGCAGTTTGTTCAGTGTGGATGAAACCATGAATTGATGCCTGTGGGATTATGAAAAGCTATAGTGTCCCGTAGAGCAGAGCAGATGGAGGTAATGTTTGCACTTGAACACCTGGGGTGGTTGTAAACACACAGCACAGGCTGGCTGGCAAACTGCCTTGTGACAAAGGAAGGGATTTATTTGATGGGGAAGATGTCAAAGTCCGTGGGATTTATAACTGGAAACTGGAGGACAAGTTAAGGCAGAGCTAGCAGATGCTCCAGGTACCCTTCACTAAAAACAGTATTGGGAGAGCCATCTCTGTTTGTTATGAAAGTAATATAATACACAACATCACGACCAACCCAGGTGCATTTCCTGGCGATAGAGATTAGTAATGGGATACATTACTGATTTGGACTACCAATCCCAAAGTCCCCCAATTTATAGTATTTATATTCTGCCCTTCTCACCCCGAAGGGGACTCAGGGCAGATCACATTGACACATATAAGGCAAACATTCAATGCCATATAACATAGAACAGAGACAGACACAGATGCAGAGGCAATTTAAACCTTCTCTAGCTTCCAGCTTCCTGAGGGTATGCTTGATTCCGGCCACCGGGGGAGCAGCTGCTTCATCATCCACTGCGACATCACTTCCTCATTCCAACGGTGGCTGGATGATTTTTATGGTGTTGTAAAGCCTCCCCATATATAAGTAGTACCTAAATTTCCTACTTGATAGATGCAACTATCTTTCGGGTTGCTTAGGTCAATCAGGCCATACCGCATGCAGATCTTTTGAAAATTGCAATTCATAATCAGTGGTTCTCAACCTATGGGTCCCCGGATGTTTTGACCTTCAACTCCCAGAAATCGTAACAGCTGGTAAACAGGCTGGGATTTCTGGGAGTTGTAGGCCAAAACACCTGGGGACTCACAGGTTGAGAACTACTGATGATAGATAGATAGATAGATAGATAGATAGATAGATAGATAGATAGATAGATAGATAGATAGTACTAATCTACACACCAACTGTTTGCATGTTAGTACAAACTATATTTCAGAGGAAGGCTCTGACAAAACCACCTCTGAGGATCCCTTGCCTAAGAAAAATGGATTGAAATAATAGGTTTGGCATATGTCAATTTGCTGGTTATTCGTTCAGTCACTTCTGACTCTTCATGACCTCATGGATTGGCCCACACCAGAGCTCCCTGTCGGCCATTGCCACCTTCAGCTCCTTCAAGGTTAAGCCAGTCACTTCAAGGATACCATCCATCCATCTTGCCCTTGGTCGGCCTCTCTTCCTTTTTCCTTCCATTTTCCCCAGCATCATTATCTTCTCCAAGCTTTCCTGTCTTCTCATTATGTTGTCAAAGTACTTCATCTTTGCCTCTAATATCCTTCCCTCCAGTGAGCAGTCGGGCATTATTTTCTGGAATATGGACAGGTTGGATCTTCTTGCAGTCCAAAACACTCTCAGTATTTTCTATCTTCCTTCGCTCAGCCTTCCGTATGGTCCTGCTCTTGCATCCATAGGTTACTACGGGGAACATCATTGCTTTAACTATGCAGACCTTCGTTGCCAGTGTAATGTCTCTACTCTTCATTATTTTATTGAGATTGGATATTGCTCTCCTCCCAAGAAGTAAATGTCTTCTGATTTCCTGGCTGCAGTCTGTGACTGCAGTAATCTTTGTGCCTAGAAATACAAAGTCTCTCACTGCCTCCACATTTTCTCCCTCTATTTGCCAGTTATCAATCAGTCTGGTTGCCATAATCTTGGTCTTCTTGATGTTTAACTGCAACCCAGCTTTTGCAACCCAAAAGTATGCATGCACACATAAGCGCGCGCACACACACACACACAAGTCTAGGTTACAGCTGAACTAATATATAAACCAGATTATTCTGTCAGTATTCTATGATAATAAAAATCCACCTTGAGTGAAAAAATTTATGTTCTTTTCACACATTTCATTCTATGGGCCTCATCATAAAGGCCAGGCAAAGAATCCCACTTTACCTGGCATCCAGGAGAAAAGAAAATGCATTGCCTTGCATGCAGATCCCTCTTGGTGATGCTTTCCCCATCACATGGGGAAAGCATTGCCCTCCACTGGAGCCAATACAATACGGGAAGCCTCCTATGTTGGGGGGAAAGCGTCCGGCAATGCTTTCACCTTGGCTGGGGGTGGGGCTTCCACTGGAAGCCACACAACATTGTTTGAGGTCTGACGTGGGAATCCATCCATTAGAAGGAATTAAAGTGTCCCAGGACACTAAATTCACCCATCTGATGAGGTTGTAAGTGAAATCCACAAACCCACCACTAGATTCTTCTAAAATATGCCAACCGTTTTTTTCAAGCCCCTATCACTGTCTATAAATTGTGGCTTGTTATCCTCCTCAGTGAGATTCACATTCTGTATGCCTTTGTGGAATCTCCAGGATGATAAATTGGTTTTGCAATAGTTTCTATTACTACCCACCCCCTGCCCATATTCTTAGGAAAAGATAGAAAAGGAGAGTGATTGGTGTTCAAAATGTAATGTGCTGTCTAATTTATGTCTTCTTACAAGTCTCTCCAACTTTACATGTTTATATGCTATCACTTTAGGAACATAGGAACCTGGGCAGTTGATCCAAAAGTACATCATGCCAGTGGTTGGTCAGATCAGGATCATGGCTTAGATCAGACCTTCTTTCTCTCCTTCTCCTTCAACTCCCAGAAATCCTAACAGTTGGTAAACTGGCTGGGTTTCTGGGAATTGTAGGCCAAAAACACCTGGAGACCCCAGGTTGAGAAGCACTGTACTAGAAGCAAGAGTGGTACACAGGGACGCTGTGTACAGTGTTGGTCTGCAGAGCAAAATTTAGTTAAAGAATATTTTTCCTGTGTTCGATGCTGACAGCAGGAAGCTCTTCCATCTGGAACCTTTGTCATGCAGAGCATGTGGTCTACTACTTAAACATGACCTTCCCTTCTTTGGAGAATGGCAGTGCCTAAAGATCAGTATCTATGAAGTTCTCCTGGATAAGAATTTAAAGGCAAGTGAGCCACTGCAGTACTTAATGCGGAGTGAAATTGAGGAAATATTGGAAAGCCAGGAGGAGAATTGAGCCACATGAAAATCTATACAGTAGTTAAGAGAGAATCATAGAATCATAGAATAGTAGAGTTGGAAGAGACCTCATGGGCCATCCAGTCCAACCCCCTGCCAAGAAGCAGGAAATCGCATTCAAAGCACCCCCGACAGATGGCCATCCAGCCTCTGCTTAAAAGCCTCCAAGGAAGGAGCCTCCACCACAGCCCGGGGGAGAGAGTTCCACTGTCGAACAGCCCTCACAGTGAGGAAGTTCTTCCTGATGTTCAGGAGGAATCTCCTTTCCTGTAGTTTGAAGCCATTGTTCCGTGTCCTAGTCTGCAGGGCAGCAGAAAACAAGCTTGCTCCCTCCTCCCTATGACTTCCCTTCACGTATTTGTACATGGCTATCATGTCTCCTCTCAGCCTTCTCTTCTGCAGGCTAAACATGCCCAGCTCTTTAAGCCGCTCCTCATAGGGCTTGTTCTCCAGACCCTTAATCATTTTAGTCGCCCTCCTCTGGACGCTTTCCAGCTTGTCAACATCTCCCTTCAACTGCTGTGCCCAGAATTGGACGCAGTATTCCAGGTGTGGTCTGACCAAGGCAGAATAGAGGGGGAGCATGACTTCCCTGAATCTAGACGCTATTCCCCTATTGATGCAGGCCAGAATCCCGTTGGCTTTTTTAGCTGCTGCATCACATTGTTGGCTCATGTTTAACTTGTTGTCCACGAGGACTCCAAGGTCTTTTTCGCACACACTGCTGTCAAGCCAGGCGTCCCCCATTCTGTATCTTTGATTTCCATTTTTTCTGCCGAAATGAAGTATCTTGCATTTGTCCCTGTTGAACTTCATTTTGTTAGTTTTGGCCCATCTCTCTAGTCTGTCAAGATCGTTTTGAATTCTGCTCCTGTCTTCTGGAGTGTTAGCTATCCCTCCCAGTTTTGTGTCGTCTGCAAACTTGATGATCGTGCCTTCTAACCCTTCGTCTAAGTCGTTAATAAAGATGTTGAACAGAACTGGGCCCAGGACGGAGCCCTGCGGCACTCCACTTGTCACTTCTTTCCATGATGAAGATGACACATTGGTGAGCACCCTTTGGGTTCGTTCGCTTAGCCAATTGCAGATCCACCTAACCGTAGTTTTGTCTAGCCCACATTTTACTAGTTTATTTGCCAGAAGGTCGTGGGGGACTTTGTCGAAGGCCTTACTGAAATCCAGGTAGGCTACATCCACAGCATTCCCTGTATCGACCCAACTTGTAACTCTATCGAAAAAAGAGATCAGATTAGTCTGGCATGACTAAACGAAGAGAGTACAACGTAAGCAATGATGGGTGGCAGCTAACTATAGAAAGCCATTTGATGTTGGATATGGTTTTGAGGCATCTGCTTGTACTTGAGGGAGCATCTGGCTTTGCAAAATGTTGCTACTGGAAGACATTTGTGACCACCAGTAATTGCTGCTGCCACAGCACATTTGTAAGGTCTGCTATGACCATGGGTCCTGTGGAGGTCAGCCAGCACTTGTGGCAAGTTCCCCACAAGAGAGGATGGAATGTGGCTTTGAAAAGAGCAACGCCTGCAAAATCCTATACATTCACTCCGGCCTAGGTCCAACTGTAAGTCTCAAGAACAGCAGAAGCAGAAAGCCAATATAACATTAAAAAGATCAGACATAACAACTTCCCCTTGATTCAGTGGATCTAGTCTAGCTGAGATTAGGAATTGGATTGAGGCCCAGACCTATTCTAACACTGCTTAACTACTGTTATCAAGCCTACTTAATTATCCCAGGAAAGGAATACTAACCTCATGGTTCTATTTCAGTATGTTTTTAGGAGAAAGTTTTACATCTCTAGCAAGCAAAACTAAGCCATGGCCTGTATATCGAGCAAGTATTGAGGGAAAAAAATGAATCCAAACACCTTGGGAACAGATCGTTAGGAATCTGGTTCATGCAAGCAAACTATGTAGTTGCCAGAATCCTATATGACCTGTTACGTTACATACATTTACACATACCTAGCTAGATAGCAGAAGGGATAATAAACACTTATATTGCAACTATCTATAACAGGACACTGGAAGGAGCATCTGATGTGCATCAGGATCAATAGCATCTTTTTGCAAGGCATATTATGGTGCAGTGTATATCAGTGTGCAATATGCATAGTTGTGCAATGCTAATCACTGTACAATATGCACATGTGCACAAAGTACACACAAAGTATGTATGAAGCATAGTGTACTATTTGCATTGGTGTGAAATTGACATAATATACACTACAATATACTATAAGAATGGGTGTTGCATATGGAGGTTACACAACTGCCCATTCTACTTCCGAAAGACATAACACTTACAAAGACATTATGTCTAAACAGGGTTCTTCCCAATGTTTATAGTATTTTCAAAACAGCTAGATGTGGGAGATCAAAACAGTATCCTCCAATCTGATGCCTTCAAGACATGGTGGACTGCATTCCCCATTATCCTCAGCCAGCAGGTTCAGCAGCCAACTTTTGTGAAAGTTGCCACAGAATATATATGATCTACAAATAATTTTGAGATAAAAGACAAGAACATTTCAGGACCTCTTTAAAAAAATACCCAAGAGTCCTAGAAAGCATGCCTTACCCTACCCCTTCTTTTATTTAAAAAAGAGACACAATTCAATTATGAATTAAGCACAATGCTACTGCAGGACAGCCATGATGTTGTGATGTAAGCCTCACTAACAGATGCTTTTATCCTTCTGCAATTGCACTTTAGCAACTTCATGTGATAAAGTCCAGAGAAGTTCAAGTGACAACTTGCAAGAAAAGTGCAAAAATGATTACTGATCATTGGCTGCAAGAGCAGGAAGGAAGACTGAAGAGCATGCTTTGCCTGTATAAATATTTGAGTGAAAATACACCCCAAGTACAACTACTGTACAACTACTGTGCAGCCTACTTCCTGTGCAAGTTTGAGATAAATAAAGGCATAGAGATATGTCAAGCTGGTCTGCATTTTTCCTCTCAGGATCAAGAAAATGCACCATGAGTGAGTCCTTGCTTTACTGAGTGGCAGATGAGAGCTGACCCCTCTCCACTGTTCCACCTTCCGTTCCTCACACAGCCTGTTATTCGACCACAAAGAACTGCTGCCCAGCCCATTAGATCACCATGAATCACTGGCTGACCTCTGCCTTCTGGAGTGCTCAGTTTCTAATTTTATGACCTGTATCAACTGGATTATTGAATCCAGATGTCTGTAAAATGTAGCCAAGGCAGCCATCTAGCACAAAAACTCAAATTGCAGGGAATGGAGCTAAGAGTGGTGAAGGCAAGAGCTGGAAGATGCTTGCTTTTCATAATCTAAATCCTAGGCTAGGAAGGCAGAGTCATGCATCTCCTTGGCTCTGATCCTCCCAATTACTTTTCATTTAAGAGTGTACCAGTGCTAATATGCCAAGATCCAATCCAAATAAATATTCTGATGCTCAGAGTATTTGTCCCTGATTCTGTGATGTGTCATTGGATTTGATTGTATGTGGAACAGCACTAATACTGAATCAGTGTTGGTATATGCAATTTTCAAGCCTTTCAGTGTTTTACCACCTCATCACATGCAGTTTGGGAGGTGTCCTAGCATGCTGTGAAGGCGCTTCCTCCACAAAACCCGCCAGATGCCATCAGATGACATAAGGCAACTTCCGGTGAAGCTCCATGTAGGAAGCATCCTGGCAGCATGTTAGGTCACTTCCCTGGGAACACGGGAGGCTTCCCATGTTTCATAGGGAAGATCAGAGGGAAGCTGAGCATCAACGTAAGGAGATGACGTAAGGGGTGCAGCAGACAATGTAGGATGCGAGACAACAGTTTCCCCTGCTGTCCCATGGATTTGCTACATTGTGTGGCACATCCACCCCACTGTCCCACAGATTAGAACCTCTGCTTTGAACTAGATTATATGAGTCTACACTGCCATATAATCCACTTCAAAGCAGATAATCTGGATTTTATATGGCAGTGTAGAAGGGGCCACAAAGCTATTATATAGTATAGAAAGAAACATGTTCCCCTTTTCCAAATGAAATAAGGAAACCAGATTTTGTGCATGGATCCTGAAGAAAGGAAAGGAAAGGAAAGGAAAGGAAAGGAAAGGAAAGGAAAGGAAAGGAAAGGAAGAAAGATCCACCAGATATTCAAAGAACAGTGATGATTACCCTGAGCAATCTGTAAAAAAGAACAAAAACAGAGGAGATCTGGAGAAACAGGACCAGGGACTAGAAATACAGAGGCACCCTAGAGTTCAGATAGATCTTGTTTTTGTAATTGCTTCCTTCTAATGCCCTTGGCTGCACTGTTCCAGATGAGCAGACTGGACGCCAATTTCTGATGTGGTTTATTTATTATAACAGGTGTTAGAATAAGCCTGACAGAAAGTGTGCAGGAGTCAGAGGATGAGACAACAACCAAGCTGCAAAGTGAGAAAAAAGCAAACATTCTGCTTTCCTTCTTTAGAAGCATGTCATTTTTCCCCTGACAAAATTACAAAGGGGGGAGAAAGGAGGTGGGGAGCACTGAAGAGGAAAATCACAGATTTCTTCCATTCCCCTCTGGCTCGCTGATTCGCTGCAAATTCTACCCTGACAAAGGATTCTGAAGAGCTGCCTGCACATTCCAGGCCTCCGAGACAGGATTTTTCTGTGTTTAGGTCATTTTAAGTTTACAGTTCTTGTTCCAAAAAAATTATTCAAATCCTAGTTTTGTCAATGCAAGTGGACTATTCAGTTCACTTTGGGGTGAATATAGACAGGGTGGCTTGCTTTAATCTCTAGAATAAGAGACAGACACAAATAACAACTAAAGGTTTTAGTAACAAAACACCCAGAAGTAACAGATTTATAACTGACTCTCTTAGTATGACCTCAAGGTTGAAGCCCATGTGTGTAAACAGTCCTAGGTTCCCTCAAATAGGTCTAGGAAAACTGTATCTCTACAACACAAGAGAGTTGCTGCTGTCCAGTGCAGTGGCTTGAAAGAAGATAGGTGTTGAACAATGAATGCCTAGGAAAGCAAGACCAGCCTGCTCCTCCACCACAATCCCAGGACAAAAGTGAAATCTGCTGCTCATTCTGTTCCTTCCTTGTTCCCAATCCTGCTCTTTCGATCTGCCCAAGAGATCCATGCATTATCTATTTCCTCCTCCATCCAATCCCATTCAAGTATGTCTGTGAGCGACTGATCAAGGGACCATGAACATACTCCTCCTCCTCTCTTCCCCATCTGGTTATCTTTCCTGGGAGGTTTTCTAGGAAAAGTAGAACAGATATTTGTCAATGATACTTGAAATAGACATATTTTCTCTTAGGCATCTGTGGGCTAAATAAATATGATGCTGCTGGCTGTAGTAGAACATGTCCTTCCTGTCCCCTGTGACCCTCCCAGGTCTGTTTGCCATGGACACACTATCTTTAGGAGTTCCTCCATCTCTCCAAAGCTATCTTTTGGGCTGCATGGAGGACAGCTGTGGGAAGTGGGTTTGCCCCATTTTGGCTGTTCAGCTGCATCCCAGCCATGTAAAACCACTGCTGTGTGGTGAAAGCTAAAACTGTATAATGTACATGTGATCTTTTCATCCCTCCTCCCTGTTGTAGGACACGGCTCTACAAGGGCCGGAAAAATAGTACAGGTCAATAACTGGCTCAGAAAATGGTGTCAAGAGGAGCATTTTGGCTTCCTTGACCATGGTCTACTCTTCCAAGAGGATGGACTACTGGCAAGCGATGGGGTGCATCTCACACAAGTAGGAAAACATCTTTTTGCACACAGACTCACAAACCTCATCAGGCGCACTTTAAACTAGATCCACTGGGGGAGGGGAACAACAGCCTGGCGAACAATATATTACCCACGACCACAGGGAACCGCCGAAAGGCTAAACGGAGGGCTGCACAAACACAGCAAGGACCAAGTACAGAGAGCACAATAATCCCAAATAAACAGTTCGAGAGGAGGTCACAGGGGCTTACATGTCTTTACACTAATGCTCAGAGCATGGGAAATAAGCAAGACGAACTCCAACTCCTAGCACAGCACCACACATACGATGTCATAGGCATCACTGAAACCTGGTGGGATGACTCCCATCACTGGAATTTAACCATTGAGGGCTATAACCTCTTTCACAGAAATAGAACAAAGGGGAGAGGAGGGGGAGTAGCTTTATATGTCAAAAACAGTTACGTTGCAGAAGAAATGCAAGACTGTAATCCGGGAAACCAGCTTGAAAGCATCTGGATAAGAATCAAGGGAACCGGGACTCAAAAAGATCTTGTCGTGGGTGTCTACTACAGACCTCCGAGTCAGGATGAAGGACTTGATGAAGCCTTCTGTCAACAGCTGACCAAACAGGCACAAAGAAGAGATATAGTAGTCATGGGCGATTTCAATTATCCCGATATCTGCTGGAAAACAAACTCAGCCAAGAGTACAAAGTCCAACAAATTCCTCACTTGCCTTGCAGATAATTTTATGGTCCAGAAGGTAGAAGAGGCAACAAGGGGATCAGCAACTCTTGATCTAATCTTAACAAATGTGGAAGACCTGATCAATACAGTTGAAGTGGTTGGATCCTTAGGGGCAAGTGACCATGTGCTCCTGCAGTTTGCAATACAAAGGAATGCTGAAACTAAGACAAGTCAAACATGCTTTCTGGACTTTAAGAGAGCTGACTTCCAAAAAATGAAGGAATTACTGAGCGGCATTCCATGGACGCCGATATTAAAAAACAAGGGAGTTAAGGATGGATGGGAGTTTTTCAAAAGTGAAATACTCACGGCGCAAATGCAAACAGTGCCAACAAAGAAGAAAAATAAGACAAGTGCAAAGAAGCCAGAATGGATGTCCAAAGAACTTCTAACTGAGCTAAAGCTCAAAAGTGACATGCACAAGAAGTGGAAAAGGGGAGAAATCACCAAAGAAGAATTCAAACGTATAGCCAACACCTGTAGGGAAAAGGTTCGCAAGGCTAAAGCGCAAAATGAGCTCAGGCTTGCCAGGGACATAAAAAACAACAAAAAAGGCTTTTTTGCTTACGTTGGTAGAAAAAGGAAGAAAAAGGAGGCGATAGGGCCATTGCAAGGAGAAGATGGGGTGATGGCGACAGGGGACAGGGAAAAGGCAGAACTGCTCAATACCTTCTTTGCCTCGGTCTTCTCAGAAAAAGAAAGCCATCTTCAACCTCAGCAACACGGAATGGACGAAGGATTGGGGGAAATCCAACCCCAAATAGGGAGACACGTTGTCCAGGAACACCTGGCCTCTCTAAACGAATTCAAGTCCCCAGGGCCAGATCAGCTACACCCAAGAGTACTGAAGGAACTAGCGGAAGTTATTTCAGAACCACTGGCAATTATCTTCGAGAGTTCTTGGAGAACGGGAGAAGTCCCAGCAGATTGGAGGAGGGCGAATGTGGTCCCTATCTTCAAGAAGGGAAAAAAGAACGACCCAAACAATTACCGTCCGGTCAGCCTCACATCAATACCAGGCAAAATTCTGGAAAAGATCATTAAGGAAGTGGTCTGCGAACACTTAGAAACAAATGCGGTCATTGCTAATAGTCAACACGGATTTACCAAAAACAAGTCATGCCAGACTAATCTGATCTCTTTTTTCGATAGAGTTACGAGTTGGGTCGATACAGGGAATACTGTGGATGTAGCGTACCTGGATTTCAGTAAGGCCTTCGACAAAGTCCCCCACGACCTTCTGGCAAACAAACTAGTAAAATGTGGGCTAGACAAAACTACGGTTAGGTGGATCTGTAATTGGCTAAGCGAACGAACCCAAAGGGTGCTCACCAATGCGTCGTCTTCATCATGGAAAGAAGTGACAAGTGGAGTGCCGCAGGGCTCCGTCCTGGGCCCGGTTCTGTTCAACATCTTTATTAACGACTTAGACGAAGGGTTAGAAGGCACGATCATCAAGTTTGCAGACGACACAAAACTGGGAGGGATAGCTAACACTCCAGAAGACAGGAGCAGAATTCAAAACGATCTTGACAGACTAGAGAGATGGGCCAAAACTAACAAAATGAAGTTCAACAGGGACAAATGCAAGATACTTCACTTCGGCAGAAAAAATGGAAATCAAAGATACAGAATGGGGGACGCCTGGCTTGACAGCAGTGTGTGCGAAAAAGACCTTGGAGTCCTCGTGGACAACAAGTTAAACATGAGCCAACAATGTGACGCGGCTGCTAAAAAAGCCAATGGGATTCTGGCCTGCATCAATAGGGGAATAGCGTCTAGATCCAGGGAAGTTATGCTCCCCCTCTATTCTGCCTTGGTCAGACCACACCTGGAATACTGTGTCCAATTTTGGGCACCACAGTTGAAGGGAGATGTTGACAAACTGGAAAGCGTCCAGAGGAGGGCGACTAAAATGATTAAGGGTCTGGAGAACAAGCCCTATGAGGAGCGGCTTAAAGAGCTGGGCATGTTTAGCCTGCAGAAGAGAAGGCTGAGAGGAGACATGATAGCCATGTACAAATACGTGAAGGGAAGTCATAGGGAGGAGGGAGCAAGCTTGTTTTCTGCTGCCCTGCAGACTAGGACACGGAACAATGGCTTCAAACTACAGGAAAGGAGATTCCACTTGAACATCAGGAAGAACTTCCTCACTGTGAGAGCTGTTCGACAGTGGAACTCTCTCCCCGGGGCCGTGGTGGAGGCTCCTTCCTTGGAGGCTTTTAAGCAGAGGCTGGATGGCCATCTGTCAGGGGTGCTTTGAATGCGATTTCCTGCTTCTTAGCAGGGGGTTGGACTAGATGGCCCATGTGGTCTCTTCCAACTCTACTATTTTATGATCCCAGGTATCGTAATAGATAGGCTGCTTTCCTGTTTCTGGTTTTGCTCTTTGATACTTGGGCTCTGCTTTGATAGCTTCCCCTTTTCTGTTTCCAAGAGGTCAGTGGACAGTGCCAGGGGGAATGGGATTCCCAGCCCAGAAGCTGCCCACAAATGGTCAAGGAAAAACATCTTCATCCTTCTCCTTTCTTGCATTCAGAGTCCAAGGGAAACAGAAGAGAGCTACCTAAGGATGAATTTGGGTACTGTTTTTGTTCTTTGTCTCTCAAAGGTGAAAACAAAAATGTAGTATAGCAATAAAAATGTAGAAATGAAACAACAAAACTGAGGAGCAGCAGGATTCTCTGACATGCATTTGCTTATACCTGTAGTGCTGAATCATCATGCCATTTGGCTCCAGATTGCATTGCAATAATGTTCCATTGTCTTTAAAAGTAATAAAAAGCAATTTAAGGACTTTGCATCTGTGCTGATAATTCTCTGGTGTAAAAGCTGCACACACTCTGCTAATGCTCAGAAGACTGACGAGGAGATGGTTTTTACATATGGACGGCTCCTTGCCAAGCTTCAGTCCAATGTGAAATCAGAGCAACTGCCTTGTAATGGCTCCCCAATAAAAAAAACAGAATAAACAAACAAAAACAACCCAAGTTTTAAGAAGACATTTCTGCCAAAGCGGAAACTATAGCAACTGACGCAGAAAAGAAGTCTACTGGGATGAAACAAAGGATTGGATGTTGTTGTATTCAATAGTCAGCACATAACAGTCCTGTCATATAACATTTTCTGGAATTGTGGATAGGAAAGCAGAGGAAATAGTCTTTGGCCTCCTATCAATCTGTGTCACTTTTACAGTTTTCTACCCCTAATCCTTTCAATTTCCACATTAAATTGTATTTTAAGGCTTTCAAAATATTATGTCAACACACATTTTGAAATCTACACAAACCTATTTTCTCACAAAAATCATATATAATTATTATTTGATATCTAAGTATTTAAAATATTATTTCACTCAAACATTTTTTTTTATTTCATGCCATCTCAATGTAATTTTAACAATATGTAGTCATATTTTACTTCCTGGGTTATAAATGTCATTTCCTAATTGGTTCTATCATTAAAAAAGCAGAAAAAGTTTATTGAACTGCAAAAATGTTGTTTTTGCAGGACATCCTACAGTACATTTTGCTGTAGCTTTTCAAAGAATATCTCCTAGAGCAGGGATCCCCAAACTTTTTAAACAGGGGGCCAGTTCACAGTCTGTCAGACCGTTGGAGGGCCAGACTATAGTTGAAAAAAAAACCTATAAACAAATTCCTATGCACACTGCACATCTCTTATTTTGAAGTAAAAAAACAAAACAAATGGGAACAAATACAGCCTCAATGTTAATAATAATCATAATCATAATAAAAATAATAAAGAGGGTGGGAAGAGACCCCTTGGGCCATTTAGTCCAATCCCCTTCTACTTTTGTGCACCAAAAGCACAAGCAAAGCATCCCTGACAGATGGCCACCCAGCCTCAATGTTGTTAATAATAATAATAATCATCATCATCATCATCATCACACAGTGCTAAATGCTTGGGAAGTGTTCAACTTCTGATTTTGTGATGTGAAATCCAGCATATATATCTCGTTTGCTGTATTATACTGTGTCTTTGTGTAAATAATAATAATAATAATAATAATAATAATAATAATAATAATAATAAAGAAGGTTAGAAGAGACTCCTTGGGCCGTTTAGTCCAACCCCCTTCTACCTTTGTGCATCGAAAGCACTAGCAAAGCACCCCTGAATAATTAATTATTAATTAAATAATAATTAAAATATCATTATAAACAAACAAAGCTTTGGAAGGCGCGCACCAGGCGAGGGAGGAGGTGGGAAAGGCATGTGCCTTTCGCTCCTCCCTCGTGCCGCACGCGGGGGCCGGATAAATGGCTTCGATGGTCCGCATGTGGCCCCCGGGCCTTAGTTTGGGGACCCCTGTCCTAGAGTTTGAACCAATTCCACATAGTTTGTGGCAGCCACAAAAACAAAATTTCTGGAGTAGAACAACTACTTTCAAAGTAAGTACCTTACAATTAAACAGGAAATAACACTTTCAAACCAGGAACAGAAACAAATTCAAATTTTGTTACATAATGTTATCAAAGTAAATCACAATAAAGAATATATGCATCTATATATCTAGGCATTCATTTCGTTAACTATCTTGAGTCCCCTCAAGAAGAAAGGTGGGTATAAATAAAGTAATATGGGTTTTTTTTTCTTAATCAAGCTGCCTGCTGCCTGCAAAATCCAATTGATTAGTTGGAAGCCCATTTTTATCATTCCAAACTTGAAAATACATTTAAAATGGGCCCCTAGTTCTTATAAAGTTGTCTGCTTTTATTTCACCTCTCATCATGTGAAAATGGCTGGCTGTTTTTTTCACAAATGACACAGATCATATGCAATAAAAATATATACGAAATGAGCATATATAGGAAATAGGAATTTTTCCAAGTTTTGGCAATCCCTGGTCATGTAATTCTTATAACTGATAACAGATCTTTATATCGCATTTTTTAATTTTCTTCACTAAATAAAAGAATGTTTTAAAAAAGAGTCTTCTGTTCAAAATGTACAAAGTGCAAATGCATATTTTGGTGCATTTACAATGCTAAGCAGTATCTCCCAATATTCAAGGAAGTGTCAACTCTGGTAGAAAACTCTAATCTACTTATTAGTTGGAAAGATATAGATTGAGAACCCTTTCATGCTACATTTATGGGGTTACGATTCCAATCAAACAACCATGGCTGCGTGCAAAAAACTCATGGGATTTGTAATTTGGTCCAAAGGAGGTACCAAAGGAGATCCCTGGATGAGGATTGCAAGCATCCCTCCCTAAACTGCAAATCCCAAGATGCTGTCACAACCATTTGAGCAGAATCGTAGAGCTCTAGTTATGCAGTATAAATAGACTTGAGATCTATTAATATTTTTACTTCTATAAAATTGCATCAGTGTTATAGTGATAGAATACTGCCAAAGAGCTGAAATTGCTTTTCAGAACAGTGGCCAATTAGGATTGCATCTGCACTGCAGAATGAATGCAGTTTGTCATCACTTTAATTCCCATGTTTCAATGCTATGGAATCATGGGAATGGTAATTTTACCACCTTCAGCCTTCTCTGTTAAAGAGGGATGAGGCCTCACCAAACTATATATCCCAAGATTCTATAGCATTGAGACCTAGAAATTAAAGAGATGACAAAATGCATTCATTTTACAGTGTAGGTCTTGTTGGATTAAAAATCCCATAAATCTTGAGGGGGGGGGGTAATTTTCAAAAAGTAAAAAAGCATTTAAAATGGTAAATCAGCAACAACAGCATGAGCCGCAGCCGTTAGGTAGATCAAAAGCTTCTAGTGCCAGCGATAGAGCAACTGAGTTCAAACAATTCAGGAGCAGAGTCAAGCTTTAAAAAGTCATAAAAGACATTACTAAAAGAACTACATAGCCATATCTGCCTAAGTCCTTGATGATGACTACAACCTTGTGCAAGATATGGTTGAGATCCAACACCTTGGCCACTACAGCCAGTGGTATGTAATGGAATTAGCCAGGCCTTGAGCTGCAAGGCCATTAAATGCTAATCAAGGTGATTAATTACAACATTCACACTTGCCTCCAACAGACAAGGGTTCTTTCTCCCACCCTGGACCTTCCACAGATATATAAACCTTCCTTGCTTAGTTTCCAATATACTTCACAACCTCTGAGGTTGCCTGCCATAAATGCTTCTGGAACATGGCCATACAGCCCAGAAAACTCACAGCAACCCAGTGATTCCGGCCATGAGAGCCTTCGACAACACCATAGTATGCTATGAAGGAAGTTGAAGTCCAACAAAACTTGGAGAGCCACAGGTTCTCCACTCCTACTTTATAGCACTTTCTAGGGATAGTGAAATATTTTCAGGTTTTTGGCTAGCTTCATACATCTAGGATGACTATTAGGGGGCCCTAAACAGGAAAGTTTAAAGCAGGCTTCTCTTGGAGCAGGGATTTTAATTCAGCAATAATGACTTTTCTGTGTGTAGTGTGTTTGGTGTGTTCTTTGGCTCTCACTTCCAACTTGGCTCTTCAAGTCTGACTTCCTGGCATAGTTCCTGATTCCTGGTTCTCCTCTGATTACAGCCTACAGCTGATAGATATTCAGATTTAATTTAGATGCTGATGTACAATAACCCTAGAAATGACTGGCTAAAATACTGATCCAGTGTGATATGATCCAAAGCATTCTCTGCTCTCTCTCTAAAAAATGAGAGAGAGAACACATTTTTTCCTCTCCACTTAAAAGGAGTATATATGGTATGTTTCCCCCCTCAAAATATACCCCAGTCACCTCCATGAATATATCATATTTATTACTATGAAAGAGGAAAACACAAATATTGGTCATTCAGTACCACCAGCTTTGTGTGATCTGCTAAACCTTGCTGATGGCACTCAATGTCCCCTTGTCTCTTGATAGAAAGCAGATCAACCCTGTGTAAGTTAACTGAGAATTAATATAAGCGCTCTTTCTTTCATGTAGATGCAAATGAGACTGCACCCTTAATTAGTTATTAGAGTGAGATTTCTTCATTTCCAAGTTGAAAAAATTGAAGTTTCCAGCAGTCAAGAAAATCAAGGTGCAGCTAAACTGTAGAATTAATTTAGTTTGACACCACTTTAAATGCCATTGGGTTGTAGATTTACAAGGTCTGTAGCCTCCTCTGGCAAAGAGTGCTGGTGCCTCACCAAACTACAAATCCCAGGATTCCATAGCATTGAACCGTGGCAGTTAAAGTGCTGTCAAACCACTGCTATCCTATAGTTTAGAGCCAGTCTTGGGCTGGATCTACATTGCATATAATCCAGTTTCAGAATGCAGATTAACTGCTTTGAACTAGATTATATGAGTCTACACTGCTACATAATCGAGTTCAATACAGTTAATCTGCATTCAGAAACTGGACTATATGGCAGTGTAGATGAGGCCTCAGTCAAGAAGAATAGAGCTGCAAGATTTGTGTATGTTTTCCTCCTAGTGTTACAACATCCCAAAGTATTCTGGTACAATTAATTTCCAGAAAAATCTATCTGGTCTTTGCTTTGTTTTGCTTTGCTTTTGTACAAGAGACAGTGGAGGATTTGCAGCCCTAATGAATACCTAAATTGACAGACTTCTTATCTCTTGTAACAATCTTCCCTAATCTTGTGATTTCCAGATATCCTGGATAACCACTCCCATCACAATATATCCAGCAGAAGATTGTGGTTGGGAGGGGTGGCACCAGATCAAGGCTGCCTTGAAAATTGGGTTGTACTGACAGAGGGTTGTAGTTTCTCTGCTTGAGAGCAGAACCCTTCAACAGGAGAAGAAGTGCCCACATCCCAGGAAAATCCAGTAAAGATGTCTGCAGATGTGTGAATTCACACCCAGTCATTAAAGTGTGTATAGCTCACTCTCAAGAATCAATTGCTTTGAGTAGCGTTGCCAAACACACTCTCTGGGAGGTTGCCCACAAGTGTGAATGAGCTGTTCTAATTCCTGTGAAATCTCTCGGCAGGGCATTGTTCCCTTTGCAAATAGCAAGGCTCCAGGGACCTGATCCCTCCATTTGCAAACAAGCACACCTTAAGTGGTATGTGGCATAAAAGGAGTCAACAAACCTTGTGGGCTTTTTATCAATATTGAGTGAGATCCTGTTCAGCCCACCTTCTTAAACACATCACCACATCATTAGCTGGAATAATGGCTAGGAGAGCTGTTTTGTTGGCAAAGTTGAGGGGGTTTTTTTGGGGGGGGGGATATCTCAAGCAAGGAATACTTTCCAGGAAACCTATAAGACCACATATTTTTGTCAGTTCCAGAATTTCATATTACTTTCACCAATAAGACAGCAGGATAAAACCTGGGCCAAATGGGAGGAACCAAGGATTGCTGCACATGCAGTGAGGAGCCAAAATCTGTGTTCTTTCCATACAGACTGTGGCTTTTCACATTATTTTGGCTGTGGGCAATCTTTGGGTAGATGAGACAAAGGCAAGATCCAATGTCTACACCAGGCATGGGAAAACTTTTTTTTGCATTGGGCCACATTGCAGGCCTGACCAGGAGAGCCAGGCACATGCTGGGTAGGGAGGGCCCGGGAGAGAGTGGGGGCAGGAGGGGGCAGAGCAGGGCCCAGGTCATCCTCAGGCTGGCTTCCATCTGCTCGCCCCATCCTTATGCTGGAAGGTGGAGCACACAGTGACTGCCCCGATCCTTGGGCTGTCCTCCTGTCATTATGCCAGGAGGGAGGAGGGCGAGACAGGCAGCGGCTGAGAGTGCTCGGGAGGTCTCTCAGCTGCTGCATGACTTCCTTGAGCCATCCTACTGGCATAAGGACGGGACCGCTCATACCATCCTTATGCCAGGAGGAGGGCGAGACACATGGTGGCTGAGAGCATGCCAGAGGGCTCTCAGCTGCTATGTGCCTTCCTCCCCTATCTTTTTGGTGTAAGGACACAGCGGGCTGCCATGTCCTTCTGCCAAGAGGACAGGGAAAATGAGGAAGGCCTAAGATAAGCACCCAGGGGGCCACATCTGTCCCCCGGGCCTTAGTTTGCCCTTGCCTGGTCTACACCAACCAAAAAGGTTACAGGGACCCAGAGGTTACTCCTGAATGTCTATTTGGCATCAGGGAGTTCCAGACCTTGACGCTGGGTAAACTAGGGTGAACTGTTTTAATCCCATGCTAAGATAAGTCAGTGAATGGTCTGGAGTTTAGGGGACCTCTTGGCCATTGTAGGTGCCCCATGCTGACACCAGCAGAGGTCCTCATGCGACCTGTGAGAAGGAGGGTAGACTGTGTAGACTCCACCCCACTATGGATCTGGCACTGAAATGATTGGCACTGAAATGGTAGGGAGCCGGAGATTACACATTCTGGAATGTATAATAGGGCTTAAAAAACACTGGTGTAAGTGTACATGTGCTGTCATTAAATTGTCGGAATAGGCCAATGTTAGGGAAACGGTTAAAAAAATGTGTTGTTAATCAATTGTGAAATTGATTGTAAAAGGATACAACATATATGAATGAGCCACAGTAATTATTCAGCTGGTGGTTTAACTGTTAAAATATTGACTGTAACAGCCTTTCCCAAAAAAAAATTAATAGACTATTGCTGTTGCTTTTTTTGTTTTTTATTGTTTTGTGTTACTCTCCACTGCTTTTCTTTTCACTTCTTTTCCTTTTTTGGTGCATCAATTTGTTATTACTTTTTGTCATTATTTTCAATAATGTGATTGACTATTTATTTTAATGAACAAAAAAGTTACGAGCAGAATTTTAATGAACTCTGAATTAATTCTTAAACTTTGACATTATTATTATTGACACAATGACGTTGTATGACACAGCAAACAAGATAGATATGCTGGATTTCGTATCACAAAATCACAAGTCGAACACTTCCCAAGTGTTTAGGACTGTGTGATGTATTTTCAGATGATGCGCACAGATCCCAGTAGGGTGGCCTTTTGCAGTTGGCAGATTGTAATTTTGTCAATGTCTATTGTTTCCAAATGCCAGCTGAGATCTTTTGGCACGGCACCCAGTGTGCTGATCACCACCGGGACCACCTGCACTGGTTTCTGCCAGAGTCTTTGAAGTTCAATCTTGAGGTCCTGATAGTGGCCGAGTTTTTCCAGTTGTTTTTCGTCAATGTGACTAACACCTGGGATGTCGACATCAATGATCCAAACTTTTTTCTTTTCCACGACTGTGATGTCTGATGTGTTGTGTTCCAGAACTTTGTCAGTCTGGATTTGGAAGTCCCACAGTATCTTTGCGTGTTCATTTTCCACTATCTTTGCAGGTTTGTGATCCCACCAGTTCTTTACTGCTGGGAGGTGGTACTTGTGGCACAAGTTCCAGTGAATCATTTGGGCCACATAGTTGTGCCTCTGTTTATAGTCTGTCTGTGTGATTTACTTACAGCAGCTGAGGATATTATTATTATTATTATTATTATTATTATTATTATTATTATTATTATTATTATTATTGTAATGAACATTATTTTTGCATGTGGGTAAATGAGACACAGAAAGCTAACTAGCCAGCACATGCACACGTGTACCTTCAAGGTGTCTGTCAATTTAGGATTACTCTACGAATTCCACAATGTTTTCTTAAATAAGGAATATTCAGGAGAAGCTTTCTCTGTTACTTCATATGAAATGTAGCCCACAGTACATAGTGTTCATTGACCTAGTAGTACTAATCAGGGTTTTCCCTAGCTTCCAAAAGCAGATAGGATCTGGTGGTGCCTTTGGGGTTTTTAGGCCTTCTTGCTCACACAGATATTTGATATAATGTGCATTCTTTTTTGAAGATGGTTTTGATTTACAGGGTTTCCTGCAATTAATGGTCATGAAAGAAAACCCCATACAACTATTTGGATGAACACTGATGTTCTTTGGACCCAATGTTGCATATCTCTGATGGTCAACATTGCATAAGAGCTATAGAATAGGTCCTTGTCCGTAGAACTGCATATCAGCTGGAAGACATTGGGAGTAATGCTGCCTGGCATAAAAAAGATGTTTTTGCTGTTAAAGGGGAGCAGGTTTTATAGAGGCCATGGAAGATTGTTACATTTTATTTTGCCCTGGCCTTGCTTGTTTTTTGAAAGCTGGTTTGACCAGAAGGATTGCAGGGTTTATTGCAATGTCTATAACATTATGTGGGAAGGTAAGGCAGTGGGGAGCGGATGGATTGCTGTAAGATTTTATTCCACTGATTGCCCTTGACTCTAATTTGACTGGGGTGGGAAGAGAGAAACCTCCTGTGCCAAAAATGAAAGGCTTGGCTTCTTTTGTACTGTTGGAAGCCCAACACAGTAATAAGTCAAAGCTATATCATATAAAAAGAAAAACAGGCATCCCCTTTGGATAATTTAAAGCTGACCATGGGGTGATAAAATGATGACAACAAATATTTCAGTATGCAAAATGACATGTCATGTTATGCCTCCATCTCTTTCAGTTCTGCCAGCAGATCCTGCCTACTCAAAGAATATTCAACAGATTGTAGGGAAATTTTCTAGTTTTATCTAGTACTTTTCTGTATCTCATGGCTGACTTTTTTTGTTAATGAAAGAAGAAAGTCTGGCAGGGTTGAAGGTGACTTTAGTTTGTTAGTCCAGTCATGAGCTCTTCAGACAACTACAACATTCCTCTGGGTTTTTTTCTTTCTCCCTCCTATTATTATTATTATTATTATTATTATTATTATTATTATTATTATTATTATTATTTGCTTCATTTATACCCCGCCTTTTTCATCCCGTGGGGACTCAAGGTGGCTTACAGCTCTGGCAAGATTCAATGGCAGTAAAACATAACAATAAAATATATCTCATCAATTAAAACAGTTAAACAGGTCAGACATATAGAACAATAAAAAAGTTAAAAACACAAAGTGCATAATTCCATTCATCCATAATCCTTGCTCATAATCCTTATTCAGACTGTGTGGAATTCCATGATGACTTATTCTTCAACTGCTTGTGTAAAAAGCCAGGTCTTTACCTTTTTTCTAAAGTTTGTCCAAGATAATTCTCTAGAGAGAATTTCAGCTATAAGTAGGTGATGGGCCCAGGAAGATATGGATTATTCCAAGGTTCCTTTGCTGATGAATGGCTCTGAATTCCCATCTGCTCCTCTCAAAAATCCAACATTGTGTTGGCTTGACAGTCAGCAATGTTTAGGGGTTCAGAAGTAATTGAAGAACTGGAATTCAGTTTTATGGCTTACCTTCCAAATTGAGACAGTAGAAAAAAGACTGAAGGGTGGCATCTTAGCACATACATGTCATAAATTACTAAGACCTCATAGCACAACTTATTTAGAGAAACAGGAATATCTGAACCTTTGCTAAAGTTGGCTCTCCATATCAACAGCTCATGCATCCATGGATTCATGTCTTTAAGATTTTTTTCAAAATTGAAACACAAACTGTGATTTTCCTATTTTATATAAGTGACAACATTTTACTATGCCATTGAGCATCCACAGATTTTGCTATCAACAGGAGGTCCTGGAAGTAAACCCCAGTGGATACCAACAGTTTACAATGGAAACTGGTGGCCTCAGTGGCAGTGAATCTGTACCAGACTGTTATGCGTGAGCTATCCAAGGTGCTGGATAGGTCCAGCATTATGAAAGTCCTTCAAAGTTCAGAGTGGATTTGTCCCCAACACATGGAAGCCATAAACCTCCCCTGCTCAGGCTTTTGGCTTTGCATAGTAACCTGCCGAATGCTTGACACTCCCATCATTGCAACCTGAAGGAATATAAGAAAAGTGGGATGCTTTTTGTTTTGATGGCTCATACCTTGTGCAAGATCACACAAGATTCTGCCACCAAAATGTATCCTTCTCCATGGCATCCCACGTGCAATGAGGGAGCCAGGACAGCTATGAGGAGGAGTGCATACACATGTAAGGTATTAGGTGACCTCATATAGCTGCCAGGCCCAAGCTTCTGGAAACATAGGATATAATTATCATGTCCAATAAAATGCTTTATGCAGAATCAATGGGAATGTAAGGGTCTGCTTGCTTTCTCATCACAGTTAGTGAAGAGAAATCCTGTGAGGCCAAGAGAAGCTGCCAAATAAAACACTGTCCAGGATGGTGCCCTGACAATGCAAAGTGATCTACATAAGAAAATAAACAAAGATTAACAGGACAGGGTACTTGGAGCCATCAATCAGCTACACCAAGAGTTTGTTAAGGCAAGACTGATTAAAATACAAGATAAACAAATTCCTATCAAAAGCAAGATCCACAAACCAGAATGGAACTTCAAATACCATCTCTCACAAAATGCAGATAACATTCAGGACATTTTTTTTTATCCCACACATGACACTGAAGTTCACTCAGCCTCTCTCATGCTATTTGCAAGTTGGGACCAAATATTATTATAATCATCATCATCATCATCATCATCATCATCCTAACCCTAACCCTAACCCTTAACTCTAACCAGTACAAGAAAACTGCACTACAAACTAGAGCTGACAGCTGGCACAACAAAACATTGCATGGAAAGTTCCTTGACAAAATTGAAGGAAAAGCTGATAAGGAGAAGACCTGGCTCTGGCTCACGAATGGGACCCTGAAGAAGGAGACAGAAGGCCTGCTCCTTGCAGCCCAGGAGCAAGCCATCAGAACAAAGGCAATTAAGGCCAAGATCAAAAAATCAGCTGATGACCCAAAATGCAGACTGTGCAAGGAAACCGACAAAACCATTGATCATATCCTCAGCTGCTGTAAGAAAATCGCACAGACAGACTACAAATAGAGGCACAACTATGTGGCCCAAATGATTCATTGGAACTTATGCCTCAAGTACCACCTGCCAGCAGTAAGAACTGGTGGGGTCACAAATCTGCAAAGGTAATGGAAAATGAGCACGCAAAGATACTGTGGGACTTCTGAATCCAGACTGACAAAGTTCTGGAACACAACACACCAGACATCACAGTCGTGGAAAAGAAAAAGGTCTGGATCATTGATGTTGCCATCCCAGGTGACAGTTGCATTGACAAAAAACAACAGGAAAAACTCAGCCGCTATCAGGACCTCAAGATTGAACTTCAAAGACTCTGGCAGAAACCAGTACAGGTGGTCCCGGTGGTGATCGGCACATTGGGTGCCGTGCCAAAAGATCTCAGCCGGCATTTGGAAACAATAGACATTGAAAAAATTGCGATCTGCCAACTGCAAAAGGCCACCCTACTGGGATCTGCGCGCATCATCCGAAAATAAATCACACAGTCCTAGACACTTGGGAAGTGTTTGACTTGTGATTTTGTGAAACGAAATCCAGCATATCTATCTTGTTTGCTGTGTCATACAATAATAATAATAATAATAATAATAATAATAATAATAATAATAATAATAATAATAATAATAATAATCAAGGAGTCCCTTCACTATACACCCTGAAGAACTGGTCTCTGGTGGTAAGGACTGTATTTGAACCATTTGATCTTTCATCACTTGAGACTGGCCATTCTAGACAACTAGTAGAGCCTTCATGTTGTTCCATTAAGCTTTGCTGAACAATTCCCTTGCCTTCTATCTTGCCTTCCATCTGCATAATGGAAGAAAACAAATAATTTCAGGATGCATACTTACTTACTAGGCTTATTTACGCAAGATTTATATGATCTGGTTGTTTTACTTCACATTCGAATGTTATTACTTTTGAATGCTAAGTTTACTAAAACATATTGAACTGCTTTTTTTGTTTTGTGATACAGAAACTGATATCCATTTATTCCATTTCATTATAACCTCTGGAACCAAATTTTCTTTTAAAGGAGTAAGGCTAAGGAACACATTTATGTTAACCAAAGGATACCTGTACTATGCAAAGGCCCCAGGTTTGTACATTTTGCTGTTCCATTTTTGTGCCCTTTATAGTGGGGCAACAGTCTAATGGCTGTGAAATTTTGCAAAGACCCATCTATTGTGCCATTTCTAATTATACATGACAGATGAGTGTGGGGTGCATTCTGCATTGTTTACTTTCATCGGGGCCATGAATCAATTGTCTATATCCAGATGCTTAAAGTAAGCAGCCCTGTCATTTGAAAATTCTGCAGTGACAAAAAGGAACTGAGGTTTTCTAAAAGGCCATTTTTCCTCAAACAATTAAAACTTTCCTTTCTTGGAGGCAGGGCAGATGGTTAAAATTATCTCTCTAACTTCTGAGTTGTAAACATATCACTCAAAAATAGAGACGGCATTTCTGAGTGGTGGAGGGGAGAGCAATGGGCCCAACACCAAGCTGAAGTCCTGGTTAAGAGAGTGCTGGGAATGTCAAACATGCTTGACCTCCCAATCAGCAAATAAGCACATTATAAACAACATGTTTAATCACATTCACTCTCAGGGGAATGGGAATCCTTGTGTTTGTTTAATGTTGGGGAAATGGGTTGGACTCTGAATTGTTTTCTGACCAAACACTATTAAAGCAATTTGTGGGGATTTATTAATATCACACCACAGCATGCTTGAAAACACATTTGACAGATGGCAACTTCCCTTTCCCAAGGAGGACAAATATGGTAGGTTGTGAAAATGAAGGGCCAAATCCACCCAATCATGTTTGCTGATGATGTAAACACACATAGTGAGACACCAGATTCTCACCGTGAGTCCTCTGATCAGTAGCCGACTCAGTAAACAAACTCAAGCCAAGAGAGGCAGCTGGCACCCAATTATGAAGCACTACAAGGCATCCTGGGTGCTATTAGATAGCAGGAACTGCCACCTTTTTACTATTATAATTGCCATCATGCTAAGAACATTACACCTCCTGCCTAGGGAAAACCCACACAGCACAATGTTAGAAGTTTGATACTATTTCCATCACCATGACAGCATCCTATGGAATCCTGACTTTTAAAGTTCTATGAACTATTTAGAATGTACCAGTCAAAATGTCTATTTTACCAAAGATATTATACCTCTTTCAAACTCTCCCTATAATTAGAAATCAGCAAATATTCAAAAACTGGAATAAGGACCTGTCAAAATTTATTTGGCAGAGAAAAAAACCAAGAATTAAATTGTGTAATTTGACAGATGAAAAGAAAAGAGGAGGATATGGGTTACTGAATTTGAAACTTTACTATGAAGAATGGATGATGCTACAAAGACCTAAGATATTAACATTGGAGGGATCAGACCTAAGAATGGGATGGCACTCGTACGTTTGGAATGGAAAAAGGAAGGTGGAAAAAAAAACTTTGGAAACCACTTTATTAGATCACCTCTGTTAAAACATGGGAGAGATACAAAGAAAGATTATATTCCAAAACACCTCTGTGGATATCTCCACTGGAGGCCAAAGGAGAGAAATGGGAGGGGAGACCTGGCCAACATATAGTGATATCTTAATAAAAGAAAAAGGAAAATATGAATGAAGAAATCAAGAAGAAATAAATCAAAAATTCAAGAACATTTCATGGTTCCAATATATTCAGATGAAATAATATTTTAATAAAGATAAAAAGGTTGGATTTGCAGAGAAAGACTCCTTTTGGGATAAAATAATGTAGACGGAAAGAAAAACTATCACCAAAGTTTACAAAAGACTGTTAGATTGGGCCACAGAAACAGAACAAATGAAAGATTGCATGGTAAAATGGGCCGCAAATGTGGGAACACCTATAAAATTAGAAGAATGGGAGAAAAATTGGAATTATAAAATTAAATATACATATGCATCCGATCTTAAGGAAAATTGGTACAAAATAATGTACCAGTGGTACATCACCCCACAAAAACTATCAAGCTCTTACAAAAATATATCAAACAAATGTTGGAAATGTGGAAAACAGGTAGGCACATTTTACCATTCTTGGTGGACGTGTGAAAATGAGAAAAAAAATTGGAGAGAAATACATGAAATAATTCAGAAAATCTTACATACAAAGATCTAAATGGAACCTAAGTACTTCCAATTGGGGATGCTGGATATAGAAAAAGAAAAGAATAAGGAGATACTATTTAATTATATGTCTACGGATTTCTTAAAAACAGAAAAGATGAAAATAATAATTTGAATAAGAAAAAAAGGGAAGATAGAAGAAGATGAATTGTTCTTAAGTGACGGAGAAAGAGGGAGCTGGAAGAGGAAAAATAAAATATATATTAGGATTTTGGAAGACCCATACACCACCATGGAAGATGGAAGTCAATATATACTGGTTGAGTTCTTGTGTGTGTTCCCTTTCTCTCTCTCTCTCTCTCTCTCTCTCTCTCTCTCTCTCTCTCTCTTTCGGTGAGAGTGTGTTGTTGATGTTATTATTATTCATATGTATTTATTTATTTTTGGTTTACTGTAGTCTTCTGTTTCCTTCTTCTAGCATTATATTTTTATTACTATTTATTTGTGTGTTCTTTTATTTTATTTTTGATTTCTTTTTCTTTTTTTCTTTTTCTTTTTCTGTATTTTTTTCTTTTTCATACATATGTCTTGGATATTTTTTTTAAAAAAATTACATGCCCTGAAAAGAAAGAGACTGATTTTAATTCTGTATTATAACGTGTTTCCCCGAAAATAAGACAGTGTCTTATATTAATTTTTGCTCCCAAAGATGCTCTAGGTCTTATTTTCAGGGGATGTCTTATTTTTCCATGAAGAAGAATTCACATTTATTGTTGAACAAAAGAAATGAACGTTTATTATATACTGTACAGTAGTTGCCATCACAAACCAGCATAACCAGACAATCCGTGAATCCTATCAAGAATTTCTTGTTACTGCCATTATTTCCATGTACAACTCTAGTGTTCTGTTCGGCGGGCATGCTTCCAAACAAAAACTTTGCTAGGTCTTACTTTCGGGGGAGGCCTTATATTTAGCAATTCAGCAAAACCTCTACTAGGTCTTATTTTCTGAGGATGTCTTATTTTAGGGGAAACAGGGTAGACAGGCACTCAGAATATTGTAGTGGAGTTCCCATCAACCCACTCACTAAGCTATCGAAGCTACTAAGACTGATAGGAAGCGTAGGTCAACTACATCTGAAGTCTCCATGGTGATTATCCCTTAGTTGGTGATATGAAAAGTAGATAAAGTAACTGCATCCTTGACAGTTTTGTTGGAAGAAGGATTTCATTGGGTTTATCGCTATGCAAGCATTACTTCTGTTGAAATGTCCTTTTCCATAAAACATTGTCAGAGTTTGGTTCTGTTTTTCAAGCTGTCAGTCTCTGCTCCCTTAACTTGAGCACTATCTTACATTCCTGTATCTGGCTTTGGCAAGTTGAGAGTTAAATTATTCCAAGTGATTTTTTTTAAAGCACAGGGAAGGAATTCCCTTGATAAATAGATTTTCTCAAATAGTATCAGAAACTTAAAACATGTGCAGCTATCTTCTTTGCGTTAGTTTTTCTCCCCCTTATCTGGCTGTATTCAACTGTCTCTTCTTTCATATAATCCTAAATGTAGGTGATGCATCAAGGTTTCTTTTAAATTTATTTTGCCTAATGCTGAAGAAGCCAAAGCCAAAGAACCAGTACCAAGGAGAAGCTTCTTTCTGATCACATTAATTCTAAATGAGTTAATAGTAATTATGTTGATTTTTTACTATGTTTGTGTTGTATGTTTTGTGTTGGTAATTGAATTCTTTACCTATGTTGGAAACTGCCCTGAGTCCCTTCAGGGAGATAGAATAGTATACAAATAAAGATGATGATGATGATGATGATGATGATGATGATCTGCCTGTCACCCTGTGTGGTTTTGCACAACCAGACATTGCTTCATAATACTTGCAATAGCCAACCCCACTGATTGAACATGTGTTGGCACTGTCCCTGTGGCATGAAGGCACTTTACAGAGAACCAGACTTGACAAAAATACATAATGATGAAAATCATTACAAAAGTGAAAAGCAAGACTTTCTAGGCATCACTGTACTGTAACATAGCATTGAGTGCAGCTGATAATGCCTGCTCAATAGCTTAATGAAACCTGTATCAATAGCATAATAGAATTTTAAAGCTGGAAGGGACTTTAAGAGCACCTTGTCCAACCCGCAGCATGCAAAAATGTGCAGCTACAGAACTCCTTAAAGATAACAATTCAACCTTGGCGTAAAGATATCCAAAGAAGGAGAATCTACCAGACCCTTGGCAAATTCTTGGGAATATTTTGTACATACAGTAATTTTTGGTAGTAATATGGAGAAGGATAGACGTGGTAGCCTTTATGACAGACCCCTCTCAGGCTGAAGGTCCTGCTGTTTAACACCAGATCAGTCAATAGTAAAACATTCATCATCCATGATTTGATCAGGGACGAAAAGGCGGATCTGGCTTGCATCACCGAGACCTGGTTGGACGGGCTGGGGGGTAAACCTCTCCCAGTTCTGTCCTCCGGGTTTCGGGGTGCATCAACAGGCAAGGCCAGGGGGTGGGGAGGGGTGTTGCGGTGGTCTTTCAGCAGTCCATCTCCCTGGTCAGATGCGCTGTTCCTCAATCTTCTGGATTTGAGTGTGTCCACTTGAAGTTGGGTACTCGGGACAGCTTGGGGATTCTTCTGGTGTACCGTCCACCCCGCGACACGGCAGTCTCCCTGCCAAAGCTAGCAGAGGTGGTCACGAGCATGTTGGTGGCCTCCCAGTGCCTAGTAGTACTGGGAGTTTTCACCATCTATGCAGAGGCCACCCAAATAGGTGCAGCTCAAGATTTCATGGTTGCTATGACGACCATGGGGCTGTCCCAAATATCAGGGCCCACTCATCAGGCGGGGCACACACTTGATATAGTTTTTGTGGCGGACGGTGGTATGGATGGAGTGGAAGTCCAAAACATTTTTCCATTGTCATAGTCCGACCATCATCTGATCAGTTTAAGGCTTACTGCGACTTCCAAACTCCGCAGGGATGGTGGACCGATTAAGATGGTCCGCCCCAAGAGACTAATGGATCTGGATTGTTTCCTGAGGTCTCTTGGGGATCTTCCTGTCATGGAGGTTGACATTCCTGTCGACGCCCTGGTGGATCACTACAATGGCGAGATGCTCAGGGCGTTAGACACAAACTACAGGAAAGGAGATTCCACCTGAACATCAGGAAGAACTTCCTCACTGTGAGGGCTGTTTGACAGTGGAACTCTCTCCCCCGGGCTGTGGTGGAGGCTCCTTCTTTGGAGGCTTTTAAGCAGAGGCTGGATGGCCATCTGTCGGGGGTGCTTTGAATGCGATTTCCTGCTTCTTGGCAGGGGGTTGGACTGGATGGCCCATGAGGTCTCTTCCAACTCTACTATTCTATGATTCTATGATCGTCCCCGAGCGTCCTCTCTCGTTGCGTAGAGTTACTTAGTTCTCTGAGGAGCTGGCTGTGATGAAATGCAAAAGAAGAGAACTAGAGTGCCACTGGAGGAGAACTCCGAGCGTCTCCGACCGAACACAGGCTACAGCTGCAGTTAAGGCCTACTCCGTGGCTTTGTGGGCAGCCAGGAAGTCTTTCGCGACTGCCCACATAGTGTCTGTAACGAATAGATCATCACAGTTGTTCTGGGTTGTCGGGGAGCTCCTTCACCCCCCTGAGGTGGGCAAGCTCTCCAAGAACTCGGCAACTCAGTGCAGTGAGTTTGCGCACCATTTTGCAGACACACTCGGATATGTTCTGACTTGTTTTCCAGTTTGAATGCAATGCCAGAGGAGGTAACCAAGGCACCTGTATGTCAGATTTTGTGGGATTCGTTCCAGCTTGTTTGTCCTGAAGATGTAGGCGGGATCCTTGGGGCTGTGAGGGCAATCACTTCTGTTCTGGACCCTTGCCCCTCCTGGCTAGTTAAACTGGCCAGCGGTGGGTTGGTTGATTGGTTTGTGGCTATCATAAACACCTCTTTGATTCAAGGGAAATTCCCAGTAAGACTTAAACAGGCTATTGTGAAACCGATATTGAAAAATACCTCCCTTGACTCTTCGGTCTTGGGTAACTACAGACCAATTTCTAACCTCCTGTTTTTGGGCAAGGTGCTAGAGCGGGTGGTCGCCTCCCAGTTCCAGGGATTCCTAGAGAACACCAACTTCCTTGACCAGTCACAGTCTGGTTTCAGGCCTGGGCACAGTACCGAAGACGGCTTTGGTGGATGACCTCCACAGGGAACTGGACAGGGGGAGTTTGACCCTGCTGGTTCTCTTGGACATCTCAGCGGCTTTTGATACCATCGACCATGGTATCCTTCGGGGACGGCTCTCTGGGATAGGCCTTGGGGGTACTGCTTTGCAGTGGCTCCAGTCCTTCCTGGAGGGCCATTCCCAGTTTGTGAAGCTGGGGGACTCCTGCTCGGACCCCTGGCCATTGACCTGTGGGGTCCCACAAGGTTCTATTCTGTCCCCCATGCTCTTTAATATCTACATGAAACTGCTGGAAGAGGTCATCCGGGGTTTTGGAGTTGGAAGCCATCTTTACGCAGATGACACCCAACTCTACTACTCCTTTCCACCAAAATTCAAGGAAGCCCCTCGGATTCTGGACCAGTGCCTGGCCGCTGTGCTGGGCTGGATGAGGACAAACAAGCTGAAGCTTAATCCTGACAAGACAGAGGTCCTCCAGGTCAGTCGCTCGACCGATCGGGGTATAGGGTGGCAACCTGTGCTTGATGGGGTTGCACTCCCCCTGAAGGCGCAGGTCCGCAGTTTGGGGCCCTCCTGGATTCATTGCTGACACTTGATGCTCAGATGTTGTCAGTGGCTGAGAGGGCCTTTCCACAACTAAAACTTGTGTGCCAGCTGCCTTGTGAAGTCTGACTTGGCCATGGTGGACCATGCCTTAGTTACCTCCAGGTTGGATTATTGCAATGCAATCTATGTGGGGCTGCCCTTGAAGACGGCCCAGAAACTTCAATTAGTCCAACAATTGGCAGCCAGATTGCTAACTGGAGCAACTTACAGGGAGCAGTCAACCCCCCTGTTCAAGGAGCTCCATTGGCTGCTGGTCATTTTCCAGTCCCAATTCAAGGTGCAGGTACTTACCTATAAAGCCCTGAACAGCTTGGGACCCGTCTACCTTTGCAACCGCCTTTCCCCCTATGAGCCTGCACAATCTCTTAGATCCTCAGGGGAGGCCCTCCTCTTGTTCCTTTCTCTATCGCAGGCTCGGCTTCTCTGTAGTGGCCCCCCGGCTTTGGAATTCCCTTCCTAGGGAGATTAGATTGGCCCCAACCCTGTCTGCCTTTATCAAGCAGTTGAAGACATGGCTCTTTCAGTGTGCGTTTGAACAGCCATCAACATGATAGACCCTTATCTCTGACACTTTGCCTCCTAGAACTTTGTTTCCATTCCTATTTACCCTATTTATCCACATTATTTCAGCCGTCTCTTTGACACTGTCAATGCACTTTATTAAAAGGCCTTGAAATCATGTATCTTCTTAGGCCCGACCCCATTTTACCCACAATGGTTGATGTTTGTATTATTACTTCATTTGCTTGATTATGATATGTTTTATTGTATGTAATGTTTTAATCAATCATTTTATTTGATAGTTGTATCTTTGTTTTTAGTTTTTGACATGTGTTTTAAACTGTTATACTTTGTTCTGTTTTGGGCTGTGCCCTCATGTTAGCTGCCCCTTGGTTGTGGGATAGAAAAAATAAAGTATTATTATTAAAGTATTAAAGTATAATACAACATAGAGAGCTTGCATTGCATAGGGGGTTGAACATTAGACCACTACCTGGAGACCAGAGTTTGATTCCCCACCTCAGCTATGGAAACCCACTTAATGGCCTTAGGTGAGTCACACATTATCAGCACTATAAAACCCTGTGAGAGGTTCACCTTAGGGCAGAGGTGTCAAATGTGTGACCCTCCAGATGTTTGGGCCTCTAGATCCTAGAAGTCCTGACCAGCTTGTCCAATAGCAAGGAATTCTGGGATCTGAAGTCAAAAACACCTGGAGGGCTAGCAGTTTGACATTACTGCCTTAGTGACATCAGCAGATCCTATCATTTGAGCACACAACAACAAACTTTCATCCATTTGCTTAAAGCATTTTTTAAAATTAATGATCTGCTGTGAAATAAATACGATAAATAGGAGTTTTGTAAGCTGTTTTATCTGCTATCTAAACATAACAAAGAAGACTTCGCCACTTCTTACTTATCCTGTCTCCAAAATGTTTTAAGAAACCTGTAGTTTTATAGCTGTACTTTAGAGCCACTGAGAATTAATGCAGTTTGACTCTACTTTAACTGCCATGGCTCAGTGCTATGGTGTCATGAGAGTTGTAGTTTGGTGAGTTACCAGCACTCTTTGGTAGAGAAGGCTAAAGACTTTGTAAAGCTACAAGCCCATCAGATTGAGCCATACCTACTGCATTAAATGTGCAATGCAAATACACCCTGAGTCAACCATCCCCAATCAAGTACCTTCCAGATGCATCATACTACATCCACCATCTTCCCTAGCCAGCAAAGTTAACAATGCTGCTGCCTGGAAACAGAGGTTTTTGTCTAACACATCTGGAGGACATTCATTTGGTGAAGACTGGGCTTATTTTTCTCCTGTGGGTAATTAATTACAATGAAAACAGAACCATTAGGTTGCCCTTCCAACAATATTGTGAGTCTATGGATGTTTTATAAAACTGAACAACAGGCAAGAGCTAGTGAAGGAAAAGCCCTAGAAATAATTTCAAAGGCACTTCTTTTTAAAAAAAACATTTTATTATGCACAGACATACATACACATTAGCTCATTCAAATGGCAAACTTTAGTTTGATATCTCAGTTTCTTTCTCTTCCAAAACTGTACCTAATGCTGCATTAAAATGATTTATTGTCCTCTTCTGGCAATGCTTTTGGCAGTTAATTCTTTCTTTTCAAAGGAAGAAAGGAAGCCTTAAGATACTTTATCAATCACCTCAACTTAGAATCCTTCAATGAGACACCTGGTTATAGTGTACAATTAAATATAGACAGATGGTGGGTTTAAACATCCATTTATTCCTCTGACTTGTCCTGCTTTTCAGAAGCATGCCTTGTGAAATCTATACCTCAAACCACACATTCCATGTAGATGCCCAAATTCCAATGTTCTCTTTTATTTAACACATCCTTTTCCTGTATCTCTTCTCCCATGTAGAATAAAGCAATAAAGCAAGGAGAAGTTGCACTCCTTCTTGGTAACTCTCTCCCTCTCACATTTTCCTAGATCATGGCTTCATTCTTTTTCCTCCAGTAAGTAATTTTGATTCCCGTGTTATCAATGAAACAACCAAAGGGTTAAAAAATATATGTTATGGGTTTATTATCTAAGTTATTTTTTAAAGTAGCAGCCATGTTGTCCATGAGCAAAATCAGACTTGGATAATACCTTGATTAAGTCACATATCACAAAACTGGTGAGCTTTCAAGTTCTGTTCCATGTTTTATCATTCTAGGTGGCACCAAACATTAGGAAGGGGAAGAAACAGAAAAATCCAAACATTGCACCAGATAAATCCATGATTGAGCCAGTTCAGTTTATCACTCTAGAAACTCAGCTACACTGAGTGGAAAGGTTATGGTGATGGTACAACTGAAAATTGTTAAACCTAGGCTATGAAGATATGGATGCAAATTAGGACAAATAAAACCAGTTTGGTGTAGGGATCAAATGTGATCAATCACTCCCAGTGATTGATAGAAGCTCTTTGGATTCTATGGCTTCTGTGATGACAGCAACAAGGTAGAGGATATCACTCTCTCCCTGCGCCATGGAACCAAATTGTGGGGAAGCTCTGGAGAATTCCCCAACTTTGCCTAATGTGAGGCAAAGCCACGTTAAGAGGTGTCCTGTGTTGGGAATGAGAAGCTCCCAAATTTCATGTGCATGCCTCAGAGCTAATTCTTGCCCATCATGGATTAAACTACTCATGTAGATATCCCTTCAGAAAGGAATTCTAAAGGAAGCTGCAACATGGCCATACAGCCCAAAAAAACTCACAACAACCCAGTGATTCTGGCCATGAATGCCTTCAGCAACACATTGAACCTGATGTTTGTTTACTTTCCTTGCTGTAGGCAATCACACACACAACGACAACAGGATCAGCTATAGCGGAGTACCATTCTTTAATTATTCAAGCTTTAGTGCAATGTTTATCATAGACACACTACTGCATCACAACACTGAAAGCCTGACTATCTCAGTGCTTATTCACCATCTCCCAATGCCAGTGTTGCTAAAGCAAACCAGCTGGACAGAAGACAAAGAAGACTGAACAGGCATTAAAGGTATTTTAAAGGGGAATATCTTTGTCAGAGGCCTTCTTAAATGTGATATGCCTATCAAATTTTTCCATTTAAAAAATCTTATCTCTGCCCCCTCCACAATTAAAAGAAATTGGGGAGGGGGTAGAGATGATAAAGTTTAAAACACATGTGCCAAATGCATCCAACACACTGTGCTATTTTATGTGGCCCACAGGCTTTCCATTCCAGGGCAACATTGCTACAATTGCAAACATCTCTTTGAAGGCAACTACAAGGCTGATGTGGCCCTCAGTGAAAATGAGTTTGACAGCCCTTGTCTAAAACTTTAGGTGTGCCGATTAGAATATAGAAAAAGTACCAATTATGCACTATATTTTACCATAAGAAAACACAAAGCCATAGTTCAAAATGTACTTTTTTTAAGAAAGCCACAAATGAGTTATACTTTTACATGACTTATATTTGATCAAAATAGCTGCAGCTGTCAGGTAGTTGGCTAATTCAAGCCATCATTCTTGACTGTCTCCCTTCCACAAATGGTCTTTCTTCAATTATTGTCTCCTGCTCCTTAATTCTAACCACATAGGGGAGGACACAGTCCAGTTTCCACAGTACAAAGAATGGGACTATAAAGAGCACCTGTGCACTTGATGACATGGTGGTTTCAGCCAAAAGTCAGCACAAAGAGAGGTCACTGAAGTTTTTCTGTTGTTTTTTTTTAATATTGTTTTCTCAATGGCCTTCTTTATGGAAACACAGCCTCCTACCAAAATACTAATGTTTTTTACCAAGCTGGGAAAGTAAAATAATTAGTTTGACATTTTGTGCATTTCTTGCTTCCTTGCTCTGAGTCACGGGCTGTGAATTCTGGGCCAGAGAGTGACTAGTAGAGGACGGGGGCGGCCTGGGGTTTTTCTTGGAGTGATGCAAATGGAGTCAACATCTCTGCTGAACAGCTCTTATATATTCCTCCATCCCTCACAGCAGACAAGAAGTACAATGAACTTTTGTGCCAGCTGCAGATAATTTTATTAAAATTTAACTGGGGAAGAAAAACAATTCAGCGTAAGGAGACTTAGAAAACAATGAAAATAACAAATTAAAAACACATATATATTAAAAAGTTGAGATTGAAATATTACAATTTGGAATTTTCTCCCAAAATTCCAAAAAAACAAACCTTTATGTTGCCATTTTATATAAAGGACTCCATGTTATTACACCACTGTATATAATGAGACTGTGGATATTTTTGGTACTCACAAGGGGATCCTGGAACAAAGCTCCTGCAGTTACCAAGGATCCACTGTATTTAACTATGAACAAAATTCATTTAAAAAATGAGTTTAAAACAAAGAATATAAGCAGTAAATTCACTACACAAAAAGTTCTTTTATTGTAAAATAATCAATTCATGCACGCTTTGAGCTCATATGCCCTTAGTCTGGATAGAATATGGAAACACTTTCAGATAAACAAACTTGTTTTCTCATTTTAATGCCTGTGGTTGGACTTTTGGTGGAGTTGCAGCTTTCCTTTTTCTTGAAGCATCAAGAAGTCAACATTTTCCAAAGATGAGTAATTTTTGATTATTTTTACATACTTGCGGTGTGATTATTTTACTAGCTGATATTAGTATGAACTAAGGCACAAAGGTCAAAAAAGAGATGTAACTGGATATACAGTGACAGAATTCAAATTACAGGAATTCAACATTCCAACTAAACATTAGAAAAAACTTTCTGATGGTAAGAGCTGTTTAATAGTGGAAGTTTTAAAACAGAGGCTGGATGGCCACCCATCAGTAGTGCTTGGACTGGGTGGAGGAAGTTCGACTGGATGGCCCTTAGAGGGCCCTTCCACACTTCCCCTATATCCCAGTATATGATCCCAGATTATCTGTTTATTCCAGGTTATCTGGCAGTGGGGACTCATATATTCCAGTTTAAATCAGATAATCTGGGATCAGATCTTGGGATAAAGGGCAGTGTGGAAGGGCCCAGAGTCTCTGACAACATCAAGATTCTATAATTCTATCATTCTAGTAACAGCCAGCACAGTGTAGTAGTTTGACTATAACTTTGAAAACCTGTGTTTGAGTCCCTGCTTACCCATGGAAATCCTAAGCATTCGCATGCCTGGTAACTATGATAAAAAAATGGATTGTTGTTGCCAATAGAGAGTTCAGAACATGCATTTTCTGTGCATGTAAGGAAACACATGCTGGAACACTCATACATACAAAAATTTCCCACAGATGTACTTCTCCATAAGCCATACCTTTTTTCAGTTAGCAGAAGTATTCAATCCTGAGATCCTAACCAGAATACCTGGATCTGTACACCAAAGTACTGTACCCCATTATATTTCTGAACATATGCTTTGGATCTCAGCTGATTTTTTTTATAGCTGCATATATCTTGTTTCCTTATGGCATGCCAGAAAGCAAATATAAATTCTAGAGATGTTGAGCCTTGGCTATAGATGTCGAGAACTTGGCTGTAGTAAGCACTCTGAAAAAGGATTAAAACTGCATGCTCCTAATAATGAGCAAGCATCCTAATTGCTCTTTCCAACCAATCCATGCCAAGCATTGTATGAGTTAAGATTAAAAGAATGGTGAAAAATTCTGGAATCGATGATGTCACAATAAATGGAGTGCAGCAAGGAGCAAAGGACGTCAACACCAATTGTTGTAAAGAAATGTTCTTCTCCAACTTCCAGACGTCCTACAAACCACATCTGTGAGCAGTATAAGCCAATAATTTACAGAAGAAAGAAAGCATGAACAAGTGCATATGGGGCCTTATTCTAGACCCAATCCAAGCAGTCCTCATAATAGTTAATGGTATGCTCATGAGGAAGCAATAAAACTCAGCATTTTGTGGGAGTTATTTTAGCATAGCATCTCACTGCATCCCACACCCAGATGCTTTCCTGCCACATATAAAGACTGAAACTCCTAACTTCACATTCAGTATCTCTTATTTCCCATTCCTTCTGTTGAAATTCCTTCTGCCTCAGGGCTGTTATGCTGACAGTGATTCCTTTATCTCATCCCTCTGTGTTAGTGACCCTAAAGGCACCCAGCATGGTGGGTATCAATGCCTCGCCTTGTAAACATGTGTAGGAAGCATCTATTCATCATTCCCCCCTCTCCCACCATTCTGTTCTTGGGCATGTCTTTTGACAGCCCATTCTCTATTGTTCTGTCCTCAGCCTTCTCCCAGCTGAGAGAGTGGCAGTGGCAGAATGCCTGGCTGCTCAAGGAGGCTGAATCTGAATTGGGCTCTGTGCTTCTCTTCTAACAACCATGGAAGCTTTCTGCTGTGGCAAACATCCCTTTGGAATCTGCTGCTGTAAAGAATGAAATCGCCATTCATTGACCATCCCCTTGGACAAGATTTCTTCCAGATATAACATTTCTGAGTAAGGATTTCAAGAAAGCAGTAGAGTGGAAGGGGATATTTCCCCCACCCCACTCCAACCACTCTGCTCTTCAAAAAAAATTACATTTGCTGGGAATGGAAGCACAGCACCACAATGGAAGTGAACTACTGTGAATGAAACCTGCTGGTTTTTTAACTGAGAAAACTCCTCTCTATGAATGTCTAGGTCCTCCAGCACAACCCAGTGGTCGATGTCTACTGGAAGATGACCACAGAATCATACTGGAGGACCTAGAGATTCCTAGAGTTCTTTTTAAAACCCCTAGATTTTCCAGCACGACTCCATTGCCAGCCTTCAGAAGAAACTGCTATGATGTTATACTGGAAGACCTGGAAATTATTGTACTTACAGTAGTATAAACCATTGTAGTCCAAAACTCATTATCTTCCTATCTTACTGCAGCAACAAGAGAACAGGAGATAGGAGCAAAAGGCCTCACACAAAGCATTACCTTTGCAGTGCCTGATGTTATTCCTCTTCCACCATTCAGTGAGACCACATTCCCATAACTTTAACAATAATCATAAAATAATAACAGCCACATTGCAAAAGGAATGTACTTATTCCTCATTTTTTTCCTTTTGCAATGTTACTTAGTTATTCCTTTGGAAAAATTGTTCTAATAATGATTAACTAGTGGCTTCCATTCTCTGTTCCTGCTTCCTCTGCTTACCCTATAATTTCTCATTCAAATCTCTGCATTAGAAAGACTCAACCTAGGCCTCGTTAAAAAAAAAGTTAGAAATACATTCTCTTGGCTTCAACAACTGGGTGTTAGCTGCCAAAGAAAGAATAAACCATAGGAGATAAGTATTTTATCCAATTTTACATCTCCAAAGCAATTAAATGTTGGTAAATCAGGTTTAGCCTGTTGTCTATACCTTGGCTTTATATTAGGATTAGTTCTTCTTAAAGCTTAGTGGCTTTAATAGCTATAAAAAGCCAGTATTTTGAAGACATTCATTTATTTATCATGTCAGAAGCAAATTGAGGGTACAGTTATAATGTATTTTTTTAAAATACTAACGAAATTAAAAACTTAACATTATACTAGATTTCCTTTGACCAGAAGCTGGCCACTTGGAGTGCCTCTGGTGGCGCTGTGAAAGGTCCTCCATTGTGCATGTGGTTCAGGCTACATTGTAGTAAGTGGTCTGTGGTTTGCTCTTCTCCACATTCACATGTCACGGATTCGACTTCGTAGCCCCATTTCTTAAGGTTAGCTCTGCATCTTGTAGTCCCAGAGCACAGTCCATTCAGCACTTTCCAAGTTGCCCAGTCTTCTGTGTGCCCAGAAGGGAGTTTCTCATCTGGTCTCACCCACTGATTAAGGTTTCAGGATTTAACCTGCCACTTTTGGACTCTCGCTTGATGTGGTGTTTCTGTGAGGCCAGAGATGCAATGCCTTGGACCTTTCATTAATGGCTGCTATTTCCTGACAGATGTTAGGTGGTGCAATACTGGCTAAATAGTATAATTTATCCAGTGGTGTAGGGCGTAGACATCCTGTGATAATGAGGCATGTCTCATTCAGGAGCCACATATACTGTTTTGACGTGATGAGATGTATTCCACACTGGGTATGTGTATTCAGCAGCAGAGTAGCAAAGCGCAAAGGCAGATGTTTTTAATGTGTCTGGTTTTGATCCCCATGTTGTGCCAATCAGTTTTTATATGATATTATTTCTAGCACCCACTTTTTGCTTGATATTCAAGCAGTGCTTCTTATAAGTCAGAGGATGTTCCAGAGTAACTCCCAGGTATTTTGGTGTGCTGCAGTGCTCCAGTGGGATTCCTTCCCAGGTTATTCTCAAGACTCAAGAGGCTTCTCTGTTCATTTTAGATGGATTCGGGATCAGCTGGTTTTCCCTGCAATAGACAGTAAGAGCACCTAAAGATTCAGAGAGCTTTTGTTCAACCATTTCAAAGTTCCCTGCATGAGCGGTGATGACATGATCGTCAGCATAGATGAAACTCTCTGTCCCTTCTAACAGTGACTGGTTTTGAAAGTTGGACTCAAGCGTTGACTCTGGAGACTAGGGTTCAAAGGCCCACCCAGCCATAAAAGCCCACTGTGTGGGCAAGTCATACTCTCTCAGCCTCTGAAGAAAGTGATAGCAAACTCCTTCAGGAAAAAATTCTGCAAAAAAACCCCCCTGTGACGATAAGTTCAGCATAGTGTCACCATATGTTAGAAATGACTTGAAGGCATACAACAAGAGCAACAACCTAAAAACATTACTCATTAAAAAAAACTTTTGGTGCAATATGTTTAAGATGTAACTTTGTACTATGCTACGACAATTTGCTTAGTTATGAAGTTTAATGAAAAGCAAAAACCCTCCCAGGGACCCATGGTTAAGTTTCTAGTCCTTGTTAAGAAAGTTCACACCCTTAAAAACAAAATATTGTAAATGAAGCAGCACATATGCAAACATCAATGATAATTTCAGTTTACATTAAAATGCATATGTTTTCTTTCCACCAGGTATGATCCTTTAGGGGCAGAAAATAAAATCAGAAAGAACTTTGAGCATTTTCAAGCAACCAGGGATCTATAGAAAGGTCATAATAGTGCTTCTAAAACAGTAGGGAGATTTTGTCTTTCAAGTACTGGGCCACCCACTCAAGAAACCTACAGAGTGTGTAAACTTTATTTCTCAGAATTATTGAGCGGGACGTCCTACATATTCCAGAAAATCCTTCTTGCACCACACACAGCTAGACGGTCTCATTATGTTCACCATCCTCAGGCACTAAAATTGCAAAATAATAATTGCCTGATTGCCAGGCAGATCCGTCTATCCTCCAAGTGAACACCCAATTTAATGATCACACACCCAGTTTGAAAATTAAAAGCCATCCAAGCCGCCTGTCATCTTCTTGCCTATTCTCCATTTGCAAATTTATTCAACTGTACTTGTAGTCCAAGAGATACATATTCAGTAACTCCCTCAATTTCATCTCCACTTATAAAAATGAGGTCCTGGGCACACTGCTAATTTTTCATCTATTTTCTTCAAGTTCATTTCCAATCCTACTGATTTTTAGAGTCAAGCTAGTTGTTGGAGATCATGTTGCAAATCTTCTGGATTTTTGGCGAAAAGGATGTCTGATAACTGAGTTATGAAAAAGTTAGCTTATTCTGGAAACAATAATTCATAATATAGCTTCAGTGAAGACACCTTTCCCCATTATAACTATTTTAGTAGTGAATTTCCCTTTCTCTCATTCCTGTTGTCTCACCCGCATTCTTAACTATGAGTCATTTGTAAGTCGGATGTCTAGGGGACTGCCTGTATTGCCCTTTTAACCTCAACTGAGAAAATCCATGCAAGTATCATCGCAAATCGCCTTCTACCTATTTCAGAAGACATCCTCCCTGGATCCCAGAATGGCTTCTGCCCCTTCAGAGAAACAGTGGATATGATGTTCCCTATATGATAGCTCCAAGAAAAATGAAGGGAATAAAATCAACCTCTGTATGTGGCATTCATTGACTTTGCAAAGGCCTTCGACACAGTGAATTGTTATGCTCTTTGGATTATCCTCCTGAAAATTGGATGCCCTGAATATTTGTGAACTACCTACAGCTCCTTCATGATAGCAACAATCTTGGACAGCAATGGCTCCCAAAGTAATCAATTTAAAGTGTGATCAGGTGTCACACAAGGATGCTTTATTGCCCCAACCTTATTTTCTTCATTGCTATGATTCTACACCTTCTTGATGGGAAGCTTCCCACCAATGTGGAAATCACATATCAGGCAGATGGCAAGTTCTTTAATGTCCTCAGGCTGAAAGCCAAAAGTAAAATAACAGTAACTTCTGTTACAGAACTCCAACATGCTGGTGATAATGCTGATGATTCAGAGGAAGAGAATAGAAGTCACTTTAAACATCTTCACAGAAGCATATGAAAAGCTTGACCTTTCATTTAACATTGAAAAAACCAAGTGTTCTACAAACAGTTACAAACCAATGTCTGCAATGTCAACAATATACCTTAATGGTGTAATGTTAGAAAATGTCTATCATTTCCACTACCTAGGCAGTCACCTCTCCACAAAAGTTGCCATTGATGCCAAAATACAACACTGTCTGAGCTCTGTGAGCACAGCATTTTTTCAAATGAAGCAGGGAGTGTTCGAGGATCTGGAAATTTGCAGGGATATCAAGTGCTTGTTTATAAAGTTATTATCCCTCCAACTCTATTGTATGCCTGTGAAACAGGAACTATCTACAAATGTTACTCTTGACATCAGGAAAGATTCCATCAGCATTGCCTTCAAAAACCCTACAAATCTCAGGAAGACTGACAGACAAACTTCAGCATTCTGGAAAAAGCAAAGATCACCAACATTGAAATGATTCTTCTTCATCATCAACTTCACTGGACAGGTCAGTTGTCTAAATGTCCAATCACCATCTCCCAAAACAGTTACTTTATTTTCAGCTCAAGAATGGAAAATGAAATCTCATTGACAACAAAATAGATTTAAAGATGAGCTTAAAACTAACCTTAAAAAATGTGTCATAAGCTCTTAGAAATGGGAATCCCTGGCTTTCAAACACTGTAACAGGAGGTCAGCTGTTACCAACAATACTATGGATTTTTTCTAAGAGGTAGGAGCATCAAGAAAACCCTTGTCATGACTGCCTTCCATCTGGAAATCTATGTTCTCAATGTGAAAGACTGCATGAATCCAGAATAGGTCTTAAAAGCCACTAATGGACCCACCATCCATTTGGAAGACAATCATACTCGGCCACAAGTGATTGCCTATGATGACCTCATTAATAGCTTTTGCCATTTTGACCACACTCTGGTGTTTCTTGACTATACAAGTCCTTGTTTTCATCTGTGAAATGGGATAATATCTGAAAGCTATCAAATTCCCTCTGACCTTGGAAACTAAGCAATTTCAGACCTAATTAGTACTTGGATGGAAGACCTCCAATGAATGCCAAATGTGGTAAACTATATTTCAGAGAAGGGAACTGGCAAAACCATCTCTGAGTATTACTTACCTAAGGAAACTCTATAAAATTCATGAGGCCACCATAAGGCAACAGGCTACTAAAAGGCATATGCACATGCACACACATACATACATGCATGCCATCCAGGAGATGGTAAACTAAGGAAAGGTTATCTTGTTGTCTAACAACATCTGGAAGGGTTAATGTGACATGTACATTTCTCTTTAAACCACTATCTCTTTATCCTTTAAGGGTGCTTCCAGACAGCCCTCTAATCTGAGAACATTCGCGTTTTAAAAACGTGAATGTTACTGGGTCCTAATCTACACATGCCCCAGAAAGCTTGTGCTTTCTGGGGCGGGTGTCCAGATGCACTCCTGGATCTTTCTGGGAGAACACCTAGACACCTTAACCCCCTCCCCAAACCCCCTTTTAAAACTAAAATAACTTACCCGGCCTCCATTAGAGTGGTGCTGGAGCTCTCCTGGCACATAGGAATGACGCACCAGGAGAAAGGGGGCCCAGGTGTGATTTTCCTCCTCCCCCTTTCTCCTTGCACATCATTCCTATGCACCAGGAGAGCTTCAGCACCACTCTAATGGAAGCCAGGTAAGTTAGTTTTAAAATGGGGTTGGGGGGGTTGGGGAGGGGGTTGGTGTCCTTGTGGCTAATTGAGCCCAGAAAACCATGGGACTACAATCTGGACTGCACCCTCAAAAGCCCAGAACTTTTGAGGGAGCAGTCCAGACAGCGGAAGTAAGTGGATTTATCTGTGTCTTCCAAGAAGGTGTGGAATAAACCCACTAACAATTAAATTTGCAACAAATCAGAGTTTTCCTGGTTTGTGGCGAATGAATTCGAGTTTCGCTGGGACGTCATCTGGACAACCCCCTTTTAACTGCGGGAACTCCCATGTTAAAGGGGCTATCTAGATGGGCCCTAGGTTTGTTGTGAGGAAGCACTGTCTCAAATTGCAGTCCTTAAACATCCTTAACAGTAAAGAAATAACTCTGAATATCATGGGCATAGAACTGAATAATATAGCTGATTTTAATGAAAGCCAGATCAGAGAAGTCTGACAAATCAAACTTGCTACTGGTGAAATCTTTCTGATACACAGTTAGGCCTGAACAGACTACCACCTTCAAAGTTCCAAAATAAAATGAATTTTGCTACACTCTTTTCCCAAAGTTCTAATTTTTTTTAAAGTATGCTCATGATCCAACTATCATATATAGAGGGAGAAGTGAACATGCCTTCTCGCTTCCCTGTCATCAGTTTCCCACTGCCCTCCATATAGGGGAAGATAAAACTCTATGCATCCAAAAGACATGATGCCAATTGCCAGACATTAGTAATACTATCCATGTTTCTATGAGAGCCATTGAAAAGGAGAGAAAAAAGGTTGTCCCTTATAATGTCAAGGCGAAGATTGAATTTGGAATACTCACAGTAAGTGAGTATGGGCTTAGGATAAAAGGGTTATTCCTTCTGATCTTGGATTGCTAAGGCAGCTGTGACACCTGGGAAGGAGTGGAAGCCAGGATAGTAAAGGCATATTGGCAACTTTATGTGGCAAATGCCCTCTGAGCAGCAGTTTGCAGGTGGAGGGAATAGCAGAAGCATTCAGTGATCAGCCTGTATATTTCCGGAAGGAAGAAATGTGAATGTTTATCTGTTAAGATAGATTGAATTTCGTGAGAAGGACAGAACTGGATGCAGGAGGTAGTAACACATTGCAAAAATTGTGAGCGGAAGGTTAAAAGATTTTCAGACTGACAAGGCAGGAGGTCAGTGGAGTACACATTTGATCTCCTTCAGAGAAAGAACAGAGGGAAACATGAGACAGCCTGGCAAGTTAAGGCAGCCCTCAGAGGCTTGTGTGAAGTCTGCCTATAAATTGTTAATGTAATGAATCTGGGGATTTAAGTCCAATTCATGCAAGGCACATAGCAAGAAGGGTCAGAAGGCAGCAGGAATGCCTCCTAGTGAACCACAAGGCATCTTGAGTTCTGGTTTTGAAAAACAGCACTGAGTATAAATGATGATGAATGATGGTGATGACAATACAACACCTTGTGGAAACAGTGGAAGCTAACTTATTTCACTTTCTGGTCCCCACCAAAGGGGCGGACACCAAAATGACTATCTACAACATTTTTGTGCAGTATTTCTGCAAAAATGTATTATTTTAAATAAACAAAACCCTGTAGTTAAATTTAACCACAGACACATGTTTCATAAAGCCATCTTATATGTAATATATTCATGTACCTACAAAGCTAAATTTCTATATTAATTTACTTTTAACATTTTCTGATGTGCATGCATTCTAGTAAAAGTCATCATTATTACCCAATTACAATAATGCTTTGAATCATATGGATTTGTCTTGTTTTCATTGCTGCTGGGGTTTTTTTTTATAGTTGCTGATTTTGTCAAATGTTCTGGTATTTTAGATACAATATTGTATGTTTTGGTAAGGAAGAAGATTCATCACCACTGTAACTGTTTGTTAAAGCCTTACAATCACTGATTGGGAATGGAATTGTGTCAACATTGCAATCTATTGTAGTACATTTACTTACTTAGTGATCCCTTGTTATCCGAGTATGATGGTCCTCCAAATGTAGTGTCTTGGAGGTGGGTACGGAGGTGACTGTGGAGTCCTATTCTTGATCTGCATGTTCTTCCACAGTGAGAACATCTGATTCCAGATGGAAGGCAGTCCCGGTCAGGATTGGTAGTACAATAACTTAGCTGAACATCTTCACTCAAAATTGTGTAGCCCTGGTTTTATAAAACTTATTTTATCCTGAATTTTGAAAAGAACATTAGGTAAACTATTGGCTCTTAGGCTGTGGCTGGATCTACACTACCCTATATTCCAGGATCTGATCTCAGATTCATCCGCTTTGAACTGGAATATATGAGTTTACGCTGCCATATAATCTAATTCAATGCAGTTAATCTGCATACTGAAACTGCATTATATGGCAGTGTAAATGAGGCCATAGACATCCAAACAAAAATATTTCATTTTGACATACTGTGTGTGAAGAAAGATGAGATCCTATTGATTGCGCTTTTCCTGCATGGTAGGGGGTTGAACTGGATGGCCTGTGTACTCTCTTCCAACTCTATGGTTTTTTTTATTTATATATTTAATACATTTATACCCTGCTCTATCTCACCTCGAAGGGGACTCAGAGTGGCTTCCAAACTGGCAACAATTACATGCCATACAAACAAACATACAAATACAATAAACACATACCTTAAAGTCCATAAACAATTTAAAAAATCAACACCAATACATTAAAATTGGGTATTAAAATCACACAAATTCAAAATCATAGTACAGGAGCCATTCCAGTCATGTTGCACTTATTTCATGGCCCACCTATTGCATTGATTACTCTTCAAAGGCTTGGTCCCACAGCCAATCATATGATTCTATGACTCTATTTTCTCTGCAGAGCCACTAGCTCACTATGTGCAAAGAAGTATGTTAGTTAATGTAAATATAACATCCCAACAGAAATCAACATTCTGGCCTGAATCAATTAATTCCCAACTTGAGTAGACCCACTATATAAAATGTGGAATTGTGCACGAACACATATGTAAATGTCATTGGTTTTCTGAGTCTACTCTAACTGGGTTTACTAGACTGCAAATGTGAGGTCTTTGACCATTTTTTTGATAAAAGGTTTGTGTTTGTTCAGTATCAAGCAAAATGAAGTTGTGTTTTCCTACTCAACTGGGAGGAGGAGCCCATTGCCCTAGCTGTAACTTTCATGCATAGCACACTGATTATTTATCATTGTTAACAATGCGTAGGAATCTTACAGTTTAAATTGCACGGGCCAATGAAACTGCCCTGTTTAGTAAGTCACTAAATAATCATTTTACAGATAAAGAAGAAAGGCTAGAAAATAACTGGTCCAAGTAATGAGTCATCAGCAGAGGTTAATGAATCGTGTTCCAAGACTTCTGGATGCTGGCTTTACACAGAGCACAAAAATGTATACAGTTTTCCAAAAACCATAGAATATACAAGGGCTATTCAGGCTTGTTAAGAAGCGGCCTGCTTTTCTTCTCAGTGAGAATGAATGAGCTCAAGAATGCAAAAACCTTTCATAGTCAAAACGATAATACAGAAACACTGAGACTTCTTGATGTGTTGTTGTTTTCTAAAAGAAAAATTTGGTTGTTATGCTGCTTGAAAGTCATGTTGAACTCTTCCAACAGCTTCTTCTGTGGCCTGGGCTTGGTTTAATGATCTCTCGCCTTGGATGGCTCACAATCACATTCCTGAAGGCACTTGAGTGTTCCAAAGATGTCCAAAAATACTGGGGCTATTTTGGGATCAAGGGAGTGATAAATTCATACAAATAAAAAGTGTAAGAATTCAAGGGGCTGGGAGAGAAGTCTTGTAGGCAACCAAACAAAAACACAGGAGTCTATTTCAAGGCACAAGTGTGGGAGAATGAATTACAGTGGCAAGGATATTTTTGTCAGCCTCCTGGATATGACCCAGTTTAAAGAAGCAGCTTAGGGCATACAGGTCACTGTTTGGTTTGGGTTTCTTATTATGCTTAGTCTAGAGAGCACAGCTTTTTATGATGGCTGCTTAGATTCAAATCAGGCAATGCTCAACAAGAATTAAGAACAGAAAATGTGGTGTTTCTGATTTACATCCATAAATTTCTGTTCAGTTAATTAGAGTAAGTTCAGCCGCATGGGTTCAGCAAAAGCAGCCATGGGCAACTTCATGCATGGCTTTTACAAAATGTTTGGGTAGTTTTCTTTGCTTCCCCAAATAGTTCCACCAGTATACAGCGTTCCCTCGCTACTTCGTGGTTTGCTTTTCATGGACTCGCTGTTTCACAGTTTTTTCCTCCCCCCCCCCCCCCCCCGGAAGATACACATACCGGTACCTCTGTATGTGTGTATGTGTACCTCCGCTTCCCCTGCTGCTCCCCCTCTCCCTCACACAGAAATGGCAGAGGCAGAGGCTCTGTTGAGACCACCCAAGAAGCCCCTCCTCCTCCTTCCTTGAAGCCAGCCTTCGCTCTCCCATTGGCTGTCTGTCAGTCCCCGCCTAGTCACTGAGGGGCCCCCATTTGATGCCTCCTGCTCTCCGGTTTTGATTGACAGCAGATGGCAAAGAGAGGCTGCAGGGAAGGAAGGAAGGAATCCCCTCCTCTTCCCACAAGCCTCTTCTTCTTCTTCTCCGAAGGGCGGGAGGGACGCCACTGCTGGCCCCGGCCCCTCCATGTTGGGAGGCAGCCAGGCAGCAGATAATTGTGTACTATATAATTATTAAAATATTGTATAAATATTAAAATAAATATAGCGTCCCTACTTTGCAGATTTTCACTTTTCACAGGTGGTTCTGGAATGTAACACCCACGATAAGTGAGGAAACACTGTACATTGGTCTCTCCCTTCCATTAGCATGTGACTTTAGGTTTTACTGCTGAAATTAAACAGCATGTGTATACCTTGAGATTACATATTTCCCACCATTAAATTAAATGGAATTAGATAACATAGGGCCCTTCCGCATAGTCATATAACCCATAATATCAAGGCAGAAAATTCCACAATATCTGCTTTGAACTGGGTTATCTGAGTCCACACTGCCATATATTCCAGTTCAAAGCAGATAATGTGGGATTTTATTCAGGTGTGTGGAAGGGACCTTAGTGGAAAGAAAGAATGACTGTCTAAGGACTTTTCCACACCACCATATAACCCAGAATATCAAGGCAGATAATCCACAATATCTGCTTTGAACTGGATTATCTGAGTCCACACTGCCACAGTTCAATGTGGATTTTATACAGCTGTGTGGAAGGGGCCTAAGGCAAGATCTACATTGCCCTATATCCCAGGATCAGATCCCAGATCTGCTTTGAACTTGATTATATGAGTCTACACTGCCAGATAATCTGTGATAGGCAGATAAACTGGGGTTAGATTCTGAGATATAGGGCAATGTAGATCCAGCCTAACACAGAATTATTAATGTATGGGAACAAATGAAGATTTACCAAGAAATTGGGGAGAGGGGAGAGTTAAGAAGCAATTCAGAATAGAAAAATGAAGATGGTTTGGGCTGAGAGGGAAAGGAAAATAAGTGTGCAGCCTCCTATTAGCCTAAGCTGGCTGCTTCCTCTTCCTCTGGCTCTCTTCTTTTGCCTCCCCTATGTTAAGAAGCAGCTCCAGCTGCCCAAGGTTTGACAGAGGTAGGGGGCAGACATAGAATTGCACAAGTAAAATCTTACCACCTGCTTTATGTAGAATCTCAGATCTCATCTTCTTCATGTAGGCAGACAGGCAAATAATAGCACGCACGCTGTCATGGCCAGCAGTTTGTCTGGCTTGGCTCGGCTCCTGCTGGGTGCTTGGAAAAGGTTAATTTGACTCAGGTGCTTGGAAGAAGTCAAACTGACCTTCCCTTGTGTTGTCGAAGGCTTTCATGGCCGGGATCACAGGGTTGTTGTATGTCTTTCGGGCTGTGTGGCCATGTTCCACAAGCATTCTCTCCTGACGTTTCGCCCACATCTATGGCAGGCATCCTCAGAGGTTGTGAGGTATGGAGAAAACTAAGCAAAGAGGTTAATATATATCTGTGGAAAGTCTAGGGTGAGAGAGGTCAGTGTGAATGTGTAGTTAATCACTTAAATTAGCATTGAAAAGCTTATCTGCTGTCTTCTTCCTGCCTCTGGGGCATCCTTTGTTTAGAGTCGTTAACTGCCCTTGGTTGATTCATGTCTGGAAACCCTCTGTTTTCAGAGTATTGCTTTTTATTTACTGTTCTGATTTTTGAGTTTTGTAATACTGGTAGCCAGATTTTGTTCATTTTCATGGTTTCTTCCTTTCTGTTGAAGTTGTCCACATGCTTGTGGATTTCAATGGCTTCTCTGTGTAGTCTGACATGATAGTTGTTAGAATGGTCCAGCATTTTTGTGTTCTCAAATAGTATTCTGTGTCCAGGCTGGTTCATCAAATGCTCTGCTATGGCTGATTTCTCTGGTTGAATTAGTCTGCAGTGCCTTTCATGTTCTTTGACTCTTGTTTGGGCGCTGCGTTTGGTGGTCCCTATGTAGACTTGTCCACAGCTGCATGGTATCCGGTAGACTCCTGCAGAAGAGAGAGGATCCCTCTTGTCCTTCGCTGACCGTAGCATTTGTTGGATTTTCTTCGTGGGTTTGTAGATAGTTTGTAGGTTGTGCTTCTTCATCAGCTTCCCTATGCGGTCAGTAGTTCCCTTGATGTATGGTAAGTACACCTTTCCTCTGGGTGGATCTTTGTCTTGACTCTCATGGCTTGTTCTTGGCCTTGCAGCTCTTCTGATGTCTGTGGTGGAGTATCCATTGGCCTGTAGAGCCCAGTTTAGGTGGTTGAGTTCACCTTGGAGGAGGTGAGGTTCGCAGATTCTTTGTGCACGGTCTGTCAGGGCTTTGATTGTGCTCCTTTTTTGACTTGGGTGATGGTTGGAGTTTTTATGAAGGTATCTATCTGTGTGTGTAGGTTTTCTGTAAACTGTGTGGCCCAATTGTTGATTGGGTTTGCGGATGACCAGAACATCTAGAAATGGCAGTTTTCCTTCCTTTTCTTTTTCCATGGTGAATTGGATGTTTGGGTGGATGCTGTTAAGATGGTCCAGGAACTTGCTGAGTTCTTCCTCTCCATGGCTCCAAATCGTGAAGGTGTCATCTACGTATCTGAACCAAACAGTTGGCTTTTTTGGTGCTGTTTCTAGGGCCTGTTTTTCAAAGTATTCCATATAGAAATTTGCTACTACTGGGCTGAGAGGGCTCCCCATGGCCACTCCATCCTTCTGTTCATAGAATCCAGTGTCCCACTGAAAGTAGCTAGTGGTGAGGCAATGGTGAAACTTCCTCCCTGAGGAAGAAGCAGAGGAGGTAAGAATTGAAACAGCAAGGATCCTGAGAAATGCAAAACTCCCCCCCAGCAACATAACGAGAAAAGAAAGACAGGCCATCAAAGATCTCAACTCAGATCCTGAAATCATCATTCTTCCAGCTGACAAGGGGAATGCCACAGTAATCATGGAAACAAAACAATACAAAGAAAAAATCAGACAACTTCTAGATCCCACAATTTACAAGAAACTGAAACAAGACCCCACCAACAAAATCACCAGAAAAACGAACACTCTAATCAAGAACTCCTCCATTAACTTTGACATACGCCAACAGCTGTGCAAATCAGAAGCCCTCCCACCCAGGCTCTACGGACTCCCCAAAATCCACAAGGACGCCATCCCACTCAGACCCATTGTAAGTGCCATTGGATCGCCGACTTACAACCTGGCAAAATTTCTGGCTACACAGCTACAAACCCACATTGGGCTCACTGCACATTATATCAAGGACTCTACACACTTTATAGAAAAGATCAGCAACCTCAATCTAAGCACCAAGGACATCCTGATCAGCTTTGATGTGGTGTCCCTTTTTACCAAAGTCCCAGTAGCTGACACCCTCACACTAATCAAACAAAACTTCCCAGAAGACATCACAGCCCTGTTTCACCATTGCCTCACCACTAGCTACTTTCAGTGGGACACTGGATTCTATGAACAGAAGGATGGAGTGGCCATGGGGAGCCCTCTCAGCCCAGTAGTAGCAAATTTCTATATGGAATACTTTGAAAAACAGGCCCTAGAAACAGCACCAAAAAAGCCAACTGTTTGGTTCAGATACGTAGATGACACCTTCACGATTTGGAGCCATGGAGAGGAAGAACTCAGCAAGTTCCTGGACCATCTTAACAGCATCCACCCAAACATCCAATTCACCATGGAAAAAGAAAAGGAAGGAAAACTGCCATTTCTAGATGTTCTGGTCATCCGCAAACCCAATCAACAATTGGGCCACACAGTTTACAGAAAACCTACACACACAGATAGATACCTTCATAAAAACTCCAACCATCACCCAAGTCAAAAAAGGAGCACAATCAAAGCCCTGACAGACCGTGCACAAAGAATCTGCGAACCTCACCTCCTCCAAGGTGAACTCAACCACCTAAACTGGGCTCTACAGGCCAATGGATACTCCACCACAGACATCAGAAGAGCTGCAAGGCCAAGAACAAGCCATGAGAGTCAAGACAAAGATCCACCCAGAGGAAAGGTGTACTTACCATACATCAAGGGAACTACTGACCGCATAGGGAAGCTGATGAAGAAGCACAACCTACAAACTATCTACAAACCCACGAAGAAAATCCAACAAATGCTACGGTCAGCGAAGGACAAGAGGGATCCTCTCTCTTCTGCAGGAGTCTACCGGATACCATGCAGCTGTGGACAAGTCTACATAGGGACCACCAAACGCAGCGCCCAAACAAGAGTCAAAGAACATGAAAGGCACTGCAGACTAATTCAACCAGAGAAATCAGCCATAGCAGAGCATTTGATGAACCAGCCTGGACACAGAATACTATTTGAGAACACAAAAATGCTGGACCATTCTAACAACTATCATGTCAGACTACACAGAGAAGCCATTGAAATCCACAAGCATGTGGACAACTTCAACAGAAAGGAAGAAACCATGAAAATGAACAAAATCTGGCTACCAGTATTACAAAACTCGAAAATCAGAACAGTAAATAAAAAGCAATACTCTGAAAACAGAGGGTTTCCAGACATGAATCAACCAAGGGCAGTTAACGACTCTAAACAAAGGATGCCCCAGAGGCAGGAAGAAGACAGCAGATAAGCTTTTCAATGCTAATTTAAGTGATTAACTACACATTCACACTGACCTCTCTCACCCTAGACTTTCCACAGATATATATTAACCTCTTTGCTTAGTTTTCTCCATACCTCACAACCTCTGAGGATGCCTGCCATAGATGTGGGCGAAACGTCAGGAGAGAATGCTTCTGGAACATGGCCACACAGCCCGAAAGACATACAACAACCCTGTGACCTTCCCTTCTTAAGTAATGCATCACAGACTTCTATGATGATCTGTACAGGCTTGATAAAATGAGCAGCAGAAGAGTTTTCTGGATAAATAAGGGGCCTGGAAGAGATAACTCTTTGGTAACAGATAATGTCATACTTTGGCTATTACCCCTGAGTTAGATCTCTGGACCCTAGCCTTGTTCCTGAATCCTAATTTGGACTCTTCTGTTCCTGTAACCCTATCTTGAACCTTGTTGTATCCTGAAGCCTTGAATCTGAACTCTGGACTGATTTCCTGGTTTGATTTATGGATTTGAATTTCGGTTTGTACTTTTGGACTTGCTCTTGAAATTCTGATAAGTTAACTCTTGACTTTTGACTTTTGAACTGCAAACTTGCTTACTGTTTATTCTTGCTCCTAGCCTGGCTATTGGGTACTCTGCATTAATTGGACTTTTGATCTTGATTTGTATTACATCAGCTATTTGCTGTAATTCTGTTTTGTTAGCTCAGACCTTTGAAACACTCAAGGCCTTAATTTTCCATTGGTCTTGGCTCATCCTGTGTTTGTTTGATAAAACTCAGCCCTTGTTACCAGGAGAGCCTTGACACACAACACATGCCACTGCCACACCCCTGAAAACAAATAAAGAATGTCTGTTGAACTCAATAAATATCAATAGGTTTGAGTATAATTTTGACAATCCAATCTTGAACATTGGAACATTTAACTAGAATGCTAGGGAATGGAATTGGAATCTCAACTTGGCCACAGTAACCCACGGTGTGTCTTTTGGCATGTCACACTCTCTCAGGGTGCTTCACGTGCTCTACGTGGGCCTGCCTTTGAAGACTGTTTGGAAGCTTCAATTAGTCCAATGGGAGGCAGCCAGGTTAATAACCGGAGCGGCATACAGGGTACATACTACTCCTCTGTTAAGCCAGCTCCACTGGCTGCCGATTAGCTACCGAGCACAATTCAAAGTGCTGGCTTTAGCTTATAAAGCTCTGAATGGTTCCGGCCCAGCTTACTTGTCTGAACGTGTCTCCCACTATGACCCACCTCGAAATTTAAGATCTTCAGGTGAGGCCCTGCTGGCAGTCCCACCAGCCTCACAGGTGTGGCTGGCGGGGAGAGACAGGGCCTTTTCAGTAGTGGCTCCCTGTCTATGAAACGCCCTCCCAAATGATGTCAGGCAGGCTCCTTCCCTCCTATCTTTCCGTAGAAAAGTTAAGACCTGGTTGTGGGACCAGGCCTTCGAACAATAATAGCAGCATCAATTACTACTACACGCTTTAGAACTCAATGACAGACCAGTTTTTTAGACTCAAAATGTGCCAAATATAGATTTATATGTATATTTTTATGAATGTTTATTGAATTTAATTTCAATTGATTGAATGTTCTGTATTATTTTTTATGTATGTGTTTTTATTGTAAGCCACCCTGAGTCCCCTACTGGGTGAGAAGGGCAGGATACAAGTACTGTAATAAATAATAAATAAATAAGGGCTTTTGGGGGGTAAGGGGAGTATAGGTGCCCTTCTCGATTCTCCAGGCTCAAGCAGCCGAAAGAACCAAGATGGGCTGTGGGGACTGACCTCTGAGTGGTCGCAAGATTACCCAGTAGTCAGTCCCCACAGGTCCCACACCCTAGGTCTAATGGGGCTACAAAGTAATTCGGGACAAAGTGGGGTTTATCAGCTTTTTTCCAAATTAGCTCTCTTTTACCGGAGGCGTTGTTTGGTTGCCTCCAGTAAAGACCCGACAGGGCCAGCATTTTGGGTCCTGTCTGGAAGTGCCCTCAGCTACAGGGAATCAAATAAAAATACTCCCCCACACCCCACTGAACAAATCTTCAAGGTCTCTGTAAATCAGAACTACTTAGATACAATAATGATGAAAACAGCGTAACATTGACTATACAGGCTATGGGACACATCTGCACTGTTCACTTGCCTCAGTTTGGAACTAATTACATTAACAAGTCTGGAAGGTTTGAGGCCAGATGGATGATTACATTAACCACAGAAAGTAGCCTCAAACCAGATTCACAGTGTGTCCCCACACACACATGTGCACGCACACACGCTTCTGAGAGAGATGCACGTCAGTGTCTCAAAAGCATGAGAGGCAAAAAAAGAGGGGAAGTGATAGTAGTTGAAGTAAACAATTTCACATCCTAGAGGGTCAATTAGCCTTCTGCTGCCCAGCTATGTTGTTGGGGGTATTTCAGGAGCCCCTGCCACCGCCATCTAAATTTTGAACATGCTCTAGTACATGTAGCTGCCTACAATGCACTTCAGATTCCGCAGAGCTGAAAGAAATTACTTGACTGTGCAGTATGCTCTAGGATTAAAGTAAAAAAAAATACCCTATTCCTAAGTTTAGCAAAAAAAAAAAAAATTAAGACATTTTGAATTACTATATGCAGAACTTCCAGGGCCCTTTAGTGAAAGTGAAGGGGGTGCAAAGTATATGTTTGTGATAGTTGTGATTTTACTCATTATTCTTATTGTTTATTGTTGAAAAAAGGACAAATATTTGAAAAGTTTAAAGTTTGGGTTAATCTCATTGAAAGAAAATATAATTATAAGGTGTTGTGCCTCCAAACTGATAGAGGAGGAGAGTTTATGATTCATAAATTACAAAAGTGGTTAACATTAAAAGCAATTTGGCCCCAGAAAACTAACCCATATAACCCTGAAGAAAATGGAATAGCAGAAAGGAAAATTGAAGTGTTAAAAGGAATGAGAGACTGTATGCTGGAAGACTCTAAATCACCATTTAGTTTATGGGGAGAGGCAGTAGTAACTGCAATCCATGTTAGTAACAGAGTATGTATCTCCAGTGTAAATGAAACTCCATTCTATAAAATATTTGGCCAGAAACCAAATCTTAAATATCTGAACGTTTTTAGAAGTTATGCCAATGTATTAATTCCTGGTGAGCAAACATGGAGAAGACTTCGTTCCGTTAGGTATCGTAAAAAGAAAAAAGGATATCATTTTTGGTTAGGACAAGGCAAAATTGTTATTACCAATAAAGCAGAGTTTGATGGTAATCAGAATTGGAAAAATATACATCAAAACAATGAAGTATTTCTACCATTTCTAAGTATTGAACCTCAGGAAAGGCAAACTACAAGAGAAATATCTAGAAATGAAGAAATTGATACAAAGCGAGAAATAGTACAAACAAAAGAAGAGAAACTAGAAATTCCATGTACAAGTAGCCATAGTGTAAAAGCAGAGGATGAAACCTGTAAAAACAACGAGGATAAACTGTTGGTGGAAATAACTGAAATGCCTAAAAGATCATAAAGGGCTAATAAAGGTGTACCACCAGAAAACTTTATGGATCAAGAGGTAAAATCCTGTGAATTTAACTGCAAATTGTGTTTATGTATGTATGTATATATGTATTATTTAAATTGGGGGGGGGGGGTGTAATCAAACATAGAAGGGGTGTCAGAAATATTAAAAATTAGCTACCCTGTTTCCCCTAAAATAAGACATCCCCAGAAAATAAGACCTAGTAGAGGTTTTGCTGAATTGCTAAATAGAAGGCCTCCCCTGAAAGTAAGACCTAGCAAAGTTTTTGTTTGGAAACATGCCCGCCAAACAGAACATTACAGCATGCAGGATCAGTAAACATACATACCATAGATTGTTATACATGGAAATAATGGTAGTAACAAGAAATTATTAATAGGATTCACAGTTTGTCTGGTTATGCTGGTTTGTGATGACAACTACTGTACAGTATATAATCAATGTTCGTTTTTTTGTTCAGCAATAAATGTGAATTCTTCTTCATGGAAAAATAAGACATCCCCTGAAAATAAGACCTAGCGCATCTTTGGGAGCAAAAATTAATATAAGACACTGTCTTATTTTCCGAGAAACACGGTAGGTATTTTTAATTACAAAAATGTGACTCAAGCACCGAAAGGTCAGTATGAAGAAGGCCTAGTGTGAGGAAGCTTCAGTGTGAGAAAGGCCCCGTCTATGAGAAGGCCTAGTGTGAGAAGCTTCGGTGAGAAAAGCCTCAGGTTGAAGTGAACTTTATTTGTGTTATGGAAAGCTTGTTTTTCTAAATAGTGCAACCATATTATTTTGCTATAAAGAAAAGCCTCCTAAGGAAGATATAACATTGGTCTGTGTGTTTTTGCTCTTCTTATCACTTTTGGCTACTAGTGCTGGGTCACGCTGCTGCTAATAAGTTACTCTGCTATATGTTTATGGGTAGGGCCTTTTGTTAATAAGCCCACTCGTCCAACAACAATGTCATGACAATATAAGGGATGTGAGCTGCAGTTTTTTCACCACACAAAGACAGCTGCCCAGTGGAGCAACTTAAGTGTCTTCCGTGTGGTGACTGAAGCTTACACATTGGCCTAACCAAACAGGAGAGAAAAGACTGCTCAGTTTATTGAAAGGCCTGACCCTATACATTTGAACTCTTCTGGTTTCAGTTAGGAATTGGTTATTGTTTTTTAAACCAGCTAGCCTCAAGATTTTGATTGTATCTTGTTTCTCTTATGTCTCTTTTTATTAGCATAAATGACTATTCCTTTTGCCAAATAATGAATCTCAAAGAGACATGCTTTGCATCCCTTTTCATACCAGATAGAGTAGCTTTGTCACACAAGACATCTATTTTAATGTCCCCATTGAAGGATTAAAATACTAATTAATATGAATAAGGCAGCTTAGAAAATGGTGAGAAATGAATGTGTTTCGTATTGGTAAAATGTTGGGATTTGAGCATTGCTTAATCAGCAAATAGAAAGATGTCAGCTTTAGCATTTTAGATCTATGACAGTTCCTATCTGGAATGCCTTCAAGACTCCACATGCTTATCCCACTTTTCAGTTTCTAAGTCACAATGCAAACAGCTTATTTCTTCATTTTTCTCCTGCTTTTGTATGATTTTGACTGCCTTTCTCTTTCTGCCTATTCATCGGCCTCAATTAGCTTCCTTATTGATTTCAATCTTTTTCTGGTATCAGTGCTATCATTGTTTGCTTGGTGTCTGCTACACTCATTTCCCATCAATTCTACTGCCACCTTAGGAGACCCCTCCGATTCCCATCTTTTATTTTAGCATCTCTTCCACCCCTCCAACACCACCCACCCGACCTGTATGGCTTTTCTTCCAATTGCCATTCCAGTAGCAGAGTCCAATGAGACCCTGGATGTCTTCAGATCTTAAACTGCTCTCCCCAGAGCTGGTCAGCTGAAAAGGCCTTGAGCCACAAAAGAGGGATGACATCAACTATTTGCTGAAAAACCATGACAACCTTCTGGAAACCAGCAGGACTGCAACACAGACTTTGAATAAAGAAGGAAAGATTCATTCTCTCAACAGTATTTTAGGCAGGGGCCCGGAATTTAATTGGAATCATTTCTGATGCATTTGAGCATGTGCATGTGTGTGCCTCATTTTAAACATGGAGATGTCTCCTCTTTTGTAAACATTTTTATGAATTAAACTGTTCTTGGATTTGGATGAAGAAGAAGAGTTGTACAGTGGTGGGATTAAGCAAAAATAAATGGTATTTAAGATAAACCTTTGCCTTCTACTGTGGCTAAGACTCTGACATGGTCTTAGTTACCCAGGTTGTGAGCAGATATTTGAAACTGGTTTCCAGTGTCTTAGTCAAATCACCAAACCTGGTGTGAATTTCCATCCAAATGTCCAAAGTCCCAGTAGCCACATTCCATGGGTCTGCCCTGTTCATCTTATATGTGATAGCAAGGCACGGGCTGATTTCCTACACATGCATGGGTGATGGGAGAAGAACTCCCCCCCCCCCCCCCCGTACAGCCATAGTGCCCCTCCACCCTGAGGCTTAATCCTCAGCTGCCAAGATTGGTTTGCCTTGTGGACACAGTTTCCCACCTCTTCACACAGAGTGGATTGGGCTTGTTGTACAAACTGTCAACATAAAAAAGAGATTCATTGTATAGGCACAGTGAAACAAATAACATAGAAAATGTGTTACAGGTTATTCAGTTGTACTGTGTATGTGTGTGATGTGAATGTATTTCATATTTCTGGAGACTGTCCATATAAAGGTATCAACTCTATTTATAACCTGGTTTTTAAAATTAAAAAAAACACTATACAGTTAAAACTATCACAATACAGGGTGTTGAGTCTCTCTCTGAAGGTTTCAAAACAGAGGCTGTATGGCCATCTGATGGCTATGCTTTGTATTTAAAAAAAGAGGCTAAACCCTACCTACTAATTGAATTTCTTCATTGATGGTGAGAACAGTGGACCCAATGGTCTGGGGGGCTATTTCCCACTGTAACAATCTTACGAGGGTTGAATAAAAAATAATTCTTCCACCTTCGTAACTCCTCAACAGATGGCAGTACTGGTATGTGGCAGGTACTGGCTTGTTCAGTAGACTCTCCTCTACAGTTCCATTTGGTAGGAAGCCTTAGCATTGAATGGTTGTGTTGTTAAAGTGCAAAGTATAGAACCCTGAGCAGACGGTTGGTCAATGCAACTTAAGCAAGGTGCAGTCATTGAATTATTGACAGCAGAAGGTGTCACCCCAAAGGAGATTCATCAGAGAATACAAGCTATTTATGGTGATTGTGTTGATGTGAGTGTGTTGTTGGGCAAGTAAGTTTAAAGATGTTGAGGTGGGAACATCTGACTTGCATGACAAACAAAGAGTTGGACATCCTGTGACAGCAACCACTGAGTTTCACAAGCAAAAGGTTGACAGATTGATTCAGGATGATCATTGTATCACTCAGAGAGAAATTTCAAGCATAATCGGCATTTCACAAGAATGTGTGGGTCACATTATTGCTTTGCTTGGCTATTGGAAGATATATGCACAATGGGTACCCAGGATGCTGATGCCTAAAATGAAAGCACAGACTTGAAATTGGCCAGGAACTCCTCTCGTGTTACGAGAATGAAGGTGATGCCTTTCTCCATTCAACTGTGACAGGAGACGAAACGTGGGTATACTGTTATGACCCGAAGATGAAGCATGGAATAGTGACACAAAGACTCACCCCAGAAAAAGAAATTCAAGACACAGCCCTCAGCTGGAAAAATAATCACAACAGTGTTCTAGGATGCAGGTGGTGTTATCCATGTTGATTTCCTTGAAAGTGGAACAACAATAAATTCAGAGCGTTACATCACAATGCTGCAAACTTTGAAATGACAGCTAACAAGGGTCCGAAAGGAAAAGGGAAATGTTTTCCTGCAGCATGACAATGCCAGACCACACACTTCATATACTACCACAGCAGAACTTCCGAGACTGGATCTCACCACCGTACGGCATCCTCCATACAGTCCAGATTTAGCACCGTCTGACTTCCATCTGTTCCCGATAATGAAAGAAGATCTGCGGGGACATCATTATGCTTCTGATGAAGATCTTGAGAGAACTGTGAGACGCTGGTTGCGGAAACAGAGTGTCGACTTCTTCCATGACGGCTTCAGAAAACATGTTCATTGTTGGCAGAAATATATCCAATTGTCTGGTGATTATGTGGAAAAGTGAATAGTAGTAGTTAAAGAGCACATTCTAAGGATTATTTCTGCGTTTGATTTATTAAAATATTCCCATCCAAACCCAAGTAACGAAGATGGAGGCATTACTTTTCATTCAACCCTCGTTCATCACTTCCAAAGGAGACTTTCAAACTCGAACAACCTTATTGTAAAAATCAAACCTTTAATGATCTCAGCTTATCTTTATCACCCACATCTGTCTTAAGGTCATAATGACAGGTCCTTTATTAAAAGCTACAATGTCATTAGGTTTCCATTTTGCCTGACTTGCTATTATAGCTCAACTTGTTTAAAATATGAACACTGGGGTTGTGTCTACACATGACTTAAAACCATGCAGAAACTAGTAAACTGCTTCGATGTGGGTTGTAATCCTCACCCCCCCCCCTCAACCCAATCCCAGGCTTTCCCAGTGGGATGGTGGCTACATGCCATACCGAGTCAAATCGGGATAGCATAAAGACACCTTGAAGCCCCCCATTTAGGTCCCCAAACTTTCTGGAGAGGCCTGGCGGCAGCACATACCTCTCCCTAGAGTCCTCCTGGCATAAGAAAATGTTGCATTGGGAAGGGGGATGCTATTTTAAAGCTATTTTATTCTTAGCAGCAAGTCCATTTTCCTACCCTCATCCTACTTTCATCCTGACCCACACAGTGACCAAAACACAAGAGGGCTAGTAAATCTATCTTAGAAATCAACATACAGAAAAGGTTGCTCTTCCCCAAAGATCCTTTTAACTGTCATTCTTAAATCTGACAAGCTTCAACTATGAGTTCTATTTCCATTCACTTCTGTCAGAAAAATTAATGGTGGCATCTAAAACTCCCATTAGCTATTGTTGAAAACGAATCAAAAATGGCAGCAGATTTCAATCTCAGTTCAGAACCAAATCAGCTGACTTCCAGATCTATTTGAACTATGTTTTTTCCCCAAACTGTGATCCAAACTGTAGAGATTGCATTTTATTATGTATTGTTTTCTGTTATTTGTGTGAAAAGCAGAAGGCGCTGGTGGCCTCCATATTGATAGGATGGTGAATTTCCTCCAGGTTTTAGTCTGAATTTTAAAGAAGCTATCTGAACCCAAAACACATTTATCTACTTTAAAGATCAAACTACAACCCAGAATTGACATGGATAGCAGACACCACCTAACTGAAATTTTCTGCAAGAAAACAAAGACTTCCCAAGGAAACAAAATACAGTACTTGTTACATCTTACAACTTTATGGGGTGTGACTTTAGTCCTACATGTAGGATTATGAAAATGGTTGCACTGAATGCAGTTTTTGAGCTTACTTAACTGCATTAGTTTGATTTGTAAAACCACTAGTGAGTTTTAAATAACAATTTTCAGTCTGCTGAAGTACAACCTTTAGCCTTTCCTTTAAAATATAAACAACCCTGTAAATATGTGTTAAGTGCTAGTGAAGGGAACCGTATCAAAAGGGTAAAAGGTACCCCACGCCTTCATTTTTGTTTTCTTCACCTTCCTCCCTCCTCCACCATGGCATCATTATCACCCTATTTGCATGAGAGAGCAAGGAGGCCATCTCAACCTGAAACTTGGCAGATATCACCACTCTTGACTTCCTTGTTGTTCAGCAGCATTAGTGCAGATTAAGAAACACGGAAATCATGCTATTAAAGTGCAAATGTGACCAAGTGCAGAGACAACAATCAGTTAGCTAGGTGAGGTCACTGAAATGAGTTTCAAATGGTAAAGTCTGACATTATTACATTAGAAGTGTGTTTACTTCTTTTATTCCTGAAAGGAGGAAATGTCTCATGAAAGCCTTCCATCTTCTGATACATGGGTTGGCATGCATCATCACCCTTTTCAAGCACCTCTAGAGTTCCTTAGGGCCACACAATGATGTGGCACCTATAGAGTCAGATCCCTGTATCCATGGAGTCTACATTCACAGATCCAGCCATCCACGGCTTGAAAATGTTTAACAACAAAAAATTCCAAAGAGTAAACCTTGATTTTCTATAAGGGACATCATGTTATTGTATCATTGTATATGCATATGAGCATATGCAGACTTTGGTATCCAAAATCTGCAGATGGGTCCTAGAACCAAATCCCAAAGCTCGCTGTATTTTTAAATTTTTAAATTTAATTTAATTTAGTTTATACATTGGCTTTTCCCCATATGAAACCCAAATGTGCTTGTAATGGTGGTGGGAGTAAAAGAAAACCCTCTGTTGAGGATCTTTATAAGTTGCATTGGTGTATATGGGAAGACTGAGGCTGCATGTACATTGTAGAACTAATGCAGCTTAATACTATCTTAACTGGGATTTGTAGTTTGGCAAGACACAAACACTCTTTAGCTCTCCATAAATATGCAGCATCCAAAATGATGGACCTAGACTTAAAGCAGTATATTTCGCAATGCCTTATGTAAACAGCCTGTTTCTTTAAATAGTACCAATGACAAATGCTCTTTGGCACTGGCTGATCAATGCCAAAATACTGCTGTTCATGACAGCAGTGATATAGCGATTTCAAATCAGGTCCATCTTTTTGAAGCACTCTACAATTTTAAGGCATGCTTGAATATGTTCTGCAGCATTTTGAAGTGTTTTCTTTGGATACTGGGAATTTGGGGGGGGGGGCACTTCTCAAAAGCACTACATGCCACCTCCATGCCACACAGTTCTCATTCTTGTTCAGCCACCACATGCTGCATTATTTTTCCCTTGAGAAAGAGTGTGTGTGTAGCAAGCAGAATATGAAACCAGACACATTGGCCAAGGCAAGTGGTCTCTCTCTCTCCCTCTCTCTCTTTCTGTATATGTATATGTACACACACACACACACACACACACACACCCATCCTAGCAGCACTAAGGGAGGGGGAACACTGAGTACTATATCAGTCACTCACAAAGCATCTACACTGTAGAATTAATGCAGTTTGACATCACTTTAACTACCATGGCTCAATGTGAGGGAATTCTGAGAGTTGCATTTTGGTGAGGCTCCAGTACACTTTGGCAAAGAAGGCCAAAGACCTTGTAAACCTAGAGCTCCCAGGATTCCAAAGGATTGAGGCTTGGCAGTTAAAGTGCTATTAAACTGCATTAACACTACAGTGTAAATGCAACTTTAGTGACCATCATTGTTAATCCTATTGTCACATGGTTACTTCATGCTTAAATCACCATGCTTCAGTTCTTTCTTTCTTAGTCGAAACACTTTTGTTACTGTCAATGAACTCTCTTAGCAGACCAGTGAATTCATTTCCACAGCTACAAGAGCATCCCCAGAGCATTGGGAATGACATAATGCAAGAACTCAAAATTTGAAATATAATTACTGGGGTGTTGGGCAGGTTTGATAGCTTGAGCACCTCCTTTTTGGTTTTGAAGTTCAACACGCAGATAGATACGTCTTTTCCTTGAAGCTCCCTTAGAGGAGAAATCCATGGTAAGGCTGGGGTGTGTGGGATGCATGCAAACAGAGCAATAGTTACAGTCCAGCTCCCATTTAAGAATCATATTTGGGGACTGAAATGTCCAAACGCCCACTGAATGTTTATGTTTTGCATTTTGGAGTTAGGTATCCCAGCCAACATTCCATCTGTCCAGAAAGCTTATTATATGATCCAAAGATGGATGGGAGCCATCTCCTGAGTGAATGCACCTTGGCTAATTTATTTGCCATTATCCAGCTTTCTCCTTCTTGGCAAAGGCTGAAAAGTTGGAAAGAGTCAGCCCTGAATCATTCAATATGCTTGATAAATGAAGAGAGTGCAGCCTCCTGCTCTAACAGGAGCATCACAAAGGAAATATAGAAAAATTCCCACATCAGTGTATTAGTATGTAGGCTGTGTTGTCAATATTTCAGCTCTCATACACTATATCATATATTCGCCATTGTTTTTGATGGTGAATGAAGTAATTTTTTTTCTTTCTCTAAAGACGCTTCAAATGCAAAAGGGGGTGGTGTCTCGGTCAGGAAAAAAGCATCTAGAAAAAAACTTTCTCCCAAAGTGACCAAAGGATGGCACAAGGAAGTTGATCCTCTGGCATTTATAAAGTCCTTCTAGAAGAAAGTGCCCTAGTTCTCCCTCCTTCCCATCCTTCTTTTACATATGTTTATTTTCCCTCACTTCAGTTTTAAATAAAGGGAAAACACCTAGATGTATTTGGGGCAATACAAGAGAAATGGCAGGTCCAAAGCAATCCCAAGTGAAACTAAGAACATCCTTCTGGGAGTCTAAGACTTACTCTCACCAGTAGAAATACTATCAAGCAGTAAACATATGCATATAGCATAACTGGAGTCTCCATGGCAGATATTTTCCTGGTGGTGCAATGGGTTAAACCCTTGTGCCAGCAGGACTGCTGACCAAAAGGTTGGTGGTTCAAATCCGGGGAGAGGGGTGAGCTCCCATCTGTCAGGTCCAGCTTCCCATATGGGGACTTGAGAGAAACTTCCCACAGGATGGTAAAACATCAAACATCTGGACGTCTCCTGGGCAACGTCCTTGCAGACAGCCAATTCTCTCACACCAGAAGCAACTTGCAGTTTCTCAAATCACCCCTGAAATGAAAAATAATCTCCCTCCTATTCATCAGAAAAGGGTACCTTAACTGATATGGAAACAGCTTTGCCTATGGAATAGTGTCAAATTGTCTTTCTCAGTACAGAAGGATATTCATGGATATTACACCGTGGTCCTTATTTAGAGAAACATATGCATTGATAGAACACTGTGGTCCTTATTTATTAGAGGTGAGAATGGTCTTTGATTCAATATTTTAAAAGGTAAGCACATCTACTTTCCAGCAGTGCTTTAGAGCATTGTACAACTTTTCCAGCAATCAACTTGATTTCAACATTGATATCTCAACTTGTCTCCAATGAACTCAGGATTCTTGCTTGTCTGACTAAGAATGACCATGACCTACCCCAATCATTTTACCTGGTTTTTAAATGGTATGGGACAAAGTCTAAAACTAAAAGAAGGATAAACCAAACCACAAAAGAACCTTTTTCTTTTACAGCTCAGTTGCATTCCGCATGATCTATCTGGTGTTGCCGACGCTCCACAAGGACTCCAAGATGGATCTCTTTGGCTGCAATACATTCCAGAGTTTCACTGCCCCAGTGAAAATTCTCCCCTCTTTACTTTCCATTGCAGAAGGTCTTGCAGTCACTTCAAGCATGCTGAGAATGAGAGTGAGAAAGGAGAGCTCTTGACATGACACCCATAAGCTAAAAGAGTGATAATTGGATCAAATTATCAGTGAGTACATTCCTCACACAGCTTACAAGAACAGCTGACAAGGTTGGAGTGAGTGAAGGGAGAAATTCTGGACTGTCTCAAATAGTTTTCTCACTGGGCCTGGGCATATGTTTGGTGCCTGAGCCTTCCCTTTCGAACACTGGTATGATGGAACGAAACTATTTTATCCTAAAGGAAGGCAGGCAGTTTGAGAATAGCACCCAGGCTCCTATAGTGCAAGGAATGCACGACTGCAATTAAATGATGGAAAAAATGAGATAATCTGGATGTATCAGATTATCTAGATCAATTTCAATCTGGCTTCAGGTCTGGCTATGGTACAGAGACAGCTTTGGTCACCTTTGCAGATAAACTATACAGAGAAGGAAAGCATGTCCTTGTTGGTTTAGCTGAACCTTTCAGTGGCTTTCAATACCTTCAGCCATGATATCCTTCTGGGCTGCTTCACTGAGATGAGATTTAGAAGTGCTTCATTCCTTCCTGGAGAGGGAAACCAAGAAGGTGGTGCTAGAGGACTCTTGTTTGATCTCATGGCCATTATCCTATGGAGACCCTAACATAGGACCTCTTCACACAGAGCTAAAACAGTCCTGTTTTGCTGCTTTTGGCTGGGCCTGGATGGGGGCTGCCAAGCATCATCAGATGATGCTCCCGAAATGCCAAAAGGCACTTTCTCCACCACCATGGGGAGGAAAGTGTGTTTTGGGTAGCTCTGATGAAGCAATTTCCCCTTTTGATGGGAGAAAAGGGGGGAGGGGTGAAATGCACATTGGAACACGTTGCCGCCCTTTCTCCCATCTGAGGGGGAAAGAGGGAGGGTGCTCCAAGTCAGCCCACGCACCTTTCCTTTTACTGGCGACTGCCAAGTACAGAGGTCCATAATCATGAAACCATTGGTAAAGGTCATCTGGGGTTTATGCAAATTATACCCAATTCTTCTACTACTTTCCACCTCAAGCCATGGAGGCTTTTGAGAAAGAGCACACAAGCAATGAGAGGATGAAGCAGTTTGCTTTTGCCTGAAGCTACTGAGAAGTGCAAGATGCCATCCCCTGCTCTCTCTCCTGCTGAATTGAATGTAAATCGGTTTTACCTTTCGAATTCAATTTGCAGCAATTGAAGCTGAAGACAAAAGGGGAAAGTTGGAAAATAGGATGAGAAGACATAAAACAGAACCTTTTAAATGCAGCTGAAAAAGTGGGACAGCAAGACACTTGCCAAACTGGGACATGTGGAGGATATTTTTACCTCATTCATCCAGCTGCTTATTTCAGGGCGGTGGGCGGGGGGGGGGGGGGATAATTACAATAGCATAGTTAGTAACATATCATTATCAAAACCTGAGACCCCAAAAACACTTTTACCTAATTTGCTTCTTTTTATTTATTTACAGTTCAACTAAGGACACAACTTAGGCACTGATGGGTATTTCTCTTATTGATAAAGCATTAATTAAGAATTGCCTTACTATTTGCAATACTTCCTATGTCAATTTTGCAAAAGTTTCAGCTTATGCATGTCTCTGTATCCCAAAACAAAGTGAGCCAATCATAAGAACACCTCAACCTTGGAATTGAACAATGCATCTTTATTTTTATTAATATTTTCAGTATTCATAAGGACAATGCTATGTACTGTGAAAATGTAGAGGTACGTAATTAATTGTGCAGCTGCGAATTAGCACAGAGACAAAGATCCAGTCTTGCTAGACTGTGAACTCTTGGAGTTGTGCTTCCATAAAAAAAGAAGACATGGGTGAAGAGGGGCAACTGAGAGAAGTAATATTGAGCTACTTGGAGAAAGCCTCTATCCATCAGGGGTATATTAATTGTGTATTGCTGCATGGAAGAATTGAGTTAGTCTGGATGGCCCTCGTGGCTTCTTCCAACTGTATGATTCTAGGAAACACAGAATCGTCTACACTACAATATTCAATTACTATTCACTATACAGCATTCCCTCATTTATTGTGGGGGTTACCTTCCAGGACCACCCATGAAAAGTGAAAATCTGTGAAGTAGGGACGCTATTTTTATTTTAATATTTATACATTATTTTAATAGTTAAGTAGCCTTTCTCCCCCTTGCAAGCCCTGGGGAACCAGTGAAGCCTTCCCCAACAGCACCAGCAGGCCCCTTGCTCCGTGCCTGCCATGTTGCTCTGGCTGCCTCTGCTCCTGCAGACAGGGAAGAAGGAATGCCACTCTGCCCGGTGAGTGAGCGAGCAAGCAAGGGAGGGTGGGTAAGAGAAGGAGGGTGGGTGGCAGCGGCAGCAGAAGCCTGGAAGAGGCAGTCAGGCTCCTGCTTCTGCCGCCGCTCCAGCCGGGCCACGCCAGGAAACGTGGAGAACTCGGAAGAGAGGGTGGGACTCGTGGAGGACTCTTCCAAGCTCCTACTTCTGCCGCTGCTGCCGCCCACCCTCTCACTCTCTCACCCACCCTCCCTCAGTTGCTCGCTCACTCACCGGGCAGAGAGGAGTTCCTTCTTCCCTGGATGCAGTAGCAGAGGCAGCCAGAGCAAGATGGCAGACACGAAGCAAGGGGGCAGCCCTGAGGAGGAGAAGCAGCAATTGAGTAAATAAATAAATAAATAAATAAATTCCCCACAAAACAGTGAGGGAGCTAAAAGTGAACTGCAAAGTAGCAAGGGAAGACTGTAATGACATTCAGAAAGGACCTCAGAACAGCTTTCTATGACAAACAAAATAGCAATTACTGTACTTTGATTTCACTTTAGTTATGAAACGTAGCCAAAATGAAAGGATCCATTTCAAAATTGGTAAGAGGCCTAAATATTCTAAAAGCACCAGATCCCTTCTGATCTTGTGTGTTAAGCAGGCTCAGCTCTGGTTAGTACATAGATAGGAGACCACCAATGAATACCAGATGCAGCAGGCTGTATTTCAGAGGTAGGAATTAGAAAAACCACCTCTAATTATTCTTTGCCTGTGAAAACCCTATGAAATTCATGGGGTTGCCATAAGTTGACAGACAACTTGAAGGCACAAACACGCTCATAAGAAATAGCTGAGGAAGCGATCTTTGCCAGTTCGGTACAACCACAGATTAATGGATGGATTGAGTCTCTTCCTGGATGGCCGGAATGCAACACAGTTAGAAATTTGAAACTTCTCCGTCTTTTTTTTCCTGAACAGTACATTTAAATTATCACTTGGATGTTCACTGGGAAATTCATCACTATTTTGAGGTAAAGTAGCAGTTTGACTTCATGTAAGTCCCCCTAGTGCAGAGTTCAATGTGGTCAGCAGTAAATTGCCAATTTCACCAAACCCATGCAAATGTGAACCAGGCCCAAAGAGGAACCCAGCCCTTCTCAGACATGCAATATGAAGAATTTTAAAAGCAACCAACTTGCCTTGCATTTAACATTTTTCCATGGCTTTCAGCAATTCTGTGGCTTTGGCTGGTACCTGAAACCGAAACATGAAAAGATTTGGAACTAACCCAAATCCCCAGAATGAGTGGAAACTATATTAAAGAAGTATTATTTTTGAGATTTCCAACTCTCTTGCCAGACCAAGAAATCACAGATGAAGTTGGCCAAATCCTCCAATAACTGAACTCATTCCAGTTCTGATGAAATATCAGCCCAAGAGATCTTAAAGGAAAATGCGACTGTTATTCTGAATCATACTTTGAGATTGTTCATAACTATTTACCCTGCTTTGTTATTCTTCATCAGTACATCCCTATTCAAATGTAAGCTCACTGGTCCTAACAGCAGACCTACAAAAAGTGAGCATGCAGCCTTGGCCCAAGACTTCATGCAACCCAAGGAAATGAAGGGCACCCTTCTATTTACTAAAGCAAATTGGTGTATCTATACTTCACAGTTAAGAAAGTTTTAAAGGTTGATGAATAAAAACCTTTTAAATGCCTAATTAAATCACATTTACATTAGTAACAGGGATTTAATTATTCAGTGTGTGTTAATTTGCCTGCAAATTTAAGCTAAACGCCTTACCAAAATGAAGCTGGAAAATGGATTCAATTCTTTTACTCTTTGAATCTGAAAGAGCTACACACATTTTTGAAAATCATATTTTCAGTCCCTCCTCCCCATCAAAGAAATGTCCGTTCTCTTCATTTCCCTTTCCTTTACAATCTCATTTACTGATGCACTCTTATTCTTTAGTTTACTGGCTATCTTTTGGATCCCAGCAATAGTCCCAGTAAATAAGTATCAAAATATAGGGTGCTACTGTCGTGCCACCACAGAGCCTTCCCCTATTTTCTTCCCCAGTTAGAAAGGTTTAGCCTCCATTGTACATAGTTGTTGTGGAGAGGACCCTGTCCATGGGCGGACCCTTGCAGCCAAACCCAGCTACACTCCTGAGGTCAGTCATGCTGTACAAGGAGGATGAAGGAAATTGGAGAAGGAACCATTCAGCATGTTATATTGGAACTCTTTGCAAGAAACAGCTGAGCAAAGAGCAAGAAGCAGAATATAGTACAAAGTAAGCCAAGCCTTGGTTCAGCAAGACTTCTACCCTCGCTTACAAATACGTTTTATTAGTTAGCCCTGGAAGGAATCAGGATTTGGAACTTGGTTATTATTAAATTCTTGTTAAATGTTCATCTGTACCACCTCAATCTGTTCTCAACAAGATTAAGACACCCGCCTTAGAAACAGCATGTTGGGGTTAGAACAGCTACCTTGTTTTGTATTTATGAAGTTGTAAGATATACTTATATCATATCATAAATTTAACCATACACAACTGTAGTCCTCCAAATGCTCCCCAAAACCCACATTAAATGCCTGACAGCCACACCAAATTGAAGGATGTCTACAATGTAGGTGAGCACAAAAACTGACACATCCAGCCTCACACCCAAAAGAGAGACATAACTGCAAGAGAATGCCCCTAATCTCCTTAATGCTGACCTTATGTGTGTAGTGTTTTTCTTCAGTTGTCATTTAGTGTGTATATAATGACACATAAAAGCTCAGTCATCATGCTTTATATATTTGCAAAGTTCATGCCTTATGTTTTTGGTTGGCATCATTCCAGTGCTGTGGCTAAAACATTCAGGGTTGGTATTTTTATTTGGAAAAGACAACAAAGGCAAGAGAGTTGAAGTCCACCAAAAAGAAGAGTGAAGATGGTAGTTTAGAGGCTAGTAACTAATTGCCAGCTGATCAAAAAAGTAAAGCCAATTCCTCACAAGGAATGCAATATTCATGCTCTTGTTAATGCCTACTTGATTATCAAGTCACAATGACAGCCAGTCAACCCACAATGGTACCTCTAAATTGGCCAGTCATGAGCTCCAATAAGAAACAGGATTCAGTACTAAACCATCCCCAGCTGAGTATAGATCAGTTCAAATATAATCTGTGTTCCTATTATGATGTCTTTTATTCTGTATTCCTTTTGTTAACTGTTCCTCAGATGACAGACAGACAAATATATAGAATTTCTCATGATCACTCAGGAACTTTCAATTTAGTCATCTGGCTAGAAGTTTCATTCCACTTCCTTCTGCATTCCACAGACTCAGGGCTCATTCACACCACACATTATGATTTGACTCTAGCTGGCATGGCAATTGCCCTTTGGATTCCTGGGATTAGCAGTTTAGGGAAGGGCCTTTAGCTTCTCAGCCGGGGATCTCCTCTGATGCCTCTGAGTAAACTACAAGATAACCCTTTGTATGCAATGCTAATCTGGGTTCTGTGGTTTATCTGTTTCTTGAGAAAGTGAGGGAGTCGAGTACTGTACTGAGGTGTTCAAAGTCTCAACTCATGCCTATGATAATACAATCTTATCTAGTCTAGGATAATAGTTATGATCATAAATGCTCATAATCTTAATCTTATCTTACCTGTGCTTCTCCCCAATTTTCTTCTTCATTCTGTGTTTGCTATGTTTCTTGGAAAAGCCAGCTGTTATCTTTAGGCCCATCACTATATCTTCCATATTCTCTAACCTGTCCTAATGTTTAGGGGACAGTCCTGTGCTGTCCCACTTTTTCAGCTGCTATTAAAACAGCCCAGTTTTTCTTTTCTCCTCACATTCAGAGAAGTGCAAAAAGTAGTTTTCACTACATTAGCTCATGCTATTCCATTTACCTACTCAGAGGCAAGGTAAATGCTCCCTTGTGTGCCTTCAAGTCATCTCTGACCTATAGCAACCCTAAGGGGAGACAATCATGGGGCTTTCTCAGCAAGACTTGTTCAGAAAGGGTTTGCCACTTCTTCCTTCTCAGGCTGAGAGTGGTCACCCACTGGGTTTTCATGGCCAAGTGGAAATTTGACACCCCCCCATGTCTTAGATTCCTGGTCCAATACTCAAGAGTATTACACTATGGTGGTTCTTAAATGTACCCCCTTTGGTTCTATTGTCTATTCTTTCTCCTAATATTTCTCGACATCTATCCATTCTACCATGCACATTGCACATTCTGTGTAATCTACATTCTCAGCTTCGCAAACTGTTTCCATAGTGCCCTTCCCATGCCTTATTTGACAAATGCTAACTCCTGAAACTCTGTCTTTCTCCTTATTCCTGGTTTTAGAAATATGTTGATTTATTTCTGGATTATCTCGATTGATCCTGCAGACCATTGTGTAAATCCAATGGGATGATATCCCTGTAAAAATATCTTCAGTGACAATCATTATTTGACCGTTGGATGTATGAAGATTCAATAAACTCGATTCTACTAAAATTGCATGGGAAACTGGAATCCTATGAAAAGCAGCTTTCACTTGAGCTCTCTACTAAGAAAGTATGAGAATCGATATTTTTCTGAAACCCTACACGCAGTTTCTAATTTCCTTAAAAATGGAAAATATACAAAAAGAGAGTGGGGTTGAAATTATACATCTTCGTCTCAAAGTAAAAGTTGGTTGTGTCTGGCTGCAAAGTAAAAGTTAGCTGAATGGCTTCATGGCAGCCAAGGTTCCAGCAGGAACAACTGCCATTGCTTTGAAGCACAAAATCTCAATCTCAAATAAAGTTTCATATTACTAGTATATGAATTAATGAAATTAAAATTTCAGGTACTTAATTCTTAATTTAAAAAATATTTTTAAAATAAATCCAACATAAGTAATAATATCTTAAAGCTGGAGGAGATTCAATGAATCTTTAGACCTTAAAAATAATAGATTTTGATATTTCTGAATCAGTTCTTTCACTAGGACAAATTAATTACAGAATAAAGTACATATGGTATCGCTTCATACCAAATTAGATCATGGCCTATATAGTTCAGAGTTTTATAAAGTGTTTCACTAGCCTCCCATTCACATTGCAAAAGTATAATCGTTTGATACCACTTAAACTGCCAATAACTCCATGTTGTAGAATTCTGGAATTTGTAGTTTGTTCAGAAAACTACAAATCCCAGAATTTCCTAGCATTGTACCATGGCAGTTAATGTGGTTGTCAAACTGCTATAATTCTTCAGTGTAGATACAGCCTAGAACACAGAGAATTCTGAGTCTGAATTCTCACTAGGGACCTCATCCCATGGAGGAGGGGTGTAAGCAGGGAGAATTGTCTTCTAAGTGTGGCATTCAGTGTCCTTCTGTTTCCAAAGAAAATAGAGAATTTAACCATGGACTTCATCACACACAGTAAACTTCATGTTTCTACACACTTTAGAAAGTGCTACCGACAGAGTCCATCACATGACACACACTCATTCCATGGATTTATAGTCATTTGCCATTTCTAAAGAGTGGATTTCCCTGACGATTTAGAACTCAATTACCAATTGACTTCATTTTCAATTCCCGCATAGAGGCAGGCAAAACCAGAAAATTTCACATGCAATGGGAATCCCCCTTGTCCACTTGTAAACCGTACAATGACGTTGTGCCGGAGGAAGGAGCGAAGATGGGCAGTACGGATTCCTTTCTTCCACCATTACTGTTTTGGGACCACAAAGGAAGAAACTGTATTTTTTTTTCATTCTGTCAACATTTTGCTCACAAAGAGACTTTTTCACTGACTTTTTCAATAAAAAGAAAACAGGAGGGGGGGACAGGGGCAGGACAAATATCTCTCCCGTGTGATGGGAAGGCAAATGGATAATTTGTAAAGAAAGCAGAATGGCAAAAAAACATGTGATGGGGAAGGAAACTAATTTTATTTCCAAACATGGTGTTGGTTAAAATAAAGGGCAAAACTGCAATCCCCAGCGCTTTACTAATCATGTAGGATGAAGTCCCATAGTTGCCATTCCATCTTAAAATGGCCATCCCATCTTAAGATGCCCATTTTCAGCAGAAAATTTCTCCACCAAAATCTATACTGGTATATTAGTTCTTTAGCAGGATTTTGTTTTGTTTTTAGGTTTCTAGAGTAAAACCTGTAAACCAGAAATCTGCTGCATAATTCCCAGTAGGCAGTATGTCTTCATTCCAGCAGATGAAAAGTACTTTATACTCCAAGAGTCTTCTGACACCTACAAGCAGATGTTTAGCATCTCCTAATATCTACTTTTATTCTTTCCCTTGCACACTCCAGATTGGAAAGTCTGGCTCAAGATGTAGGTTCTGTTATGCCCACTGGAAACTCTGAGGCATAAAACTTTAAAGCACTTCTTTCATTTCACTGTGTGTCATATACATTTTTCTCTTGGTTCTCTCACCTGTAGTAACACTTTATACCATTTTTGTTAGAACTCAGAGAAAGGAAAATTCTAAACTCCCCCTTTTATTACCCAGTGGACCATGAAATGAACGAAAATAGACGAACTATATGTAGAGCCTAAATTTCCATGGAACAATCAAAGCTTTTAACAAGCAAGCTGCAAAGTTACTCCACAGACCTAGTGGTTTATATTTTTTGGCTTATGTCAAATGGAAAATTCACTCCTAATAGCAAGGACCAGCACAAGGGCTGAAGATGATCTGGACAAAATGTCTTCTCTGAGTATACCAGACTTCACCAAGCTTAGCAGAGAATGTATAGATGGCATTGATTGCATAGTAAACAGTCCAATACTGATAACAAATGGTAAGTGAAAACCAACTTAGAGCTTTCTACACTTGGCAAATGCCTTGGACTCACCACAAATAGAAGGCTGTCTGTCTCCACAACACACAGCAACTTCCAATACCCCCTTTTTTTTTTACTTTAAAACTACTTTAACTCATTTTGGGCAAAGTTGGTGGGTGCTGAGTTTGCTGAAAACTCCAGGTTATCCTATGGTTCCAGGAAAAGTCTGAATGACTATATCATGTCTAATTTGGACCAATCCACTATCCAGACTGGACACTGGTGCCATCTCCTTCTCCCTGAGATCTGACACCAGCTGAGATGCCTGTACAACCAGGAAGAAGGAGGGGAGTCCTCAGGGGACATTATGTTAGTTGTGTAGGCACCTTGTTCCGATGTCAGCAGAAGCACCTACAGTGACAATGAGCTTGGATGGAGTTCCATGCGTGGCTAGAAGCGATGGTGACATGAAAGAAATGAGATGTGGGCTGTTCAAGCAGAGTGGATGTACTAAAGTACCCTGGCTGGCTGAACAATGGCCCTGGATTCAACATGAACATGCATGATCCAGGGCTGCTCCAGAACATATTTACACCAAGCTAAACTGCCCCATGTAGACACACCCTTTAGGTGCATAGATCTCAATGCTGGGAGATGCTTCTTTTTCCTTCAATGCTCAGCTGAGGGAAAGCACTTACCCCTGGATTTTTCAGTGGGGGGAAGGGCAGAATGTGAGCCACTTTAAACAACAGTCCATCTGATAATATAAATGGCAGATCATGAAGTAAAGGTAAAGGTTTCCCCTTGACATCAAATCTAGTTGAGTCCGACTCTGGGGGGTGGTGCATATCTCCATTTCTAAGCCAAAGGTCATGTGGCCAGCATGACTGCATGGAGCGCCATTACCTTCCCACTGGAGCAGTACCTATTAATCTACTTTCATTAGCATGTTTTCAAACTGCTAGGTTGGCAGAAGCTGGGGCTAATGACAGGAACTCACCCTGCTTTCGGTCAGCAAGTTCCGCAGCTCAGTGATCATGAAAGCCTGTGCCAAATTAAAAGTGTTTGTCTTCAACATACCAGAAGACCACTGCTGTCCCACAAGATCAGACAGACCCCCTTCTCTGCCTAGTGCTAGAAAAAGTAACCTCTCTCAGTGCTGAACATAAGCAAATCCCTTACCAGCTACTTTGTATGCCTGAACTAGGAATGGTGCCCTCTGTCCATCCATGTAAATATGATGTGTCAATATTTGAAGAAGCAGTTTTCCTTATACAGTAGAGTCTCACTTATCCAACACTCGCTTAACCAATGTTCTGGATTATCCAATGCATTTTTGTAGTCAATGTTTTCAATACATCGTGATATTTTGGTGCTAAATTTGTAAATACAGTTATTACATAGCATTACTGCGTATTTAACTACTTTTTCTGTCAAATTTGTTTTATAACATGATGTTTTGGTGCTTAATTTGTAAAATCATAACCTAATTTGATGTTAAATAGGCTTTTCCTTAATCCCTCCTTATTATCCAACATATTCACTTATCCAACATTCTGCCAGCCCCTTTATGTTGGATAAGTGAGACTCTACTGTATATACCTGCCTGAGGACTGAGGTCTTTTGATGGATCCATCTTCTGTGTTCTGCCAGTGCACTGTATAGGAAGGGAAAGAGAACATCATGAATGTGGGACCCTAACTGTAGGCAGTAACTGTAGGCATGTCTAACGGTAATGATGGATTTATATAGATGCCAAGTAAAAACATGGCTATGCAGTAAAGCATTTGGGGACTAACGGATTGACTCCAAAATATTTATACATGTAGTTTTACATTGCTTTAGACTTCTTAACCTGTTTATTACTGGTTAGCCTGCTGTGTCTGTGTGTGTGCATGTGTGTGTAAAGCAATATAAAAATAGTATATGTATGTGCGCGTGTGTTTGGTTTTCCTCTGAGAGCTCCTCATATAGAGCAAGACAAAAATATGTTAATCTGTTCATTAAAACATGTGATTCATTAAAACAAGAAGTGTTCAACAGCCATGTGTTGCTTCTAAAGATTTTTAGAATGTATTGTCCTGCAGAATATATTTCAAGAACCCAGTCTTGAAGTAAAAAGGGTACCTTTAACATTTCTGACTTCTTCAGCAATGAAGGCAAAGATATTTTTGGCCTTTGCTGCCAACTGAATGCCTAGATGCAAAGCTGTTATCCAGAGCAACTCCATATTCCAAATCCATTCCTGTTGATTTTTTTTTAAGAAAGGAAGTAGGGGCCTATTTGGAATAGACTGAATCTCTGTTCCAAAATCTAGGTCTCTTTCAAGGCCAGAAGAATAACTGAGGCATCCTCACAACCTTTGAGGATGCCTGTCATAGATGTGGGCGAAATGTCAGGAGAGAATACTTCTGGAACATGGCCATACGGCCCAGAAAACACACAACAACCCAATAGCTGTGGTGATTGGATAAAGCTTCAATTTGGTCCCTACCAGTTCTTATCTCATCTTGGCACCTGCCAACAATTTCATCAGTATTAGATGACAAAGAGAAAGGGGTGTGTGTGACATCCATGTATTGTTGACAACACATTCCAAAGCCTCCAACGGCCTCTCCCAGCAGTTATATTTTGATGCTAAACAAGATAGGGAATAGATTTGAGATTATTTCTGAAAGGGAACGTATGCCAACCTTTCCCTAACCTACAGTTCTCAGAGCGTTTTGGACAAGAAATCCTATCCTCCCAAAATCTAAGAACAGTTATTGTATCACAGTTTTAGAGAAAGCAATGGAGTTGCTCAGCACAATTATGTTGTTGTAAAGTATTTCTCTTGTAGCACAAATTATTTGACCTTGGTTTACTCTTGAATTCACAATTAAGACACAATAGCTTTACAGGTGACTTGCTCCTGATAAAACTGAAAACCATTCCAATGAATTTATTGATATTGACATAGAGCATTTCTTCCCAATGCAAGGAAAGGAGAATCCTGAAAAATCTTGAACTAGCGTTATGCTTCTTACAAAAATATTGTATCCATCTCCCTTTCTCTTGGGGTCTTCAGCTATAGTGCAACATGCTATTGCCTTCTGCCAGCTCCCTGTGCTGTTATTTTCAGCTTGTCCTGATAAATTGGGGACTATCCTACATTTGGGATGTTTGCGTCCAAATACAAATAGAATTCCATAGAGGCACAAACATATAGACACTAGACAGAGGTCTACCTGCATTATTTACTTCTTAACATCGCAGCTATGGAGGCTGTTATGATTAATGTCTGTATTTCAAAAGTTTCCAATTCTATGTTCCTTGCATTTATGTTAGGACTAGGTAAAGTTTTTTGGAAGAGGTTAGTTAGCTCTTTTGAATGTCATGGGTGTAAATAAGCTGGTTTTGATGTCTTTAATCTTGCCACGTGCACTAATTTACTGGTGTACATAGCCTGCTCACTGGCAGGTGCTTCCTGCTGGAGACAGCGATATATACATATTTTATTATTATAATCTCATTCCTTTATTAGCTTTGGAGCTATGTTTAAAATCCAGCTGACACAACACGTTTTTCTTCTTTCAAAAGATTTATGGCTTTGTGTTTTGAGAGCTACTGAAGCCAATGTTAATGGGCCTTTTAAGTGCATCTTGTATTTTTAAGAGTTGAAACCTTTGAAGGCTCTTGGAAGAACACCAAGGTGCCTCCATCCCCCCCTTCACGGCCTCTGCTTACTTTTACAGGAAAAGGGAAAATAGAACATATGCAATCCAACAGCTATATATACACCAATAATTTCTAGGTAGATATACAGTGCTATACTGAGGGTTTTATTTTGCTCATGAAGCCAGAAATGATCTGGATTCCAGGCACACCAACTACATTCCCAACAACAGAGTGCTATCCTGGTATTTCAGCCCACATTACAAAAATAGCTTTGTTGTATGTGTGTGTACATGTACATGGATGTCCATGTGGGCCTGTGACAGATCTGGCAAAGGAATAAATGAAGCAGAGCCATTTCTGCCATCACAGTGAAACAAACCTATTATTATGCTATTGGAGAACTAAAACACAAAAAATGGCTTTGGAAAGTCCTTGAATTAATAGATTTTTTAATACCTCTTCTCTCCCTTCTATAATTTAGAATACAACAAAATGCAGAATCCACAAAAGACTCATACCTTTATTGGCTGACCAAAGTGCACAAAATACATTGTGCAAGCTTTTGAAGGCTTGTGACTCTAACATGGTCACTGCTTATCTCCTGTATTATTTTTAACATCTTTTACCTGATGAAGAAGCCAGTGGAGCTTTGAAAGTTTGTGTTATGTGTTGTGTACATTTTGGCTGGCCAATAAAAGTATCACTATTTTTGTGGATTATGCATTTTCTTGTATTTTACTGCATGGCCAACATAGTCGTTTCATATTTCCTAAATCAAGCATCTTTAAATAAGTAAATGGTTATGATACATTAGAAGATTCATCAGGCACTTGCTGCATTTGTTGACATAAGTGAACTAAATATTGACTGGTTCAGATGGAACATGGCCTTTAAATCATCCACCTGGAGATACAGATCATCTCCTCACATTGTTTACGCAAGCCCTGTGTCATGACCACATGCCCATTTTTACATCTTAAACACCACTGTCTTTTAAACCAAATAAGAATCCAAAGATAGTTAGGGCTCTCATGGGACATAATGAACACAGAACATTGTAAAGTAGTAATTTGGAAAGCCAGCAAAGGAGAGGAGCCAAATCTTCTGACGTGCATTGGTTGAATTAATTTCCTGTGCCAACACCCAATTCATTGTTGATTTAGAATTTGTGCAAAGAGGAAAATAAAAGCTGGTAATTCTATAATGTTGTCAACTAAACCAATCCTTTGTTTATAAAAAAATTACTAACAACCAGAACCATAAAATAGTGCTTTCAGGCTGAAAGGAGAGTTTAAGCCCAAAGTATTCCTTTATGAGCAAGCCAGGTAACCTACTCTACGTAGCACATTCAAATTGCTCTTAGCAAGTATAGCTAACTGACTGTATTACTGAAGGTACTAAGGAAGTGTAGTCGAATGTAGAGCTAGGAGAGTGGATAAAAGACTCCATGCCCAGAAAGCATTCAAGCTAAACCAAAACAGATCAGGACAGAGAAGTCACTCACCAGGGTGAAGACAAGCCACAAAGGTTGATTTGATATGGCCAGAAATCGTGTACAAGCAAATGTTTTCAAATGTATAGCATAACACGAATACAGAAAGGCTGATCAAACCTCCCAGTCCCTCCCCTAATTGGCTGAAAGAGGGCAGGTTTGGGTCCGCACCCAGATTGGCCAGCGCTCTGATGATGTTGCCACCTCCAGGCGGGGATTCCCTCTGATGTGGAGGAGATGACGGGGATCGGTATGGGAGGGACAGATGTGGAAGCCATTCCCCAGAGGAGGGGGGCAAGCTCTGGAAGATCCATACCAATATTTGGGAAATGTTAATGAGTTTCCGAGCGGCTTAATTATCCAGTTCCAGGTGATGGGGAAATGCTTTAGGAAATCAAAGGTGAGAGATCCAGGAACAAATCAAGCCTTCAGTTTGAAATAAAAGAGGTCCACAAATGTACATATTCCAAGCTTCTGTTTCCGTGGTCAGCAGTCTCTCAGCCCAATGGGATACTTGGCTGAACAAACATCAACTGGTTTTATCAGATCACACACAGAAACTGTCTATTGCTCTACATGTATACAAAATGGATCTTGATTGTCACCTTTGCCAAGGATAGCTACGGGAATCAGTCCAGCATCTTCTGTCCAAGAAATACCTCTGCAGGGTGGCTGAAAGGTGAAGACCTCTGAGGGTCATCTTGTTATGGTTTGGCATAAATCACATATATGATATACATATATAGGGGTAGAAATAGTATTAAAGGGTACAAGGTAGGCAGAAATGTCAGAGAAAAGATACATTTTATTAAGTTTGAAACAATACAGGGTGTTTTAAAAAGAACTCCCTGGTTTTAATGTATTGTAATTTAAAACTAGGGAGTTCTTTTTCAAAAACCCTGCATAGTCTTTGTGGGGGAGTTGCTGCTACTGGTCCGCTCCCTGTATCCTTCTCTGCAATTGTGAAAGTTCAGAGAAAACATTTTTAAAAGAATAAAAATTATGTTTTTATTATGATGTCCTTGAGAAACTATAAATCATTGCAGGGGGTGGGTATTGTGTTCAACAACAGAAGGACCAAATTCTTGGCAGGGCACCAGCACATGTTGGCAGAGAAGGCTAAAGATCTACAACTCTCACCATTCAATACGAGTGAGCCATGAATGTACCCTAGGAGGTGGGAATACACTTTTGTCTCTGTCACAGAGAGAGTGGGTGCTGGTTTGTTCTTTGTAGTCTCACGGTATTTCCAGGCATTACATATACCCATGCCAAAGCAAGGTTTAAAAACCTGCTTCAGTGAGGGTTAAAGTCCCCACAATCTACTCAAAACCCAGCCTTTCCTGGGGAGAATGGCTACATGCCATCTCGATAATTATTATGGTCCTTCTGGCACCCATTCTCCTGGCACAAGGAAATGATGCGCTAGAAGACTGGGTACAAGGAGGACTATAATGGTAGCTGACTAAGTTTTTTAAAAACCTTTAAGGGCTTCTTTTGGAGTTTGGGTGGCGTGGGTAGGTGTCCTCTTGGTTTTTCACCTCCTGGAGTCCGAAAAATGGAGACGGCTGTGTGGGAAACTCTGCTTTGTTCCAAATTAATTCAGTTTTACCAGAGGCGTCATTTGGGCACCTCCGATTAAATCGAGAGAGGTTTCAGTTATAAGGCCTGTCTGGATGAGCCCCCGATGGTTTTAAGCTGGAGGCTAGATTTCAGTTGAGCATTAGGAGGAACTTCTTGACAGTGAAAGCAGCTGGGCAGTGGAACCAACTGCCTAGAAAAGTAGTAATGTCTCCTACTCAGCTCATCTTTAAAAAGAGGCTGGACATCTACCTGCTGAGAATGCTTTAGCTGGAGATCCTGCATTGAGCAAGAAATTAGATTCAATGGCCCATGAGGTCCCTCCAATTCCATGGTTCTGTGATTCTACATGAACTAGCTAAGATTCGTGGGACAGTGATTTCCAGATTGCTGAGGCCATAGTTGTGTTTTAAGCATTCATATTTGGGAGGCATAGAGCACATGGACTAATCATTCATTATAGGTATCTTGGAGGTGGGACTCAAGTCTAAACATGGAACCTGTTTATGATTAATATAAACCTTATACCAATACCCTAAAGGTAATTTTATACAATAGGTTTAATAATTTTGTACATGAAGCAAAGTTTGTGTACACAGAACCATCAGAAAGCAATTAGGTCACTATCTCAGAAACCCCAGATTTTGGAAAATTTCAGGTTTTGGAATTCTGGATAAGAGATGGTCAACCTATACTTACAATATATATGTTGTATTTGATCTGATGTGGTTTCCTGTCTCTATCCAAAGAGAGAAGCAAGCAAGCAATAGTAGCATTATTGTTTGCAGCCATCACCATTAATCTCTAGCAGTTTGGATATTGTATACCTAATTTATGATATCATAACTGCTGAACAGGATGCCAGCCAATATTAATAGTAGTTTTCTGATAACAAATGATAACTTTTGTTTATATTAGTATATATCACATCACACTTCTCCAGAGTCAGTAATACATAGTTTACTGAAATGTAGTCAATGATTCATTAGTTAATGTAAATGGTAAATAATTAATCACTTGATTGGTTTCAAAACTGTGTGACTAGTCTAAGAAAAATGCTAGTCTCATATATTTCTGTGCCTGTATTTGGTCCTCCATTTTGTATAAGTAAAAAAATATCCATGGTCTCTGTCACCCTCCCTTTGGATTTCTCTACAGGAGGAAGGAGCAAGCAGAAGGAGCCTGAAGTCTCAGCAGTATCCATTTTCAGTGTGACACACAGTTCACCACAGTCGACAAACAATCCTAATGAGAACAGTTTTGCAGTTGTCGTACTCGGTGTCAGTTACACGGCTTCTTCAGATAATCCCAGTTCCTCCTCTGCTTAGGGAAACTTGTAAAGGACATTTCCTCACACATTAAGCAATCCTACAGGCAAAAGCCACAAGACTCCAATAAAGCATTTATAAACTAAAACCTCCGCCAAAGATTCTGCTCCTGGCAAGATGTCCAAGGGTTAGGCTTTGTCATTGTGTTTTTTCCCGTTGATGTGTACGAGTGTGTGTGTGTGTGTGTGTGTGTGTGTGTGTGTGTGTGTGTGTGTGTGTTTGTGCATATCATGACCCCTTGTACTCAGATTTACATTGAGGGTAAAAAAGGCCTTTTCACACTACAAATGTGTGATGTTGAATTTTCTTTCAGTGCCATAATTGCAGCCCATTGGAATCCTGGGATTTCCAGTTTAGGAAGTCCTAAAGCCCCACCAAACTACAACCCCCAAGAACCTTCTTTAGGCTTGGGTCTGACAGTGAGGAGAATGGATTTTCTGGCAAATATTTTCCTGAAGTTTACTTTCATCTACGGAGTTCTCTGTTTTACTCACTGGCTAGGGTGAATATCCCAAAAGGAAATTATAGCATTGTCGAATTCTATTTATCTGATCGTTTGAAATATTTTTATCTTGTCTTTTTAAATTAGTTGCCAACAAAGTATCATATAAAAGTAGGCATTTCTTGCTAAAACCTTTGAGTAAGTGGTGATAGTTTGAGTCAGGTTTCCAACTACAAGTCTGTCAAACTAGGGAAGTCCAATGTAGATCTATCACCTTTATGTTACTTTCTCTTATTAGGGCTAAAGTTTGCTTTTCTTCACATGAGACTCCGTTCCTCCCATAATGACACCCCTGATAGTTTCATCCTCTAATCTGACTTTGGGCTTAGTGTGACTCTTTCCTTCTGGGGCCCCATCTACACTGCCATATAATGCAGTTTGAAATTGCATTACCTGTATATGGTCAGTGTAAATTTATATAACACAGTTCATTGTAATTAATCATTTTCTTCCTAACGAGCTAGCTGTCAGATTTAGAAGTTGCCTCAAAGCTTCCTTGGAAGGTTTTGAGAGCACCATTGATACAGGGGGTGATCCCAGGCTGTGAAAGCAGCAATCATATCCTCATACTTTACCCAGTTTTAATTTACTTCTGACACCAGGAGCCTTAAGCTCCAAGGTCTGTTCTCATTGCAGATGCTGACCACTGCAGCAACCTTCCACTGGTTCTTTGAATTAATGGGAAGCGGGACAACAGGAGGAGGAGTTTCCATGGGGACAGACAGTGGGTCACTGCTGGTTTCCATGGTGTGGCTGAAGTCATGTGCTGATGTGAGGGAATGAAAAATGCACACCCGCCAAGCGATTTGTATGCTGTCTAATCATTTTACAAGTTAAACAGTTTACCTTCTTTGTGAAATTCCCATAGACTGGCCCAGTATTCTTCTAATATATCATTTGCTTCCAAACTGCAAGCTTGGCCATAGAGTTCTAAGATTCATCCAGGTATATCTAAGAACAGAATATGATTCACTCACAGTTGTGTTCACTGCTGCCAATGTGGAGGAACAACACAAACCTGCTTCCAGTGAACATGGTGGGTTTAAAGACAAAATACCACTGGATTAATCGAGAAATGAGAAGCAAGAAAACTATCATAGATCTTGGAAGATTGTTTTGGGGCAACTCCCATAACCCCAGCTAGCATAACCAGTGACTATGTTGGTTAGGGATTCTGGGATATGCAATTCCCAAAAGTAACTATTTCATGTTCTTTGCTACATTCAATCCAATAGCTCATACTGTGCTGTAACTTTCAGTGAAATCTTGATCCCCACAAAACTTCAGGGCTGATAGAAAAGATTTCAGGAGCCGTGGAGGCCCATTCCTGGTGGGTGAAACCACCCTCAATATGGATACACCACATATTAAACAAAACTTGGAAAATTATCTTTTAAAATGGTAAATTACTTCTTGAAGTGGTGTTGTGTGTTTTCCGGACTGTATGGCCATGTTCCAGAAGTATTCTCTCCTGAGGTTTCACCCACATCTATGGCAGGCTGCCATAGATGTGGGTGAAACCTCAGGAGAGAATACTTCGGGAACATGGCCATACAGCCTGGAAAACACATAACAAAACTGTGATTCTGACCATGAAAGCCTTTGACAACACATACTTCTTGAAGGTGCATATGCATTCACATAAATATACACATATCATTTAGATAATTATCATTACAGTTAAATTTTCAAAAGAGATTTCCTTCAGTAGCCCTATACTAAGCTAATAGTTTGTATCTAGCCATGGATTTGTTTTACAATTTATTGACTCCTTTGCCACTCTATCAAGTAATGGTTGGAACCAATTAATACAGCCAAATCAAAGGCAAATTTTGCTTTGTCGTTTATAATACTGTATCTGCATCATAAAGCACAGGACTGGCATTTCTGAATCCTTGCTGAAATGTTATAAGTACTAGAAGAGTTAAGACAACATCTCAAAACATTCACAATTCAACTAGTTGAGGTTTTTTTCTTTTTTGTTATTAGCATCCTATTTAACATTCCTATTGCAAATATTGGTGAAAATGCACCAAGAAGGCATTTTTGTACAAAAGAAGCTAAGGGTTCTCTGGCCTGGGCTATGTTCCAGAAATTGGATCTGTCCATCACTTAACAGCCTTCCTGCTTGCAAGTGATTTCTTCCTCCCTTAAACTTGTACTCCATAGCTCACCCCTGCAAATGGTGGAGAAGGCCTATTGTCTGTGTAAACTCAGCCCAAGAGAACTGAGTGGTGATTGCTTGGAGATTAGACAAATTAAGCTCCATAATATATGGAGGGGATTTGGTAGCCTTTTATCTCTTTTTTTCTTTACAGGCGGTCTCAAATTTCTTTAAGGGGAGTTGGGATCAAGGAAATTCCTATAGAACATCCTAAGGAAGAAAGATTTTTCAAGGGGGCTATAAATTATGACAATAAAGGAAGCATGACTTTTGCAGAGCTCACAGTTATTTGGTGGACATCTCCAGCAATTTTCAACCATTTCCTGCTAATGTAAACACATTAGCAGTGTGACCATATATTTCTTGAGGTTATTCAAAAGTAAAAATTATATGGCTCTTCTCCCATTTATGGATCCATGACACTTAACTACGGATGGCCACCTTCCATAAGTGTGTGGACTGTGCAATAAACATTTGGCTTGAGGAGGTGATTACCCAACAGCTTCAAAAAAGTAATAGCACTTAAGTTGCTGTGATAATATCACATTGTGTGTATCCTGCCCAACCAAGCATTTTTGCGGAATGTACAGCCCACTCCAAGGCATGCTGCATTAGAAATATGACTACAAACATTATCCCATACAGCCCCCTCCTCCCCAATTTAAAAAAAAACATTAAGAAAATGAAGTACAATAGAGCCCATCACATGACACAAGGAGACTTCCCCATTGTGTCTGTCATGTTTCGTTATAGAAATGTTTTAAAAGTGTGAAGAAACAGGGGGCAGAGGAGATGGGCAGAAATTGTCTTCTGAGCTCAGGAATTGTTATGAAATGGGAGAAAACAGTCAAAAACATGGAATGGGATCTGTCAGATTCACCTGCATTAAATCAATGTATTAGTGACACGGGGGAATGGGCATTCCTATGGCCGGTGTCCTACAAAGCAGTGATGCCCTAGAAATCTCCCAAAAGGCAGCTGCCTGATCCTTGCACTTTTTTAAATTAAATGTATCCAGCAGAAATTGTGCTAATGCATTACTACAAGCATTGTTCTGTATTTAGTTCCTGGGAAACACAACTTTCAATTGAAATGATAATCCCATTTAAGAACTCATCTTTACAGATCTAAACTTGGAACTTAAATATACTCAAGAGAAATTAAGTGGATGTCCTTGGGACTTCCACTTTAAAGCCCAGATTCAATACCTCTGATCACATCTACCCATATTCATGATATGTTTAATATTCTGTAATATAAGAAGAAAAAAATGGGTCTACATTTTCCACCTTGGCTCCTGCTACTGAATTTCCTCTTACCTCAGCCTAGGCAATTTAGGTTCCCAACCGGTTTTAGACTCCTACATGATCATGTATATTCTGAAATATGGTTGAGGAATCCACTATATATTGTCTATGAAGAAGTACCTGAGGACATTTAACCAGAAGTGGTCCAGAGACATTTGTATTTCAGTAAGAAACACTCCAGCATGGCAGGCCAGATAGACTTTAAACGACGGAGGCTGCCATTGTTTCAGGTATAGGAGCTGCAAACCATTTAGGCTTTGTATATCTTGCAACACCATTACGTCTGTGATGACAAGGGCACAACATTTTAAAAAGCAATTTGGGCTACTGACGCTTGTGTCAGAGATGAGCTGGGGACACATGAATCATTCCTCTTTTTCTCCTTCCCAAAGACTTTCCACATCCAAAGGGGGGTTTTTTTGAACACAGATAGCAACTAACCAGATACTAGCCCTTCAATTTCCACATTCCTAATTCATAAGGCTGAATTTAATAGAGAAGCCTTTCTGCCTGGGTCAAGTCATCAGCTAAGTTCTTGGACCCCTTGCCAGAAACATTTTGCCTAAAGCATAACCTACTGTTTCCTTATAAAAGGCTCTGCCCCTATCTCTTGGCAGGAGATTTGATCTAAAACATCTGTGTTAGGAGATGAGCAGTTGCATTCCACAAGAGATTTCAGTGTAATTTCCGTTACAAAGCTTTACCTAGGGTTTTTGTGTGTGTGGCTAAGGCAGTTTTCTTTGCCATCTGTTTCTTTTACACATAATGAGGCAGGCACCTACATGCAGAGACGGCAAAGTTGCCAAAATTTGTCTAGTGTGTTTAGTGTGGACAGAAAAATCACACAAGAACTTTAAAAGTAAATGCATGACAGTACAGGAAGTCCATGGTGAGCGATTTGTGGATTTGACACAAAGTTTCCTGTAATACACTGTGTAAATAAAGGTAGTTTTTCTTTAATATATTAATCAACAAAGCTTTCATGCTGCAAAATGTAGATTCACACTCTTTGCTGCTGATGGGAATCTCTTTGGTATATTCAGATGACAATCAAACTCAGCTCAGCACAGATAAATCCTGGAGGCATCGTCCCACCATGCCTGAAGTCTCAGGGAAGTTCATAATCAGACTGCAACAGGAACAGATGACCTCTAGTTAATCAGAACTTGGAAATCTTATTTTGGGGGGATTATACAAAATACAAAATCCACATGCCAACTTGGCCACTGACCTTATTGCTGGAGAATTCATAGAATCATAGAATCGTAGAGTTGGAAGAGACCTCATGGGCCATCCAGTCCAACCCCCTGCTAAGAAGCAGGAAAATCTCATTCAAAGCACCCCCAACAGATGGCCATCCAGCCTCTGCTTAAAAGCCTCCAAAGAAGGAGCCTCCACCACGGCCCGGGGGAGAGAGTTCCACTGTCGAACAGCCCTCACAGTGAGGAAGTTCTTCCTGATGTTCAGGTGGAATCTCCTTTCCTGTAGTTTGAAGCCATTGTTCCGCGTCCTAGTCTGCAGGGCAGCAGAAAAAAGCTTGCTCCCTCCTCCCTATGGCTTCCCCTCACATATTTGTACATGGCTATCATGTCTCCCCTCAGCCTTCTCTTGTAGGGGAAATGGTCCAAAAAGCTTTTCCATACTTTTCTCCTAACAATTGCTTTGTAACTTGTGCTCTGCCTGCTCAATTTAGTCATCATGGCAGAATAACCAATGAGGAAATATTTATGAATGTGTCTAGATTGGGCAGAAAGCTTTTTGAAAATGAAGCTATCTGTGACATGAACAGAAAGTCACTTGTGCATGTCCCTCATATGAAACTCAAGGGCTATATTAATATATTTCATGTACTTTTTACATACATATAAAATGTGTGGGTCACTGATACTGAACGGAACTCCTTCATCTGGCTTTTCCTTAATGACTTCTATTCCATCAAGTCTTTGATTCCCCAGGCCAATATCAGGCCACATAGTTTCTGAAATCTCCAAACATGGGAGACGGAAGGGGGATGATGAGGAATGGCCCCTTCTTTTCCCCCTCCCTTCTGCAATCTGTCCATCAGCAGAGGTCCCCCCAACTGTCAAGTGACAGACACTACCTATGTTGCTGCTAAAATGAGAAGGGGACTGGGACAGTTAGTGCCAACCCGTGTCCCTGAGTGATCCAAGCCTAGGGAATACAAAATAGCTGTAAACAGTGGTGGCTGGTTCCATCTCAGAACTACCCCAACTGCTTACCTCGGTCCAAAATCATGGTTTGCTCCAGATTCTCTGTATAACTTTTATTAATGCGGTTCAAAGCTACATTAATCCAAATCAACTCCATGTTTTGTGCAGCGGTCTTGGAGCTAATCCTCCCCCCTTCAGGATAGCGTGTCAGTGTAAATATGACTCCTGGGACTTGTGGCTTGGTGAGACAATTCAGCTCTCTGACTGAGAACGCTAAATATCACTCTCTAAACTGCAAATCTCAAGATTCCATAGGACAGAACCATCAGTATTCAAATGGAATCTGTAGTGTTATAATTGTGTTATAGCCCTTTCCCATAATAGTAATAATAGTAATATTAATAGTATAATAATAATAAATTTATTACGATAAATAAAAACAAAAAAACAAAAACAAGAAAGTAGAACCAAACCAATATTATTAATAATGGAATTATATAAACATAGATAATACAGGTTTGCATCCCTTGCATCCTTTAAAAACACTTGGTTTTTTCCTTGCGCATTTGAATAACTTAGTCCCCATGATCAAAATTTAAATTAATACATTTTCCCTTGCACTGTTTTCTTCTCCTATAATGAATTTGAACGTTTGTCCCCCTTCCCAAAGGTCGAGATATGCTTGCACTTTGTGCTCTTGCCCCGAAGCACTTTATAACCATACTATTGCACTTTAGTTTAAATGGCCCCTCCATGCTATCCCCCTCCACCAAATATGTGATGCATCTTATTTTATTATATTGTTACTCATTTTATGTTTTAAATGAGCTTTTATGGATTTATGTATTGTTCTGCATAATGTCGTTTTATTGTGTTTTTACTCTTTGTAATGTTTTAATTATTGTGCTTTGGTTATTGTTTTTGGGCCTTTGTCCCGTGTTAGCCGCCCCGAGTCCCAGCTGGGAGATGGTGGTGGGATAGAAAAATAAAGTTACTTAGTTACTTACTTACAGGTTAAAAATTCCCTTAAGTTTATCATGTCATTTTTTGGCAACAAGCGAGAGCTGCAGCACACTTTAACTGTTACTGTTGGATTCCGATCTGCCAGGAAGTAGTGTATGAAGAGGTCAGAGTTTGAAGACTCAGGTCAAAGCACACAACTCTGAATTCACTGCCTGACCTAAGCAGATTACAATTTGCTATAATGATCATATTCTTCGATAGCTACCATGTGGTGACTATAACTACAGAATCTTTAGCTGGTTGCTCACTATAGCAAAATATATTTTAGATCACTGCAAAAGACATAGGTTAAAAAATGTTCTACTCTGCATTGCCCTGGAATATTTTTGAGTCATGGTTGTAATGCTAATCCTAGTGTGACTTTGCAGCATTTTATTGACTATTTTAGCAATAAATAATTTTATTATTATTATTATTTTTATTATTAAACTTTATTTGTACCCCGCTAGCATCTCCCAAAGGACTCGATGCGGCTTACAAAGGCCAAGGCCTCAACACACAATATAACAATACAAAACAAAAGGCAAATTAAAAACAATTAAAACAGTATAAACAACAAGCAATAAACAATACGCTAAAACACAATAAAACTGGGCCGGGCCAGAGTAATGGGTACAAGATTAAAAGTGCTGATGTGACAGGTGATATATAAGGCTTCTAGGGCAAGTGCAGAGTGCGATATACGATCTAGTTCTAATAAAGTGCTTATGGGACTTGGAGTTGGAGATTTCCTATTAATCTGGGAAGGCACATTGGAACAGCCAGGTCTTCAAGTTCTTTCTGAAGACTGCCAATGTAGGGGCCTGTCTGAGATCCTTTAATTGTAATTTTAATTGTTGTTTATTTAATTTTAATTGTTGTTTATTGTTTGTACAGCTGCCAAGAGTGGTAAATGTATTGTTTTTAGAAGCTACTGATTTTCTCACTATTTTTGATCATTGCAAACATTAGACATTTTTTTTTGACATGGGCAAAACACTTTATTAGGAGCACAGAGTCCCCATCTACACCAACTATTTAATGCCATTTAGAACCGGTATTGAAAAAAGTGGTTTTTATGTGTAGATGATTAAGTAGGAAATCCAGGAACCAACTTGAGGCTTCAATGGTGATGATAAAAGCCGCAAAGCACTGATGTGAATTAAGAGCTTTCTTTTGAGTACTTTTCATAAAATCATAGAATCATAGAGTTGGAAAAGACCATGGGCCATCTAGTCCAACTGCCTGCCATGCAGAAAAAGCACAATTGAAGTACCCCTGACAGATGGCCATCAAGCCTCTGTTTAAAAGCTTCCAAGGAAGGACCTTCCAAGGCAGAGAGTTCCACTGCTGAACAGCTCTTATGATCTGGAAGTTCTTCCTAATGTTCACGTGGAATCTCCTCTACTGTAATTTTAATCCGTTGCTCCAAGTGGGAGTTTATTGCCTGGCCACCACAATTTGAAGCTAGCTTCAAACTGCATTAAATTGTCAGTGCAGATGGGGCATAAAGTGATATAGGCAGCCCCTTTTCAGCACTTCAGTGCTATTAATAGAGATTTGTTCCAAGGTTTTTATTTTACCTCAGAACCATGCAGCAGCTTTGGGGGAGGGGGGGAGGGTGTCACATTATATTTAGCATATACTATGAGGCTGTATTTCTTTGAGAAAGGCTGATCTCCAAATATCCCAGCCTCCTCCACATACTTACTTTTGTGAAAACATTCCCTGTTGTAGAATGCAAACACAAAAACAATTCCTTTCCAGCTGAATGCCTTGGTTTTCTTTTAGCCATTCTGTCCTTTAGAATCTTAATTGGTGGCAGCGTTCTTTAAAGGGATTTTTTCCCTCAGTGAACTGGAAAATGCCAGCCATTGTGTCCAGCCCGCATTTGAGGGGTCGGAAAGCATTAAGCAACTCTGTCAGGGTCTCCCCGGCCTCTGCGGCTTGGCTTGTCCATCACGCCACCCTGTAATTAATAACAGAAACCCGCTTCTGTCACTTGTGATGTTATCATCAGGAGTCTTGTGTTTCAAAGTGAAGAGAAACATATAAATTAGGGGCAATTTGGTCTCTGAAACAGTCTTTATGGGGTGGAGATTTTAATGTTATCAAGGGACCAAGACGCCTAGAGTCTGTTGCAAGAAACCCATTCAGGAAGGCAAAGCTGGAGGCAAGGTTATACTCACACAGAGAGACTAAAAATGCCCTGATATTTTTATGTCATGGTAGCAACAAATGTATGCACAGGTCAGTCTCTTGATTGTACTGATTTCAACAGGTTGCTCCCCTCTCAACCATCCCCCAAATGAGCTGGAGCACAACCCCCAGCCAGCCAGGTTTCAATGCTGATGGAATCTGCAGTCCAACACACCTAAAGGGCACCAGGTTTGGGGGCATCTTTTGTACTTGTGTTTTTATCTATTTTTAAATATTTTTAAGCCATACTAAAACACTGCTGAGAAATATATTCCCTTTTTGAATGAAAAGAAGCCAGATTAGACTCTGCATTTAAGCACCATCCTAAGGCAGGATTGTTATCTCGCATGTATGCTCCATTTTAGGCAAGGCTGAACGTCACTGTGGTTTTCATATAGCCATGGACCTGCTGTGGTTCTCATTTGTTCCTCCCTCTGGTTTCACTTGTCAAGGGGACAACAATCACATAATCATAGACTTGGAAGCAACTTCATGGACTGTCAAATCCAACCCACTGTATCTGCCCCATCCTATACCTGTGCATTTGGTTTGTGCGACCTAAATAAAGAATTTTGCATTTGACTTAACCGGATTTCATTTCATTTTATCTAATTTTCTAGTTTATCTTGGTCATTTTGAATTCTATTCCTAACTTCCAACATGTTACCCTCTCCTTGCAGTTTTGTGTCATCTGCAAGCTAAGTGTATTGTTTTAATCTATTTCTCTAAACCGCTCCAAGCCAAGCTGGGAGTAGCAGTATACAAGTCTAATAAATAAATAAATAAAACAGGGAAATAAACAAATCTAAAAGTGGAAGTGCTTTGGTGGAAGTGCTTTGTGCACAGGCCAGGGATACACAGCTTTGTTCTCTGAAAGACCAGGGCTGTAGTGGGGGGGGGGGGGGTTGTTTTGTTGTTGTTGTTGTTTTTAAAAAAAGGTTTACTCATGAATTTTAACTGATTAACCAAACCCCCATGAGTGTCCATTGAAGTTTATCTGTCTTGAGTGTTTATTGATGGAGCCTGATTTCTAAATTATTTTGCGTTATTGAATTACTCAAACCCCTCCCCCAATTTTTTTTTCTGGCTATGGCCCTCCTGCAGACCATGAACTACAATTCTCATCTTCCACAGTGAGAACAGAGAACCTCTAGAGATAAGCTGTGATCCAACAGGCACCATGTTTTCTATCCATTCATGCTTTGTTAAAGGTTTGTAGTGCATGCCAGACTTAAGTAGAAAGCGGTGTTGCATGGAGGGCAGTCTGACTACCATTAAGGAACACAGTTGGACATGGAAAAGTATTTCTGGGTTCCCCATGGGCTTTCTGAAACAATATTGTACAGCCTTTTAAAAGTCTGTCTCTCTGTATTTAAAACAAACAAAACAAACCACTTGAAAAAGAGCCCTCCTGACCATTTTTGCCATACAGTGCAATGGATAGTGCATTTTGGAAATACTACTCTAATGAGACGTTATAAGCATTATCCTAAGGAACGGAGTCAACTAAGATGCCACAGTTGATACAGCTCTGGCGAATGTAACCTCTGCACCTGCTTGTCTAGTGTTGATGGATACCTTTCAGTTTGTGCAGCCTGAGGATGTGGACACTGGACTCTTGGAGAGATGAGAGCATGTATTCTAGATCCTTGCCCTTCCTGGCTCATGAAACAGGCCAGAGGGGGACTGGTGAAGTGGGTCAGGGAAGTGATTACAATATGCTGGACATTCCCTAATTTTCTCCAAAATGTGAACCTTCTGTCTGTACTGTGCCCTTATTTTGTAAACATCCCCACAAAAGACAAGGGACCTCATCATACACTGGCTTTACCCTGTTTCTAAACACTTAAAAGACATTTTAGACCCACAGAGCCCATCAAATGACGCAAGAGTACTTTGGGGAGATAGGGCAGGTTACAAATAAAGTTTTATTATTATACCATGGGACTCCATTTCTAAAGTGTGTATCAACTGGGGTTTTTGGAGTCGGGGAGCAATCAATCCAGAATTCTCCATTTGCGAGGAAATGGCAAAAGCTGCTTTTTTAATGGTGTGATGAGAACTCTCTAATTTCTCCATTTTAGATCATTTTAGTGACTTAAAAGTGTGGGTGGTCTTCTGGGGGGGTCTTTAAATGTGCCTTAATGCTCCTTTTGTCACGCAAGCTTTCACGCAAGCTTAAGGGTATTTTTTTAATTTAAAAAACTTCAGAAAATTCACAATTTTGATATTGTACTATTTTATTGTAGATATATTTTCTATTTTTGTAGACCTTGGATTTTCCAATCTTGTACATAGGATGTTACTGGGTTTTTTCGTTTTTTTAATTTAAAATGTTAGAAATACCAGGAGTGGTCTTCTTTGAAAGTCCTTGAAGCAGTAATGTCTTTCCAGTACCCCAAGATTTAGAACTTTCGCAGTAGCCAAATTTTCCTTTTTTCAATAAAGAAAAGAAAGCGGTATGGGTGGAGACTACACTTCCCAGTGTGATAGTTCAGAAAGTGAAGGATTTGTCTAGAAATTGACAGAGTCTATCACGTGTGATGGCGGTGAATAAATTATAATTTTTTCTTTTAATTGAAAGGGTGAGAAATGTTGTGGAAAAAAATACAATTCCTTCTGCTTTCTGCACTAAATGAGATGAGGTCCGAGGTTGGAAAAATCCAAAAGTTTTTAATCCTCCATTTTGCTTGCATCTTATATGCCATTTTTTCTTCTTCGTGATGTGTGACACTTCAAATCATTTGTAATATCCAAATGGTAGAACTTATATGCAAAAGGACAATATACTACGGGTGCTCCAGTCACCTTTTTGATCCTATCTATCAAACATGGCATATAGGGGAAAATATGGCATACAGTGGAAGGAAGTGGAAACACAAAGTAAAATGTTAAGTAACTAGTGTGTAAAAACCATTATTTTTTATCAGTTTGCTAACAGATCCAGGACTGTGTCCCCAGTTTGAATGTCCGGTTCTACCTTTCATGTAGGGGTAAGCAACTGGGCATCCCCAATGTTTTTAGACATAAGTTCTCATAATCCCTCCCAACTGGTTATTTCAGCTAAGAATGGTAAAAGCTGCAGGCTAGAAACATCTGGCGGGCCACCATTATCCAGCCTTGACCTAGCAAAAAGGATTTAAGCATCACACTTCTCCTTTGATCACCCAACTGGCTTTTTAAAAATGTTATAGTTAAGGGTGTTATCTTCCCCCAAATGAAATTTAAGTTATGTTTAGAAAGGAGTTAACTCTTGAACCCATTATGGTTGCAACCACATCCTCAGGGCTGTTAACCTAGAGCTGAACTCGCAACTAAAATGAAGTGAAGGAGGTGGGTGGAAACCCCTCCAAACTCATTTGCAGGAGTCAGCTGACAATGTTGCTTTAACTCCTTCTTGGTTATCTTGGTTTCTTTTCAAACGGAGACAGCTATTAAATCTTAACTCCATTCCAATGCCTTAGTTGCCTTCAACTCTTTCACAGCTGCAGTACTTTCTCAACATCTCTGCTCTTGCTTATGCAAACATTATGACACATTCTAGCAGTTTTAAACAAACTTTGTTCTGTATTCCTGGTAGAACTGGGGTATTTCTGTCTCCACCCGCACCTCTCTAAAATAAGAAATTACCTTTCCTTGTTGCTTTCCTGACAGGACTACAGCATGTTCTGCTATAACAGGATAGATTAAAAGTCTCTGTGATAGAAAAACCATACTCTAAAATATCAGGACTTAAGGTGGAAATAGATTTAGGTGCAGATCCCAGAAAGATATTTATTTCATTTACCACAAATTTTAATTAATACATTTTAGTTATAAGCCTAAATGATGATTCTTAGCATTGAAAAGCATGAGGATAAGTATTTATAACAATGATGAGCAAATTGTGCCTCTGAAGACTGTGGAATGCCCCTGAAAAGTAGAGAGACTCTAAATCAGGGGTCCCCAAACTAAGGCCCGGGGGCCGAATGCGGCCCTCCGAGGTCATTTACCTGGCCCCCGCCCTCAGTTTTATAATATAATATATTGTATATAAATATAATATTGATAATAATATTATAATGTAATACAATATAACACTAATAATAATGCTATATAATAATATTAATTGTATGTTCTATATTACATATAATATTACTAATAATATTACAGTATAGTGGTATAATTCAATATAGTAATATATAATGTTAATATTGTGCTATGCTAATAATATAATATATTGTATGCACATATAATTTGTAAGCCACTCTGAGTCCCCTTTGGGGTGAGAAGGGTGTGATACAAATGTAGTAAATAAATGCAGTAAATAAATAAATAAATAAATAATGAATTTTAGACTTAGGCTCGCCCAAAGTCTGAAATGACTTGAAGGCACACAAAAACAACAACAACAATCGTAATTAACTTGACTATCTCATTGGCCAGAAGCAGGACCACACTTCCCATTGAAATCCTGATCAATGAATCTTGGTTAACATTGTTTTTATTTTTAAATATTGTATTGTTCTTTCATTGTTCTTGTTGTTGTTGTTGTTGTTGTTGTTGTTGTTGTTGTTGTTTTTGCACTACAAATAAGACATGTGCAGTGTGCATCGGAATTTGTTTGTATTTTTTTTTCCAAATGATAATCCGGCCCCTCAACAGTCTGAAGGATTGTGGACCGGCCCTCGGCTTAAAAAGTTTGAGGACCCCTGCTCTAAATACTTTAAACTGCTAAAAGTCTTTGTCATGTCTTGACACAGACAAAACCAGCTTCTTTGTTCTGGGAAAAAGATTAATCAGGATGGGACCAAATTCCATCTTATTGACAACTTTTAGCATCATACTACATTCTAACATTAGTTGTCCATATATGTTCCAGTTCAAGTGTGAATATTTCTATGAACAAGCCATTCTTGGCTGCAGTGCGGGTGTTGCCAGGCTATCCATCCTCAAGGATTTCTAGTAGAGAAGCCCCAGACTAATTCTGGTGCTGAGATAGGGAGGGTGGCCTTTCTAGGATGTTTTCACTTCTCTTAAGCCCTCTTCTGATTTCTATAACATTTTGACACATCTTACCATTATACCATTTTACTGTCATAGCACATTTACAGATATGATCATTTTTAAATAACTAGCGATGGAGTACAGGATTCAATAATGACACTATTAATGCAGCCAACAATTGTAAAATGATGCTCTTAAAGCACAAATGTGGCAAAGATGCAATAGAGAGCATTAACAATCAGGCTAGCTAGATTTCAAGAGGAGTAATGACATAAAACTGAGATGAGAGAATCAGAATAAAGGGGACAAATATGCCTTTCATCAATATTCGCCGATGTCACAATTTTTTATTAAATTGAGAATGTGTTGTAGTTTTTTAGTAAGGAAAAATTTTGTAGAGACTGAGGAAACTTGCTTAAAAAAGAATGGTGCATTTTAGAGGAAATGTACCCACTGGCATATGAAAGATTTCGAAAGCATTGTTCCCTTCCAACTAACAAGCACCAATCTCCCATCATATGCATGTTTGAAAAGTATGGAATCTGTCATCTTAGGGCACTTCCAGAGAGTGCCAAAATCCATATTTTAAATAGCAGTTTAAAAATCCCGGGACCTGATTGCAAGTCACCACGCAGACCTGTTAGTCCCGGGATTGGGTCCCCCGCCATCCTCACAGGCTTCCTCTGTATCGGAACAAGATGGAGGGCAGATGAAGGATATCCAGTAGAAAAGGTTGTCAAAAAAATCACTCCATTATGCACTGGACCATATATGCACACATGTGAATATCTTAATATAAATATAAGTAGATTTGCATGTGCTCATATGAGGTCCTGTGCATAACGGAAGGATTTTTTAAAAAAAATGAAACTGATCATTGATTTTGGTTGGACTTAATCCTATAAAAGTATGTATAAGAGTGTAGTTCGAGCGATATCTCCGATACCTCCCCCAATCCCCATCGGAACAAACAAGCTCAAACAGCCCCAGGACATTGTTCAGTTGGAAGGGGAAAGGATTGGATTTTTATAGTTCTGTCCAGTTCCTCTATCTGTTCAGCAGCTGGATTTTTTTTTAAAAGCTTTCATTGCTATCCTGCTCTCAACACCTCTTCTTTAAACTACTCTTCAGACACCTGCCCAAAACATTTCCAGTGTGTTTGGCACTCAGCCTTGAAATTCTAGCATTTCTGTGGGTAAATGAACATCCACCCCATGTCAAGAGTTTCTCATTAAATTCTGCCTAGTAAACTGTGCTTATGAAAAGCAACAAAGAAACAAAGTAAACCCAGATATTTCTAACAGAGATCAGATATTTTTTTATTTAAAATAGCTTGTATTTGGAGCTTCCATTCCTTTCTCCACCATTTCTCTCCTTTCCCCCATTTGTCAAATCTTTCTCCTTTCATTGTTCTCCCCCTTCCTGCTATCCCTACTTTTAGGACTCCTTTCCCCCAAAAGTTGTATGGGTCAGGGCTCTTATTCTTTTAATGGATGTATAGAAGAAGGCATTTCAGTAGGAGTTGTTTGCCATGCAAGCAACACAGTCAAGCCACACAAGCTACAGATCACGGAACTGATTCAAAGCCAGCCTCTGTAGTTGTGCAATTACCATCTGGGCTTTGAAACGGTTCCATAGAGGACAATATAATCATATTCACTTCACTTCACTTCACTTTATTTCTTAATTAGTCACTCTCCACCAGGGTGCTCTGAGCGACTTACAATTTAAAATATCATTTCATCATATAAAAACATTCAACATAAAAACATTCAACAGTGACTATTTGGCAAATTAGATCTGATTTACTTAAATGCACAACCAAACAGCCAAGCACTTTTACAAAAGGTCGCAACTCCGACATTGCTCTAATCATCTGCAGTTTGAAACCAGTTTCTGCTATTCCAGTTCAGAACTGAACTAAGTAGTCAGTGTAGATTTTAGAGCCTGGTTATCTCAAAGGAGCCTTTTGATTCATTTTTTTATCACCATGATATTCCAATTTTTTCCTATCCTCCAAGAAAGTGGTAATGCATCTAAACATTTTCATCATGCACATCCTCAAATACTTCTGCAAATGTTTCATGTATAAAATTATTTTTTGAAATGAACCAATGAGATGGGCTTCTAATGCAAACATGTCCCTTTTAATTTTCATCTTTTCATCGTCATTTCCCCACCAACCTTCTTTTCCAACCATTGAACATGGTATGTTCTTGTTGGTGTTGGTGGTCTTCAAATCATTATGGTACTCTATGGCAAATCTATCATAATGTTTCTTGGCAGAAAATATTTATCAACAGGTTGCCTTTGCCTTCCTCTGGAGCTGAGTGTAACTTGCCCAAGTTAACCTACTGAGTTTACATAGCTCAGCAGGGATTTGGAACAAATATCCTTGTCCAACCCTCAAGTCACTATGGACGCTTCCACACTGGCCATTTAATGTAGTTTGGAGGCAGTTTCAGCGCACAGTGTTTACTAGAGGTATGTGAAATGGCTGAAATCCAAATTAATAATAGATTTTGGAAATGCAGATGGCACTCACTTCATTTTATAAAGATTTGGAGGGGTCCCATTCCGATTAATAATCCAAATCTCCAAAGCTTTGTAATTGCTTCATTAAGATTTGTTTCATTAGTGGAAATGAGGAAAATTTAGAGGCGTGTTTCTCTGTCATTTTATGGCACGCTCACATATCGGATATTACCTTGTAAGTGCAAATTTAACTAATTTAATCTGATTTACGAAGACTAATGAAAAAAATGCACATCTCTACCAAGCACACATTCTTCTCTCTCTCCTGCTAATACCACAAAGACATACAAATGCTGGGGGGGGGGGGGGCTGACAGTGAGGAGGAAGGGGCTACTACACCTTCCTCCCTTCTCTCACTAACCATCCTTTCCCATCACAGCCCCATCCATTTGCACCAGTTGCTTCAGTTGTACCCATTTTTATCTCAAAGGAGAGCCTTGGCTCCGGAAGAAACCACCGATGGAGGAGGAGGCAGTAATGGTGAGGCCCTCTGCTCACTGTAGAAAGTGGGAGCCATTGTCAGCAGTGCCGGCCTAGGGGATACTCATGCCCTGGGGACCATAGAGCCAGAGCAAACGGGCCCACCTGTGAACAAGCGCCATCTTAATTATCGTGTTTCCCCCTTTTTCTGAACCACACATATTGTAATGCTAGAGCGGCAGGGGATGCCAATGACTAACCCTCAGAGCAGGCAGCATGCAGCTGCCCATGTCAATCACATCAGTCCCTGCCCCCTCCCAACCCAGACAATTACAGATGGAGCATGTTACACTAAAAAAAAACAATTCCAAAACAACAAATCTGTATTAATCTTTCTGAAGGTTTCGGAGGCTTCTGTTTCAATTTGTAATGCTTCAGTAGGGTCCCTTTATATTAATAATTCAGAGATTTGTTAATACAAATCGCACAAATATGTGAATTATGAAATGAAACTCCAAAGCTTTACACACCTCTAGTGTTTACACAACAGAGAATGTGAATGTACGCTGGAATCGGTTTGAGGTCAGCCTCTGCAGCGCTTAAAGTATAATCCAGACCCCAAGCCAGAGCATGCTATGTAATAATCCACACAGTGAAACCACTTGTTTCTATGCTGGTTTCACTACAGATTAAGCAGTAGTAAGCTCACAAGATGGTGTCATCAAGAGCCCCAAAAATGTGTTTCCCAAAAGGGTCCTAAACAAATTATGTCTGTTACTGAATGGAGGCCAAAATTTCTCCATTCCACAGTGATGTTTTCAGTCTTCAGTGAAGCCATTCATTAAATGGCAAGCTCTGTTAAAGGAATGAATCTGTTTAAAGAATCTGGTTGTCAGTGACACAACTGAAACAAAAAGGAAGGCATAAATAGGTGCATTAATCTTTCAAATTATGCCTATATCATTAGGAAGGAAAGGAGCAGGAGAAAAAAAAACTCCAAAGCTGCTTGCCCCAAATACAATGTTCACCACTGTTTCTGGTAAGAAGACATCTGCTTGAGAATTTTTACTATAAGAATCCTTCTGTTGCACTTGAGGAGAACCCTATCATTTGTAACAGCAGTCCTTATAAAAACTTTCATTTTCATATTTAAGAAAAGGGTTTCAGCTAACATTTCTGCAAAATATTCCGCTTTGCAGCTTTTTAAGTTTCATTATTTTGTTCCTTTGCACTTTTGTTGTTCCTCTGTACTTTGCTTTTTGCCCTCACTTTCACTTTATTTAAATATGGCTTTCGATGTTTAGTTATTATGATTACATTGTATATTAAAATATTAGGCCTGTGCAATCAATTAAAATGTTTCAATACTCATTACTAAATTTGGGGGGAGGGAATCATTTCTAAAGTGTTGCTAAAATATCATTAGGGGTCTGTATCATAACTGTATTGCTATAACTAAATTTTTATAACTTTTTAGTTAAAAAATTGTGCAAGGGGGAGCTTTTGGGGCTCCTTTCTCCCTCATTTTTAGAGCTATTGGGATGAAACAAAGCTACAATGGTAGAACACATTATTTATTTATTTATTTATTTATTTATTTATTTATTTATTCATGTATTCATTTACTGCATTTATACCCTGCCCTTCTCACCCCAAAGGGGACTCTGAGTAGGCAACAATTCAATGCCGCATAAACAAACATAAAAATAAAATAAACATTAAAAACATCTAAACATTTAAAACTAATTATTAAAACCACACAATCCAAAATCATAATCCAGGACATTTACCACTGTTACCCCTCCCCCAAGTTTCTGAACTTTTCACTCATTCACTGATTTTTGGGAATTTAAAAAAGTTTTTATGAACAACTTTAAAAAAAAAGAAAGAAAAAAGAACTGCAAGAGTTATCTCCTTGAATTTCTGTATTCAGTAATTCAACATAACCAGGGCATCATTCCCCTCAAGTTTCAGAAGGCTTTGCACATCTAATGATTTTTAGGAAATTTTAACCAACATAAGCTTAAAAGTACTATTTCACTGGAAGACCCCCAAGGGCCATCTAGTCTAACCCCCTTTATTCTGCCAGGCAGGAAAAGCACAGTCAAACCACCCCCAACAGATGCCCATCCAGCCTTTGAAATAATAATAATAATAATAATAATAATAATAATAATAATAATAATAATAGGGTTGCTGTGAATTTTCCAAGCTGTATGATCATGTTTCAGAAGCATTCTCTCCTGGCATTTCACTCACATCTATGGCAGGCATCCTTAGAGGTTGTGAGGTCTGTTGGAAACTAAGCAAGTGGGGTTTCCAACAGACCTCACAACCTCTAAGGATGCCTGCCGTAGATGTGGGTGAAATGTCAGAAGAGAATGCTTCTAGAACATGGTCATACACCTGGAAAACTCACAGCAACCCAGTGATTCTGGCTATGAAAGCCTTTGACAACATAATAATAATAATAATAATAATAATAATAATAATAATAATAATAATAATAGGAAACTTAATCGGTATACTTTGGAGTTACTGCCTCTTAACTTTGCCTGCCTCACGGGTTGATTAAACTCCCAACAATCCCCTTTTATCTCAAAATTCCTTTAGAGAATGAACAGAAGTTTTTCCAACAAATTCTTGCACAGCCCTAAATACTATGTTATACTGTGTTGTTGTTGTTATACAGTTTAATGGCTTAGTTGTTATTTACATGCTTCTAAAAAATACTTTGTAACTTGCTTTAACCAATTCTTTTTTTCTATGAAAGAAAAAAGGTAGTATTCGTTTTTTTGTTTTTTAAAGTAAGAATGTCATTATAGCACAAGGAAGGTGAAAGAATCTGCCCTATTACAGGTTTTCAATATTTTCTGGATGAAAATTGAGAGCATATGTTTAAACAGCTCGAACGCCCATCTACGTTGCCATATAATACAGTTTGAATTGAACTGCATTATCTGAGTCTACATTGATCATATGATGTAGTTTCAAACCACATTATATGGCAGTGTAGAAATGTATAAACCTTTTTAAAAAAATGTTCTGTTCATGTGCAGAAAATTTTATTCATGCTTACTCATAAGCAGGCCCAACTGCAAGCATAACGGAATTCACAAACTGTACAGTGAGTGGCCTCTTTTCTTTTATTTCATGGGATTATGAAAGAAAATCTGGTGTTTTTTTAATTGTTTGTTGTATTGGACAAAACAATAATTGAAACTCTACTTAGCTGAAAGTTCACCTCCTTTCTCTGAAAGATGGAGAAATCTGCCAAGATTAGTCCCATGATGTAATGAGTGCGGAAGTGACCTGAGACAGCAGATTGTGGTTGGGAGAAGCAAGATATTGGCCCAGAGACCACAATACCATGTGTGGCCTTCCACTCTCAGGTGTAGTAGAGAATCCATGCTATTGTCTGGTCTGAAGAAAGATTCTTCAGTCAGTTTTTTTTTATGGGGTGGGAGGCAACTTGAGGCAACTTGAGGCAACATTGGGTTTGGGTTGGTCATTCGGCTTGTTAGTTAGTTATACCAACAAAATAACAGTTTGTTCTTAGCTCTGTTTGGTGCTTATATTCAAAAGCAATGATGACATGACCAGTCAGCAAAATACAAACCACAACAAGGTCCCATATCTTGAGAGTGGAGTGAGTACACAGAGAAAGGCTGTTGGAAGGAGAGGAGCAGTGATTGCTGATGTGTCATCTTGTAAGCAAAGGGAGCAGAAGAAAACCATCTGCTTCTCACCAGTTCTTGTCTTTATAAAGAGAGAGGGGGGGGGGGAGAGAAGAGGAGTGGGATGTGGAATGAGCTGTTATCTGGATTTATTGCCAGAATCTGAGCCACAATGGGAACTTTTTCTTCTGAAATTTATGATCTTCTGTCTCACCATGTTGTGACATCATCTAGCATGATGAATTCTAGGCATGATGCACTCACATCTTGTTGGAAGCCAGGAGAAGACACCCTTGCAGCACTGAGTCAGCTCCCCAGACTCCTAAATTTCTGAGAATCATTTTACACATCTGCCATAGATAAGGACAAAGGAAGCAGCCTCCCTCCAAGCTGTATTGTATCTCAAAGAGATTTTTTAAAATGCAACATTTGTTATTATGTCTTCATGCTCCACTCTTAATTGGGCTTTTTGTACAGATTTTGGAATATCAGAATGATTTGTATTTCTGTCTTTTGGCAGCAAGAGGCAGCCCTTCAGAGACTGGGAGGGAATCTGAAACACTACATTTCCATCACTCACGGAGGAGCTTGGAATCAGAAGGACAAAGCACATGACACATCCTCTTGAACAGACAGTAATGCAGGTCAAGATAGGACATAGCAGTATTATGAGAGAAGCCTACAAGCAGACGAGCAGCTCTAAGGTAGCCAAGGGAGGTTAAGATCTTCTGGGAAGGCCCTGCTCTCAATCCCATCTCCTTTGCAGGGGCAGTTCGTGGGGACAAGACACAGGGCTTTCTCAGTGGTAGCCACTCACCTATGGAACTCCCTCCACAGAGAAATTAGAACCCTCCTGACCTTCAGAAAAAAAATAAAAATGTGGCTATGGGATCAAGCTTTCAGATAGTAACTTGCTGTGCAATAAAGAAATATGGAATATTGCAACGACAATTGGAACAGCTTCAGATTACAATTTCAGATGATGTGGTTTAATTTGTTTGTTTTTGGTTTTAATGTTAAGATGTTTTTAACTGGTTAGTTTTAATGTAGTGTTTATTTTATTGTATATATGGTATGCAGCATTGAATTGTTGCCTTTTTATAAGGCTGTGCTGAATCCCCTACGGGGTGAGAAGGGCAGGATATAAATATGGAAAATACAGTAGAGTCTCACTTATCCAAGCTTCACTTATCCAATATTCTGTATTATCCAAGGCAGTCTGCCTTTTAGTAGTCAATGTTTTTGTAGTCAATGTTGCAATGTTTTGGTGCTAAATTTGTAAATACAGTAATTACTACATAACATTACTGTGTATTGAACTGCTTTTTCTGTCAATTTGTTGTAAAACGTGATGTTTTGGTGCTTAATTTGTAAAATCATAATGTAATTTTATGTTTAATAGGCTTTTTTCTTAATCCCTCCTTATTATCCAACATATTCGCTTATCCAAGGTTCTGCTGGCCCGTTTATCTTGGATAAGTGAGACTCTACTGTAAATAAATAATAAACAAGGAATGTTTTCTTGAGGCTCTGTTTCTCTGAACTTTATGTGGGGGTGACAGGTACATCTGAAGATAATTGAAGGAATATCAAATGGGGAAAATTTAGAATACATAACAACCAAGACTAGTCTAGAAGTCTATGTTTGTTATTGTTGCGTGCCTTTCCCTGGACTTCTGTAATTTCAAAGTATGAATAAGCATAAGAAATTTTCTGAGATGTAGTGTGATATGAAATGAATACTATTCTAATTTACTGCATTCATTCATATTTTTTTTCCAATTCAAGCTCATGGACCCCCTGAAATCTTTTCAGGGAATATAACTGATTTCTGCCTGTGTTTCCTTCACTGCCTCACTTTTTGTCCTCCTGCAGGAAAAGGGTAACTCTAGTTCATGCACCAGTTCATGACCCAAAGATTTTACAAGACATTAAATTTTAGCAGATGAATTGCCTCTGTGACAGGGAACTTCTGGCTGCACATTTGACCCAAATATAGCATCCTAATCAGGGACACAAAAGGATCTATTTTCCCTGAAGTCTGGCTCATTTCCATCTTGCTCCCTGGTCAATAAACATGGCAAATAGAAACACTCACTTGCTTCCAGAAAGGGGAGAAGGAGGAGAGAACAGTACTGCAGTGACTAGAAAAAGAAATCAAGCCCTATTGTCTCATCCATTGTAGCAAGAGAAAAGATTTGTATTCAGCCTCCCTTCAATCTTGTTGTTGTCATAGAAATTAGCTGCAAGTTATAAATTAGCTGTACCATATACAAGAAATATGGTACTTCTTAGATTACATTACACAGGCTGTCAAAGCAACAGGGGCTGTATAATAAATCCTATATCAAGTCACCAAATTCTTAGCATTCCTCTGCTTCTCAGTCTGTGTCAAATGTCAAGATTTCTTGCTGCGGCAACACAAGTGAGATCCAGAGCCACGGCGTGATGTGGATATCCAGCCCTAAAGAATTCCAGTCCATGACAGATGGGTTTGACACAAACCACAGTAAGCTGCATTCACACTTTTGGTATCTCATTTGATATTTCCTATGAGCTTGTGAGCTGAATGTACAAGTATTGTTACTTTATATAAGATTTTTGATTTTGTAGTAATTTTAACCATTTAATCACAAATGTTTTACCTTAACCATGCATAAACCAATCCAATAAAGTGTCAGGCCTTAGACATTACTTAGGAGTACAGTTCCCAGACTCCCTAGTCAAATCCAAATCACAATTCAGGAAAGAAAGCATACTTAATGCCAAAACTTATACTCTAAAAGCATTTACATCTTGCTCCCAGGTAAATTAGCATGGTATTCCTTGGTAGTTACCCATTCAGCAAGACATCATTCTTTGATACCTAAACTGGAACCCTAAAAACACTAGATTCCATTTTGGCAGCCAAGTAAGGCCGGCCTGATTTATGCTTGAATGGGTGATCACTAAGAAATACCAGGTGCCATAAGAAGGAAGGAGCTGACAAAATTACCTCTGTATTTTTGTTGCCTAAGAGCAGTTCCAGACAGGACATTAATTTGTGCCCAATCGGGTTTAAAAAACCTGATTGGGTGCGGATTAGAGTCTACACATGCCCCAGAAAGCTCGTGCTTTTTGGCCAGGGGGTGTCCAGATGCCCTGCCAGACCTTCTGGCGGGGCACCCAGACACCAACAAAAGAAAACCCCCAAAAAAGCCTTAAAAAGTAAAAATTACTTACCCAGCTAGCATTTTCCTGCTGCTGGCCCGCTCCTGGTGTATAGAAATGATGCACCAGGAGAAGGGGAGGGCAGGAACAATTTTCCTCCTCCCCCCCCCCCTTCTCCTGGCACATCATTTCTACATGCCAGGAGAGGGCTGGCAGCAGGGAAAATACCAGCCAGGTAAGTAATTTTTACTTCTTAATGCTTTTCTGAGTGGGTTGGGGAGGGCGTTAGAGCCCTCTCAGATATTCTGAGCTTAATCAGCCTGGAAAACCCGAGAGGCCTGTCTGGACTGCCCCCTCAGAAGTCCAGGACTTCTGAAGGGGCAGTCGAGACACCAGCCATACTCGATTAGACCCAAGTCTTCCAGGAAGACTTGGTTCTAATCCAGTATCTATTTAATTCACCACAAAACAGGGTTTTCCTGCTTTGTGGGGAATTAATGCATTTTTGCTTGCGGCGTCATTTGGATGCCCCACATAAAAATCAAGGAAGGCGTGCATTTTCCACTCTGGGTGGATGCGCCCTAAAAAAACCATATGAACTTCATAACATCAATGTAAATCAAAGATTACTTGAAGGCACACAGAGAAAGAGATGAATCTCACAATTTGGTTTTTCCCTACCTTCGAATTTGTTTAATCTCTTTTTTCCATATAAATTATGGCAAAATATGTGAATTTTAGAAAATTCATGTGAAAAATGAATTGAAAAAAATTCTCCACCACACGTCCTGGTCATGTTCAATAACCAAACGTCTCCCGTAACCAAAATGACAGGTATTTTAACTATTAAAAATAGGGATCCTTTCATCCCCCAAAAATAGTAATCCCAATTCAACACCACAAATATCATAAATTGATGGGTATTGAAAGATGGATTTTGGACACTAATGTAACACCCCTAGGCAGCGCGAACACTGGGAACCAATACGGAGGCCAATATACAATCTAATATCTTTATTAAAGCAATAAAAGTTTCAAACAAATATAAGCAGACTAGATAGTCAAACAGTTGACCTTTTAGAAAAGATCAGAATTAGTCCAAAGAATGAAAGTTTATGTCCAATATTAGAGTCCAAAGTCCAAAATCCAATAACCGAAACACACTCAAACTTATTGGAAGTTTGAGTGAGGAAAGGAGCAAAGTTCCTTAGGAAAGTACTTGAAATAATAGTCCAGAACCAGGGTTCAAGGCAAGGCAAGGCAAGGCAATTCGTGGTGGGTCTGAAACACAGTCCAAACTTGGCAAGGGACAAGCCGCTACGCCCGGTCTACTTGAGAGTAAGCGTGCCAACGGCCCGCTTAGAAGCACAGGATCAAGAGACGATGTATTCTTCCGTTAGAAGTCCAGTTGACACCGCAGCAGAGATTCTCTGCACAGAACTTTTATTGAAGTCCAAAAGCTTCCCCCAAGTAGGTGCGTGACTCCCCAAAAGTTCCCAAGAGAACGAGCTGCTAACAACGAGATGCCAGATGCCTGCCTCCTCAATTCTTCCCAGGAGAACTGGCTTAGCCACAATCTCCTCGCTCCGCTAATCTTACACTTCTCCTTAAACTTTGTCTTCGAGAGCGAAGGCAGGCACACAACAACAACAAAATTAGAATACCTCTGCTTCCAGAAAAGGTTGCACACTACTCCACAATCCCTATAACTGGGACCTTTGCCACTCAGGTAAAGAGCAGGTTTGGCTACAGTGGCCCCATATGCACCACTTTACTTTGACCACGGGAATAGCATATGGAATAGTATTGTCACTGAGGTTAAACCCCTCCAGTTATGAGCCCAACCATGGGAATCTGGGTGCTTTCACACTACATAATTGTTGTGCCACGATTCCACTTCATCTGCCATAGTGGCATCCTATGGAACCTGGGAATGGTGATTTAGGGTAGGGACATTGAAAATCCTCAGCTAGGGAGCTCTTCTGATGCCTCTGACCAAACAGCAAACTCCAGGGTGGCACAGGATACAATGAAATCATATGCTATAATTGCATAATGTGTAAGTGCTTACAAACTGTTCACATCTACAAAGCACAAAATAGAATTCAGATTCTCAATGTAAGTGTGTTTTAGAGATAAAATGCCTGTGTGCAGAAACTGATTATTTCATACTTGTTTTAGGGTGTCTAATATCTTTTCCTTAGTCAGTCCTAAAGAACGCCTTGAGTCTCCTTCGGGGTAGAGAAAGGCGGGGTAGAAATGTCATAAATAAAATAAAATAAATAATAAATTCTCACTTAGGCAATATATAAGCCCTGTATGAACAAGCCGTGAGCACTAAGATCTGAAATATCAAAGGAGAAGAGGTATAGCTTGGCTACTGTCAGTTTCTGCAACTTATTTACATGATGTCAACCACCACCCTAGCAAGGCGCCAAGAAATTACCATTCAAATTAGGTATGAGCACCACTGTCACCATATTATTAATAGTTGGAACAAACTGCCATATGAGAGGATGGATCATCCATTAAATTGCACCCTTGGGATCAAGCCCAAACTTATTGGCAAGATGATCTGACTTTAGATATGCTTCTTGATCCTATCCTTCATCTTCTTCAATAAAGGAACTATCAAGTTAAGCAAGAAGTGAATTGCAAGATGCATGGCACTAACCCAGCATTCATATTCTTTGAGGACACTTCTACAGTCTTAAATATTTCAGTGTTTGAAAACAAAATGTAAATTTCTGGTTCTAAACTCTATATACTTGTCTAGAAATGACAGCTACTGTGGTCCCTCTAACCATATAAAATGAAGACCCCCATCTACACTGCCATATAATGCAGTTACTAACTGGCAGTGAAGATGGGGTCTGAGAAAAACTGAGAATGCCTTTCTGTTCTGATATACCTCCTGATATCTATGTCAAAAACTCTTTCATGCTTACATGAATCCGGTCTATCATTACATAGTGTTTATAACAGTTCCTGGTTTATTTTGATTATTTTTTAAAAGGGCTGCCTGTTACATTAAAAAAAACAGTTTGAATTTGTAAATAGACTTAAGCTTATCTCTCAGAGATTTGGTCTCTGTCTCTGAGAACAAGTTATTAGTACTAAAACCTGAAATATCAAAGTGGAGATATGATTGCTGAATCTTGGTGAACATGAACTTGCAAATTTTTCTATCAAAGAATATATGGTAAGAGAATTTTAACATTTCCATCTACCACTAAAAACTGCACAAGCTGCCTGACCATAAAAATAGATCAGATCTGTTCAGTGACATGCAGAATTAGTGTTGCGTCATGTCAATTAAGATAATTTTATTGATGGTACTGCTTCTGAATAGGCAACTGTGCAAAGAAGCAGTGATCTATTCCACATTTTAATGTTTATCGAGAAGCTAGCTTGTGCTGAGCAAAGACATCTACAAATTCCATCTTTCCTAAATGTGGCCTACTTTTTTGTCTAAAAGGAAGTAATAGGAGCATTCTCTAAGACAGCAATGGATAAGCATTTTGGTCAAGGATCAAATTAGTTCTGGACAAGCATATCGGGGGGGGGGGGGGTCATGCTCCAGCAGTGAGCAGAACAACCCGTTTTATATTTCTTTTCCATTGCTCCCCCTAATATCTATCCTCCAGAATACCCCACTCCCTTATGACCCTGTTCGCTGTGGTTTTTATTTTTATGTCTTTCTCACCCCGAGTTTTAACTTAATGTTCATGTGGTCTGCCCTTGTTTTTATTGTCTCCTTGTTTTATTTTGTAATTGATATTATTTACTGTATTGCTTATTGTATTGTGTTGTGCTGTTCTTTTATATGCTGTTTGTATTGTTTTGGGCATGGCCCCATGTAAGCCGCCCCAAGTCCCCGTTGGGGAGATGGTGGCCGGGTATAAATAAAGTTTTTTTATTATTATTATTATTATTATTATTATTATTATTATTATTATTATATGCTTGCATGGGGCCTTTGCATGATTGCCCACCCCCTTTCTTCTGTATCTAAACTGCAGAATTATAGCAGTTTAATACCACTTTAACTGAGCTTTGGTATTTAAAGTACTGTCAAAATTAATTCCAGTGTAGATGTACCCAGTGTCAGGAAGAGCAACTTCAATCCATTCAGTCAAAAGCAACCAGGATATTTGGAGACCTAATAGAGTCCAAATGAGTGTATGTGATAGTATTGTTGCCAGTTTCAGTATCATTGCCAGTTAAGGTGCTAAAGCTCTCTTTTTTGCTTCTCCTTTTCTCCACTCTGATCCCATATCAGAAAATGAGAAACAATTGACTGGTGTTGCCCTGCCCTTGCACCTCCATTGCTAACACTGGAATTTGCCCACCAACCTCTTTGGACAACCCCATTCATCTGCCTATGTGCTGGACACCAACACACACAAGCTTTTCAATAAAATGGTGCCCAAAATAGTCCCTTTGTATCACACCTAAAGATTTATCTAACCTGTTGAGGGAAATCTTCCAAATAATATTGGACAGCAGCTCTTGCCATTTTGTACCATTGCCAGTACTGGCTGGAAGGGGGAGTAGTTGTTGCCAACATCTGGACATAATTTGACCATCTTATTACATCCCCCCTCTCCCCCAATGGCTTGAGCTGATTACTGTGAATGGAGGTTCACAAAGTGATGAATTCTTGCTCATAAAGTACATCTAATAACTAGCTCATCTGAGACATCCTATTTTTGGCATGCCCCCAACAAAATCAGTGGCCAAAAAAGGAGGTGGGATTACAACCTAAGAAAAAGCTTTGTGCCTGAAGCAACCTCAGTAAAGAAGGCAGGGTGGGAACGAAAAAAATAGACGAAAAGCTGGAGGGAGAGAGGCCTGGTGCCAACAGACAAAACCTTTGGAGCACCTACCAAATATAGTACAACAGTCAGCACTGCACAGTCAAATTCATGTTGTTTACGCAAGCTGGCACAGAGAGGCAATTGGGCAATTGGATCCAAGTGGGTGTCAATCCTGCCCTGAAGCAGCAATCAGCTCCTTGCCAGCCTTTGCCTGCCTCTTCAGCTCAAAAGGAGCATAACCTGAATTCCTTCTATTTAATTTTATGGTATTTTTGAGCCAGATTTTTTAAGTTCACTGTTATGAGACAGTGAAATTAAGGCAATGACTGAGAATCTCTCCAGTTTTCCTATTGGTTCTAGCCAGTCCATGAAGTATGATGGAAGAAGCCATTCATCAGGATAGGGAGAGTTGAAGGTTCCATACCTTTTTAATTTATTATTTATCGCATTAGAAGTGAATAATAATTGAGAATACAATTATAATGCATAAAAAACCACAAAGAAAACTTTAAAACTTGCCATTATGCTAAATTTCCTTTGACCAGAAGCTGGCTACTTCAAGTGCCTCTGGTGTCACTGTAAGGAGGTCCTTCATTGTGCATGTGGCAGGGCTCAGTCTGCATTGTAGTAAGTAGTCTGTGGTTTGTTCTTCTCCACACTTGCATGTCGTAGCCCCATTTCCTAAGATTGTTTCTGCATTTCATGGCATCAGAGCACAGTCTGTTCAGTGCCTTCCAAGTCACCCAGTCTTCTGTGTGTCCAGGAGGGAGTTTTTCATTCAATATCAGCCACTGTTTGAGGTTCCAAGTTTTAGCTTGCCACTTTTGGACTGTTGAGGTATTCCTGTGAGTATCTGTAGATCTTAGAAAACTTTTTCTTGATTTAAGATGTTGGCATGCTGATATCCGAACAGAGGATGGGACAAAGATGTCCATGCCTTGGTCCTTTCTTTACTGGCTACTACTTCCCGACAGATATCAGGTGGTGCAATATCAGCTAAAAAGTATAATTTCTCCAACAGGAAAGGGCATAGACATTCTGTGATAATGTGATAATGTCTCATTAAGAGCCACATCCACTGTTTTAACGTGGTGAGATGTCTTTCACAACGGACATGCATATATTTAGCAGCACAGTAGCAAAGCACAAGGGCAGATATCTTCACTGTATCTGACATGGGCAAATTTCAGCCCTCCAGGTGTTTTGGACTTCAATTCCCAGAAATCCCAGCCAGCTTACCAGCTGTTAGGAACTGTGGAAGTTGAAGTTCAAAACACCTGGTGGGCTGAAGTTTGCCCATGTCTGGTCCAGAGGGTCCTAAGGCAAATCTCAGGACAAGCAGGAGTTAAGGAGGAGTTGGTTTGATTTGCATATGAGAGATGGCTTTAAAGACTGAGCACCCATCTTCGCCCAATCTTAGTGGGTGTCATAGATTGTTGCCTCAGCATAAAGATGTTTGCAATATGTGTTGGGCTTTTGTAAAGTCAGCAGGCCAAAGAATGGAAGTGATAGAGTACCAAAGGCCAATCATAGGGAGAGAGCTAGTGAGAGCTTACACTTGGGGCCATCATGCCATTTGGTGTAAGGAAAGAAATTGATCATCCATGTCACGAGTCTGGAAATTTCGTGTTATGGGTGCAGGGCCTGGCTGGGTAGGAAAAAAACTCACTGAAAGCTGGCAGTGAATCTTCCACAAACCGCAGTAGCAATATTTAGAAGATTGTTTCATGAGACTTGTAGCACCTGTTAGAAGCTTTCCAGCCATGCATGGAAGTGCTCACCATTGCACAACATCATTCTACAGTCACCTCAAACAAGTGTTCAATTCATTATCAGGCTGTTCTTTTGAACAGGGGACCCCCATTTTTTGCAACAGAAAATGTTTTCAGAATGTGTTGAGTTCATGTGATAGGTCAAAAGCATTGCAGAGAGTTTAGAAAATGCACATAATATTGTGGGCATTATTTCTTTCCACTTCACTTCCCCATCCCCAAGCTGCTGGCCTTTCCACTTGTGGCACACAGCTGTACAGGGCTTTGTTAATTTCCTTTTAAAAATTCAAGTAACTGTACAGTTTAATGGGTAATTGCAGGCATTGATATGACTTCCCCTTGTTAATTAACTATTTGTAAGACTTCCAAGGTCCATTTTGCAAAAGTTCCAGCTCATGCATTTCCCTACAGCTCAAAACAAGGTTTGAAAATCGTAAGTACAAGTCATCTTTGCAGAATACACAAAATAGAAAAAGGTTTAATATTGTAAGATGCATCTTTATTTTTAATTATTAATAATATTTTAAATATTTGTAAGGACAGTACTCGTGTAATGTGAAATGCAGAAATGATTAATTGCACAACTGCAGGCTCATCCAGAGATAGCCCAGAAATCCCATGAAATTGAGTAAACTCTCAATCAAAAAATGAGGAGCACAAGCAGAGAGGAGCAATGCAGGGGTTGGAAAGAGTTATGCCCTAGCTGCTGAGGTCAACTGAAAGTACTTTCAGCTTATTGAAAATGCTTACAGCAAATATTGGTGCACTAAGAACAGTGCCTATCTTGGTGTGCTCCAGCTCTCAACAAGATGGGTTGGCAATACAGAATTCATTTTAGGACCTTATGCAATAAAATCTTCAGTCTAGATAAAAACCTCCCTACAAATTGTATGTGAAAGGTAAGGCTCCAAAGACTGTAAGACCTGGAAAGAAATGTGACAATTACTGCAAGCTATTGGACATACTTTGCCACCTGCCTCCCCAACCAAAACATGCCTTGTGGGTTACCCCCTGGCTCTGGGTTGACTATTTACCTGGTTAGCTGCATCTCATTCACATTATGGGCTTATTTACCATTTACTCTCCTGTCCACAGCATGAATAAACTAACCGAGAAGCAGTTTCAATCCACTTAGAGCATTTGATACAAGTGCTGATCTTCCAGTCTTCAAGTTTTGACCCTAAAACCTTAAGGATGGCATGATATTAACCTGGCAGGCAAGAGCATTTGATCATGTTATTTAACTATTGTATTTAAAGGAGGAAGTCAACTGAAAAACTGAGGACCCATCCAGACAGCCCCTTAGAAGAGCAAGCTCCTGCTTCTTTGCATGGGCATCAATAAATGCGACTGCATTCGGCACAAAGCAGGTATTTCTTAGTGGGAAAGTCCTGGGTCTTCTTGCAAGATGCAGGTCTTTTAAGCTGTGGGTGGAGTCTGGACTGCCCCCTCAGAAGCACAGACCGCTCACATTTTCCAGGTTCCATGAGACCGGAATATCCGAGAGGGCTCTAACCCCTTAAAAAACATTTTAAAATAAAATAACTTAGCCAGCCACCATTAAAGTGCTGCCAGAGCTCTCCTGGCATTTAGGAATGACACGCCAGAAGAAGGGGGGGGGGAGATGAGGAAAATCGCTCCTGGTCTCCCCCCCCCCCCCCCGGTACATCATTCCTACACACCAGGAGAGCTCCCACAGCACTTTAATGGCAGCTGGGTAAGTTATTTTATTTTTAAACACTTTTTAAAGGGGTTTTGGGAGGGGTGGAACTGTCTCCCTATCCTCCTGGAAAATTCCGGGAGGGCATCTGGACACTCCCTCTCCCCAAGAAAAGCACACACTGTCTGGGGGAGTGGATTAGAATCCTGCAGCAGCCATGTTTTTAAATCATGACTGTTCCCAACTTCCCATTAAAGGGAGCGTTAAAGAGATGTGTGGAACTACCCTTAGGAATGCCTAGACCTAGGTGGTTGTTTTGGCACTCTTTATACCAGCCATTTACCTGAGTCAGTCCTCTTCTCTTTCAAGCAGCCCCAAATTACTCTGACTACCTTGTAGTAAAAGAGATACAGGTTGAGGATCTTGGCACCATAAACATTTTGGATACATAATGAGATCTTTTGGACATGAGGACTAAATACAAAATTCATTTGGTTAAAAATATTCCAATCAGGAATATTAAGAAACTTGTGGAACCATCTCATTGATTCTGTTTCCATCTAATGACTGGAAACTAGGAATTCCTCAATGAACCTGAAGCACTCTGGGACAGAAGGAAAGAATGGGTCCAGTTTATTAGCATTTTCCCTAGAGGCAATTTGAATTCACAATTCGGTGTGCATGTAGAAATATGTAGCCAGCATTATAGATTTAAACTGGATTCTTTTTATATTTAAATTTGAAGTGGCTATGAAATTTGAAATATTTTCCTCTGTAGGCTACAAGCACTTAGATTCAAACTTAGCATTTTAGTGAGCTGAAACTTCTACTGGTTTGGGTGGTGACTTTGAATGACCATCTCCACAAACAATTATCAGTATTTGGATTTTGATGACTATCAATTGCACTGTGGTGTTTTTCTGCATTCTTTCCTATGTTATTCATGAACTAGTTTTACTAATCTTCCTTCAGCAATTTTCCACTTCACGCTCATTCATCTGTTTCTTTCATACTTGTAAATACAATTATGGCCACTCCTTTCAGGATGTAAACAGTATAGACCTCTTAACTACCCAGTTTGTTGTTCACTGGCATCAACCCTGCCCTTATTCTAATAACTTTTTCACATCATCATTCCCTATTTTCTTTCAAGTCCATCTTAGGCTGTTGTCACACAGCATAATGGTAACTATCCAATCCACCTATGTAGTTTAATGAATTATAGAATCATAGAATCATAGAATAGTAGAGTTGGAAGAGACCACATGGGCCATCTAGTCCAACCCCCTGCTAAGAAGCAGGAAATCGCATTCAAAGCACCCCCGACAGATGGCCATCCAGCCTCTGCTTAAAAGCCTCCAAGGAAGGAGCCTCCACCACGGCCCCGGGGAGAGAGTTCCCCTGTCGAACAGCTCTCACAGTGAGGAAGTTCTTCCTGATGTTCAGGTGGAATCTCCTTTCCTGTAGTTTGAAGCCATTGTTCCGTGTCCTAGTCTGCAGGGCAGCAGAAAACAAGCTTGCTCCCTCTTCCCTATGACTTCCCTTCACGTATTTGTACCCTAGAGTGATATCTGTACCGTCATGAACTTTGACAAATAATTCAATATATTTCACCACACTAGCAGTTTGAAAATTCTGCAACTTCAGATAGGGCCTCATCACACTTGAGCATTTTTCCACTTCAATCCACTTTAAATGCTGTGGCGGCCTCCTGCAGAATTCTGGGGATTGTAGTTTAGAGAGGTCCAGGGTTTCTCTGGATGAGCAGTTTAGTGGCCCCTCCCTAAACTACTAACTCCAGAATTCTGCAAGAGAGAGTCACTGCAGAATTCTGGGGTTTGTAGATTAGGGAGGAGCCTTTAAACTGCTCATTCAGAGAAGCCCTGCGCCCCCCTAAACTACAAGCCCCAGAATTTTGCAAGAGGCAGTCACAGCATTTAAAGTGGATTGAAGTGGGAAAATGCTCAAGTGGTTACAGTTGTATACTATGGGTACATTCTCAGTTACAGATATTCATGGTTTCTAGAAAAAAAATGAAATATCTATTTTTGAGCAACTGCTCATGTGAGTAGTGGCACTGATTATGGAATACAATTTAAAGAAATGTTGCCATTTCAAGATATGCAGATATGGTCTCAAATCACTTTAAAACTATTCAACCTCTGTGGTGTACCTTGTTACAATTAAGTATTTGACCCCTTTATTGTGTTTTGAAATCCACAATTTTGTCAGTATTACATATTTATTCATGCCAAACATCTGTCATAACAATGACATTGGAATTTACAATACGTTTAGATCTATTGAATTTACAAAAATATACTTTAGTTCATGTAGATACTTTAACTAACTTCACCCACTATTTGCATATGACAAGTTGAAGGAAGTTTTTAAAATGGACTTATAGATGTAAAAATACCTTGTTCCAAACTGGTTTGACTTTGTCTGACTCAGCATTTCCTGAATTGACTGGAAAGACCTGTTTGGGGAATTGGCTGCCAGGAGCTGACAGATCCCACCTACTCACCTACCTCTTCTCCATGGCACCTTAATTATTGCCGTCAACAGACATGACCGCACAGGAAAACTGGTACTTCTGACTCGACTATGTACACCAACCTCTCCCAAGAGACTAGATTTTTTTTTTCCAGTAGTGGTTGCACAGTGCTGCATTCAGTTCAAAACAGAATATGTCATGATAAATTCTGTGTTCTTTGGATCTATTTGGGCAGAAATATCTGAGAAGGGCTACCAGATAAAATAAGGGACTGTAGTTTAGATACTTGTGTAGGAAAGGAAATTTCAACAGGCATTAGATGTCATATAATCATACATAACCATGAAAGGTACATGTTTATTCCACCTGAACAAGTCAGAACTATTTTGTCTTAGCTATATCTACTGCTAACATGATGTAGTGATCTGAATGTTGGACTCATCATGGGCAATTACTCATGGTTGAGTATGATTGTCTTCCAGAGACTTGCCAGTTGATCCATAAACGATAGTGAAGACCTTTTCTATGACTCTGCAGACCAGGGTTTGAATTCCCATTCACCCATAGAAACCTGCTGGATGACACACATATGTCAGCCTCAGAAAAAAGGCAATGGCAACTCTGAACAAATATGTAGGTTCATCTTAAAGTTAGCATAAATGGAAATTACTTGAAGACACACAATAACAAATATCTACTGCCAGAAATCACTTGAAGGCACACGATAACAAATGTCTACTGCCAGCCTCTACTACCCATTAATAAAAGTTATTCAGGTGTTCTGAGTGCTTAATAATCCGTAGGCATGACATGGCTGATTGTATGTTACCACTATTGAAGAAAGTACCTCCAGTTCACTTTGGCTTGATTACTGTAGGTTAGTTCTATGTAGACTAGACCAATTGGGTCAGCTGGTGAGTCAGCATGAAAATAAACCCAACTGATTCAATGAGTCTGTTCTAGTCAGAATTAACAATATGATTTAGTTCATGTTATCTTGTTTAAGGCAATGAAATGTCTTGGGTCAGGCCTGATACAATTTAATACATTCCCACCTTGCATTTATGAGGTAAGTCCATGAATGACAGTTACTAAGTAAACACAATTCTGCTGCCTTGAAGGGCTATCGTGAAAATAAACTTTTCTTTTTATCCTTTTTGTACCATTTTTAATTATTCAAGTGCTTTACAGTTCTCAGGCTTATTAATAATTCTGGAACCTGGGCTATGCTGAAAGATAAGGATTCTCTAAGGTTAACCAGCATCTATCTCAACTAGATGGTGATTCGATTACTCTCTATGAAGCAAAATGTGTTACCCATTGCCCCACAATGTCCAACCAAATAAACCCTTGCAGGTTTCTCTATTATTTAAAGTTCTGTGACTTGCAAGTTATCCCTTTGGCTTTTCAGGCCCATATAGCTGCCAAACATTGTAGTTTTGTGGTGACTCCTGCATGTACCACTTCTTGTCTCCCTTTATGAAACAGCATGGCTCCAGAAAGCCTTGCAAATAAAAAAGGGAGCATGTAATGCACTCTGATTCACTCATTTGTTTTAAGTCATGTTTCATCATTCTATATATTACTCCAACCCTGACTTGCCCAGCAATTAAAATTACTCCAGAGTGGGTGGTGTGTTCTTCACCATGCAACTGTAATGTCTTCAGTCCCAGTATTATACATCATACAGGATTTTCTGATCATCCACTTTTGTGGCTGCGATGTGTCTCCCCATAATTTCACATTTTTAGAGCCATGGGTTCCTTCCAAAGTTCTTTTTTCACCAGGAGATTGAAGACCACTGGTAGAGCAAATCTACCCTTTTTCAACCTCTTCCAACATCACTAGTTTTTGTGATACTTTGTGATACTTTTGGGGATGTTATGAGCAAATTTTTGGAGGATGAAGAGGCTTGCATTGGGAGAGTCTGTGTAACTTTGTCATACAACACTGAAAACAGCAACACAGACAGCAACACAGATAGAACATACAACATGATCCTAGGGTCTTTCATGTCACTCCAAGAAATTAAGGCCAGTTCCAGACAGATCTTCAACCACATGCCCAATCAAGTTTATGAAACCTGATTGGGCATAAATTATAGTTTGCACACCTTCCCCCCAAAACCTGCACCTTTCTTGGGTGGGGGGTCTAGATGCCCTGGTAGACCTTCTAGGTGGTGGGACCTGTGTGGATTGGGCCCAGGGATCACATAACTCAATGCCAAGGCCCAATCCACACAGCTTTTCTCAGGATTTCCAGGCTGCTGGTGCCTGGAAAACCAAAGACAGCACCCCCCGTCCTAACACCCCCCCCCCCCCAGAAAAGGCCTAAAAATTAAAACTTACCCGGCCGCCATGAAACTGCTGCCGGAGTCTTCCTGATTCGTAGAAATAACACACCAAGAGACGGAGGTGCGAGGGGTGATTTTCCTCCCCCTCCCTGCCCAGTGCATTATTTCTGCACACCAGGAGGACTCTGACAGCAGTTTCATGGCAGCCTGGTAAGTAATTTTTAATTTTAGGGCTTTTCTGGGGTGTTTTGTAAGGACGTGGGTGCTGTCTTGGGTTTTCCAGGCTTCAGCAGCCCGGAAATCCTGAGATAGCTGTGTGGATTGGGCCCGGGCATCACATGATACAATCCCCAGGCCCAATCCACACAAGGCTCACAACTGGAAAGACCCTGATCTTATTAAAGCTCTGGGTCTTTTCAGGTGTCAAATTTATTCAGAACAAAACAGGGTTTTCCTGCTTTGTCTCTAATTTGATTTTACCGGCAAAAGCGCGTGGGCTTGCATGTTTTCAGCCCTGTCTAGATAGGCCCTCAGAGAGCCTTTCTGCAGTAATAAATAGCTTGTAGTTCCACCCCCCCCCCCCTTCCTGAAGTGCACACAAAGGGAATGTTTCATGCATCAAAACATACACCCCAAGTAGTCCCTTGTACCAATGAGAATTGCAAACTGTACAAACACAGAAATTCACAGATGGAGGGGCTATAGTTCCAGCATGCCTTACAGGACCTGGCTTTCTTTTTCCTTTCCTGTTCTTTAATGATTTGCATTCCTCTTTCCATTTACACAAATGGAAAAACTGGCAGATCTGGGGACCCACACAGATTTCCCATGGATTTGTCTGGTGTTAAATCTTTGTAAGATCCTTCTCATGGATTCCTATGGAACTATTCCACTGAAATTATCCCATACCGAGTGTTCTTGAATGCCAAGCATTGACATGAGCCAGCCCAAATTATCAATGGTTTAGATGGCATAATTGCTTCACACCTCACAGGCAAGGAGGCTAATGCTGAAGAGAGATGTAGTGCATATTTTCTTCTTTGTGAACCTCTGGCTTTTTCCATTACCATCAATATTTTGTGTTACTTTTGTTACACAGTACAACTGCATAATTAGGCTGCTTGCCTCACTGAAGTTGCAGCACTAAAATGAGAAGAATGTCGTGCTGTTCCTGTGATGCTTTTATTTCATTAATCATTTGTTCATATATTTATCACCAGTCTTCAAACAGTGTATACCTTACCTGTAAAAGGTGGGTCTAGTTACTAGTACTGTTCCAAGGTCTCAACCACCTACATTTGACCTTAGTCTTGATTTTAGACTGATTAGATCCTAAAACAAGGGTTCCCTTTTCCAGGATGTGTAAACTGATACCCAACTGTTTAAATATGCATTGCACGAGAGACATGCCAAATGTTCCACTACAACCACAACAGATGTGTTCTATCCCCGTCTCTTTCACTGCAACAAACATGTGCTAGACTAACCAAGTGATCAGAAGAACAAGTCCATCAGGTTGCACCTACATCCACCTGGTGAGCAGCTGCAAGACTTTATGGTGAAGCTCATGTCTCCTAGTCACCTAGCCTATAATTGCTAGGACATCCTACTAATGTCAGGTGATAAAACCACTTCACAGTAAGGTAGCTAGAAATCCTGGATTCCACATTTCTTTTTCTATGCTAAAATATGTTAAGAAAGAAGATTGCACTGATCAATCCCATCACAACAGTATTTCCACCAACACAAAATATTGTTTGATTTGGATATAAAGGGAGACAGCATATCAAAGTCACAGTATGATTTTTGCTTACCTTGTTTCTCACATTTCTATCCCCCACCCCACGCACCCCAGGAGCTCAGGGAAATAAATGTGGCAATTGCACTGTTTTATCCTCAAATCTCAGTAAGACAGAGTAAGACAAAGAGAGAAAATGGAATTCAGTGAGTTCGATGGTTGGGACAGAGATTCAGTCTCAGATCTCTTCCCCTTCCACCCCAGCGGAGAAACTGGACTGCTATAATAGATTATTTCAATTTTATGCTATTCTAGACCCCCTTAGTGACCAAGAGACATACCAACCAAGGTGGAAGGGAAAGGGAATGTTTGGGAGTAACTTTCTAAAAGATTTCATTCTTCTGTATATTCTTGCAGGGACTGAGGTTAATGCCCTAGGACTCAGGGCAAGCAGAAGCAATGATCTCTCTTTGCTCTACAGGTCCCTTTTCCAGGACTAAAGAATGGAAACTTCCACATTATCAGAGACCCTCAAAGTACAGAAATGACTCACCTGCTGCAGCTGGAATAGGGAAGGTGGGAGGGGAATAAAAGCATTGTTAGAAAGAGGAGTCCTGGAATGAATATATGTCAAAAGTGCATGGAAGTGCATCACTGGTTAAAGCTCAACTGGGAAAGAACTAGGGGTGGACTGGGTGAGGCAGGCAGTGCCAGGCAATCCCATGGCCTATCAGTTACAGGGCACAACCCACCAGTCCAGCACTGCTACCTCCTTACATTATCTCTGCAATTAGTAAAGGGTCAGTTGTTAGAAAGTGTTGGACTGGGATTTGAAGGATCCTGATTTAGATTTGTCCTCAGTTCAGCATTCTTGACTGATAAGGTGGATAACTTGACTGATATTTCCCCACCCCAACCTACTTCACAACCTAATCGATGCTGTAAAGGTCTAGAAAGAGACCTTGTTTGGGAAAAAATAGAATATTGCTCTTATAGGAATATTGTTGATATATATGGCCTAGAAACTGCTATGATAGGTTTGCTACAGGATTGTCATAAGTTGGAAATGACTTGAAGGAACATAAAAACAACCATGGATATGTTGTCAAGAAACAGATGGATGATAGCTATTCACAGTTGTTGCGTTTCTTGATTGTTGTTATATGACTTGTCCAAGGTGGCCCATTGGGTTTCCATGGGTTTCTCTTAGGGGCCATTATACACATGCATTATAATTTGGGTTAAATCAGGTTAAAAGGGGGGGGGGGGAGTGGCTACATGACATTTAGCCGAAATGCAGGGTGAATCAGGAGGAATCAGGTTAAAGTCTAGAAAAATGTGTTTAAAAACTGCCCTTTAAACCCGGTTCCTCCTAAGAAAAATGCAATTTTCCATACCTGTGTAAATATGCAGGTATGGAAAACACGTTTTCCTTCCCTCCCTCCAGTTTGGACTCACTCCTGCCTCCATTTCCTTCTCAACTTAATGAGGAAGCCTTGCATGCAGGCCTGCAGCCTTTGCCGCTCTTCCTCCTCCTTGAAAGATCCAAGTGCAAGGCTTTCGGCTGTTCCAAGGGAGGGGGGAAGGAAGAGGGAGGCTGGCAGTGCCCATGATGCCTGTCCCTGCTGATCTCGGATCAGCAGGGGTGAGTATCTGGACACAATTCCTGCAAAATCCCAGGATTTAGGACAGCTGTGTGGCCTCCATCCCAAGAGGAAATGGGATTTAAAACCCCAATTCCCCTTGAATGTTTTGCCTGCCTGGAAGGGTCCCTAGAGGCCTGTTTCAACATTCCAGCTCCTACAACAGTTTAGCCCTAATAATATTCATCATCTGCCATGTATTTATACCAGATTTAGCTTTTTATATCAGATATATACCTATTCTTCCTTGAAGTCCCCCACTTTCTCAGTGTTTGTCCATCTCTTTGCTGGTGGCTGGGATTGCAGGATTATTACTAAGGTCAGAATTTTCCAAATTGTCTCATTTTCTTTCTGAGCTGATAATCAACAAGCAAAACTTTGATTATGAGCAACATACATAATTGAAATATCAAGTACTATGTGTCCACTCTGCAAAATTTCTAAGTGAACTCCCTCTCAAGAACCTTCCCTAAAAGGGAAGCTGGTGAGAACTCACTTTATTTTCTACTACAACTGGTTCTTCTCCATTATGTCTAGCAATCTTCTCTCTAGAGCACAATAACAGCAGAATAATTGGTAATGGCTTTGTTGGTGAAAAACATTTGCAAGCAAGATTTGGTTTTCTCTCCCAGGCCATGTGCCCAGGCCATGTGCTGCAGGGTTGAACATCGTGTATCAGAATAGTATTCTTCCCCAACTATCAATATTTTGAACTGATGAGAATGTTTTCTGTTAGGTAGTCAATGTTCCCCTGCAAATTTTTCTAAGGAAATAAGCATGTAATGGGTCCTTCTAGATCAAAGTCTGAACATCACTTATGTTGTTGTCTATTATGTTCACTTTTGAAAGCGAGATCTAAAATAATATAACTATAGTAAGCAACAATAAATTCATAATGGTCTGTGTCAAACATATCCACTGGAAGACATTATTCACCACATTCTTAATCTCTCAATTCAGCAAATTCACTCTTAAGTTATGATTCTTGCAAGAAGCAATCTTGAATTTGATGCTGGCATACTGGAGTCATTGTTTATCTTAGCTGTCCCAGGCGAGATGGCATCTTTGTCTTCATGGGAAACTAAACAATTGCCAATTCTAAAGTTTTGACTGAAGGAGGTGGCGGAATCTATAGCAAATAACAACTCTTTGCATGCCATCTTCTGATACAAGATGAGCTGAACACCATGATTTACAACTCTTCCAACTCTAACTGGTCTAAATCAGCAGTTAATATAATTATAGACATATATTTGGAACTATGCCAAATACATAGAATCTATGCCAAATACATGGAATGTCCTAGATATTAAAAATTTGGCTGTAAAATACAGGGCATACGATCTCTGACCATCCAATATGGCTCATGATAAAGACTATGATAAATACTCCCTTCTGAAGAAAAAAAATGTGCATTAAATTACTCCTGACAGTTCCCTCCCTCACAAAGCCTGTAATTTTTATGTGTGCACCTGCCAGCACTGTGATAATAGGCATATAGCAATGCATGTCAGCAATTTTGAAAACCTCCCACACAAAAAGAGAACTTTGCATGTAGCAAAGCACAAGATGTAAGGAGCACAAAAACCTCAAGCAATGGACACATATGCCCTGTATACACTGACATATAATGCAGTTTGAAACTGCCTTATATGGCCAGTGTAGACTCATATAATGTAGTTCAACTGACCACTAAGGTAGTTTCAAACTGTATGGCAGGGAAGATGGGGCCGTAGTTAGCAAGCTGAATGTTCAGCATAGTGGTAACCCCAGGACAAAAGCCAGGCTCCAACTAGGACTTATATGTGATAAAAAAGATGAAGCTGAAAGTCATCAAACCACATAGATATACTATGGATAAGCTGGAAGCAGGCCCATAACCAGAATTTTGATTCTGAGGGGGCTGGGATTTTGGTTCGGGGGGGGGGGGCTGAGTCTGGATGGGGGAAGATCTACCCTAGCAAACCTTTTGTATCGTTATCCCAATACCCCCACGCATATGGGATATACTAAGCATGGTGATCAGATCATGATATGAATAAACATAACAGTTTAAATAATAAATGGAAGGCCTTCTCATGGACCACCCTGAGAATTTCGGGGGTGGGTGGGGCTGAAGATCTTGGAACATATTCCCCATGAATGTGAGATTCACGCTATATAGATATACTGGAAATCACAATACAGTAGAATCTCACTAATCCAAGCTAAACGGGCCGGCAGAAGCTTGGATAAGCGAATATCTTGGATTATAAGAACTGATCAAGGAAAAGCCTATTAAACATCAAATTAGGTTATGATTTTACAAATTAAGCACCAAAACATGTTATACAACAAATTTGACAGAAAAAGTAGTTCAATACGCAGTAATGTTATGTTGTAATTACTGTATTTATGAATTTAGCACCAAAATATCACGATATATTGGAAACAGTGACTACAAAAATGGCTTGGATTATCCAGAGGCTTGGATAAGCGAGGCTTGGATTAGTGAGACTCTACTGTACTATAATTCTGGAGTGTGAAAGGATCCCACATTTATAGTTTGGTTGGAGGCACTCACTGAATGATAATAACACTCCCATGAGGGGGGAAAGTGGGATTAACTGCAAATCCCATTGTGATATCATATCAGGTAAACTAGAATCACAGTGCTGTAACTGGTTAGTATGAAAAGGAGGAGAATAACAATATGTTGTAGTTACAAATCTGAGTCTAGACTACAAAACAGTTCATTGCTCCTGGGGTTTAGCATGCCAGAATGCATGGCACTTCTGTTCAGCATGTAAAGTGATCATGTGGCACATCTGATACTAAGAGGAAGAAGTTGGAAGCATAAGTTTTTAGACTTAAATCTACTTTGTCAGACTACGAAAGCTATGCTTCCAACTCCTTCCTCTTAGTATCAGATGTGCCACATGATCACTTTGATCCAGACTAAAGCAGCAATGTCTTTTAATTCTATTTGTGGTCAGAAAAGCTCATATAATCATAGAAATAACATTGAAAGAGACTACAAGGCACGTCCAGATCAACCGCATTCTGCGATGCAGGAATATACTATTGAAGTGCTCCTGACATGTGGCCATTCAGCTTCTGTTTAAACATCTTCAGAGAAAGAGACCCCACCACACACTAAAGGAGTACATTTCTGCAGTTTCAATCCATCGCCCTGTGTCCTGTCTCTAAGGCAGCAGAAAACAAGCTGGTTCCATCTTCAGGATGACAGCCTTTCAAATAGTTAAACATGGTTAGCATATCACCTTGTCTTCTACAGGATAAATATACCTAACTCACTAAGCTTCTCCAGGGAGACTGCCAAGCCTCGTAAGTCTTACACAATGAGACCCTATTAAAAATGGCTCCTGTTCCACTTCAAGCACCTAAAATGGCAGGAAGCGCAGAGCTAATCAAGCCAATATCATAGTCATTTGTTTCCAGCATTGATCTGTGGGTAAGACGACAGATGATTTTGGTCTCATGTTTTAAACTTGTACACAAAAATGTATGTGAAGTTCTTTAAGTTAGGAGCATCTACTATAGAGTCTTTCCTATGTGCCTTTGTAGACCAAACTCTGAGAAAGGATAAAGGGTTTTTAAAGGCCATTTCTGCTGTTACATAGAAGTAAGGAGACAGCAACTATTTAAGAGTAACATCCCGACTTCCATCATGAATGTAATATGAAGCCAGTGCAATTTTTATATTATGCATGATTATTGTGCATAAACCTAGTGTTAAAGAAATTGTTTCCTGATCTCCCAGAGGCACCTCTGCATTTTCAATTGTGATGCTGATATTATGAGAGGAAAAGAAAAATATTTATAAGTCAAAAGTAAAATCAATTCAAATCCAGGAACTTTTTTTATTTATCTGGAATGCAAACAACCCACCAGCCTGAGGGGAAAAAAATCAGGTGGTAATTGTACATTCTCTTTTTTTCTAAGGAAAGCAAGTGTTTGGTTCCATAAATTTGTCATAAGAAACAATTTTTAAAAATGTACATCAAGCTTTTTACAAAACATTGGATGGTTTCATCAGTCTCTACCACACAGTTGTCCATTTATATCATGCAAAATGCTACATCTGTTTAACACATTTTAAAACATTAGTATTACAAAGATACAAAAATTCACCTGTTGATGTATATTTTAAGACATGGAGATCGTGATGCAGTTCTTTCTTTTCTTTTCATTGGGATTCCCTCCCCACCCCCAGACCCAAGTTACAAAAATAATTTAGTTCAGAGGGGCAAGATGTGGAAGAGCATTCCATTCTTGAATCCTTTAACTCGTACCTCTGTTACTTTCATAAGCATGCCAAGGGCCACAAGGACTTGGCTTGTTGTGGTTCTTGCATTCATAAGATCATAGAGCTGCTAGAAGGTACTTCCAGGGTCACACAGTCCAGCCTCCTGGAATAGTACATGTCCTTAGACTTCAACCCTTCCTGATAGATGCTTGTCCAGTCTCTTCTGACAGACCTCCAAACGGAGGGAGCATGCTCTACCATCAAGCTGTTCCACTCTCATCAGTTATTAGTTCCATTTAGATCAAAGCATCTGTAGCAACTAAGAGTTAGTTCGGTCTGAACTCCAAGAATGTCCTATGTTGAAGGCTGCCATTTCAGTCTGGGCCAATTTCACAGGGATTTAGACCTTTGTCCTTGGCCTCTTTATACATCCTTTGGAAGTCTCTAAAACGGGGAGCACAGCCTAGCCTGGCCTCCCCAAAGTGCATGCGGCCCGTGAAGAGGAAGTCTCCTTCTCCTGGTCTCACCCCACATTGAAGTAAAGTCTTGATCTGTCCTTGCCACCTGTCACTGTCTTCTGTAGGCTTAAAGATCTTTGTCTTCTGCCTATAAATTCTGTCCACACTCACATCGATGATGGAGTCTCTCTGCTCTTCCTCATTGATGACATTTTGGATTGTACCTCTGACAACTGCAAATGGAAAATATAAAATTAGGACAAGGAGGAGCTCCAGATACAAATATCTTTGCAGTACACACATACACACAGAAAGACATCTACTACTACCCTTTAATGCCTATGGAAATTTGGGTAACAAACATGTCTGGTACTGATTCAATGGCACATTGAAGAAAGAAAACTGTACCATCTAACTGTAAACATTTTAAAAAATAAACAAAAATACAATCCAAGAGACACACACCACGAGAAAAGGTAAAAACTTGTTGGTATTACTATATATTTCTGTACTAAAGTATTTTCGATTATGACTATTAAAGTAAGATATGTTGCCAGGTGAGGATTTTTTTTTAAATGGTCTTACAGCTGGCTATGTTCAACTCTGGATTCAACTACTGTAAAACAGAAACATTTTCTGCACTGATTCAGGAAATAATACTTTTTCAGCAAGTTTTCAGATCTCATTAGTTGTTGTTCTGTATCATTTGAGGCAATTCCCTGTCAAAAGTACCAAATCAACAATATCGGTAAATGACAAGATTAACACCAGTTTATTTTAAGCCCACAATTATAAAATCATAGAATCATAGAGTTAGAAAATACCACAAGGGCCATCCAGTCAACCCTCCTGTCATACAAGAAAGACACAAAGCATCCCTGACAGATGGCCATCCAGCTTCCAAAGAAGGAGCCTCCACCCCACTCCAAGGCAGAGTTCCACGGCTGTACAGCTCTCACGGTCAGGAAGTTCTTCCTAATGTTTTGGTGGAATCTCCTTTCCAGTAATTTGAACCCATTGGCCCAAGTTCTAGTCTCCGGGGCAGCAGAAAACAAGCCTGCTCCCTTTTTCTTATGACAGCCTTTGACATATTTAAACATGGTGATCATGTCTTTTCTCAACCCTCTTTTCATTGCAACCTACCAAGAAAACTACCGAATGGGAAAACCTAATCACGCCCTTCACTGTGTACAACTAGGAATTCTTTCTACTATCCAATAAAGCAAGTATTTTAAAGACAATTAGATACCTGCTCTAAGACACAGAGAGGCCCTTTCAATTGAGTTCTATTAATGGCTTACTAATGTTTAAGTTGAATTCTCTGGCACTCTGCCCATGAGGAATTACTCAAAGCGAGCCACCACCTGTCTAGGGAACATTTTCCACAGAGAGAAACCTAGAGCAATCCCACTGCAATTCTTGGATGTTGCATCTTCTTGCCCCTGCTCAGAATATTGCCCATTATGTTCATAACACTAGTAGACTGTATTTTTATCTGTAGCAGATGCCCAAGATTAGACATGCCCAGCTGTTTCACTGCTGCGCTTACTCCACATTCCGAGCGTGGGAAAATTGCTTTAATGTGATTTAATAATCAGGCAGAGGAAGACAGATACCCCACCAGTTGGAGAAACCTCTGAGAGTTTGTGGGTGTGACCGACCAGAAAATAGGATAATTTTTATTAGTTTAGTTTTGTCTATTCATGGGAGTTGTTCTGCAATTTTACACAGGTATTGTCTCTAACAAAATGGTGTTTTTATTATCCAAGGTTCTTACAAACTCAGTTAAGGTCATATATGTTATAGTATTTCATGGCTGCACATATGTTTATTAGACAATTCTAGATAAGCATAAAGTTGGGGAGAGGGTTTAACCATTGCTCAGAGAAAGGTTTTTCAAAGTGGGTCTCTCTTGCTTTCTGAGTTTTGTTTCCAGTATTACGTCTCAGTATCTCCTTTATCCTTGATATGCAATTGGTCTGGAGGTATAGCCCAGCTTTGCAGATCATCTCAAATGCCAATGCTACAAAAATAGAAACCTGTCCAAAAACTCAACTCCACCTTACATTTTGTTATGTTTAAAGCCTTTCTGGGGCTGACCTCCTTTTATGCCTATGAGGTGAGGAAAATCACATACAGTACTTCAACTATAACATAGAAAAATGACAGGCAAAATTGTTCCATTTTAAAAAAACAAAATAAAAACAAACTTTAATTGAAAAACAAGAAGTTTAGTATTTAGACTTTTGTCAGAGGCCTATTTAGGAATATTAAGAGGATGAATCCTGCTGCTTGCTCCTTTGAACTTCTGCCTCTATAATTGCTGTCCACCTCCCTTTGTCCACTGCAGAAAAAGCGCTAGCCAACACACAATGGCTTTAATTGAAGCTCTCCAGAGTTAAAACCCATAAAGCCTTTACCGCTTTGTTCCCTTTGTAGTTCTTGGACATACTCTGTTTACTCTGATACAGGGAGAAAAGGACCCCCTTGTTTATCACTACCTGGTACTTTCAAATTGTTTGTCATTTACTGAGGTTTCAGTAGAACATATCTAGCAAACTACCACAATAAGGAAAGACCGGGGTTTAAAAAACCAGTGCTGAGCACAATACAGTTGCTGAAAAATCAAGTAAACGTACCAAAGTCACTAGTGCAGACAGCCAAGAGTGCTTCCGTGTCACTGCAAGGTCGGCAAGGAGCTAGGAAAAAAGAAAGGATATTTCAGTGTCTCAAGAACATACATGTCACACAAGCAAAGCAGGCCTGAAGATACAGGATCCTGTAGCAACATAAAAATAACTGAGTTAAATGGCTGCATAAGCTTTTGTAGACCAAGGATGATCCACACTATAGAATGAATGCAGTTTAACACCAATCATTCTACAAAAGCCTATGCTACCAACTCTTTAAGGTGATACAATATTCCTTTGAACATCAATATTCCAGATCAGCACAGTAAAATGTGTTTGTGAACCAAACCCACATTCCTTTGATGACATTGTTTGTAAAATACACAGGCACTACAAAATAACTTGAACAGTTGTTAAATACAAAAACAATCACATAATGAAATCTTGCATATTTGAGCTGCTTCTATATTTTTAACAAAAATATAATTAAAGTACTGTATGTTGAAGAAATAAAAGTTGGCCAGTGTGTCTGAGGAAAGGAAGATCAAGTGGAAACCCAAGGCCAGATCTGTTACCACTCTGAGAAGTGTGTAGGTTGGAAGCAGTAGAGAGACCCCAAGCTAATCTAATCAAGGCAAGAATGTAGCTGCTCTTTGTACTCAGCCAGCAACTTCTGCTGAGAAGGTAGTGCTGTTAGAAGTGCAGATGTTTCTATAATACCCTATTCATTTATGGAATTCCTTTTTTTCCCTCTGAGGTCTGCCCTATCTCGCAACACGCTAATTAAATCTACCCACTGGAGGCCCAGAGAGCAGGAGGGGGCGGTGAGGATACAACTTTCTTTTGTCATCCCAAAACATGCCTTGATCATACAAATGAAAATCCATTGACGGTGCTAAGACCTAATGTTAATCTCACTGATCACTGTGAAAAGACAGTCATGATCAAGCACTTAATGGGTCAGAGGAATGACCAATTATGCACTTATACATTTCTTTATTGCCTTTTTTAATCCAATCAGCTGCAAGAGCTTCCCAGCAAGACTACATAAAATTAAAAAAAAAAACAGCATGGCTCTCACCCAATCTTAAAATTATGAACTGAAGCATATACTGATTACATTTTTTAAAAACATGCAAGCTGCCAGTGCACAGAATACAGAACTAACAACTTCTGGGAACTCACTTGCTAATATAACTTACTACTACTCTTTATAATAATAACAATAACAATAAGAAGAAGAAGAAGAAGAAGAAGAAGAAGAAGAAGAGGAAGAGGAAGAGGAAGAGGAAGAGGAAGAGGAAGAGGAAGAGGAAGAGGAAGAAGAAGAAGAAGAAGGGTAATACTGTAATAACTGGAGGAACGAAAGAGATATTAAGAAGTGGGATAGTACATTAATTCTCCATTCTTCCTGGTAACTATGCATAGGATCACACTCATACCGTATAACTAAATCAGATGCTGTCCTTCACAGATATTTTTGTAAGAGTGTCAAACATGACAGATATTTTTGTAAGAGTGGCATCTAAAGAAAACCACAAGTTAATTTGCTGTGCTTTGTGTACCACAATGCAAAATCCTCCCAACTGTGCAGGTGTGAATCGGTGGGTGCTTACATGGATGCTATTCACTTATTATCTGACAGCAGATCTTGACCTAGACAGGGAACTGCAGGTGCACTTTTGCTATGCCCCTCCGCCACTGATTTTTAAAGAACTTTCAAATAGGTCTTGTTAGCCCCATATATAGTGAAATTGGGAGGGGGGAATCGAAGGTAAACAAATTCTGGGTGGAGGGATTGAGGCAAGCAAGCCTCAAAAATGGCCAGATCTGCTCTGAGAATTCTTATACAGATCAATACTTCAGTTAATAGCTTTATTATCTACATAACTATTTCATAAGAAGAATAGCCCATGTGGAAAACATGCCTCTCTTCCTTGTTGTTTTACTAACTAGTAGAAGGAAATAAAGGTGGAGAAAGCATGTACTGAATGCATCATGGGTATTTCTGTACTCATGACATATGCACATCATGCTGTTAATGTGGCCTCTGAGCACACCAGCAGATATCTTAAAACAACCAAGATGGTGCGTTCTGGGAATCATTTTCAGTATTGGGATTGTATGTGGGTCAGCGATTGCCAAAACCTTGTTATTGTGTGATTTCAAGTTTCCACTTTACGGAGACACTATCCATGGGGGAATTTGACAAGATTTGTTCACAGGGGAGTTAGCTTTCCATGGCTCAGCGGGAATTCAAACCTTGGTCTCTCATAGTCCTAGTCCAGCACTCAAAACAGTCGACACTGCCACTCCAAAAAACAAAACTGTAGTGTCCAGAAGGCCATGGATGCAAATATCAGGCTTTTGTTTTTTTTAAAAAAAATGTTAAACAGCAACAAAGTATGTGAAGCTAATTTTTAAAAGTGCATCGCTGCTTCTGGAGGCTTTCAGAAGAGGCAATCCTACTCCCCATTTCTTCCTCTTTAATCAGACAAATAATAGTGGTCCTGGAAACCTGGAGTGAACCAGGGTTGCATTTTGCCCTGTACTGCTTTAGACAATGCAGGGAAATGACCAGAAATCAGAGGAACCGATGCTTCTCTTTATGTCTGTCATGGGCAACATCTACAAAAGAATGCATCTACTACATGAACATATCGTCCCAGGAGAAATGAGAAACGTTTCTGCTTCAGGCACTACCATGGATGCAAGAAGAGGATTTGCAAATCACTTCTGTAATATCTTGATGGCCTCAGATTCCAGCAGGATTTTGATTCACAACAGGTGGTGCCTAAGTACACTTAATTCCGCTGCTGGATCACTTAACAGAAGTAAAAAGCAAACATGCAAGAGAATGTTCCCTCAAATCTTTATTACCTTGAATCAAAACCCAGAGCACACCAGGTGTGTCCAGGCAGGGGGAGAGAAGAGACCCCAAACACACAATATGTAAAATGCAATCTGTTAAAAGTATCACTCCTTGTATTTCAGCATTCTGACAAAGAGAAACAATTCCTATGAGAGGCACATTTCTGCAGTTTCGTGCTGGTTTCTTGCCTAGTAGATGTGTTGCTATGGAAAGCCTTACAACTACAATATATGAATAGAGGCTGTTTATGAGCAAACTGCTGCATGATTACAAAAGAAAAGCCTGTTTTTTTAGAACTACTCTTCTCAGTGCATTTTTCTGTGATAGACTCCGATGGTCAGGACTGTCAAACAAACCATCAAACCGCAAACTCTATAACTACCACTCTCCTCCTCCAATCCACAAGAGAAGGAAAAGCAATTTCACTGCACTGCCAAACCCCGGATGTTTTACTCTGCTAAAGAGGCCATGGCATAATGCTGGCATTGTACATGCTTGCTGTCAAATCAATGGGGAATTCCTTTGATAGAGTGTCATGACCCAAAGTAACCTTTTGCAGCCCTTATTCCCACTGGCCACCCTATTCTGCCCCCTCCTGAACACTACCAACCAATGTATCTGAAGGCCATCTACTTCTTTTTGCTGATGGCAAGAGGAAAAGAGAAGGAAAGAATCATACTTTTCCACATTCCGTCTTGTGAAGTAACATTTTATGTTGTACTGAGGAAAGTATCTGAAGACATCAAGTATGTCCATTATTAACCAGCAAATTTAGGATCACAGAATTATAGAGTTGGGAGGGAGCACAAGGGCCGCCTAGTCAACCCGTATCATGCATAGTTGTTCTCTCTTTTAATTACTCCTTTGCAAGAGGAAAGAACCTAATATAAATGTCTCATTGGAAAGCCCCTGGACAGCATTCGGGGATCAAAACTCTCCATGTAATCTTGCATTTTCCTCCCTGGAGTTAAGAGATTTTAATCCAAGAGTATTTTATCAGCAATCTTATGCTGAAAATAGCTTTCAGTTTCCCATAGCAAAGCCTCCAGTGCCAAATACAAATTACTTCAGCTACTGCACAAGGATGAAAACTAACTGGTTCAGGAAACAAGTGTTAGTTTAGACCAACATATATTTTTGTGGTCATAAAACAAAAAGATGCTCCTAAGCATGTCATGGGCCTCCTAGATCATGATCAGGTTTCACATAATCCATGATCTTCACTAGATTTGGCATGGACACTTCCAAGCAGTTGTAAAGCTCCAGCAGCCCTCCAGGCCTATCAGTGCTGTTGCTTGCCCTAGGACCCAATATAGAATCACTCCAGAGCATTGCCACGAGGTCTTCAAAGTGAATTCAGTGCTGACTTTTCTCTCGATCAATGGCCAGCCAGCAGATGATATCAAAAAAATGACCCACAAAAAAAGTAAGAAAAACTCTTGTTCTCTTTTATTACTTCCAGGTGTCTGATAGCACAAGATATTAGAGACACACCAAGCATAAGCAGTTCTCTTAAATCACCTTAATTTTTACTTCATTTCCATATACTCATATTTTCCACAAAAACAGATTTAACATTCCATTACAATCAAATATGTAGCAATGTTGCAAGCCAAAAACCCAGTAAAAGGCAAGCTAATTGCTGAACTATTGGCAGCTCTTTGAATACTAGTGGTCAGGACTTGATTATATTCATAACAGAAAAAAATATTCCAAGGCTGGTAGTTCTTCTATAATTACATATGGGCTAAGAAAGTCCAATTTTCTCCATGGCTGACAGCAGTTATGATTAAATCGGGATGGACTGAAAACTTTAGACAGAGTGGCCAGGAACAGCCAGGGAAAGTTTATAAAATAGCTGTATATATGCATGGGCCAAAAAACCACAATTACAGAAAAGGAATCTGTGAAAGTCAAAATTCAGAAAAAGCACATTCCCTTGACTAATTCTAGTGCTGTGGAAATCAGAAATGCCTTGGGCTCAGTAAAAGAAGATGGATGAGTTGAACCTCAATGAGTTCATTGATATTAAGAGAAAAATAAAAAAAATAATTTTAAATAAAGGGTTGTGTGTACGGTTTGTCCTCCATATCCAGGGATTCCACCATGCAAAATTTGAAAAAGTAAACTTTGACTTTGCAGTTTTATGAAAAAATGTCATTTTAGTACATCACTGTATATAAGGGACTTGAGCATCCATGGGTTTTGGTATCATAGGGAATCCTGGGACCAAACCCCAGCAGATACCAAGAGATCTAGGGACCACTGTAGTTTAAATATTTCTCAAACTACTTTTAAAGACTGTTTCCAATCTAGTCAGTGAGGAAGAATGAACAAGCTGGTTGCCACAATAATAGAAGTTGCCATTCTGTACACACTTACATGGAACAAACCCCACACGGTGGGGTATACTTGTGAATTAACATGCATGGGACTGTACTTTAAGCAATGACATGCAATTAAACAGAGATATGAGGAAAATAAGACTGATGAAGAGCAACATGCTCCTAATATCCAGTGCCTGAGACCATTTTAGATGCTTTTCCGAAGCAGTCAGAAGAAGCAATAACTCATCCTCATTCTCCCAGTGCTTCATGCCCATGCCCAAAGTTGTTTCTGTCAATGCAATCAGGTCATTTCTGACTTCTAACAACCTAAGGTGCTATTTTCACAAGGTTTGTTAGTTTACATTTATTTAGAAGCAGTTTGCCTTTGCCTTTTTCTGAGGCTGAAAGGGTGTGACTTGCCCAAGGTCACAAGGTTGGTTTCCATGACCAAGCATGGATTTGAATCCTGGTTTCCAGAGTCATAGTCCAATACACAAACCACGATTCTCTATGACCCAGAATTCCATTCCTACTCCCACCCTTATGGTTTATTTTTCTTCTCCAGATGAGAGAAAAATCTTGAGAAAACATCTTCCTTTCCCCAGTGCTTCAGTTAAACCTATTAATGGAGTCACTATTTTAACAAATGATACTTTTAAACCCAGAGCTTGATATCAGCCCACTGAAATATAAGATTTAAAGATTGAATAGCTGCCAGAATCTGGCAGAATTCCACTGAAAACCAGAGCAGCATACACCTGAGGAAATCTTACAATTTCACAGCTGGGTTTGGGGCCTGAAGAAAACATTATATATGAACCAAGCTAAAGTGCTATTCATTGGTTATTTTGGATTTGCAAAAGTTATTAATGTCACATTATTTTTCATTTCTGTTAGAGCCTGTGGCTTATTGTCATGAAAAGAAAAGGCTAAGAAAACAAAAATTCATCTCTTTTTGATTGCTCAGCATATAACACGATCCTGGATTTTTCTTGCTGGGGTATGGAATTTCATTAAATGTATTTACAGGTTAAAATCCTACTATGTCGTGAACTTGGTCTGAGCCAAAATAATGGAACTTTTTTCTTTCAATATCCCATTCTGGGTGGAAAATGCTTTATATAAATGTGGAAAATCTAGAATGTAGACTACATGCCTTGATCTGTTAAGTCTGAGCTCAGATCCCAACTTTGCCTTGAATTTGGCACGCCTAAATAAGCCACTAGGCGCCCACTCAGAAACCATGATCTGAGAAAGCCTCAGGCTTATATCATCCATTGCTCTTGTACTTCTTATTCCAGAAGAAAACAGAAAACCAGCAAACTATTGCTTGCTTTGACATCAGAGGTCAAGGAATCAGAGAACATAAGGAGATGAAAGAGTAGTCAAATTGAACTTTTGCTGGTGTGATGTTGTTAAGTCTGGTTTCTCAACCTTCTCCCCACCCCATCTCAAAAGTGCTGCTGGAAGGATAAGTCTATGTGTAGAGCCTGAACTCCAGGCTCTACGAACTCCAAGGCAAAACAAACAAAATCTAATTGGCAAGGCACACTCCTACCCCCACTAGCAGAATAGAGCACAAGAGAGGAGGCAGGAAACGAGTAGGGAACTGACATGTTAATTGTCACATTATACATCCTCACACAGAGCTATTTGCAAGGGGAAAGGTTTCCATTAGGCATGTTTATATTATTCAAGATCAGGGAATGTGACAATTCAAAGTCAAAAGAACATACCAACTTTGGTCCTTAGAGAAGTTTGTTAGACCCAGCATGGGCAGAATATCAATAGGTTCACCAAAAGAACACCTATTTATCAGATGTTCTATTTACTGGCATACTTCCTTTAACACAATATCTTACAAAGTCTTTTTATACCCCCCCCCCCCAAACCCTCTTTTCCCCATTTGCTCCTGTCTAGCTGGAGAATTTTATCACTTTTTTTTTAACCAAGTATTGTATTGGCATTGGGAAAATGGAGAAGAGGGCTGGAGAAACAAAGACTTTCAGTGTCAAGTTGTAATACTATGCCTTCAGTAAACAATGCAATAAAGTTTGAAAAAGAAAAGAATGGAATTCTGCTGTATCCAATTCTAATGTAGTTGTTTGTATTTGCCTCCAACAGCCAAGCCAAACAGCATCTTTTACTGAGCATACATAGCAGGAAAACAGAGAAGAGTGGAAAACAGTTAAGCTTGCATCACCAGCTATTCCCAGCCTAGATCTATAAAGGTTTGTCCACTGATGTGGAAATCATAAGAAAAGTAGAGGCTGCTGAAAGAAGCCTTCAAGTGGTTTCTAGACTGTTACACACACCGTTTACTTCTACTGGCTTACCTGGTCTGGTTATTTCTTTTCACATGTGCAGAAAGTTTTGGATTGCAAGTTTGTGGAGCTGTTGCTCTTTTCTGTGATGCAGAAACCTATTCCCCTTTCCACATGTTATTCCTGCCTCTAGTACCAAATTTTCTATTAAACAACTAATGTTCATGAACACATCTACTAATATTTGTATTGGTACCTTATGCTTTAGGAATGTCCCTAAAAGACAAAAATGCTGGCAGAGTTCTTTGCAAAGAAAGCTCTGCTGGATGGATGATGTATGACTGCATAGATCTGCCGTGCAAAGCAGACACACTGCAAAAAGGGCAAGGCAGTTGAAGCATAACTGGCAGATGATGGAAGCAAAGGGCTAAGAAACCTTAAACAAAACCGGGATCAGATCACTCCTGCATTAGGCTCAGAGCTTGGAAAAAAATGTTTCTTTCAACTACTTAGCCCCTGGCGATGCTGGCTGGAGCACCAGAGGCATTCAAGTCCAAAGCAGCAACATGTCAAAGCTCTGATGCTACACCATCATCCAAGCTTGCTTCACTCTTTACTTAATGCTCTTGGTTATGCTTCTTTAGATCTGCTGTCCTATCCAGGCAGCAAATCACAGTGAGCAAACATGACGGGGTCACTATGTTTGGATCACTGGTTTTATAGGCCTGGAGTACACATTTAAAGTCATTAAAACGTACATCATAGTTGTGGGAAAGAGCAAGGGACAAGGTTTTACTTCACCAGCAATTGTGTGTTCTATTTCAGAGGTCACTTTGGACCCTTGGTTGAAGCAATGCCCCATTTTTTAGCCATTCTTTTTTTCTCTAATGCCCTTGTTTTATAATCCCTGAAGTCATTTTGTAGATACAGCAGAAAAACTAAGCCTAGTTCATTGTTCTTTGTTAATAAAGTTTGAGTTCATTTGTCACATTCTGAAGTGGCAGTAATGAAATTTGGAATCCCTCTCAAGGTAAATGCTTTTCACTGTACAGTACTCTGGAAATGTGAGACCATATCTTATCACTCCCTAGCTCTACTTCAGAATTTAGGATTTTTTAAATCTATACTACACAGCATTTTTTCCTTTTATTTTGACACAGCTGCGGAAGAAGAATTTCAAATATTATTGTGATACTTAGAGCAGCAAAAACTGCTCCAAGAACATAACTTGCCACAAATTTCCTGTTCCTTTATAAGTATACTCTCTTATCTCATGTACCACTCCAGCACAAGAATAACTTTCCCTTGCCCTCTGGTATCAGGACAATAAAACCAAAGCTGGTATATATTAACCCAAGCTGGAGGCCTGCCAGGAAAATGTCTCAGCTCCATATGGAATCCAGATTGGAGTGGAATTGAATTAAATGACTGGGAGCTGGTTAAAGTTAAACTTCCAAAGCAAGTTAGTGACAGATCAAAGTTTAAGCAAGCCTTTAAAAATAACCTAAACAATACTTTATGAGTTGTTTCTAAAAGAGGGTATAGGTGTGAGAAATCGTGGATTTTGGTTCATTTCTGATTTTTTTTTGTTCATTTCATCTTCAACAATTTATTCAAGTGTCTGGAACTGCCAGGATGGTTGTGCCATTCCTTCAGTCTCGCATTGAAATGAATGGATATAAATGAAAACAAACAGGAGTTATAAATCACATACTGAAGAAAGACACACCATTTTCCTACTTAAAGTAAGAATAAAGGGTGGGGTTTGAGTTTTACTGCAGAATCTCAGAAAAACTCCCAATGAACCCAATGGTACCTTACATAATGGTTACATAGTGAAATGATAGAACTATGCGTGCTCTGTGGATTAACAATCCAGGTTTTGATGCAAAGTAAACACAGTACTGGAGCTTTGAAGGAATTTTCCATGAAATTTCAGCACAATTTTTTTTTGGGGGGGGGAGGAAATTGAGCACTGAACCCCACTCTCTGGCAGCTCTGCAAAGTGTTTCTGCAAATCTAGAACATGTCAGAGTTCAAATTTTTGAAATCATTTATGTTAGGATTACCGTAAGTTTCTTTAACATTGCAACCCTATACAAACCTATTTAGAAGTAAGCTTCAATATGTTCTGGGTAGGTAAAAGATTATAAGGTTGCAGCCTCTCTTATTAAGCATTGCCATTACAGTAGGTCCTCTACTTTTATGAAGGATGGGCACACAGGATCCCAGCAAAAGAGATGAAAATGTGAAAAATACTTTTTTTGACCTGAAATAACATTTCTTTAGGAATCCCTAGGTCTTCCAGCTTAAAGATTTCCTGCTACTTGGCAGAGAGTTGGACTGGATGGCCCATGAGGTCTCCCAACTCTACTATTCTATGATTCTATGATGATTATCATAGAGTTGTTCTATATGATCTAAAGATTACTGCATGCCACATTGTATTTCCTTGAGTTCTTATTTAAATAAAAAGTTTGTACTTCCAAGTATTTTAACATTCCAACTTTCAGTTAATCTCGCAAGTCAGACTTCATGGAAGGTCATTGTGATACTCTTTTTTTCTAATTGTAAGTTTGTTATTATTATAACTTTATATTGTACTACTGGACTATACTGGACTGGACTACCTTGAGGCAACAACACCACAGTCCACAAATATTTCGAGAGATTACAAGTATTTCCTGACATATCAAATGCTTGGAACTGCTTCATATTTGGAATGCTGATTTTCAACTCCCTCTGCAAAAATTAGCCCAGTAAAGCAATAACGCAATCTTCCAACAGAATTTCATACAACTTTCGGTTGAGCATTCCAGATGGGCTTTTCCCCTATTTCTACCTTTGCTGTCTCCAGCTCTCCCATTACTAACTTGGAATCCTTTCAGACTACCAAATTATAGTGTTATGATCCCATCTGGAACCCTGAGATTTGTAGTTTAGGAAAGTGTATTTAAAATTATCCGCCAGAGAGCTCTAGTGCCTCTGATCAACCTACAAATCCCAGGACTTGATACGAATCTGCTGAAATGCTATAATCATGTAGTGCTAAAGGGCCCTGGGTCGAGTGCATGGTAAACTCTTTCGGCAAATGGTCAAGCCTTTTGCAACTGCAACCTCTTCCTCCATCGGTGGCCTCTGGGCAGAGAAGATTAATAAAAGGCCACTTTGGGCTTTAGTCCCAGCTACTAACAGCATCCAAAAACAGCATCCCAACCACATTATTTCTCAGAAAAAGAGGCCATTACCTTTCTCCAGTGCTGTTCTCTCAAACCTAATCCTACTTCATGTGATGTATTCTGAAAAACTAATCTCACAATAAACCAGATGCAGTATCATCACTGATATGCTGTTCATTTGTATATTCTTCTGACATAAATGAGAATTAGAATTATCGCCTTAATGTTACAGATGCATCCATACAGCATGGTTAAGAAAGAAGCTGAAGCAGGAAAATAGTAACCAAGATGACCACCTTTCCTCCCCATGATATGGGCAGATTTTTTTAAGTAACAACGAGGAAATCCTATAATCTACTCCACCAGCCCAGCCCATCCTGTAAACCTGGGCTACCAAAGTCCAATAGGATTACAGCTTCTTAACATTTTATTCCTAAATGGCTGTACAAATGCAAGCACACACTGTACCCGATCAGTCCAGAAAACAACCCGTCAAGGATTAGACAAGTAGTCAATGCTAGTTGGCAACAAATCAACTGAGCTTCTTAAATGAGGACACAGGTTTGTGCTGCAAATAATCGGTATCACATTATTCAGAATACTGGCATAACCAGCTGCTTTTTAAAAAAAAAAATTGCATCTGTGTACAAAGGATTAGCCAAAGAAAGAAAGCACTTATTTATTAATGTTAATAACCGGTTTGGCTTCTATTGAGGAGGATGCCTCCCAACTAAGGAAAGAGGCCTCCCTCCAGCTTCAGCCACTGCTTTTGGGTGTGACCTTATTTTGGCTCTTAAAAGTGCAACCTCTTTTTTTTGTAAAAAGGTCATTATGGTCCTTTTGGCAGGCAAAAACTCTGTAAAGCAGGTTCCAGAGGACTATGCCGCTTCAGAAAGAAACTATAAGCAAACGATTCTCAGCTTACACATCCTTCTGCCCTTTCCTCTCCTGCCAACAACATTTAAGGCCAAAAAGAACTAGGTTGCTGTGGGGAGGAGGGCTGAACCACAGAACAACTTTCAGCTTAATGCTTATTTGCCATTAACAGACAGACAGACAGAAAAGGAAACAGGCTAATTTTATGAATGGACAAAACGGTAAGGCTTTTCAGACTTCAGGAACACCTTACCTCAAAGAATGACAGTAAAAGTTTTCCCCTGACATTAAGTTTAGTCGTGTCCAACTCTGGAGGTTGGTGCTCATCTCCATTTCTAAGCCAAAGAGCTGGCGTTGTCTGTAGACACCTCCAAAGTCATGTGACTGGCATGACTGTATGGAGCGCCATTACCTTCCTGCCATTACCTTTTACTCACATTTGCATGTTTTTGAACTGCTAGGTTGGCAGAAGCTGGGGCTAACAACGGGAGCTCACTCCCCAGATTTGAACCAGCGACCTTTTGGTCAGCAAGTTCAGCAGCTCAGCAGTTTAACCCACTGCGCCACCGGAGGGTCATAAGAATGACAGGACAACACCTTTATCCACCAATTACTATTACTAACCCTTCAAAAAGTATTTTCACCCTGGAAGTATTCCTGGGTCTGTCTAGGTCCTCCACTGCAATTCTATAGTATGCTTCTGACCTAAATATAGAGTTCTCCATTATCTACAGTTTTTCAAGTATTCATGGAGCACCCCCCCCCCCGAAAAAAAAAACACTTGCAAATGTAATACAAGAGCAAAATAATCGGGCACTATCTTCTCTCATCTATGGCTAAGTCACTGGGGACATGAAGAGCATTGCCTCCTCCAGAACTGAATCTTCCCTACCCTGGCACAGTAAAACATTACACTGCCACCAGTGACAATAACTACCCACCCAGACCTGAAAAGGTAATATGAGTCACATCACACTCTCAAAGCAGCTACAGCGAAAAAGCAGTCGTTGTTGCAGACTCAGGCACTCAGTGATAAGACATCCCTTGAAGGAAGAGGCTGTGGCACTAATTGGAAGAATGGCCTTGCTTGTTCATTTCAGTGATAATAGGAAGGGGAATGCCTCTACTTGATATGGCCCACAGGGTGAAGCCAAAGCAATGAAATGAATGTGAGGCCAAGGGCCTTCTGCCAGGAGACCAATGATAAGAAGATGGCAGGGATGGTCCTCAATGTACCAGAGAGGAATGTGCCAACCAGATAACATACCCAGATAATGGATTCCGGAGGAGTTTCAAAGGCACTGGAAGACTGTGCACAGCCAAACCAGAACAAAAAGACTAACAGAAGGGAGATTAGATTAAGGGGGCCAACTGTCTGCTCACACACAACTTACCAGGTCAGAACACACTGCACCAAATGCCAAGGAACAACAAAGGTGGAAGTCACTCTTTTTTTACTCATTACACTACCCAGGTTTAATTTGCTCTGTGTATCTATAGCACTTGAAGTCATAACTTCTGTCTCATACAACTACCTGGCCAGTTCTCTCTTATAAAGTGTTTTAATGAATTCCAATGATGGATCTGAGTCTGCTGTCATGTTTTAGATTCTGTGGGGACTTGGCTTAGTAAGCAAGGCATTCTTAGTGCAAGCACATGACCTGGTCAAGGCTATACCATGTGCAGATGTTCAAGGTGGTGAGTATTATCTATATTGGGGGGAAGGGGGGCATCCCAAGGGCTGATAATTATAATAGGAAGGAAAAATAACCTGGAAATGACCAAAAGCCAATTATTTTTGTTGTAAACCAAAAAAAATTGTATTAAATGGTATAGGTGTGATTTACTTAAAAGATAAATGACTGCTCCTAAAGGGCTCTTGTAGAAATAATTCACCATTTCTTTTGCCAGAAAAGGGAAAAGGGCATCTGGTGGGTCAAATGCTGAAAAAAAAACTGGCAGGAGAACATTTTGTCCTCTCTTGATCACTGTAGATCTTTTATCTTTCCCCTTCTTAAATACCCTTTTACCAGGCTACAGAAAATGTTTTTGAAGGGCTGTATTTCTCAAACATTAACAACCCACCGATGGGAAATGGCTATTTTTCCAAATTACATTGATTGCTCTTTGCATATAGCCATTTAATGTTTCCAACTAGCTACTGGACATTAAAATATAGGAAACCCATAAACCAACAAAACCTACCTAAGCAGATCCAATCAAGATAGAAGAAACATTTGTTAAAGTTTGACTTGCCTAATGCAAAATAACCCCTGAAGGTAACCAAGGCTTATATTTCTAAATTCCAGTAAATTAAGTTTGCAGATCTTGGCTAAGGCACAGGGAAGGAGTTTTGCAGTGAAAACCTAGAGCTTGGATTTTAAAACACTTTGAATGTTTGGAGCAAACTCGTATGAAGTAAAGTGCTTTTCAACATGAATAAGAGGATTGGAATCCTAGCTGAACAGCTGCAAAGGAAAGATTATTCCAAGCTCAGTAAGGGACCCCAACTTTCCTTCCTTTCATTAAAATAAGACGTTTTAAAAGCAGCAGGGCTGGGGGGGATGTAGCAACAATTACCTTTGAGGGAGACCTTACTTCAAATCTATTTTTATTTGTTCATTGTAAAATGATTCAATAAAACTTCTGTTTTGAATTTATTAAACTGTAAATTGGAATTTGCATGATGGTAAAGGGGAAGCAGTAGTTTTAAGTTTTATTTTTTCAGTTAACAGAAGTGGCACTGAGAAAGCAGCCTGCATATTGTGCTCTGAAGAATTTACATAAAATTGCCTTCTGAAGCATGCGACAGTAGAGGCCTACACATTACCCTTTCTTGAGAAGGGAATCTGCACTTCATATGCTTGACTCTCTCCCTCCCTCTTCTCTAATATCTATTACAATTTGGACCATGTCCTCAATCACACTTTTGAGGCCCCATAGACATCAGTGGCCATCACTGATGTGGTTAGAAAACAGAAGAACAGATGAAGAAACCTGTAGCATGCCAGTACCGAAGTTGGATGGCCATCTGTTGGGGGTGCTTTGAATGCGATTTCCTGCTTCTTGGCAGGGGGTTGGACTGGATGGCCCATGAGATCTCTTCCAACTCTACTATTCTATGATTCTATGATTCTATGAAGTCATTTCCCAGCAGACTTAACCACCCTGTCCAATAATGAAGGATAATGTGAGTTGCTGGTTCCTTAACATCTGGAGGACAAAGTTTCCTCAATCCTGCCATGTTGAGGAGGGAGCAAGCTTGGTTTCTGCTATGCCAGAGACTAGGACATGAAGCAATGGATTTAAATTGCATAGAAAGAAATTCCACATAAATTTTAGGAAGAATATTCTCAAGGACTGTTACAGAGGAAAAAAAAGGACAGGACAGTTCTCACCTTCCCTAGGGAGTAAAACCAGAATTAATAACTTAATAGAGTGGTTCGGCAATGGCACCAACTGCTGACAACGGTGATAGTCTCCTTCAATATTCCTCCCTATCCTCATCCAGGAGTGGTAGCATTTATTAACTGTCCTGCTCCATTTCACAGTTGAGGAATAAATAAACACGGATAGCTTGGGATTTCTGGCAACACTGCTCCTGTGATTGATGTACAGCTGATCCATCACAATATGCAGTTGGCACACCAACAGGGTTACTCACAACACACTCAAAAGAGGGAGGAGTCCTGTTTCTGAAACCACTCTAGGGCCCTCACAACCTTAATCTGTTTTTACTGCTAGCCCTCTGTTTTTACAACATGTAGTTCTGTCCTTGGATAGTGTTAGTGTTATGATTGAGCCTCGTGGCTCTGTTTCTGACAGGCGTGGGCGTAAGACTCCTCGAGAGTCGGATACTCTCGAGGAGCGAGAGAGAAAAAGATTGCGAGACATATTTGCAGCACCCTCTGACGAAGAGTCTTTCGAAGGGTTCACGGAGAGAATGGAGGAAGGGCTGGTTAGCTCAGAGGAGGATGAGATGGATTGGACTCGGGTAAGGGAGGAATTGGGGGCCACTGGCCATGATGGGGCAGAAGATGAATGGGGATCTTCAGGATTAGACCCATGGCGTAGCTGGAGGGATGGGACGGGATCCACAGCTGGAGATGCTGTTGGGCGTAGTCAGAGGTGTTCCAGCTCTGACGAGGAAAGTGATGAGGAAACGCCCGGGTTAAGGAGGGCAGCTGACAGTGATGAAGATTTGTAACTGGCATAAAATGGGGCTTGGGAGCAATTGCAAATTGCGTCGGGCAAGGTAATCTGGGCAAACGCTTGGGATTCGTGTGTGTGTGTGGGACGCTTCCCTGAAGACTTGTGTACTTTCCTGTGCTGAGACCTTGACCTTCCGTCGTCTTCCTGACGGACGCCATCTCCTGCTTTGAGAACTCGGACTGAACTGACCACGGCTTGTCTTCCCCCCCTTCTTGGACTTGGAAAAACTACAAACGTCTGCTTCTGGCTTTGATCTACGGAACGGAACTGGTCTACTCTACTGCTAAAATCCCTGGCTGCGTCTGCTCGTGTTGGAGATCCTGTCTGCTGTGTGTGCGTGTGGGAGCGACGCAAGTTACTCTAAACAGTGTTGGCAGCAGAGAGGAATCTGCTGCCAATTAGTTGCATTCCTTGTATCTTTTGTTCCTTGGCTTTCGTTTTGTTTATACCCAGGCTGAAGAAAGCAGTTTTGTTTTTACCCGGATTAAACTCCGGTTTAATCCGGTTTATCTTTTGAACATTTACTTTTGCCCCTTTTTGCTCCTAAAGGCAAAAACTGCCTGGCCCTTGTGTTTTACGGGCATTTTTGAGTTCTGTAATCTAATAAACTCTGTTACTTTGAATCTTGTGGCGTTCTGTCCTTGACAGATTGCCCGACGCCCATAAAAGGTTTATTGCAGCAATAAACCCGTCAGGAAGACGATGGATGAGTTAAGGGTCAAATTAGACCAATTGCAAACGGCTTTTACCGTTAGCCAAACCGCTCATGCCGTGAAAGGACATGTTTTGACTCCTGAACGCTTTGACGGAACCAGGTGCAAGTTGCCAACCTTTTTGGCACAAGTGGAGCTTTATTTTTCTCAGCTCAGTGCTCATGCTTATCCCACAGACACTAGCAAGGTGGCCTTTATTTTGAGTTTGTTGACCGGTCCCGCAGGACAATGGGCCACTAAATTAATTTTGGGAAATGACCCAGTCAAGGACAATTTGAATAATTTCAAAAAGTTGTTAACTGATACTTTTGGGGATCCTCTCCGCACGGAGAACGCTGGGTGGGCTCTGTATCGGTTGAAACAGGGAAAGGGGACTGTTTTGGATTACTTAAATAAGTTTAACCTGTATCGCCACCAGCTGGATTGGGGGGAAAATGCATTCATGCTTTTATTTACTGCCGGGTTAAGTGAGATGCTCCAGGATGAATTAGCACGCTTGGAGCCGGCTGAAAGCTGGGACGCCTTAGTAGCTAAGGTGCTGCGTTTAGACGCAAGGTTCGAGGCTCGTAAACACTCAAAAGCAATGTGTGCGCCACCCATGCATGTAACCAGGGCACCTGTGGTGATGGGGGAAGAGCCCATGGAGCTGGGGGTCTTTAAAAAGCTGTCTACAGAGGAAAAGAGCCGTAGGAGGCAGCTGGGCTTGTGTTTGTACTGTGGGAATGCTGGGCATTTTGCCAAAAATTGTAATGTGAAACCTTCCCAGCTTTCGGGAAAAGGCCAGCCCTAGTGCGACGTGAGTCCAACGCACTAGGGCTCCTCAAGCAGTCAACTGAGGGGAGGAAGCATGTTTTCGTACCCATTACATTATCTGTTGGGGGAAGGGAACTTGTTTCTACTTTGGCACTGCTGGACTCAGGAGCCACGGTCTCTTATGTAGATATTGAGTTTGCTAACAAGCATGGCATTCCTAAGGTGCGCAAGGCATGCGACGTGTGGGTGGAAGGAGCAGATGGGAGACTGCTGGAGACTGGGGTGGTTAACCAGGAAACCTCAGCAGTAACGTGGGAGGTGCAGGGAGTAACGGGAACGTTTGTGTGGGATATTACGAGCTTGCCTAGATATGATGTGATCCTGGGGATGGATTGGCTAGCTGTAGTAAACCCACAAGTAGATTGGGCAACACGTAAAGTGATTTTAAAGAGGCAGGACTGTTGCACTCTAAATGTTACTCATTCTGATATGGAGGGAGTGCCTGCTGAGTATGGGGAGTTCTCTGATGTATTTTGTAAAAAAGAAGCGGACAAATTACCACCGCACAGGCCATATGATTGCGCCATCAAGTTGGCAGAAGGTGCGAAACTGCCAGCAGGGAGGCTGTATGCCTTGACTGTACCGGAAAGGCAAGCTTTGCGGGAGTTTCTAGATGAAAATTTAGCCAAGGGGTTTATTCGCCCCTCTAGTTCTCCAACTGCGGCACCAGTATTCTTTGTAGCCAAAAAGACTGGGGAACTTAGGCTGGTCTGCGACTATCGGATCCTAAACAAATACACCATTCGGGATAGGTACCCGCTCCCTTTAATCTCGGAACTGTTATCAAGGGTGCAAGGGGCTAAGGTCTTTACCAAGCTTGACCTGCGGGGGGCCTATAACTTAATCCGTATACGGGAAGGGGATGAATGGAAGACGGCATTTAACACGTGTTTCGGATGCCACGAGTTCCGAGTCATGCCTTTTGGGCTTTGTAATGCTCCTGCGGTCTTCCAGAGGTTCATGAACGATGTGTTCAGGGACCTAATTGACCAATTTTTAGTGATTTATTTGGATGATATCTTGATTTTTTCTAAGGACGAGAAAGAACATCGTCAACATGTCAAGCAGGTTCTGCACCGACTGCGGGCTAATGGGCTTTTCGCCAAGGCTTCCAAGTGCGTCTTTCATGTGCCTGAAGTGGAGTTCCTAGGTCATGTAGTGTCAGGTAGGGAACTTAAAATGAACCCACATAAGGTTGACGCCGTCAACTCATGGCAGGAGCTGAAGACTAAGAAGGATGTACAAAGGTTCTTAGGTTTCGCTAATTACTACCGGGAGTTTATTCCGAATTTTGCAAAGCTCACGGTACCTTTGACGCAGCTTCTGCGCAAGAAACAGCCATTTGTGTGGGGGCGGGAAGCTCACGAGGCATTTCTACAACTTAAGTCTAGTTTTCAATCGGACAACATACTAACCCATCCTGATGTTGACAAACCGTTCGTGGTAGAAGCGGACGCTTCTAGCTACGCGTTGGGGGCTGTATTGTCTCAGAAGGATTCCTCAGGGACCTTGCGTCCCTGTGGATTTTACTCGCGGCAACTAACACCCTTCGAGCAGAACTATACCATATGGGAGAAGGAGTTGTTGGCGATTAAGGTGGCGTTTGAGGTGTGGCGGCACTGGCTTGAAGGGGCACGGCACCAGATCGTGGTCAGGTCTGATCATAAGAACTTAGAGCACTTGCAAACAGCAAAGAAGTTAAACCAGCGTCAAATCCGCTGGGCTTTGTTTTTCTCCAGGTTTAACTTCAAGGTGCAGTTCGTGGAGGGGAAGGCAAACTTGCGGGCCGATGCTTTATCCCGCAAGCCAGAATTTAAGACCAATGAGCAGGTAGTATGTCAGACCATCTTGCCTACTGCCTCGCTGTGTGTTGTAGATAATGAGCTCGGGTTACATGACCAGATCCTTGAGGCTCAGAAAGATGATGTGTGGACTCAGGAGCAACTGATGCTGCTCTCAGCAGGTAACCGTACCATACTGCCGCATCTCCAAGATCAAGACGGGGTATTGGTGCGTAGGGGGCAGGTTTACGTACCAGTGGGGGCCCTCAGGTTGGAGGTGATTAGAGCCCACCATGACGAACCCATGGCTGGGCACTTTGGCAGGTTCAAGACCGTACAGCTTATCACCAGGAGCTACTGGTGGCCAAAGATGCGGCAAGACATTCTGCGCTTTTGTGACAGCTGCGCCGTTTGCCAGCAAAGTAAGACGCCTGTTGGGCGCCCTAGAGGGTTGTTGTCGTCTTTACCTGTTCCGGAGAGGCCATGGCAAATCATTTCCATGGATTTCATTTCAGATTTGCCTAAGTCTGGGGGTTATACTTGTATTTGGGTGGTGGTGGATTTATTTAGCAAACTGGCTCATTTTATTCCTTGTTCAACCATTCCGGCGGCCCCTACGTTGGCCTTACTATTTACAAAGCACATCTATCGCTTGCACGGAGCACCCGAGGTGATTATTTCCGATAGGGCTCCGCAATTTGTGTCACGCTTTTGGAAACACTTCCATGAGTGCTTGGGGACTAAGTTAAACGTGTCGTCCGCCTTCCATCCGCAAACGGATGGACAGTCGGAACGGGTTAATGGGCTCTTAGAGCAGTATTTGCGTTGTTTTTGTTTAGATCAACCCACGGCTTGGGTGAAGTGGTTACCGGTGGCGGAATTTGCTTACAACAATGCGGTGCACACGTCTAGTCAGCATACGCCGTTTGAGCTTACTTATGGCTTTCACCCACGGGGAGGTGTGGCGCCGTCGACCAATGTGGTCTCTTCGGACCCTGTGTACCGCTCTACGGAAATGGCTGCATTGCATGATGTTGCCCGTCGCTTACTGTTGGAAGCTAAGGCAACGCAGAAGACTCAGGCTGACCGCCACAGGCAGGCAGGGGAGGAGTTGGAAGAAGGGGATTTGGTGTGGTTATCTTCCAAACATATTAAACAGGCTGGGGGAAAGTTTGCGCCTCGGTATTTGGGTCCCTTTCCTATCGTTAAAAAGATTTCTTCGGTTGCGTTTCGTTTGCGTTTACCGTCTAGTTTAAAGGTCCATCCAGTCTTTCATCGTTCGCTGTTGAAACTTGATACCTCTAGTCGTCGTGGTGCTATAGCGGAGGGTATCACTGCCACTTCTCCGCCATCGGGGGAGGAGGCCTTTGTGAGAGGGGATAGTGTTATGATTGAGCCTCGTGGCTCTGTTTCTGACAGGCGTGGGCGTAAGACTCCTCGAGAGTCGGATACTCTCGAGGAGCGAGAGAGAAAAAGATTGCGAGACATATTTGCAGCACCCTCTGACGAAGAGTCTTTCGAAGGGTTCACGGAGAGAATGGAGGAAGGGCTGGTTAGCTCAGAGGAGGATGAGATGGATTGGACTCGGGTAAGGGAGGAATTGGGGGCCACTGGCCATGATGGGGCAGAAGATGAATGGGGATCTTCAGGATTAGACCCATGGCGTAGCTGGAGGGATGGGACGGGATCCACAGCTGGAGATGCTGTTGGGCGTAGTCAGAGGTGTTCCAGCTCTGACGAGGAAAGTGATGAGGAAACGCCCGGGTTAAGGAGGGCAGCTGACAGTGATGAAGATTTGTAACTGGCATAAAATGGGGCTTGGGAGCAATTGCAAATTGCGTCGGGCAAGGTAATCTGGGCAAACGCTTGGGATTCGTGTGTGTGTGTGGGACGCTTCCCTGAAGACTTGTGTACTTTCCTGTGCTGAGACCTTGACCTTCCGTCGTCTTCCTGACGGACGCCATCTCCTGCTTTGAGAACTCGGACTGAACTGACCACGGCTTGTCTTCCCCCCCTTCTTGGACTTGGAAAAACTACAAACGTCTGCTTCTGGCTTTGATCTACGGAACGGAACTGGTCTACTCTACTGCTAAAATCCCTGGCTGCGTCTGCTCGTGTTGGAGATCCTGTCTGCTGTGTGTGCGTGTGGGAGCGACGCAAGTTACTCTAAACAGTGTTGGCAGCAGAGAGGAATCTGCTGCCAATTAGTTGCATTCCTTGTATCTTTTGTTCCTTGGCTTTCGTTTTGTTTATACCCAGGCTGAAGAAAGCAGTTTTGTTTTTACCCGGATTAAACTCCGGTTTAATCCGGTTTATCTTTTGAACATTTACTTTTGCCCCTTTTTGCTCCTAAAGGCAAAAACTGCCTGGCCCTTGTGTTTTACGGGCATTTTTGAGTTCTGTAATCTAATAAACTCTGTTACTTTGAATCTTGTGGCGTTCTGTCCTTGACAGTTAGCCATATCAAAGTGTAGCAAGTACAGCATGAGGTAGCTTTTATCTCTTGGCAATAGAATGTGTAACAATAAATACAGTGCTTGCAAAGACATAATCAGGTGCAATCCCTTCAGGTTGTTATAAGGATAGAAGATGGTGGCATAAAGAGTACCAAAGCTAGCATTCCTCTTGTCACATCTAATACTTTCTAACTATGCAACTACCATTGTGGATCAGCAGATAGATATATCTGACCTATAGAACCAGGCAATGAAGTCAATGTGCAGACAGAGCTAATGTACAAAATATGGCCTCAATTCCTCATGACATAAAGTGTCATTAACTGGAGTTTGGAGTATTCAAATTGAAGATTAATTTGCTTCCATCCATCACACGCACTTGCATTTATCACACATTCGCCAATTATCAAATCCACGCTACAACTAGCCTAACAGGATTTTTATTTAAAGCAATACTGCAATTCCCCTCCTGGCACCCACTAGAGACAACAGAAAATGAGGGCAAACATTGCTGCAGCACTGGGTTGGCTAAGCCTCCAGAAAAAGAAGAGTGTTCAACTCACTGCTCTCAGAAGCTTGTTTGGGAACTTGAGTCCAGTTCTCATGGCATTATTTGCAAAGGCCAGATTGAGCAGAAAGGCAAGTGTAAACTAATAAAATGCTAGATCTACTAATTAAAACCAAGGCACTCTGCCAAGCATGGCTTGCTTGTGTATTGATGCACTCTGCAATGTCATGATTTTGGGGGCATGGCAAGTCATTAAAGCATTAATAAGATGACTGGCGAGCTTTGATCACAGCTTGGGTAGAAGCGAAGTAAAAAACTATTAAGAGCAGAGTTCAATAATATCACCAGGGTGCAGCAAAACATGTGCAGTCATTGCACTGATGAGAGAACATGACTGCAGGAAAAAGCCAACACAGCAAGGCATTATAGAAGAAGGGCAACTGTGACCTTTCAGCTATGAAACAATAGGTTCTAGTTCAATAATTATAGAAATGAAAGATAGTAACTATACATTTCTCAAACAAGGCTTGGGTCAATCCAACCTATTGTGGCAAATGAATGGAAAGAGCAGGCCTGCAACCCTGCATTCATTTTCCTAGGAGAAAGTCCCACTGAATTTAAATATGAGGAGACAAAAATAGGTCTACTCAGTGAACCAAAACCCCAAAAAATTCTACAAATCCATAAATTTGATCTTCACAATGAGATAGTAGGCAAATCCCACTGAACTAATATATCACCAACCACCCAGGACAGGGTTAATTTCAATCCCACCATCATAATAGGCCTGTCTAGTAAGAACCATTCTCCATGGCTGCTTCCAGGCAGTTGAATTCCCTTCCATAGGAGATCTGACTGGCCCCCTCTCTGCTATCCTTCTGCAGGCAGCCAAAGGCACTTTATTTAGGCTGGCCTTTGATGGTTAAATTATTTAGAAGATGAGTATTTTGCATGTCAAATGAAGCATTTCTATCCTTGTATCTGAACTGCAATTCAAATCTGTTCCAAGCTATTTTAACTATATGCTGCTCTAAATAATATTGTTGGTGTAATTGTGTTCTTAGCCATATAAACCAAAATTATAGTGGGACTTTTTAAAATATTTGTAAACCACTTTGACTCCCTTATTGGAGAAATGATAGGGTAAAAAGTTAATTAAATGCATAGTGAATACTAGTCGATACACTGTCAGAAGAGCCAGCAGTTAAAAGAAATAAATGTAAAGAAAGTTAATCACATTTTCCCCAATGCTCCAAAAAGTTTAGCCAGCTAAGGCAAATCAAAATAGTACAACCTAATTAAAATCATATGTAACAAGAGAAAAATAATCAATTGGATTTTTAACAGTGTCTGCAAGGAAAACCAATAGAGAAATCTATTAAACAATGCAAGTAGCAATACACTAAGGCTGCAACCCCATATTGACTTCACTGGAATTAAGTCCCACTGAACTCAAAGGGCTTAATTCAAGATACAGGTATTGCTTGAACTGCTTAGAATTCTGTTGTGGTGTGGTGGTCTCAGGAGAAATATTTATGATCCTAAAATTCTCAACTTTAAAATACCACAGGCAATGCAAAGCTACAGCTCATAAAGCAAAATGTTTAATATTTAATCATAATATTAAACAAATGCAAATGCGCCACCTATCGGCCTATGTGGAGAACTATGGTCTGGTGTAGCAGCTGATGTAGATCAGGACCCTGCTACAGATGCAAGGTCACCCAACAGCAGATGTCTAATATCAGACACTTGGAATTGACGGAGTGCCAATGTTGGGGAAAAAATATCAACTTGCAGAAGGCAAGAATAACAAAAGAAGAATTACTGATACACAGATGAATGGAAGGTTTTTACAAAATGGACCGCAGCAAATGTTTGTATAAAACTAAACTTGAAATGCAGTTTTAAGTAGTGCTCCCAGACACATATAACTATGTTTCATTAGAATTGAGTGATAACAAGTGAGTCAAAACAATGTCAGCTTTTAAAACCGGCAGGCCAAAAGCCAATTCTGCATAAATATTCAAGCATAGGTTGTTTTTTGAAAGTAGAAGCAATGTCTCCAAGTGCTCTGACCATTCAATACAAATATACAGTACAATCTCAGTGTCTGCAGATGATACATTCCAAGACCTACTGTGGACATCTGAAACTGTGGATATATTTTGATTGTATTTGGGCCAGAAGCATACCATAAAATTGCACTGGAGGACTTAAGATACGACCACAAACACTTAGGGGGAGAGGTTTCTTGATGCTGGATAAGTGAAACCGTATCAGTCTATTGACAAGGCAGTCATACTATATTAGTTTTTGAGATTTCCACTTCCAGAAAATAGTGGGCATGCTGGCCAGAGAACAGTTGTATTTCAGAAAAGTAATTTCTGTAAGCTCTGCATGAAAGGCATCCATGATCCTTAAGCTAATGTTTAAACTGTATTCATTATGCTATGCTACTAATTCAAGAGTTTTTAGAAAACAGCAACAAAGGCATAACGTTGCAAAATATTTTTAAAGCATTTTGACGTGTGTATAATCTGAGCTGGATCAGCAGGAACTGTGCTAATTACACAGCATGAAAAAATGTGCCGTATCACTAGACTGTCACCACTGTCCTGAAACTGTACCAACAGAAAAGTAAGGCAGGCCCAAAGCCTGGGGGTGGAGGGGGAGCACCACTCCTTCATAACAATGAGTAATTAGGTCAACAAACAGGTATACACACAAATAAAAGCAAAACAAAAACAATGGAATGAGGCAGAGAGCGCTTTGGCTAACCAGAAATTCTATCTGGTTGAACTGATTGCATTCAACCACTGTACCTACAGCATCACTAGTGTGTGCCATTCTTACACCTGGATACATATAATTTCCCTTTGGAAGCAAGGCCTACACAGAAAGTCAGCCATACATGAAACAGGCCTGAATTTAGAAGGTATGGCCTCCCACTGAATCATATGTGTTACCACCCTGATTTGAGGAGCATCTTACAATCCGTATTTGCACATATGGTGAGAAGACAGAAAATAATGGCCAAGGGACCTAATTACATACTCTCTTAAGGAAAAATGTAGATACTATTTGTTAACACGTTGTTCACAAACAAAGCTGACCTGGTTGGAGGGCAATGGACACTGGGGATATTGTACATTTTAAGTTCTCAGTGTTTTCTACCAAAATCAAACCCATCTTTGCTATGATTGTATCTGAAAGGCAAAGCTTTTGAACAAATCATACAATGTTGTCAGCCACTTGTGAAACTAAAAAGCTTTCAAGCTTTGTAGAGGCAGAACACTGAAGAGCTACAGACCCAGTATGGTATTCTTACATAGCCAAGTCCAACAGCAGCCAGCTATCTCAGAACTCACCAGAAATAGTGTGCAAATCAGATGCCGTCCCCTTGTTTATGAGTTCATACTGGAAGCCTGTAATCTTCCGACTAATGTCCAGCTGAGGAGTAGCTTCTACAAAGAGTCCGCCCTCTTCAAAATTGAAGCAATGCACTCGAGTGGGGCTGTGGTCTCCATCTCGGACCAACAGTTTTAGTTCTCCAGTTTTTTCCAAATAAATATTTGCTCCCGCGGAGTCCTTGAAAGGCTTTATGCAAACAGTCCAATGTTTGGAAGAGGAAGATAAAATATTCGGTCGCAGATTGACTATCAACGCTCCTGTGGGATACATCCATTCTATGGATCCTTCAGCACAGCGGAGGTAGACCTGTTCAACATCTTTCTTGTGAGACTCATGTGTTAATCCACTGGAGCAAAGGGGGAAGAAGACAGAAATGCTGTTAGAAAGATGGCAATACTATGTTTAGCTTACCAAAAAAATACATTTGCAGAGATGTGTAGGTAACTAATAGAAACACTGCTGTGAAGTACAGTTTCAGACAGATTTCAAAAGTTTAAGGTGGCTTTTCACTGAGTCAGAAAGGGTTGACATCCAGCACAAAAGGTCACAACATTAATAACCATGATCTGAAACCACACATTATTTTGCTGAAGTTCAAGTTATTAAATTAATGTACCAAAGGGAAGTGATAGAAATACTTGGGAAATCTGTGGATGAGGCAACAAATACTGAGCCTCAAATCCAGTGCCTCAATCACCATCAACTGCTTTCACTTACATACAGATTCTTATTCAGTATCATGGTAAAAATAAACTGAATGAAATTTCGATTAAGGATACGTGCTGTTAAAAACCACAAAGTCAAATGGCTTTTCTGCTGTGCAGATAAAGAGACACACTATGTTCAAGATCAACCAGCATTTAAATTAATTATGGGATACATTATGACAGTGGGAGAGAAAATAAGGATACAAGCCAACATATGGTTTCCATTTAAGAGTGAAGAGGTTGACATTATGGGGGATGTCAATACAACATTCTGCTGAAAGGTTACACGAGGAAGCTCCAAGAAATGCAATTTTTAATCATCAACATCATAATACTGTCTGCAAATATACACTGCTGAATAATCTTGAAAGCCACATCAAGAGCACCTGGGCTTGTGGGAGAAGAGATTGGTTCTTGACTATGTTTTGTCCCCCAGCACAAGGAAGCACTTGATGTATTTGAGAAATGTATTTCTCAAGGGATATTTAATACTTAAGAAACAAAGTGTTGTGATCTGCTTATGTATTATGGCTGGGGAGTCCAAGATAACTATCATAAGAATGCCAGTGTGGTCTGGCAGTTGTATGCACAAGTTGATTTCGAATTATAGTGACTATCACACAGTGTTTTAATATTTACCCAGAAGAATCTTACCATCACCTTCCTCTTAGGCTGAGAAAGTTTAACTTGCTTACGATCGCCCAATGGCCACAAGGCAAACCCTGGTTTCTCAAAGTCCTGCAGCAAGACTAAAACTACAGTAAAGATGACTTCCCAGCACAGTGCATGAGGCTCCTAATGTCAAGGTGGCATTGTCACAAAATGTTAAACTCAGAGAGAAAGTCAGACCCTGGAATGTGATGGACATCATACCAACCTCACTTATAACACAGAAAATTCAGCTACAGTCTACCTCTCAAGAGACTAACTGAATTTGAATCTGAGGAGCCCCTCTCCTCTGTCTTAAATGTGGGTATCTTATTTCTCAGCAAGAGCAAACATGTTTAGAAGAACTCCCCATGTTCTTCCGTTGAACCCTGCATTGGCAGAAAAAAAAATCCAAGCCCACAAAGCCTTCAGGTTCCTGAGAACCTACACTTTATCATGATTATATCAAGGAAGCAAGTTTCTGAATTAGTGTGTGATTAAGATTTGAGTGAAAGAACAGCGTAAAAATCAAATAACACACCACTTGAAACTACTTCAAGTTCCAAAATGTTTGCTCTTTATAGAGATGAAAGGAAATCAAAAGGGAAAGTAGAAGCTCACTGGAAAAGAGAATGGGGCTTTTGCTTTGAAGTTTCTGCATCAAGTGACCTTGACATTGCTGGGACAATGGATTTACACACCAGTGGGTGGCTCTGAGCTTTACATGTTGCTGAAAGGAAAGTGGGCACAGACTTCAGAAGTTTCTCTTGAAGACAAGTGCATCCTATAAGCCACAAAGTACCATAAAGATGTAAAAGCAAGATTGCAGTGAGCAGGAAATTTGGATACACATTAAGGCTCCTACCAGGACAGTGACCTGCAATGCTTGGTGCAATTGTGTTCAAAAATTAAATTGGCCTGCCTTACGTTTTATGATCTAATTATATCTATAACTATTCACTATTGTAAGGAGAAATTGAAGGATATATTTGATAGGCACTAAACATGACTCAGAGCGATGGGTTCAAATTACAGGAAAAGAAATTCCACCTAAACATTAGGAATAACTTCTTGACTGTTAGAGCTGTTCAGCAGTGGAACTCTCTGCCTCAGAGTCTGGTGGAGGCTCTTTCTATGGAGGTTTTTAAACAGAGGCTGGATAGCCATCTGTTGGGGATGCTTCATTGTGCCTTTCCTGCATGGCAGTGGGCTGGACTAGATGGCCCATGCAGTCTCTTTCAACTCTATGATTCTAGGAAGTACAAAGGAAACTATAAAGAGTACTTCCCCATTTTCTTTATCTCTCAAACTGAACAAAGTTAAAGTCGTAGTTTTAAAAAATGACACCCTGTACCCTTATAAAAATAGTTTCTACAGAGGAGCCCAATACATCTTGTTGTGATGGTAATAAATCAGGTTTAAAAGGCAAACAGAGGGTTTGGGGCAAAGCAGAAATACCCCATGCCTAGTATTTCAGGCATCTTGGGAGAAGTTGCACAATCTATTCTTTTTAACTATTAGAGGTAACTAAAACAGACTTGATGAGATAGCACAGGTGCCAATATACACCATTTGCTCATATGTTATTTAGATTGTCAAAGAGATGAGGACAAGTTCTAGGACAACTCAGAAATTATGTATCTTTCCTCAATGCAGTCTTCAACACAGCAATGTGGTGATGTAGAAAAACAAGCTGGAGGGTTTTTTTCTGCCTTAAAAGCTTTAATGTTGTACAGGTGACAAAGTTGCTTTTAGAAAAGAATGAATACAATGGCATGCCATTTGTGATTGAGCAATGGCAGGCTGATCCTCTGGGCATGGAAGAAGGCTCTTCATTCCAGGAACTCCCTGAGTGCCCCAGGATATGCAAGACACAATTGCCACAAGCTGTTTTTTTTTTTTTTTAAAGGAAAGCTAGCACTGAAACCCACCAATTCTTAGGAACTGTTGTATACATGATACTTTGCACATGATTCTCCTTTTTAGGACATGGGTGAAACATGTAATCTCACAACCGGGCTGGGGCCGGGCTGTGGCGCAGCTGTTGAGCAGCTGCCTTAAATCACTCTGACCATGAGGTCATGAGTTCGAGGCCAGCCCGTGGTGGGGTGAGCACCCGTCAATTAAAAATAAAAAATAGCCCCAGCTCGTTGCTGACCTAGCAACCCGAAAGATAGTTGCATCTATCAAGTAGGAGATAAGGTACCACTTATATAGTGGGGAGGCAAGATTAACTAATTTACGACCTGGAATGAGGAAGTGCCGTCAGTGTGGATGATGAAGCAGCTGCTCCCCCCTGTGGCCAGAATCGAACATCCCCTCAGAAGAAGGTTAACTTGCCTCTGCGTGTGTCTCTCAGTCTCTGTTTGATGTGTTTATGGGCATTGAATGTTTGCCCTATGTGTGTTATAATGTGATCCGCCCTGAGTCCCCTTCGGGGTGAGAAGGGCGGAATATAAATACTGTAAATAAATAAATAAATAAAACCCTAGTGCTGAGAGCAAAACATGACCCACAGCTATGCAGTGAACATCAAAGGAGACCAAGATTTGACTTTGGTCTTCCCATATCCAAACTCCATTCCTCTAGCTGTGAAAGTCTAGCACAGTGGTTCTCAACCTGTGGGTCCCCAGGTGTTTTGGCCTACAACTCCCAGAAATCCCAGCCAGTTTACCAGCTGTTAGGATTTCTGGGAGTTGAAGGCCAAAACATCTGGGGACCCACAGATTGAGAACCACTGGCCTAGCATATCACTACAGCTCATAGAAGTAGGAGAGCAGGAGGAGCTGTAGCATCACCTGCTTGCTTGTCTTTCAGAAAACCAGAGGTCAATGTATTGCCCAAATAGCAATGATGGGAAAACTTTTTCAGCCTAAGGGCCAACTGCAATTTCAGAGAAGTGGTGAAGATGGGGATTCCTGTAGTGGGTGGGGCAAAGGAGTGGGACCAAGAATGGCAGTATATTTCAGTTTATTGTTCTTAGTGCCAGTAACTAAACCTCAGGAGGGGCATTGCAACATTCAGAATAGGGAGAACAGCACAAAGAAATCTGGGAAACTACTTAATAATGGGCAGGGAGATCACTTCTGAAGGTCACAGGGGGAGAGCTGGATTCAGCCTCAGGGCCTACGGTCACCACCCCTGCTTCTTACAGTCATGCAAAGAACAGTGCTGGGTCACTTCAAAGACCTCTGAAGCCCAGCTACCTGATTCCCATCATGGCCAACCAAATCCCTATTAGAAGCCCCTAGGCAGAACATGAGGACAACAGAAGCCTCCCCACACTCATCACTCAGCTACATCTCCACGGCTAAAGTTAGTATGTAGCTGTTGAGAATTTCATTTTGCATAAAAGCTAAGAGCCTGTGTGGTATAGTGGTTTAAGTACTGGAATAAGACTTCAGAATTTAAATCCCCACTCAGTGGGTAACCTTGGGCAAGACATACACTGTAAATTAAAAGGGAAAGCAGTGCCACACCTCCCTGGGATACATCTTAACAAGAAAACACTGGGATGGGATACATGTGACATATCTTGAAGACAAGCAACAACCACTGATTCTTTGATACCTGTGATTTCCAAAGTCTGGTCTCCCAAGTGTTTTGGACTCCAGTTTCCAGAATCTCTAACCATTGGCCAAAGTATCTGAGGTTTCTGGGAGCTGGAGTCCAAAACAGTTGAGGTTGGGCAATCACCATCCTACACCATCAGCTAGGGCGCGATCCAACAATAGCTAAAGGACCACACATTACCCAAATGCTACTCTGTGAGAAACTCAAAGGTTTTTGGTAGTAGTCTTTTCACAGCTCTAGTTCTCCCCCCCCCCTTCCAAAAAAATAAAATAACCCACCTATATGGTCTACCATGATTTACAGTAAGTATGGCTTAACCCTGCTTTGGTTAGTTCCATCAATTTTTTCGCCCCAAAGTCAGATGTTCTTGTGAAACTGTAAATGTCAGCAAGAATGTGTCATTCCCTGAAACTAAAATACTTGATGACAGATGTGGGGGGAGGGGGTATTGTTAGGTCACTTCTGCAACAGGGAGGTGAGTCATGTTGCTCATACACATCCCTTGTGGTTGGCATTCAGGGCACTGAAAAGCCCAGAAGAGAGGCTTCATTCATCGGCAGGGTAACATATTAATGAGAGCTGGCTTAGGAGAATGGCTGAAAGACTGAAACATAAGCCGGGAGGTTGCTGGTTTGGATCCTACCTCAGTAGGAGATTTGTGAGATCACCTAAGGCAAGCCATTCTCCATAAATGCCACGCTCACACAAACACAGCCAAAGAATGATATTTTCCTGCTTTGCTATTATGTCTAAACTTAGGGTTGAGAGGCTCAGGCACCAGAGTCTGCCTCACCTGTACTGTCTATTCCTGCACCCATTACACGGCTGGAACAAGTTAAACAAAACTATTCTTCACTTGAACAATGAGTAGCACATTAATATGTTTGGCCTTTTTAAAGAGATTGTGTGAAAGGCTCGAAATGACAGCTGTACCTCCAGTGACTATAGTAATGATAGCCAACTCCAGCTACTAGTACCCTTCACATGTATGACTAGGACCACCCCCTATCTCCAATTGGTGCCAACTGTTGTCCAATAAACAACCTTGGATTTAGACCTAAAAAATGTACATTCATATTTTAGCTTACCCTTAAACCCAATAAGTGATGAAGCCTGTTTTGGAAAAGTACCAGTCAGCCTCAGTTCCTCATTTGTTATAACTCAAAGAACTATTTATCCTATAGAATGATTAGCAATTATTTATCATTACATTTGCATGTACTGCACTTTGCACGGGTGTGGAAATAATAATTTTGGATATGCAGTAAATGGAAAGCGTAGACTTATGATTTAGTAATCAGGATAAGACTCAATAAGATGAATAAGAAAAACAGATCATACTGAGGTTATTTGTAACTAGCTGTGCTTAGGGTTACAGGCTTAGGCCCATTCTACACAGCCATATAAAAATCCAGATTATCTTTGATAATCTGGATCATATGGCAATATATATAGAAGAGGCCCAAGGCTGACAGGATTTTTGAGCCTTTAAAGTGCTCAAATGTTGCTCAGTAAGTCTCCCATGTTACTGATTTTGGACATTATCTTTCCAGATAATGCAAAAGACTGCAACAAACCATGTGACCATTCTTGCCACTGGAGATAATTATTCATTGACTACAGCGAGCCCTTGATATCTGCTGAGGTTTAGTTCCAGGACACAGACACACTCCCTATTAATATCAAAATCCATGGATGCTCAAGCCCCACTAAATACAATGGCATAGTAAAATGGCATCTGTATATCAAATAGCAAGATCAAAGTTTGCCTTTGGGAAATTTCCAAGTCATGGATAGTTGAATTCATGGAAGCAGAAGTTGAGGGCTAACTATATTTGACTTCCCTTCACTCTTAAAACCAAACTAGGACAAGCTATGCCTTAATTCCCCACAAGCAAACAAACACCACCACTAAAAAGAATGGATCAAAATCCTACTTGTACCATTTTCTTTTTTGCACTTTCAACAAAAAAGGCAGCCTGCAATTCCAAGTCATTGCTTTAACTTGGAACGTAAGTCAAACCATTCCTTGGGGCTCCACTTTAGAAAGTTGCTCCCAAAGCAGCAAGATACAGATGCACTTCATTTAGCAATGGTTTCATGACTGAATGACTCTGTTCAGAGTTGGGATCTATAAAAGGTTCTGAAAAACCGTACAGACACATTAAAATTATTACAGAGGATTAAAGGGTGGCGCGGGTGTGGGGCTGAGAGGGAAGACTTGAGGAGCCAAGGAGTTCTAAAGATTTCACAACCGAAACGATTAGCATAGCTGTGGCAGCCAAGGAATTACTGGGCAAAGAGTTTGCCATCAGCAATGCTGATGGAAATCTAAAGTAGCATCATTGATGTTAAGCCACAGGTGGAAGAGCGCCACCAGGCCCAGGATCTCTCCAGATCTGTATTGCCTTCCAGCAGGTGAGTGCCAGAAGAAGCCACCCATTGATGGACCCTCCTGCCCCCTTTACTCACAGACACCCCCTTGGCATTTACACTAAATCCAGTCCTAAAATGTGGCTTGGATTTTGGATTATTTTCTCCAACTGAAAGTTCCCTTGACGGCCCCATCAGGCTAAAGGTGCATCTACACCAGGCATGAGCAAACTTGGGCCCTCCCTCCAGGTGCTATGGACTTCAACTCCCATCATCTCTAACAGCCTCAGCCCCCCTTCCTTTTCCCCTTCAGATGCTTAAGAGTCTCCTTCTCCTTCTTGCCCATGCTTGATCTACACTATAGAATTAGTGCAGTTTGACACCACTTCACAATTCTATGGAATCATGGAAGTTGTAGTTTGATCCGGCAGAGAAAGCTAAAGTACCTGAAAATTGACAGCCCCCATGGTGGTGCCCTACTGCATTGATGCAACAGTGTAGCTGCACCCTAAACCACGCAAATAAACACTCATCCGATATTTAAGGAGGGAGGGAAAATCCACTCCAGAAAAAAAAACTCCTTCCATATGGCCATGTTCCAGAAGCATTCTCTCCTGACCTTTCGCTCACATCTATGGCAGGCATCCTCAGAGGTGTGAGGTCTGTTGGAAACTAGGCAAGGGGGGGGGGGCGGGTTATATATCTGTGGAAAGTCCTGGTTGGGAGAAAGAACTCTTGTCTGCTGGAGGCAAGTGTGAATGTTGCAATTAAACATCTTGATTAGCATTGAAAAGCCTGGTAGCTTCAAGGCCTGGCTAATTCCTGTCTGGGGGGAATCTTTGTTGGGAGATGTTAGCTGGCCCTGATTGTTTCATATCTGGAATTCCCCTGTTTTCAGAGTGTTGTTCTTTATTCACTGTCCTGATTTTAGAGTTTTTTAAATGCTGGTAGCCAGCATTAAACACAGGATTCCCTCAGGCGGCAAGCAATCAGGCTTTGAATCTGTAAGGCCATTAAATGCTGTTCAAGGTGATCAATTGCAACTGTCACACTTGCCTGGAACAGAGGAAAGTTCTTTCTTCCAACCTTGACCTTCCACAGATATATAACCCCCCCCCCCCCTTTGCCTAGTTTCCAACAGACCTCACACCTCTGAGGATGCCTGACATAGATGTGGGTGAAACGTCAGGAAATAATGCTTCTGGAACATGGCCATACAGCCTGGAAAACTCACAGCAACCCAGTGATTCCTGCCACGAAATCCTTCGACAACAAACGCTTTCCAACTTGGGACAAGTTGCCAAAACCTCTGCTCCACTCAAAGGGAGGCTTTGCCCAAGTCGGTGGAGTTCTTTGGAAGAGTCCGTCTCCTGCTGGGGTGGGTGGGCCAGATGTGGAGGGGGGCGATCGGAAATGCTGCCCCCTTTTTTTACCTTTGTCTGTCTCCCGTGCCCTCCCCTTCCCACAGGCCTCTGGCTCCCGCTCCCGTTGCTTTGGCAATCGATTCCGCCCGAAACGCGCCTGGAATGCGAATCGAAGCTTCCCCCCTTCCCATAATAAATCAGCGCAAACACCAGCGGAGGAAAGAGAAGAGAAGGGAAAGAAAGGGGCGCGCAATGAGATCCATGTGTCCGACAGGCGAGGGGAGAGAGAGAGAGAACGACAGAGAGAGAGAGAGAGAAGAGGGGTGGGCTGGGATTAACGATTCCGCGCGACCCTTCCTTCCAGGAGGGACGAAACTTCTTCGCAGAGACTCAGAAGGCGGCGAAGAAGAAGAGCGACGCTCCGCCAGCAACCAAGTCTCCGCGCCTCGATGCGCTTGGTCTCCTTTCCCCCAAGAGAGAGCCGAAGAAAAAGGGGGGATCGGGGGAGAAGGAAAGGAGGAGGGGAAGGAGGAGAAGGGTGGGCACTCTTGAGCCGCGTCTCCCCGCCATTTCTTTGACCCTCCCCCAAAAAGTAAGAGCGAAAGAAAAGAAGGAAGGAGAGGGGATGCCTCTTTAAAAGGACCTGGCGAGGAGAGGGAGCACGACTGGGTCTATAGACTATCCTATCATGCAGTTTCAATGGGTCTGAATGGTGATTGTGGCACTCTAGGTGTAGATCTAGCCGAAGATGGAGGGTCTGAAGCGTCTTGGGAGTAAGGGGGGGGGGGTTGCCATCACACTAGAGCTTGGATCCACTTTAAATCCACTTCAGGGAGGGGGCTTTAAACAGCTCAGCCAGAAAGGTCCTGGGCCTCACCAAACTACAAACCCCAGCACCCTGAAAGCGGCAAAAAATGGATTTAAGGCAGATTCATGCTCTAGTGTGATGAGGCAGTAAGTTGGAGCCTGAGAGTAGGGATGTGCCCGGACAAAGGCTGGATCGCGGTTGCCGAACCATGCAGGAGATGATATGCTCAGTATACTATAAGGCACAGTACAATGCTCTTCGGATAATGTTCCCAACTAACTGCCTTGCAGACCCGGAGTCCAACTTTCGAGGGAAAGGAAAGGGTCCGGGGAGGGGGCGCTTACCTGCCCTTCCAGCTGCACAGGTCGCTGGAGTACTGCGCGGCGCAGCCCCGGTCCAGCGCCAGGAGGCCCAAGAGCAGGGCGAGGAGCGGAGACGGGGCCGGCGCCGGGGCTCTCCGCATGGTCCCCGCGGGCTGCTCCGGGGAGGAGACCCCAGAGGCGGGCAAGGCTGGAAGCGAGCGCGGCGAGGGAGGGAGAAGAGGGGGCGCTACATGGCCGGCAGGGGCCCGACCCGGGCGCCGCCAAACAGCCCGCCTCCTGCCTCGGCTCCACGACTGACCGCTGCCTCGGCTCCGTCCCGCTCTGCGCCGCCTCTTCGCAGCCAGCGCTCGCTCGCTCTGAGCTCCAAACTCAGCCCAAGGAAGGAAGGAAAGAGGGAGGGGAGGAGGCGGCGCCGCGCCTCCTCGGGACCCGCCCCCCTCCAGCCGCGTCCAAAGCCCGGACCGGACCGCACTCCGCTTCTGCCTCCCCTGGCGCCGCTTCCAAGGGGCGCGCTTGCCCTGAAGGAGGAGCGCCGTCGGATCTTACTACAACTGCCCTGGCTCAAGGCCCGGGGATCCAGGGACTTCGGGGCCCTTCCGCATAACCCCGAATAGCAAGGCAGAACATCCCAAGATCTGCTTTGAATTGGAATATATGGTAGTGTGGACTCAGTTCAAAGCAGATCTTGTGGGATTTTCTGCCTTGCTATTCGGGGTTATGTGGCTGTGGGGAAGGGCCCCGAGTCTTCAGCCTTCTCTGCCAAACAGGACTCAGGCCCCTTCAGAGAATCCTAGAGCTGGCAGAGACCTCACAGGCCCTCCAGTCCAACCCCCTTTCTGCCAAGAAGCAGGAAAGTCACATTCAAAGCACCCCCGACCGATGGCCATCCAGCCTCTACTTAAAAACTTCCAAAGAAGGGGCCTCCACCACAGTCCGGGGCAGAGAGAGTTCCACTACCGAACAGCACTCACAGGAAGGAAGTTCTTCCTGATGTTCAGGTGGAATCTCCTTTCCTGTAGTTTGAAGCCATTGTTCCACGTCCCAGTCTGCAGGGCAGCAGAAAACAAGCTTGTTCCCTCCTCCCTATGACTTCCCTTCAGGTATTTGTACATGGCTATCATGTCTCCTCTCAGCCTTCTCTTCTGCAGGCTAAACATACCCAGCTCTTTAAGCCACTCCTCATAGGGCTTGTTCTCCAGACCCTTGATCATTTGAGTCATCCTCCTCTGGACACATTCCCTTCAATTGCGGTGCCCAGAATTGGACACAGTGTGATTTCAGGTGTGGTCTGACCAAGGCAGAATAGAGGGGTAGCATGGCTTCCCTGGATCTAGACCAGGGGTCCTCAAACTTTTTAAGTGGAGGGTTGGTTCATGGTCCCTCAGATTGTTGAGGGGCCGAATTATCATTTGAAAAAAAAAACAAAAACAAATTCCTATGCACACTGCACATATCTTATTTGTAGTGCAAACCCCACCTAACAACAATTATTTATTTATTTATTTGCTACATTTATACCCCCACCCTCTCTCACCCCAAAGGAGACTCAGCGCGGCTTACAAGTTGTATGTACATACAATTTTTTTTTCGTGTCAGGAGCAACCGGAGTTGCTTCTGAAGTGAGAGAATTGGCCGTCTGCAAGGACGTTGCCCAGGGGACGCCCGGATGTTTTTGATGTATTTACCATCCTTGTGGGAGGCTTCTCTCATGTCCCCGTATGGAGCTGGAGCTGAAAGAGGGAGCTCATCCGCACTCTCTCCGGGTGGGATTCAAACCTGGCAGCCTTCAGGTAGCAACCCAACCTTCAAGTCACGAGGCTTTTATCCCCTAGGCCACCGGAGGTTCTTATATATTTTCAGCATAGTACAATATTAGCATTATATATGAATATATTGTACTATACCACTATACCATAATATTATTAGTAATATTACATTTAATATATAATATATAATTAATATTATTATATTATACAATATTATTATATTGTATTATTATTATTAGCCGCCCTGAGTCCCCTATTGGGTGAGAAGGGCGGGGGTAGAAATACTGTAATAAACAAATAAATAAATATTATATTGTATTACATTATAATATTATTATCAAGATTATATGTATGCACAATATATTATATTATTACCATAGCACAATATTAGTAAATGAAAGAACAATACAATATTTAAAAATAAAAACAGTTTTAACCAATATACTGAAAACCTTTCAGGATTTCAATAGGAAGTTTGCCTGCTTCTGGCCAATGAGATAGTCAAGTTAAGTAGGATTGTTGTTGTTGTGTGCCTTCAAGTCATTTCAGACTTTGGGCGAGCCTAAGTTTAAAATTGAGGGCGCGGGCCCGGTAAATGACCTTGGAGGGCCGCATCTGGTCCCCGTGCCTTAGTTTGGGGACCCCTGATCTAGACACTATACTCCTATTTATGCAGGCTTTTTTTGCTGCAGCATCACATTGCAGGCTCATGTTTAACTTGTTGTCCACGAGGACTCCAAGATCTTTTTCACACATGCTGCTGTCGAGCCAGGCGTCCCCCATTCTGTATCTTTGCATTCCATTTTTTCTGCCGAAGTGAAGTATCTTGCATTTCCCTGTTGAACTTCATTTTGTTAGTTTCGGCCCATCTCTCTAGGCTGTTAAGATCGTTTTGAATTCTTTATACCCTGCCCTTCTCACCTCGTAGGGGTCTCAAGGCAGCTTACATATATAGGCAGCAATTTAATGCCATATGGACATACTTAGTAATATAAACGTACACATTAAAACAATCATTAAAATGGATCAAACTTTAAAACCATTTATTTAAAATCACAAAATCCAATATCATAGTCCGAGGCCATTCCAGATTGTCATTGCACTAATCCATATTCTCTTATTGCACTGGTAGATTACTGATCAAATGCCTGGTCCCACATCCATATCTTCAGCCTTTTCCTGGAGGTCAGGAGGGAGGAAGCTGATCGAATATCACTAGAGAGGGAGTTCCAAAGCCAAGGGGCCACCACTGAGAAGGCCCTGTCTCTTGTTCCCACCAACCGCACCTGTGAAGGAGGCGAGACCGAGAGCAGGGCCTCCCCAGAAGATCTTAATCTCCTGGCTGGCTCAGAGAGGGAGATAATTCAGACAGGTAAACTGGGTCAGAACCGTTTAGGGCTTTATAGGCTAAAGCCATCACTTTGAATTGTACTCGGCAGCAGAATGGCAGTCACTGGAGCTAATGTAACAGGGGGGTTGTGTGCTTCCTGTATGCCACTCCAGTGAGCAGCCGGGCTGCCGCCTGTTGAACTACTTGAAGCTTCTGAACAATCTTCAAAACAACCCCATGTAGAGCGCGTTGCAGTAGTCTTTTTGGGATGTAACAAGAGCATGGACCACCATGGCCAAGTCTGACTTCCCAAGGTACAGGCGCCGCTGGCACACAAGTTTTAATTGTGTGAATGCTCCCCTGGCCACCACCAAGAGCTGAGGTTCCAGGCTCAGCCATGAGTCCAGGAGAATTCCCAAGCTGCGAATATATATAGGGTGATGTAGTGGTTTGAATAGTGGACTGTGACTCTGGGCACCAGCATTCAGATCAGTCATGGAAACTCACTGGGTGATCTTAGGCAATTCACTCTCTCTCAAACTTCAGAGGATGGCAAAGGCAAACTCCCTCTGAAGAAATCTTGCCACATAAATCCCATGATAGGTTCTCCTTAGGGTTGCAATAAGTTGGATAAGACTTGAAAGCGCACAACAACAACAAACACATGTACACACATGAACTGCTCTGGAAAGGATCTGCCAGACTAGGTTAGAGGGGAGTACAGTGTTCCCTCACTACTTCGCAGTTTGCTTTTCACGGACTCACTGTTTTGTGGTTTTTAATAAACACTAAAATAATATTATAAATCATAAAAAATTATGATTTACAATGGCAGTGGTCTCAGTCGGGTGCAGGTGGCAGGGAGGAGGAGAATAGCAACAGGAGGAGAAGGAGGCGACGCCATGTTCCCCTGCCTCTTTCTTCCCTCCCTTCCTCCCTCTTTCTACTTCCTTCCTAAGGAGAAGCCTAGCATCCCTACTTTGTGGATTTTCACTTATCACGGGTGGTCCTGGAACGTAACCCCCGCGATAAGTGAGGGAACACTGTATGTGTATATGCATATTCACACATATTTAAAACATTATACTGGAGCTGGATTCTGTTAAAGGTTGTTAGATCCCAATTCCAGCAGCTGCAGCCAACCTGGCCAGTAGAGAAGGATTACATAGGCTCACAAAACTGAGGATCATAAAAACATTTTAAAAATGCATATGGATTTTATGGGAATTTGGTGTTCTAAATCCAAAAGTGACCTCAGATTTTCTCCGTCGCATACATTTTTTTCACAACAAGCTTTGACGTATTTATGTTGCAGTATGTGACTGAGTGAAATTAGTAATGAAATTCACAAAAGAATTGTGGGTGGTATGACATTTTTATTATGCTTTTCAAATTCAACACTCAAAAATATATTAAAACAGCTACAATATTAGAAAAATGTGTGTGTCAATGTTTTACTCCAGGCCTGTGATAGCCAACACATATCTGGAGGGTCATAATTCCCCTAGTCCTGACTTATGTTACAAATCCAAATATCACACATTCAAGAAAGCCACATTGCAAGACAAGCAAAAGTTCATTAACTAATTCCTAAAACAGCAGCTATGAATAAAACAATAGCCATGAACAGATTCTTAAAAGGGGCAGAATTCCACACAGATATATCCCATCTGGTCCCAGTCACTCAGTTCTTTAGTTATTCTGAAAAACCACCAGTTATGTAAAACCTGTGCTGGAGGAAGTCAGGACTGGAAAATGAAGCCGGTGCCTATTTATGTGGGAGTAAATGATACGGAACTTAGGTTGATATACACTGCAGAATTACTGCAGTTTAACATCACTTTAACTGCCATGGCTAAATGCTATGGAATCCTGGGAGTTATAGTTTGGTGAAGCACCAGTCCTCTTTGGCATAAAAGGTTAAATGTCTTGTAAAATTACACTTTTCAGGATTCCATAGCATTAAGCCATGGCAGTTTAAGTGGTAGCATGCTGCATTAATTCTATAATGTAAATTCACCCATAGTGGACCTTCAGTATTAAGATCAATGTTATACAGATCATAGCACTTGCCTATTTGGGACAAAGAACAAGGTAGCACATGCCCCCTTTCCTTTCATGTAGAGACATGAATTGGTGTGGCAATCAAATATCGATTCAATACTGATGATGTGGTAATTTTCTCCACACCACCTGAAAGAATCAGACTAGTTTAAGAGCATTTAAGAGCATTTCAGGCAATGTAGTGAAATTTTTCTTCAAACATAAAACTAGGGAAATAACCGCAGCATCTGCCACTCAAGGCATTTGCCTCACTTTGCCCAAGGGTAGGGCTGGCCCAGTGTGACCTTTACAATGCACACTAAATTAATGGAAACCGAAATCTAAACTAATGAGTACTATTTATTGTAAAGGAATAAGGCATACGATTACAGATATATCCCAGTTAGCAAAATACAATAGATGCTTTCCTGGACATTACACCTTTGACAGGAAAATTGGTACCAGAGGCAGAAATAACATAGAAAGAATAGAATAGTTTCCTAGACCACAAAACAAAACAAGCAGTTCAACAGGTTTCAGCACAGGTTTTATTCCAAGCTAACAACATGCACAAGTAAAATTAAACTCCCAGGTTAGGTAACCCTTGTATAAGAAAAGGAAAACATTTTGAACCTTTTTGAGACCACGTGACAGTTCCTTTCAAAATGTATCCAGGGTTGTTGTATGTTTTCCAGGCTGTATGGCCATGTTCCAGAAGCATTCTCTTCTGATGTTTCGCCCAAATCTATGGCAGGCATCCTCAGAGGTTGCTCCATGCCTCACAACCTCTGAGGATGCCTGCCATAGATGTGGGCGAAATGTCAGGAGAGAATGCTTCTGGAACATGGCCATACAGCCCAGAATACATACAACAACCCTGTGATTCCGGCCATGAAAGCCTTCAACAACACATTGTATCCAGGGTTTTTTTCTTTCACTAGTCTCCACTTTTCTTATGATTTCCATTTACATTGCCAGAACTATGATTTTCAAAAACATGTATGTGGAGCCAGTAATCCATGAAACACTGATTTCTCTTTCTGTCTATTTTGCTGATCACACAAACTCAGGAGGCAGCTGCTGTTTACATTGCCTGATTTAGGGAGGCACACACAACTGCAATAAGATCAGCTAGATAGGTTTCTGTTCTTTCCCAGCTCAAATGTCTTCACATTATTGTTTACTGCAGAGAAACTGTTACAAACTGAGAGCAAGTCTGAATTTTTCCAACTCTTCTTCATCAGCCTTCCAAAACCAATGCTGTTAAGGAAGAAATATCCTTTCAGTTAGACAGAGGAAGAAAATCTATGCACTGGTCAGGTATAAAAGGACGTTGCAAAAATAACATTTTTTGTCAGATGCTTTGGTGCACCTACACTATAGAATTGACACAAGTTTAACTGCCATAGTTCAAGGATAGGGAACCATTGAAGTTGTAGGTTTACCTGTCTGAATGTATGAACCATCTATGAGTCTAAGATCATCTGGGGAGGCCCTGCTCTCGGTCCTGCCTTCTTCGCAGGCACGATTGGCAGGGACGAGAGACGGGGCCTTCTCAGTGGTGGCCCCTCGGCTATGGAACTCCCTCCACAGGGAGATAAGATCAACCCCCTCCCTCCTGATCTTCCGCAAAAAAGTGAAGACATGGCTCGTTGACCAAGCCTTCGGAAATCTGGTGCAGTAATAGATATGAAGATTTGAAGATACGGAACAGATCAATGGAATGGCCCGGACTACGCCTATGGGTCACGTGATTTACTCTGTTGCTCAGAGTAAAATATTAATGGTTTTAATTGTATTTTAATGTTTTAAATGGTTGTTTTTGTACTATGTTTTTGAAGGCATTGAATTGTTGCCATGTTGTGAAGCCGCCTTGAGTCCCTTCCGGGGTTGAAATAGGCGGGGTAAAAGTACCATCTATATATATAAAAGAGTGATGGCATCAGGGCAGCGGACAAAACAACAAAACTACAGGCCCCCCAACCTCGAAATTTGACAACACAACCCATCATTCACAGCTCTAGGTTGATACAACAAAAAGAAAAGAAAAATAAAGTCCTAATTACAGGGAGAGGAATAATAGTTTTTATCCATTTGCTGCCAGTTTGAAGGCTAAGCTCTGCCCACTTGGTCTCCTAGCAACCTCCTCAGCCCAGGGGACAGGCACAGTTAGGCCTCACCTAGGCCTCTTCCACAGATTATCAGATTTTAACTGGATTATATGGCAGTGTAGACTCAAGGCCCTTCCACACAGCTATATAACCCATTTAGAATCTTATATTATCTGCTTTGCACTGGATTATCTTGAGTCCACACTGCCATATAATCCACTTCAGTGTGCATGCTAAACATAAAGACAACCATACAACAGACATTCAATACCACCACTACCTCAACAATTTCTCACCAACACATCCAGACAACGCTACAGCAACGCGTGGCCGGGCACAGCTAGTAAATAAATAAATTTACAAAATCTTTAGCTTCTCTGTCAGAGTACTGGTGCCTCATCAAATGACAACCCCCAAGATTTCATAGCATTGAGGAATGACAATTATTGTGTGAAACTGCATTAATCCTACAGTGTAAATATGGCCTTTGTTAACTTTAGAGATACTATACACGGTTATACATGTTATATTTTAGTACCATTGAATTTAAAAGGACTAATAAAAAGTGTGTATAGGAGGACAGCCTGAACTGCATATTATGGGTTTCTTATCTCTAAGGCCATTCTACACTGCCATATAATCCAGATTATCAATCTGATAATCCACATTACCTGCTTTAAACTGGATATGAGTCTACATTGCCATATAATCCAATCCAAACCAGATAATCTGATTTTATAAGACAGTGTAGATGGGGCGAGAGTCACCCCTTCAATAGGGGGCCAAAGGAAATAGCCATTAGAGAAGAATCTAAGTATATTTATAGCCTGTATTTTATTTCTTTTCTGGAATGTCTAAATCTTTGGATATTGTAAAATGTAAAAATAATTCCCAAATGGCTTTAAAATGGTCACTTTAACATATATTGATTTAGAACTGAGGTAGACAGTTGCCATGCATGAATTTTCTGCCCTGAAACCCTGTCTCAAATCCCCTTCTCCAAAAAGTCCAACAAAATAAGTGGCTAGAAGTCCATTTTCAAAAAGTTGACATTAAAGTATTTGCCAACTTTGATGTTTGAGATCCTTTTTAGTTCAATATGTCAGGTACTAAATCAAATGTAGAATATGTAGCTCCAATGACGTATGCATGGGAACAGACTTTTGTAGTTGTGACTTCTCAGTAATACATACATGCTGATTTGTAGTATACACTAAACTAAAACTGGTCAGAGTCCGGATGTCTGAACCTGGAGACATTTCAATTAATCGCTGTAAAGCAATAGGTGGGGACTCTTACATGTCCTCAGACAAATTAATGTTATGTATCTGCAATAGTGACCTAACTCACATATTTTGGCTGTATAATTAAGGAACGTGATCAACTTGTTCTTGAGGAAAAGGTTGTGCCAGCATAACAAGGTATGCTGGCTATTAGCACATTAAAAGCACATTTCCAAGTACATTGGCACAGCCACATGAAAAACCTGATCAGCACAGATGTTGTTTGAAAACAATCAGGCAGCTCTGAGCTTTCCAGCCCTGTTACCACATACAAACATAGTACCATATATAGGAGCTGGCATAGCATGGAATTGCAAAAATTGTTGAAGTGAATGAGCATGGTCAGGTACACAATAATACAATTACACTTACCATCAGTAAACAATTCTTCCATAAAATTCCATATATTATGTAAGCTTTTGAACTGTGAAATCATGGAGGCATTTGAATAAGAAAATGGTATGTGAGAGATGCTTGAAAAAAAGCCAGAGTCTACTTGCAAATAGGGACCTTTCTGTTGACCATGGGAAAGTCTGTTTCTAAATTTCTGGAGGAAGTGTACTTAATTTTGGGGGGGGGGGGAGGGTTACTCTGTATATGTTCAGAAATCATTTTGTTGTATTTTGATATTTCTTTAAAGAAGGAGCTAGAGATGCGAGAGCTGTGCTAGATAGGTATCTTTAAAGGGGGAAGGAGACAATTCTAAGAATGAGGAACCTGAAAAATAGTAAGTCCCTGGGGCCCTTCATGGCCTCCACAGTCCCTATCACCCCTGGTGTTTTGGTCTACAACTCCCAGAAATCCCAGCCAGTTTACCAGCTGTTAGGATTTCTGGGAGTTAAAGGCCAAAAACATCTGAGGACCCACAGGTTGAAAACCACTGCCCTACCACCTCCCAATTCCATATACAGTAGTCTCTCACTTATCCAACCTTCGCTTATCCAACTTTCTGTATTATCCAATACAGTCGGCCTTTTAATCTATATATATAAACATGTAATGTGCATTTTCCCCTTAAATTAAACAACAAAACTACTGGATCAAATCACACCAAATTTGGCCACAAAAGCCATAGTCATCCAAGGTATGTCTTTCAATTAAAAAAATCTAGAAAAATAGTCCAAATTACAGAGGATGGGAAAGAGCCTTTATCCCCCTACCTGCCAATTAGAAAGGTAGGCTCTGCTGCCTTTAGCCCCCCCCCCCCCTTCCCGGCTGCCTTTAGGCCCCACCCCCTTCGTATCCTAGCAACTCCCTCAGCCAAGATGGTGCCCAGGGGACAGGCACTTAGGCTTCTTCCACACTGCCTATAACATACAGATTATCTGATTTGAACTGGATTATATGGCAGTGTAGACTCAAGGCCCTTCCACACAGCTATATTGCCCAGAATGCCAAGGCAGATAATCCACAGTTTCTGCTTAGAAATGGATTATCTTGTGTCCACACTGCCATATAATCCAGGTCAGTGTGGATTTTAAACAGCTGTGTAGAAGGGGCCTCATATAATCCAGTTCTAAGCAGATAATATAAGATTATAAATATAATGTGTAATAATTACTGTGGTATAATAACACAGAACAATATAATCTCTAAAACCAGGACAGTAAATAAAGAGCAACACTCTGAAAGCAGGGGAATTGAGAATTCCAAAAAGGAAACAATCAGGGCCAGCTAACACCTCCCAAGAAAGGATTCTTCCAGAAAGGAAGCTGAGAAGGGAGAGAAGTAGTGTGTATTACCAAAGTCATTATTATTACTATCATTATTTTATTTTTATTATTGTGTTGCTGAGAACCGTGAAAATGAACACAATCTGGCTCCAAGTATTAAAAAACACTAACATCAGAATATATAAAAATTACTGTGGTATAATAAAACAGAAAAATACAATATGTTGGATAATAAGGAGGGATTAAGGAAATGCCTATTAAACATCAAATTACATTATGATTTTACAAATTAAGCACCAAAATATCATGTTTTACAACAAATTTGACAGAAAAAGCAGTTCAATACACAGCAATGTTATGTAGTAATTACTGTACTTACGAATTCAGCACCAATGAATTGAAAAGATTGACTACAAAAACATTGACTACTAAAAGGCCGACTGCGTTGGATAATCCAGAACACTGGATAAGCGAATGTTGGATAAGTGAGACTCTACTGTATTCCTATCACCAAAATCTGGCAAATCCTCTGTTTTCTGAGGGCCACAGCCTTTTTTTCTTTTTCTTTTTTTGAGTGTGTGCATTCAAGCACTGCATATGGGTACTTTTTCATCTACACAGACAGTAGAAGAACATAAAATATCGCAAAGAACAACACTCTGAAAACAAGGGAATTCCAGACAGGAAATAATCAGGGCCAGCTAACACCTCTCAACAAAAAATTCCCCCAGGGAGGAAGTAGCCAGGCTTTAAAGCTGAAAGGCCATTACATGCTAATCATTTTGGCTAATTGCAGCATTCATACTTGCTTCCAACAGACAAAAAAAAGGAACAATCAGAAATATTGTATATTAACAAGTTTTAGGAAATAATATCCTTTGGTGGCACAGCATGTTAAAGCGCTGAGCTGCTGAACTTGCGGACCGAAAGGTCACATGTTCAAATTGGATGGGAGCAGAGTGAGCCCCCACTGTTAGCCTCAGCTTCTGCCAACCCAGAAATTCGAAAACATGCAAATGTGAGTAGATCAATAGGTACTGCTCCGGCGGGAAGGTAACGGTGCTCCATGCAGTCATGCCAGTGGCCACATGACTTTGGAGGTGTCTACGGACAACACCGGCTCTTCGGTTAAGAAATGGAGATGAGCACCAACCCCGAGTCGGACACGACTGGACTTAATGTCAGGGGAAAACCTTTACCCCTTACCTTAACTACCACCAATTCCTCAATACTTTATTTCCCATACCACCATACTTCGCCAGGCACAGCTAGTAGTCAATGTTTTTGTAGTCAATGTTTTCAATACATCGTGATATTTTGGTGCTAAATTCGTAAATACAGTAATTACTCCATAACATTACCATGTATTGAACTGCTTTTTCTCTCGATTTGTTGTAAGACATGATGTTTTGGTGCTTAATTTGTAAAATCATAACGTAATTTGATGTTTAATAGGCTTTTCCTTAATCCCTCCCTATTATCCAACATTTTCGTTTATCCAACGTTCTGCCGGCCCGTTTATGTTGGATAAGTGAGACTCTACTGTACTCACTTTTCAGCCAAGAAATAGTTTAAGTACATTAAAATACAGTGGACCTTTGGTCTGGCTCTCGGATACTGCTGTATACCAAAATCCATAAATGCTCATGTTCCATTTTATACAATGGCATAATAAATAGTGTCATTTCTATAAAATGGCCAGATCAAGGTTTGCCTTTGGTGATATTTTATTGAATATTTTCAAGCCATAGATGGCTGAGCCTGAATGTAAATTCTTTTGGAGATCCCTTACCCTAAAACATAAAGAACCTTCTCAAAATACTTCTGACCTACAAAATGGTGGCTATAGCAATTCTTCAGAGCACTAGAGAACCTGGAAATCAGCTGATGCAACCCCCTGGGCTCTGGGCCCAGGGGTATAAAGGGGAGCAGGAAATCAGGAACAGCAATTACAAATGTGGGTAAACTAACACCTGAATTTAAAGTTAGCAACGGAGGCCCACCCAAGAATATTTTCCAGCCTACACTTTAAATCAGCAGCCCTCAAACTTTGGTTCTCCAGATGTTTAGGACTTTGGTTCACAGAATTCCTGACTGTTAGCCAAATTGGCTGGGGCTCCTGAGAATTGAAGTCCAGAATTTCTGGAGGACCAAAGTTTGGGAGCCAGAACTTTACATTATCAGATATAACTGTAATATATGGACTTGCTTTGAGCAGTAGTTGGAACCTTAGGGCTGGATCTACACTACCCTATATCCAAAGATCTGATCCCAGAATATCTGATTATCCCAGATTATCTGGCAGTGTAGACTCATATAATCAAGTTCAAAGAAAATAATCTGGGATTAGATCCTGAGATATAGGGCAGTGTGGATCCATCCCTAGAAATGTCTTCAAGCACATGGGAAACTGGAAATCTCCTACCACAGAGATGAGCTTTCGCACCCCCATGCTCACAATCACAGTGGGGAAACCAGTTGTGTGAACCTGCCCCCGGACTGCAGGTCATCAGCACTGAAATTTGTTTGTAAAGCTCTCTTTTTACAACCCTGGTGGCTCCAAAAATGCTTGCAAAATTCATGCTCACATATTCTAGTTTGGAGGTTATGTTCCCATAGCACTTATGATGGAGAAGGTCACAGTCTTACAACTGTATCACCATCTATTTGTGGATTTTTTCCATGTCAATTTTGTTTTGCAAATTAGAGTTTTTGTTTGTTTGAAAAACCAAATCAGTTGATTGCAAAGTTCCAATGTGGTTTACAGTAATTACATCAAATGATGATGCAGTGACTGAAACATCTAATTACTGGGCTAAAGCAATACTATGCTGTCGCACTCTGAGATGAAATATTGCAAAATGCTTTATTTACTTGGGCACATACCATAATTTGAACTTGCTTTCTCAGGTTCTTAATTTTTTGTAAAGAAATGCCTTATTCTCCAACAAAAATCTGGTGGTAAATACTACCACAGGAGACAAGCAGTGGGAGGATAGAGATACAAAGAACTGTGCTTCTGTGTGCTTTCTTGTACTTTTTAAGAATACAGTATCTGCTCCTATGTAATTACTTGCTAGCCTCTGTTTTACTGCAGTAGCATTAGGCTCTATTGCTAAAAGACTGCTGATCACAAACACCACCCTGTGTCATAGTTTCACATATTATACAAACAGGCCCTAATTACCTGAATGCTATCCATAAGGGCCCACCCAGTCTGCAGTGGGTTGATCATCCACTTCTGGAGGACTTGTCTCAGGAGACTTCACCTATTGTTTATTTATATGTGTACTGCTCTTCCACCAAAAATAGTGTCTAATGCAGTGGTGGTTCTCAACCTTCCTAATGTTGCGACCCCTTAATACAGTTCCTCATTTTATGGTGACCCCCAACCATAACATTATTGTTGTTGCTACTTCATAACTGCAATTTTGCTACTGTTATGAATTGTAATATAAATATCTGATATGGAAGATATATTTTGGTTCACTAGATTAATTTTGGCACAAATACCCAATACACCCAATTTTGAATACTGGTGGGGTTGGGGGGTTGATTTTGTCATTTGGGAGTTGTAGTTGCTGGGATTTATAGTTAGCCTACAATCAAAGAGCACTCTGAACCCAGCCCACAATGGATCTGCACCAAACTTGGCACACTACCTACATGGCCAATTTTAAATACTGCTGGGGTTGTGGGGGCTGTTTTTGAATTCTGGGAGTTGTAGTTCACCAATACTCAGAGAGCACTTTGTACCAAACTGGTGATGGAACTAGTAAACTTGCCACACAGACCCAACATGCCAAACTTTGAATACTGATGGGGTTTCGAGGGGACTGACCTCAGAGGTTGGGAGTTATAGTTCACACACATTAACAGAGCAATGTGCATCCAGCTGATGCATCTGGATCAAACTTGGCACAGATGCCCAATATGACTAATTTTGAATACTGGTGGTGTTTGAGGGCAGGGACTGATCCAACATGATGGTAATTGTAGTTCTCCCTGCATCCAGAGAACCGTGATCCCTACCGATGATGGATCTGAAGCAAACTTGGGACACAGACCCAACATGGCCCCTTATGCATTTTCTAATGGGAGCATTAATCAAAAACAAAGGGGTTCCTAAGACCATCAGAAATATTATTTTCTGATGATCTTTGGTGACCCCTCTGACAACCCTTTTGTGACCCCTCCAAGGGTCCCAACTCCCAGGTTGAGAAATGCTGGTCTAATGTATGTGTGCACCTTCAAGTCACCTTGACTTGTTGACTAATGTTGACTAATGATAATCTCATTAATTTCAAAGTTTTTTCTTTGGCAAGGAATTCATTGAGGTGGTTTTGCCAGTTCTTTTCTCTGAAATATTGCTTACAACACCTGATATTTGTTGTTGACCTCCCATACAAGTTTAAGCAATGTTAATTGTGCTTAGCTTCCAAGAGAAAATGGGACCTAGTGCCCTCTGGCAAACTATGGGTTTTACGCTGAATTAATAGAAGATTCAAATTAAAAATTCCTCTTCTTCAATTGGCATCACTGTGCCATTAACAAAACTCAAAATCCATTGTATTACAATTTGGAATAGATGACAAAAACAATTAATACCATGCATCTCTTCCTTTAGTCAATTATGTTGATGATAAAAACACTCCATTTGTGAACTGGGAAGAAGCTGACATATTTCTTTCTCACAATCTCGCAAAGCAACAACCCAAGGAAGAATCTAAAATGTATACTGGTATGTATGTGGTATAGGAGTCTTCACAGCTTGCATTTTTTCAAATAAAAAAAATCACTCACCCAACTACTGGTATATGTGCACTTACGTCATTTTAATTATGGATAACATTATACAACAGCCATTCCAAATCTCTAGTATCTAGCATAAACAAACTGTTCAATTCCATGAATAATTCTAAATAATTCAAGATTTAAAACTGATGTGGGAACAGGACTTAGGTCACTCAATATAAGATCATGATTGGAACCAAATATGAAAATTAAAGCTCTTAACGTCCATCTTGGCACAATCAAATAAGATTACATACAATATTTTATGAATAAATTGTTAAATATTCCCAAAAACCACTTTTTCAAGTTCTGGAGAGGATGTGACTTACTTATTTCCAAATGTGATGGATTTGCTGAGTGGTTCCAGCTTTCTGAAAAAGAGGGTATTCCAAGACTTGTGTGAGATAACAATCCAGTGTACAGGAGTTCCTAGACTTTACATTGCTGAACAACATCCTCAACAAGGCCTCATTCCTTTCTTATTGTGTTAGTAGGTAGGAAAGCAATAGCACAACAGTGAAAAGGTAAGCAACTCACTGGATACATCTGAATGATACACAAAGATATTGGACACAGTCCTATTTGAGAGGCGAACACAGAGTTCAGAACTTTAAAAATGAATGAAACACAGCCCATTTTACAGATGCTTGGCTTTTTTGCATTTGTCATGTAAACCAAAATTAGGATCCCAGAAAACAAGCTCCAACGTCTCATTGACAAATGTGGGACACTGCCTCTGGCTAGAACAGAAATGATCATTGAGCAAACTCTTCCATTACTCTGTAACATTTTTCCCAACAGATGCATTTATTTTAGATTACATGTTTCTATGAGTTTTGTTCTATTTGTAATAGTGTAGCTAAGTGGGGAGCAAAATAAGGGCACTGCCTCTCCCAAATCACAATCTTCCCTCAAGATTTTCTCATAGTCCCCATATTTATAGAACTGCAAAGAATGACACACTGACAATTGTTCACACCTATAACTTATATTTCATGTTTGCATTGCCTTGAAAATGTAATCTGTCCCTTTTCTTTGTGGGCCTAAACTGAATTTGTTAACGCTGCACTGATGTTTCACGTTATAGCAATGTCTACTAGGAACTTAAGAGCTGCATGATGTTGGGGCGAGGGGAGGGGTGAAATATGTCTAATAAATCAAAGATATGGTGATATTAGCTTAAATTAATATGTAAAAGGATCTTGTAGCACTTTTGAAATTAACCAAGGGTGGTTCTACACTGACCACCTATCACTGGGCTAATCTGGAATGGTGAAAGACAGATCAGCCCCAGGATTGTTTTAGACTCTCACCCCATCTGACCCACCCAAGCCGCTACGGAGGCAGGAAGGAGTTTCTCCTAAACTCCTCATTACAGTGGCTAGCAAGAACAATGTGGGCCATGCTAGTCACTCATTACTTACAGCAGGCATGCACAACCTGTGGCCCTTCAGATGTTTTGGACTTTAGCTCCCAGAATTCCTAGTCATTGAAACAGCTGGCTAGGGATTATAGGATTTGAAAGTCCAAACACCTGGAGGGCTGCCGGTTGTACATGCCTGGCCTAGAGTGATGTTGGCAAGTGTGGCAGAGCAATGAGGTAGCAGGGAGAGAAGGAATCACCCCCTCTTCTCCCGTCACCCCATCGGCATGGCTGACATCACTGTAGATGACAGTTAACCGGCAGAACTCATGTCACACCCAGAGACTGCTGCATCATGGAGAACGGGAAGGGATGGTAAGTGCCATCCATGTTCCAAAGTCACCGGATCCCAGGAAACCTGGGATGGCAGTGTAAACAGTTGTAGCCAGTTCTCTCCCTGAACAAGCCCAAGCATTTACAATGGCTCTAAGTCAGTGTCCTGTAACTTTGGATAATGTGGGTCAATGCCGCATTAAAGTGGCCCTGGCCCACATTGGCCCAAGTCTGCTCTGTTTGGCCACCATGGTGCTGATTTGGAGACCCCTTCTCTGTAAGCGCTCAATATAGATATGCTGTAAGGCCCCTTCCACAGAGCTGAATAAAATCCCACATTATCTGCTTTAAACTGGGACAGAAAATCATAGAAACAAAGCATCATAGAGTTGGAAGAGACCTTGTGGGCCATCCAGTCCAACCCTGTGACAAGAAGCCGGAAAACCGCATTCAAAGCACCCCAGACAGATGGCCATCCAGCCTCTGCTTAAAAGCCTCCAAAGAAGGAGCCTCCACCACACAGTGTGGCAGTGTGGACAGGTTACCCAGTTCAAAGCAGATATTCTGGGTTAGTCTGCCTTTATATTCTGGGTTATATGGCTGTGTGGAGGGGCCCATGTCACAAAATTGTCAGAAGATTATTTTGCATGCTAGTCTAGAAAAATTAGTTAAGTTACAAAAGACTGGGGCCCCATCTTCACTGCCCTATAAAATTCAGATCTGCTTTGAACTGGATTATATGGCAATGTAGACTCATATAATCCAGTTCAAAGCAGATAATGTGGATTATCTGCTTTGATACTCTGTATTATATGACAGTGTAGAAGGGGCCTTAGATGTAATCTAAGCACATTTACTGGTGAGGGTCAGACAAAAAGAAGGAACACCACAGAACTTGCTTAAAGCAAACTTGCTTATGGTTGTGCATCACACATAAATGTTAGTTTCATTACTGTGCATGTGCATGTGAATTAATTTGGTAGAAATGTGTGTTTTCTTTTCCTTTTGAAATAAACCATTTTTGGATTGTATGTTTTAACTTCCTCAGGAATTTCTCTTTCAGGAAAGATGGACTTTAAAAATGAAGGTGAACAATTGTTTAGCTTTGGCTCTAATAAACATTAATTTCCTGTCTTCTGAACCATCCTTTATGTGACTGTTAAAAGAGATATTTATCTTTATGTGCATCCTCTTGATAGGCTTAGTCCTTCATTTGCTTCAAAGCCTCCAGTTTGCATGTGGACTTCAGCCCATGAGATCAGAAGTGTTGCAAATAAACAGTGCCCTGAAATTTCGGTACTCAGTGAGGAGGTCTAATGGCAGAATTGCCAAAGAAGTCACATCCCAGAAAGTTACATTGGCAGCAGTGTTTTCAAAAATTTAAGATATGATTTAGACAAAACAAAGCAAGAGCAAGTCAAACAAATCGGATACTTAATAGACAAACACAACAACTGAAGGGAGATAATTTTGCACTTTAAAAGTTACTAAGCTATCACGAAGGAGAAAAATATAGTAGCTAATAGGAGCCATGGCATATAAAATTGTTCAACAGTTTTGATATTGCAGTCTTAGTTCTCCACAGTATGCCTGAAGAGACCCCCCCCCCCCGCCAAAAAAAAATAATCAGCTGGTTTTGCTATACAGCCCAGGTTGGCTAAAATTAATAGGTTAGCTGTTACCATCTGGGGCCTGGGCTGGTTTCCAGGCTATCTGCTTTGGAGATCATTGCTGGGTTGAAAGTAACGTGTTTTCACACAGTTGCCACAGGTCATCCTGTGCCAATAAGTCTAACCACATTTATTGTCGGGGCTTCACTCTACCAGTTCCAACACTGCTTGTCCAATTTTTATGGATTCCTTTCAATTGGTGCAATCTGATGATGTGGACAGCATTCTTGGAGGGTGAAAGCCGCCACATGTATCCTAGACCTTTTGTTGCAGTGGCTAATTAAGGGGGGGCTGGCAGAGTCATTCACGACAGTAATTAACACATCATTGACTCAAGGTGTAAAGCATACTACTAAAATGCCGTAAGGAGGCTATAGTAAAACCACTTCTTTAAAAATGCACCCCTCTCTGATGAAATGGACCAGTTTCAAACCTTGCTCAAAAAGGGGAAATTTTGAGCAAGGTCCTGGAACATGTGGTGGCTTTACAACTCCAGGGTTTCCTGGATGAAACAGATTATCTAGACCCATCGCAGTCTGGTTTCAGGCCTGGCTAAGGGACCGAGACAGCTTTGGTCGCCTTGGTGGATGATCTGCGCAGAGAACTAGACAGAAAGAGTGTGTCCTTGTTGGTTCATAATAATAACCCAGATTATCAAAGCAGAAAATCCACATTATCTGATTTCAACTGAAATATCAAAGGGCCCTTCTACACTGCCATATAATCCAGAATATCAAGGCAGCTAATCCAGATTATCTGCTTTGACCTGTATTGCCTGAGTTTACACTGCCAAATAATCCAGTTCAAATCAGATAATCTGGATTGTATACAGTTGTGTAGAAGGGGCCATAGAATCACATATAGCAACATAATAACTGTGAGAATAAACAGACTGCACTCTGGCACCACGAGATGCAGAGCCAACCTTAAGAAATGGGGCCACAAAGTGGAGTCCACAGCATGCGAGTGTGGGGAAGAGCAAACCACAGACCACCTACTACAATGCAGCCTGAGCCCTGCCACATGCACAATGGAGGACCTCCTTATAGCAACACCAGAGGCACTCCAAGTGGCCAGCTACTGGTCAAAGGACATTTTGTATAATCCCAAGTTTTTAATTTTGTTTGTGTTTTTTAAATACATTATAACTGTATCCTCAGTTCGCTTCTGACACGATAAATAAATAAATGTCTGTGAGCAGTTCTGAATGTTAAAATGGAAGCCTGTTCCTCACTAAGGGAGATAGTTTTGCCTTCAAGGCAGTCCTGGGCTTCATTTCTAGCGGAAATATTGTCAATTCTTATTTTCTAAACATTGTCAAGTATTGTTTCCTTTTTTCCAAAATTGCTTGCTTCAAAGGGACTTCAACAATATTATATTTCTACCCAACTTTCTGAGGCTATTCTTTTCTGTTGGGAGACGTAATATTATGCATACCTTTTAATGCTGCATTCCTTACCATTTTATAGCTTGCTGCTCTATATTACCTCTAGCTATAGAGCTATACATCTTTGCAACCAAGAATGCATTTTGATCATACTGACATTTGTGTGTGTGTGTGTGCCCGCACATGCATGTGTAGCTACCATTAAGTTGCCTATTGACATATAGCAACCTAATGAATTTCATTGAATTTTCTTAGGAAAGGATTACTCACCTGTGCTATTACCAATCCCTTCTTCACAATTAATTGGCACTCTCCCATCCAATTACTATAACCAAGGCTGGCCTTGCTTATCTTCCAAGATCTGATGGGAACTGATGAGTTTAGAATACAGACATGTTTTATACTTTCACTGCCTCCAGTGACCACAAAAGTAATTTGTTGCATAAATGGAAACAATTTTCATATGAAACATAATTGCCAAACTGGTACCCTCCAGATTTCTGAGATTACAACTCCCATAACTCCTGCCCACAGGCCATGCTGATTTCACTCCAAAGCATCTGGACGACACTAGCTTGATTATCGAATTTGTAATGAAACTGTAGGACTGAAAACCACAGGAGGTTTGACTCACATTCCGCCCCCTCATGGTCCCAAATGGTTAGATGGAGTAGCATTTTCAGAAATTTAGCACCTTCCATATTGCCCTGTCCTTTCAGTAGAAGAAAGGGCAATTTCCTTGGCTGACATTAAGTGCAAAACTGGGATACTTAAACACCAGCCAAATCCTGCACACTGTACAGAAACAAGGTGTTCACTACTTAATAGTAGAATAACACAATAGTAAAAAAAACCCCAGTGTTTGCAAATGGGCACCTTTCTTTGAGATTGTACTTAGAAGAAACAAGAACTTTAAAAGGTGTCCTCAGACAGCCTATCAGCTGCACTTGTATTTTAATTTAATATTAAACCTGATGACTCACTCAAAGGTATTTACTAAGTAAGGCACAGGGGGTGGATGGAGGATGGTAGTGCCATGGTACGTGGCCTGTTAAATAATGCCCTATTGAAAGAGGGAGAGATTAAAGGATTCCTGAATGCATTTCAAAGGCGAGACTACAATCTGAAACAGCCATCAGGGGATATGGGAAGTTGCCTCCCAAGATACCTGTTGCACAGAATGTAATTAACTTCTAATTAAGTGGAGAAATTGAATGCTGATGGAGTATGTTTATAGATTGTCTAACAGAAGAGTGTGGGCTGAGGCTCTGAAATATTGCTTATTAAAAATATGTGTACCTACCTACCTATGTATATATGCTTGAGATAATTAAATTGCCCTGGCCCTCTCAGGCCACCATGCAGCATATGAACTCACGTTGGCAAATGCGCTGGGAATATTATGGGTGGCTGTGCCTTCTGCCCATCAGATATTGTTTCTTAATCATTTTATTAAAAGAAATATATCCCATCTAACCATATGCAGTACCTATGGAGCTCAGACTGTAACCCTACATACATCTTAGTCTGGAAATACAGTTCGTCTCCCCATTTGCAGGTTTCACTTTTGTGGATTTGATTATTTGCAGATTTGATTAATATGTTCCTTCTAGGACCTAATTTGTCCACTTTTCTAGTCACTAGAACTTCTGTCAGTATGATTTTGTGGTCTACATCCAGCGGAAATTGACTTAAGAATTGCACTGGATGGCCTAGAGATTTCTAGAGAGGTGCCCACTTGGGTGAAAAAAATAGTGTTTGTGTGTATGTGTGTGGAGGGGGGTTCAATTCACATTTCCCCACTTTTGCAAGATTCCTGCAAATGTGGAGGGACGGCTGTAATCACTATTGATTTATTGAAAGGAATTCCCTTTCTGATAAACTCCCAGGGTTCTACAAGGGAAAAATTATGATAGGCTGCTGTGCCATCATTTGGACTGAAACCAATTTGAAAAGTCCTAGGTCAGGGTTTGGGAACACATGGACCTTCAGATATTTATATATTGCACCGTCCATCAGACTTGGTTAGCATAGTGTTTTAATATGACAATATCTGGAATACCACTCACCTGCCCTAGATTGCCTGGCTCTTTGGCTATGGTTTCCCTCCAACACAGTTCTAGAAGAGATGTTATATGGAAAGAATGTCTAATTTTATTTTTCCAGAGCCAGAGGATATAGAGTTTAACAGTATATAGTGAAAACATAGGTGTCACATATGCAAGATAGCAGATGGGGAAATTTTTAGTAAGCAATATGCTTTTTAAACTTAAGTCATAATCTGCTCTCATAGAAAAATACATTTTATTTGGTGACGTTTGGTATTGAGTAAGTGGAAGAAAGGGAAGATAAGAGAAAGCAGCAAATGCAGGCTTTCAGATGTGGAGAAATCCTTATGGACTTTTCCATCTCAGGGAGAAAAAGACATTTTCTTGGCTTTAAGTGCTTTCCATTGGTGACCAAGCAGCATAATTTCCTGCTCCATAAAGTATCTTGGGTCGGCCCTGATGCGAAGAGCTGTATTTATTCTCATTCAAGATTCTTTTTTTGGCAGAGCAACACCAACTGCAAATAAATATTATGTTACATGTAACAGAGTTTAGTTGAATCCGAGACTCATATTTTTATAGAACTGATGAGCTGGAAGGGAGCACAGAGGTCACCAAGTTTAACACCCTACCAAAGCAGGAAACTATTAACTAAAGTGTCCCTGAGAGGTGACCATCCAACCTTTGCTCAAAAATCTTGTAAGGTAGTCTGTTCCTTTGTTTAGCAGCTGTCATCAAGAAGCTTCAGCTGAAATCTTTAATAACATATCTCTCTGGAAGTTTATGTAATTTATAAATTTCTTCTCTTCACTGTGATTGTTGATTTTGCAAACTTTAAAAGCTTAACTTAAATGTGGGTTGAGGTAAATGAAGTTCATGACATCCACATGACGCACGAAACCAATTCGCCTTTTGTGCCCAATAAAGCCACTTCACACAGCTTGGCCCCACATTACGCAAAGTCAGGAGGTATCCTGATTCCTCAAAGCTCATACTTTTGAGGCAAGTAAACAATTGTGCCAGCTCCAATTTGAAACTGGCTACTATTATAAATGGCTATCCTACTTTCCTCAGCTTCAGACAACTCAGGGACAGAGGTAGCATGTACCCTCACTGTCAAATTATCATTTGTTGCAAGTACTGACACTGGCCAAACTACCAGAGTGATTGGGGAGGATGGGGGGAAAGGAAAGGAACTGCTGTAGCTCAGTGTTATGGTGTCATGAGTTATGGTTTAACACAGTCTTTAGCCTTCTCGGCCAAATAGTGCAAGTGCCTCACCAAACCACAGCTCCCATAATTCCATTGTGTCAAACTGTATTAATTCTATACTGCCAGTGCACCTTTAGCTGAAAGGTCTAAAAAGGAGTCCAAACCATGGAAAAGGTAGAAAATTGTGACATCACCTGTAAATGGGTTGCACCAATATAAATTTTACATAGGAAAATATTATGGAATATATCTCTCTCTTCTCCTTCTTTCGGTGTTATTGCCAGGGTTAAAAACTGCACTCTCAGCTATCTCTGTGCATGTGAAAGTAGCTGTCCCTCAGTAAATAAGGACAAATAATTCAGTTAGATCAGTGTGTTTCTCAACCTGTGGGTCCCCAGGTGTTTTGGACTACATCTCCCAGAAATGCCAGCCAGTTTAGCAGCTGTTAGGATTTCTGGGAGTTGAAGGCCAAAACATCTGGGGACTCACAGGTTGAGAACCACTGAGTTAGATGAAAATGCTTGCTCTTATTCCAATCTGTTATCTTGTGTTCTGCAATGTGCATTAAAAGATAACAGATATCATGTATCAACTGTTCACTCAACATATATACTCGTGTGTTTGTTCATGACAATCATACTTTGCTGCTAAGGTTTTTGATTTTTGAAGCAGAAATCTATCAAGACTTCAGATATATGCTGCAGACACAAACATAATGTATGGTATAATTATGCAAGCTACAACTAGCAATACTTTCCATGAGCGCAGTGGCTGATCACGATGGTCAGAGTGAAAAATCACTCCAATCACAGAAAAGGCTTCCTTCCTTTATTAACATTGTTTGTACACATGAGCATATACCCCAACTACACTGAAAATAGCCTGTTATGGACTGATCAGTCATGGGAATGTTAACTAATGTTGTTAGTTTATTTTGACCTGAATGTTGAAATGTCTCTTTTCCAAATACTGATGATAAAGCATTGCTTTTGGCTACATCATGTACCAAATTCCACATTTCTAGGTAGTTTGGGGATCATCTGACTCCTTTCAAGTTGTCTGCATTTGATATATGAAATGGCTGGTCTTAGCTAAAATTACTTTACCTTGGACTACACATGTGCAAACGTTCAGCTTTTTAAACTGAGTAGGATTATTTTAACAACCGGAATGTCATTTTGTGGCAGAAATGTACAGATGTCCAATTTTTTTCCAGCTCTGGTTTGTAATCTGTGCCAAATTTCAGTTTGTCAAATTTAAATATTCTAACTCATGTGATGACACTACTCTGATCATTCAGATACCCTGAGTGAATTATTGAGTGAATCAATTCTTGGGTCAGGCCCAGGAATTTTTCTTCTTTTTCAGATTTCTGATTCCTTCCCAGCTCTGGGGTATTTCACACCTACCTCCCACATTTCTCAGCGTCTCCACACTTTGATTCATTCTCTGTGATATCCTGAACTTGCTCTGTTGACTATGGCTTGCTCATTCATTGCTTGTTGGCTCAGCTGGGCATTAGAAAAATGAGTCTTTGTTATGCCTTTTGACCATCTGAAATCATAATATTGAAGCAGCAGACGCCTGACTTCCTCTGCTACTATCCTTCTTCTACACGATTCCTTCCTCCTTCTGCTGTGCCTGAATAAAGGAAATAGTTATATGGGGAGACTAAAAAAATGCCATGCCTTCTAAGAACATGCCTGCACACAGTTGTCTTCACTGTGCTGTTTTTCTTCCTACTAAAACAGAGAACTTCAATGTAAAAATTAGGTTGCCAAGAATATTGCTTTTATGTTTTCTCAATTGCTCACTCCAAGGAGGGAAATAGCATGTTGTTTATGTTGTACAAACTATGAGCTCAGGTCCTGGTTAGTAAGGCAAGGCACTGAGGCTGGAAGTGTTTCATTAGGTTACACTTGTTCTTAAATCTCTCACCAAATTCATTCATTTGGTTTAAACATAGATTTTGACATTTTAAATGTAGCAACTGAGAGCATTGCTGGGAAAGTTACTTTTTAAGTAATTCATTTTCTTTTGTGCCATGCTGTGTTTAAGCAACAACTTGTTGCATTGCTTGTTGTACTTTTTTGTTATGTTTCCACTATTTTATCTTCCTTTTGAAAGGAAAGAAGCCCCTTTTGATAGGTAAGAGAATGGAATAAAATGAAAAGAAATTCATATAAATGGCCTTATAAATGCCTTCCAAAAAAGAAAAGAAAGGAAATGCCTTGTAAAAATAAAATGTCTTTATAAAAATGCCCTCAAAAAATAACAGTTAAAAGTAAATAAATGATTTTACTTTTTGTAGCACTAAAATAAGCTCATTCTGCCTCATTAGCTATTTTTGAAATAAAACTCTGGACCCTTCTACATTGTCATATAAATGTGTCATATGATCAGTATAGATTCATATAATGCAATTCAATGCAGTTAAACATGATATGAGTCTACACTGACCATGTAATGCAATTTCAAACTTTTCTATATGAAAGTTTGAAACTGCATTATATGATCGTATATATGGAGTCAAAGTCATTCATTTATGTTTCACATATACCTTATACCAGGTATGGGTAAACCCAGGCCCGGGAGCCAGATGCGGCCTCTTGGCCCTTCTCTCTCACACCATCCTATCCTTCCTTCCTTCCCTCTTTCCATCCTCCTTCCCTCCCTCTCTTCCTTCTTTACCTCCCTCTTTCTCCTTCCATCTATCCTTCCTTCCTTCCCTTCCACCTTTTCGTCCTTCTTTCCTACCCTCCTCCCTCCCTCCTTCCCTTTTGTCTTTCCTCCTTCCCTCCCTCCCTCCCTCCAAGGGCCATCCAGTCAAACCCCTGCCATGCAGGAAGGCACAATCAAAGCACTCCCAATAGACAGTCTTTGCAGAAGGCCTTCACAGGAGACTCCACCACACTCCCAGGCAACCTAGGCCACTCTCCAGGAAGTTCTTCCTAATCTTTTCAGTCAAATTTTTCCCCCTGCCATTTGAACCCATTGCTCCCTGGTCTCTAGAGCAGCAGAAAGTCAGTCCCTCCCCCCTCAATGGGACACCCTTTAAAATCTTGAAACATGGTTCTGATGTTCCCTCGCTACCAGAGCTGTCCCGAGGTAATTTCCGGGAGTAGGCGACCAGAATTTTGGCGCCCTCCCCCAAACAAATTGCTGATAAATACCGGCGTCAGGGCATCAGCGTCGGAAGGCCCATCCACCCGTCTGCGCAGCTGCCCTCCTGCTCTCCCTTGCTGTCTGAGGACTCCTCGCTCGCCGCCCGCCAGTCGATGGGCCCGTGCGTGTGTGCAGACCTTCCAATTGACCGTGCGGTCGATTGGAAGTCCTGTGGACACTCACAGGTCCATCGCCCAAAAAGCATGGTCAATGGGCCTGCGCACATGCACAGGCCCATCGACAGGTGGGTGGCGGGCAAGGAGTCCTTGGACAGTGAAGGAGAGCAGGAGGGCGGCCACGTGGACGGGTGGCTGGGCCTTCCGCCACTACTGCCGCCGCTGCCTCGACAGCGCCCCTGCATGGTCTGCGCCACAGGCAACCGCCTAATTCGCCTCATTGTTGGACCGCCTCTGCTCGCTACCTTCTCTTCTCCCAGCTAAACATCCCCCAAGAGGAAAGAAAGAAAGTAAAAGAGGAAGGAAAGAAGGAAGGAAGGGTGGAAGGGAATGGAGGGAGGGAAGACAAAAAGGGAAGGAAGGAGAATGAGAGAGAGAGGGAAGGAGGGAGAAAGGAAGGAGGGAAAAAGGAAAGAGGGTAGGAAGGAAGGATGAAAAGATGGAAGGGAAGGAAGGATGGAAGGAAGGAGAAAGAGGGAGGTAAAGAAGGAAGAGAGGGAGGGAAGGAGGACAGAAAGAGAGAAGGAAGGAAGAATAGGATGGTATCCAGCAGTGAATGAAATGCTTTTATTTCAAACCCAGATTATTTCATTTGGCAAGCAGAAAAAATATAGCTTTTCCTTGCACTCTTAATTTTTATAAACAAATGGCTTAAGTTAGTTCTGCATTTTCCATATTAAAAATACTTTTTAAGAATAATTAAGATCTATACTCAGGGTTTTTAAAAAATGTTCTTTGCTTCCTATAGTGTGTGAGCAACATTTGGGATTGACATACCCTGTTCAGGCTAACAGATATATTTAGCTAGTACTGTTTTCTAGTTTTTGAAGACAAATCATACTGTCAAAATATGCAGAGTTCTACTGAAGGGAAAGGAAAGATGAATGTTCAGGAAGTTGCTGACTAACTGGCTCAGCATTTCTGGGCACAAAAATATAAATCACATAATACTGAATGCAGAAGGCTGGATTTGCAAATAGAGCTAGGTATGAGGAAAATTGAGGTACACATTAGATTTTATTGTGCATTAGAATCCTGTACATAAACCTGCCTTATGTCCCTCCTTTAGGCTGAAGCTGCACCCCTCTGACAAACTGAAGATGGAAAACTCACCAGCCTTGTACGGTTTTCACTCATTCAGAAGGCCTTCAAAACCAAGAAGGCTTCGTGATGGAGGCCCTTCCCACACGGCTGAATAAAATACCACATTATCTGCGTTGTACTGGAATATATGGCAGTGTGGACTCAGATAACCCAGTTCAAAGAAGATTATGTGGTATTTTATGCCTTGATATTCTGGGTTATATGGCTGTATGGAAGGGCCCAGAGACCACTCGGGAAGACGCACCTACATGAGGCTTCCCCTTGCCTATCAGCTGTTCCAAAGACTCATTATATTTCATAACAAATCCTCTTTTTGTAATAAACATCTTCAAAATTGAGGTGCACATTATAGTTGGCGGTGCATTATACTCAAGTAAATACGGTATATTTCTACTCTGGAAAAACAGTCAATTAAAGAAGTATCTTATATGAAGTATATGAAATTAAATTACACAAAATCATAATAGAAAGAAACCATCCTAAGTAAAATTTCTCCATGAGAGATTGAAATACTGCATGTTGACTGGCAGCAGCCAGTTTCCCATGCTACATCATGAGATAGTTAATAAAGTTCTCTCCATAATTAAAATTCAAAATCACCTGAACTAATTTCTAGGCTAATGCAATTCCAACTGTTCAGACTGCAGCAGTTTTGTGTCAGCCTCTTTGTGATGCAAGACTGTGTTTATATTGTATGTTATTTTTGCATACTGGGATATATGTATAAAAAGAAATCCTCTTCCAGCAGCACTACTATATTGAGATTCTTGTTGCTCTTGTTTAATTGATGACCATGTTGCCTAATGCACAGCAATAACTTGTTGTGGGGGGTCTTCAGGAATTTCACAGGATAGTCTTAGGCAATGAGTATACTCACAAGTGGTTTTGCCAGTTCCATAGCCTAAAGCACCTGGTACTCACTGGTGGTACTATTCAGGTTTAATACTACTTAGGTTCCAAGATCAAGGAGGATCTAGTGCCTCTGGAATACTGAGGAGCCATTGTAACATGTTACTGTGACATATTTTGTATGACTATCTTCTTGCCTTTCTTTCATTGCTGTTAGATATCCTATGGAAAGGCTAAACATAAATGTAATAAGTAAATGTAGAACCGGGGCAAAATTAATGTCTTAAGGATAAGAAAATAGAATGTGGGTAAGAGATCTGTGGAGCTGTGACTAAAGCACTGTCTGCAAGCAAACTTCATCCCCCTCATCATTTGGAATACATTAGGGTCCTCACAGAAGTCACTGAACCCCAACTCTCAATGGTCAATGAAGTCCAACACCTGGAAGATCAGAGGTTGCCCTTCCTGCAATATGAGATACTGCCTTTCAAAGCCCTCAACATTTGTCAGTTCAACTTTTGTGGAATTGATTATTCATGGATTTGATTAATATCTCTCTCTGGTAATCTCTAGGTCCTCTACTGCAACTTTACGGTGAATTTCCATCAGAACTTTATCATAGAACAGTGGTTCTCAAGCTGTGGGTCCTCAGGTGTTTTGGCCTACAACTCCCAGAAATCCCAGCCAGTTTACCAGCTGTTAGGATTTCTGGGAGTTGAAGGTCAAAACATTTGGGGGAGACTCACAGGTTGAGAACCACTGTCATAGAATTGTGCTGGAGGACCTAGAAACACTGTACTTTTTGTCAGACTGGCACTTTCTCTAATTTTTAACCATGCAAAATAATTGGGCCTGTAAGACCAAATTTAGGTTCCACTTATCCACATTACTGAGAATATGAATTAACTGAACTCTTTGTCTTTACCTCATATATTGAAATACCAAAGTATGATTTTGAGATCAAAGGCTGCCTTTATTTACTACACACAGATGTGTGTGTAGGAATGAGAGACAAATTGCATGGTGTGTCTCTCATTCCTAAGTTTTTTTATTACTCAGGCAAAAGTAACTTTTCATATTTTCAGCAAACGAGGATATGGATTATTTTGTTTTAGGCAATGACAGATCAGATGTAACTGACTCATTCATACCCTAATCCTTCTAGCAGTTAATTAGTGCTACAAACCCAATGAGACTATCTATTTGAAGGTCTGATTCTTTGAAGTTCCTTCATAATTTATTTTCCTTTCTGACTGTATAATACATAAAGATGTGTGTGCAATATATCTTGTGGATGTCTATGGTAGATTCTTTCCAGTTGTGTGTACATTCCTTTGTCAGATTATGATTTATTTCTATAAGCACTTTCCCATTTAAAGTTGTCAGATGTTTCCTGTATTTATGCACTAAAATGTTTAACCTCTCAGAGGCAAAATTCTAAAGTTGGAGGACTGAGCTCATTCACACAAAGTTGCTCCACAAAAATCAATGATCATCACTCCTTCAGCACTGGATACAGGATCTACTGGATAGTCTTAGGAAGACCACACAATACAGTACTGGCTTTTGAAAGGCAAGCAAGAAATTCCAGCTACTTACCAATGTTTTGTGAGTGACTTTGCATTTCAGGTGGTATAAAGATCAAAGGACCTATGAGCCCATGAGGAGAGAAAGAACAGTAACAGATTTATTCTGTTACAGCTTTGATTTTTTCCCCCCATGGTTACAAGATGCTGTCAAAGCAAGGAAACAGGATTAAAGGTTAATTCAGCCGTCTGCATCAGCTTAAGCGATTGCCTTTTGTGTCATCAATCCAGATCTTCTAAAGATATCCTTTTATATAAGAAACAGGAGAAATTACATTTCTGTTGTAGATTATTCAAACCTGATGATGTGAAGCCCTGTCATATTTACTTAAAAATGCAACCCACTGAGTTCAATTGGACATATTCCCACATATCTGTGGAGTGTTCAAAATAATGTTATTTAGATGAAAGTTTCAATATTAACTACTGCATTTATTTCATCTATACCCGACCTTTCAGTACGGTATTATTTCCAGGATAGCTATGAGCCAATTATATAATTAACAAATGAATAATGCCAAAATCTTCAGAATTACCAGTGTAATAATAAAATAACAAAAATAATATCTCTGCCTTGACATAGGAACAGACATCCCATTTTAAGTCCCAGGAAGGCAGAATACTGTAATACTTTGACTGTTCTGAAGAAAATCAAGGATTTTGCAGCCCTTAACCGCACCTTACCTCCCTCTCCCCTGGCTTCACTAATGCTTGCCAACTTGTCCTGTTTCAAGACTTCATACAACTGGTACTCACTGGAGGGAAGGATATTAGAGGCAAAGGTGAAGTACTTTGGACACACAGAGAAGACAGGAAAGCTTGGAGAAGAGAATGATGTTGGGGAAAATGGAAGGAAAAAGGTAGAGGGGCTGACCAAGGTCAAGATGGATGGATGGTATCCTCAAAATGACTGTCTTGACCTTGAAGGAGCTGGGGGTGGCCACGGCTGACAGGGAGCTCTGGCGTGGGCTGCTCCATGAGGTCACGAAGAGTCAGAAGCAACTGAACAAATAAACAACAACAAACAACTGGTGCTACCTAACAGGCAGGCAGTCATGATGGAAGGTTAGAAAGGGAGGGAGGGAGGAGTTTTGGCACGGGTTGTGAAGCAGAAGGCATAAGGTGAGTGAAGGTGAGGCACAACAGGGGAAGGAAGGGAAAGGAAGGTGGGATAAGGAAGCAGTGCCATGGGAAGGGAGAAGGAAGAGAGGTCATCAGCTGCAGGGCGTGAGGCAATTCATTGCTCTGGCTCAGGCATAGGCAAACTTTGGTCCTCCAGATGTTTTGGATTTCAACTCCCAGAAATCCCAGCCAGCTTAACGGCTTTTAGGAATCGTGGAAGTTGAAGTCCAAAACACCTGGAGGGCCAAAGTTTGCCCATGCTTGTTCTAGCTCCTTGGGGAAGCTATTTGATTTTGCTTAATGGATAGGTCAGTATGAAAAAATTGGGCTCTAACAAAACTCAGGCCATGTCCTTATTTGCAAAATGTGAACAATTATGCTGACTAGACTTTAGTTGCCATATATATGTCCAACCTAACATAGGAAAAGTGTTTTGTGTGATCAAAGCCACTTTCAAAATGTCAATTGTTATTATTAGTAATTCTATAAAATAATGTGAATGACTAAAAAAAATAATGCCTCTCTAGAGGGGTTTTCATGGAGAAAGGAACTGGCATTTGCCTAAATTTCTTAAAAATGATGGCAAATGATTCTGCAAGTATATCAGCAAGTTCCTTCAATACTGTCAGGCTATTCATCTGACCCTGTACACCTTGAATTTTTTTAGGTTAACAAAGCAGATCCTTATTTGATTTATTTTATTTATCGTGTCAGAAGCAAAATGGGGGTAGAGTTATAATGTATTTTTTTAAAAAAACACAAAGTTAGACAACTTGACATTATACTAGATTTCCTTTATCAGAAGCTAGCCAATTGGAGTGCCTCTGGTGTCACTGGGAGAAGGTCTTCCATTGTGCATGTTGTGATAATGTTACCACCTTACGTACACAAGACTATGTGAAGCTGATTTTTTTATTATTATGGCACAAAGTTAAGTACAGTAGAGTCTCACTTATCCAACATAAACGGGCCAGCAGAATGTTGGATAAGCGAATATGCTGGATAATAAGGAGGGATTAAGGAAAAGCCTATTAAACATCAAATTAGGTTATGATTTTAAAAATTAAGCACCAAAACATCATGTTATACAACAAATCTGACAGAAAAAGTAGTTCAATACTCAGTAATGCTGTGTAGTAATTACTGTATTTACGAATTTAGCACCAAAATATCACGATGCATTGAAAACATTGACTACAAAAATGCATTGGATAATCCAGAACATTGGATAAGCAAGTGTTGGATAAGTGAGACTCTACTGTAGATATAAATCCATTTTAATTCCAGATTGTAAAGAACAAAATGTGAAAAGGTAAAGGTGATGTGTGATGAAGACTTCATATGTATATTGGAACAGGGCTGTACAGAGATCAATGAGGCAAAAGTTCTGAAAATGTCAATCCAAGCATATGAAAAAGAACTGTGTAAAACAACACGTGCATACTTTACCTCATATTTTGGCTCCTATAAGGATTAGACTTACTTTGAAAAAGAAAAAGAAAAGTAAAAAGGAAAGCTGAAAAGACAGGCATAAAGATTGATATAAAGAAATGCTGGATGGTATATCTAGAATCCATGTTCAACTTGGCTGACAAAGAAATATAGCAAACTTATCTGTAACATCATATTTTGCAATTCTGAATGCTGCAATTGCTGCTATTTATTCATACTAATACTATTATTTAATACTAATAGAATAACACCCTGTTGCAATTTAGATCATGACTTTTTGATAACAAGTACAAGAGTACATGAAGAGTGGTTCTGTTGGCAAGACCAAGGATACTGGGTCACATAAAACTTGCCAAGACCTGATTCACCTTTCCCTTTCTCACTTCTCCCCCCTGAATTTGTAACAAACTGTGTGTAATGCTGGATTGACAATAAACTAGTTTGTACCGTAAGTGGCTTCTGAATGTTATTTCACCCCCTTTGGTAATTACTGTGAGACCTTTTAAATATGGCACAGTTTAGGGTCTCAACATGTCTTCAACCCCAGGCTGTGACAACTTTCATTTGCAGTAACAAGTATACAGCTAGTGTAACAAAACATAACAATAAGTTTGCTGTCTCTTAAAAGATTGCAATTGCTCTGTACAGGTCAATGACGTTCAAGATTATTACTTCTATTATTTTCAGAGAGAATGCTAACAACTATGTTTCTTCTGCTATCGGCTGTGACCTTAAGAATAGAAGAACTAGGACTCAAACTATTTGTTTGCATGTGATATAACTGATTGTAATCAGTAGCTGTGACCTAAAAATAAAGGACAAACTCTGAAACAATTCAAAATCCAAAGGCTGGCAATTATGATACATTTAAAATGCCAAAAACTGAATACACTTTATAATGAGCTTACTGTATTGTTCTGAAATTCTGAAAACACGGGGAAGAAATTATTACCATCTCTGTCCTTTCATTTATGCTACCAATATCGATTTTAAAAATGGGAACTAGTTTGGAAAATTAGACACTCTGATTTTAGAATTTAAGAATTCTTTTTTAAGTACAAAATTGCAAAAGCTGAGCTAGCAACCATTAAATTTGATAGTAACCCTTTAAAAACAAACAGATATAATTAGAACAACATGCAGATAAAGTTTGAATGGAAACAAATAAAGGTCTAAATTCAATGTTAGAACTATCTAGAGTAGACCCACTAACACGAATAGGAGTTGGTTAGCATCATAACTATCTTGCCCAATTGATTTTGAAGTGTTTCCTAAAAAACAATTTTGTTTTTGATGTTTCTTCTTTATGCAACCTATGGGTTGTCCCATTATGCATGAAGAAATTTTTGGGCCTACAGTATTTTATAAATACTTCCCCTATTGTGATATAGGAATTTCCTCCACCTCCAAATACATCTGAGTGCTTTATGAGGTGAACAATTTGCAGTTCAATGAGGCCTCAAATGTAGACCCTGCTGCCACCTTATCTGTCCTATGTCCTATTGTCCTCTCCTTGCTGGAGCTAGCTTTCAGTTTTCCTCTTCTCTGCAGTAAAGAGAGCTGATAGGAAGAAAACCAACTCTTTAAAAACGTTGGACTGGACAAAAGTTCTGAGGACACCATAGACTGAGAGGGGACAGGATAGCCATGTTTAAACGTCTGAAAGGATGTCACATTGAGGAGGGGGTAGGCTTGTTTTCTGCTGCTCTGGAAGTTAGGACACAATGGAGCAATGGATTCAAATTGCAGGAAAAGAGATTCCACCAAACATTAAAAGGAACTTCCTGATGGCAAGAGCTGTTCAGCAGTGGAACTCTCTGCCTCGGATTTTGATGGAGGCCCCTTTTATAGAGGCTTCTAAACATAGACTGGATGGCTGGAAATCTGTAAGCAGAGGCTGCATGACAGAATGGGATTGGACTGGATGGTCCTTCCATATCTGTGACTCTTTGACTGCTAAAAAGATAAAGAAATGCACACGAGAGCAAATCTGGCTGCCATAGTTTGGGTCATATCAAGAAAGGACATGGTTTGCTAGAAAGGGCATTCATGTTTGTTAAAGTAGAAAGCAATGAGAAAAAAAGGAAGACTGCATTACAGATAGATAGTCTGCTGCAGCCTCTCCTAGCTTGTCCGCTCTTCCTCATTTCTAACTCTTGCCATCTTGAGTCTTGATGTTCTGATGTCACTTTGCCACATGTCCTAGCTTTCATCTGTGAAACACTGAAGGGCCTAGTAAAAAGCCTCAAGCCGCAGCATTAAGGCAGCTTGGCTGCTATCCTGAGAACTGCTGAGATTCAAAGCCAGCCACTGGAATCTTGTGCTTTTTATCCATGTGCTTTGAACACCCGGCCCCCATGCTGCATCACAAAATGACTCTGAATACTTCCCAGAACAGCTTCACACACAGGTTGCCATGCTGCATGACAAAAGGGGGGGGGGGCACTACGTTTCAGTCTAAAAAGCTTCCTTGCGCTCGAGATACTGCTTTTAGGGCTTTTTGGAATCTGCCCAGTTAAAGTTATTGTCACACACAAATGAAGGAGAAACAACTGGGATCCTGAAATAGATTGACTTCTGTGCCTTTTCTGCTGAAAGTCATAGGATTTATGAGTAATGCGTAAGATTACAGCCACATCGTTATAGTTCCCAGCAGTGCAAGCTAAAAGTCATAAAAACAAATGTCAATGTTACTCTCTGATAACCAGTGTGAGAAAATACATGTGTGCACACACAAATTATGACAGGGTGCAAATACACTCAACTGAATTCCTAACAAAAAGAAGAAGTGGAAAAGCAATTAGGCAGATAAAGTTACTAGGCACTGAGTGTAGTACCAACATTATGTGCATGCCAGTGAATAGCTGATAACTTTAATCCAAGTGCTAGAACAAAGCTTAAACTAAATGTAAATGAAGTTTTAATAAATCAACATTTTTCTGTGACTGAGCACTCAGTGCTATGTGTGTATGCCTTCGGACTGGAAATGGACATGGCTGCAAAGACTGTTACTTAAATCAATGGGAATCACACATATGTATAACACATTTAAAAATTCAAAATATTCAGATTACAAAGTATGAAGTAATCAGATATAACGCAAAACTGTAGCAGATTTAAACCACAATCCAGAGAATCCATTCTGCATGCAGAGAATTAACAGATCATTTGCAAATACAGTAGAGTCTCACTTATCCAACATAAACGGGCCGGCAGAATGTTGGATAAGCGAATATGTTGGATAATAAGGAGGGATTAAGGATAAGCCTATTAAACATCAAATTAAGTTATGATTTCACAAATTAAGGACCAAAACATCATGTTAGACAACAAATTTGGAAGAAAAAGTAGTTCAATACACAGTAATTCTATGTAGAAATTACTGTATTTATGAATTTAGCACCAAAATATCACGATATATTGAAAGCATTGACTACAAAAATGTGTTGGATAATCCAGAACGTTGGATAAGCGAGTGTTGGATAAGTGAGACTCTACTGTATGTATAGAATGTATACAGTGCTTCCAGTTACCATATACTTGTGGTTTACAACAGATTTCTATGACATCTCCCATATAAGAAGGACTGATGGATACTACTTTTATTGAGGGGTGGGGAGCACCCATTGTTATTACATACCAATTTTTTGCCACATAGTTCTGCCACTTTTTGAAAGCTTCAAATCACCCCAGAGGGTAATGGAGCTGTTATGCAGAAAACTGGGATTTTAATCCTAGTTAGGATGAGCTCTGATGAAGCAGTTTCCTTGAAATGGTTTTCCAAATGACAACTTTGACTATACAACAATGTCCATTTGTGGTATTATAAGCTTTTGCCTCACAGCCAACATGTTGTTGTTGTTGTTGTTGTTGTTGTTGTTGTTGTTGTTGTTGTTGTTGTTGTTGTGTGCCTTCAAACTGTATCCAATTTATGGTGACTCATTCACATGGGTTTCCTGGCAAGATCTGTTCATCAGAGGATGAGTCTGACTTGCCCAAAACCATTCGGGGTGTTTTCATGGCCAATCAGAGATTTGAACCCTGGTTCTCGGCATCCCAGTCCAGTCAATATTGGATCATGTGTTTCTCAAAGGCATTCCTGCAGCTGAGATCCCTTATATACTGCCATATAATCCAGATTATTAAAACAGATAATCCAGATTCCGGATTATGAGTCTGCACTACCAATCCAGTTCAAAGAAGATAATCTGGATTTTATATGGCAGTGCAGAAGGGGCCTCAGAAAGACTACACTACCAACTTCTTCCTCTCGGATGCTACAAGATGCCTTTGCATACCGATATCCCAGACTTACTCATTTGACTTTGGCTGGATCTATACTGTCCTATATTCTAGGATCTGATCCCACTTTATTTAATTATCCCAGATTATCTGACCATGTAGACTCACATAATCATATAATAATAGTACAATATAATAATATATAATAACACAATTGCATATTATATATTACATGTAATATTACTAATAATATTGCAGTATAGTGGTATAATACAACCTATATATATAAAAGGGTAATGAAATTTTGGCCTAGGACAAAACAACAAAACAACACATCCCAGAAACACTAAACTTGGCAGCACAACCCCTCATTCATGTCTCTACGTTCATACAACAAAAAGAAAAGAAAAATAAAGTCCTAATTAGAGGGAGAGGAATAATTGTTTTTAGCCAATTGCTGCCAGTTAGAAGGCTAAGCTCCGCCCACTTGGTCTCCTAGCAACCCACTCAGCCCAGGGGACAGGCACAGTTAGGCCTCACTTAGGCCTCTTCCCCTCTGCCTATAAAATACAGATTATCTGATTTGAACTGGATTATATGGCAGTGCAGACTCAAGGCTCTTCCACACAGCTATATAACCCATTTATAATCTTATATTATCTGCTTTGCACTGGATTATCTTGACTCCACATTGCCATATAATCCACTTCAGTGTGCATTTTATACAGCTGTGTAGAAGGGGCCTCATATAATCCAGTTCTAAGCAGATAATATAAGATACTTTATTTCCCATACCTCCATACTTCGTCACAGCAACGCGTGGCCGGGCACAGCTAGTATAATATATACTAATATTCTGCTATGCTATATAAATGAGTGATGGCATCACGGCGACCAACAAAACAACAAAACTACAGGCCCCCCAACCTCGAAATTTGACAACACAACCCATCATCCACGCCTCTAGGTTGATACAACAAAAAGAAAAGAAAAGTAAAGTCCTAATTAGAGGGAAAGGAATAATTGTTTTTATCCTATTGCTGCCAGTTAGAGGACTAATCTCTGCCCACTTGGTCTCCTAGCAACCCACTCAGCCCAGGAGACAGGCCGAGTTAGGCCTCACTTAGGCCTCTTCCACAGATTTGCACTGGATTATATGGCAGTGTAGACTCGAGGCCCTTCCACACAGCTATATAACCCATTTATAATGGACTTAATGCCAGGGGAAAAGCTTTACCTTTTACCTTAAGTACCACCAATTCCTCAATACTTTATTTCCCATACCACCATACTTCGCCACAGCAACGCGTGGCCGGGCACAGCTAGTATATTATATATACATTTAATATTAATATTATAATGTAATACAATGTAATACTAATAATAATACAATATAACATAAAATAATATTGTAATATAATACTGATATGATAAATATAATACTGATAATATATAATGGTATACTATTTTATTATTGTATATTTAAAGTTGTATAAGATGTGATACTTTTAACCCAATCTGTGGCTTGGATGTTTACACTTGGTTTGTATAGTAGTTTTTAGTTATTACTTATTGTTTATGTTTTTGCTTAATTTATTTGTTTTGATGTGCTTTATCTTAATTGTTTGTTTACTCTTATTTTATGCAGGGTCCTTCTTTACTGATTTAATGATGTACATTGTTTGTTGCTTTTGTTGCATTGTTTGTTGTCTTGTAAGCCGCCCCAAGTCCCTCCAGGGAGATGGGGCAGGATACAAATAAAATTATTATTATTAATAATAATGTTTTTGATTGTGAGCTGCTTTGAATCTCCATATGGAGAGATAAAGTGGGATATAAATAAATAAACAAACATCCAGGTCAAAGCAGATAATCTGGGACCAGATCCTGAGATGTAGTGAAGTGTAGATCCATCCTCTAAATTCCAATTCATTCTATCATTAATTAGCTAATAATCTCATGATCTACTCAGATGCAAAGATGCTGTTGTCCTGCTGGAATTGTGATTTGCCTGCATTATGTGATAAACCCAGTGTGACTACACTGTAGAATCAATACAGTCTGACACCACTTTAACTATGAAATCATAAGATTTGTAGTTTGGTGAGGGCTTCAAGCGGAGACTCTTCGGCAGAGGCTAAAGGCCTTGTGAAACTACAATTGAGATAAGGCACTCAAATGGCATTGATTCTACAGTGTCACAAAGGTGCAGCAAGATCTCTCTGCAGGTTGACATCCCAGGCCAACAGGGCTCTCTGGCCTTGGAAGTTTCCCCTTCTGTTGGGATTAACTGCAAGTTGAATGGAAACAGAATCCAAAAACATCCATGTTTGAGGGAAGCCTGCATGAACTGAAACAATGACAAATCCTCGTGGTGCATCTGTGCAGTAGAAGGAAGGATTTATCCATGCCACACAGCCTCTGAGGATGCCTGCCATAGATGTGGGCGAAACGTCAGGAGAGAATACTTCTGGAATATGGCCACACAGCCCGAAAGACATACAACAACCCTATGATCCCGGCCATGAAAGCCTTCGACAACACAAATCTACAGTGGATTGATGTGAGTTTTCTGGGCCATATGGCCATGTTCCAGAAGCATTCTTTCCTGATGTTTCGCCTGCATTTATGGCAGACATCATCAGAGGTTGTGAGGTCTGTTGAAAACTACTTAAGTGGGGTTTATATATCTATGGAAGGTCCAGGGTGGGAGAAAGAACTCTTGTCTGTTGGAGGCAAATGTGAATGTAGCAATGGGCCAGCTTGATTAGCATTGAATGGCCTTTTAGCTTTAAGATTTGGCTGCTTCCTGCCTGGAGGAATCCTTTGCTGGGAGGTGTTAGCTGGCCCTGGTTGATTCATGTCTGCGATTCCTGTTTTCAGAGTGCTGTTCTATTTACTGTACTGATTTTAGTTTTTAAATACAGTAGTCTCACTTATCCAACATTCTGGATTATCCAACGCATTTTTGTAGTCAATGTTTTCAATACATTGTGATATTTTGGTGTTAAATTTGTTAATACAGTAATTACTACATAGCATTACTGTGTATTGAGCTACTTTTTCTGTCAAATTTGTTGTATAATATGATGTTTTGGTGCTTAATTTGTAAAATCATAACCTAATTTGATGTTTAATAGACTTTTCCTTGATCCCTCCTTATTATCCAACATATTCGCTTATCCAACGTTCTGCCGGCCCGTTTATGTTGGTGAGACTGTATGGTAGCCACATTCATTTTCATGGTTTCCTCCTTTCTGTTAACATTGTCCATATGCTTGTGGATTTCAATGGCTTCTCTGCATACTGTAGTCTGACCTGGTGGTTGTTAGAATGGTCCAGCATTTCTGTGTGCTCAAATAATATGCTGTGTCTAGGTTGGTTCATTGGGTGCTCTGCTATGACTGACTTCTCTGCCACTTTTATCTACCAAGCGAGTTGTAGTTTCGCAGGGCCATCAACAAAGAGGGCATCACTAATCAACAGTTACCTAGTCCATAGGATTGAGCCAATTACTGTGTCAAAAAAATAGCACTGATTCTAGGAATGATACCTGAAGTGGGAGGTCCCCAATTCCCGCCCATCCACCTCACCCTCTTTCACTCGACTGCTCCTCCTCCCGCGTGGCTAGCCTTCCACAGCAGTTTAACCCCGCCCCCCCGCCCCCCCCCCCGAGGCCGCTCTAGCCTTCTATCTCTACTCCTCCTCCTAGAGGAAGACGCGAGGAGGGCGAGAGCAGCGCGTGGTCGGGACTCCTCCAAAACTGAGGGAGGGGGCCAGGGAGCTTGGGCTGGACTGTTCCATTCGTGCCGCGACGGCGGGAGGAGCTTGGGCTGGACTGTTCCATTCGTGCGGAGTAGAGTGAAGCCCTCCTCCCTCTGGTTGTGCCCCCCCGCTCTTTCTTCCTTTCTATCTCATTCCCTTCCTATTCTTTTTCCTGTCGCCCCCTCATTCATTCTTCATATCCCCATTTCCAGGTTATTCATTACACTCTCCCCTTGCAATGATGTATCTCCCCTTTCCCTCTCCCCAGGGATAGCTCCCCTCCCATGCTTTGAAAGGCTTTTCCTTTCCTGCAGTGTCTTGCCTTCACTTTCACCCCAGGGCCTTTCCAGACAGGCCCTATATCCCAGGATCTGATCCCAGGCTTTCTATTTATCCCAGATTATCTGGCAGTGCGGACTCATATAATCCAATTTAAAGCAGAAAACCTGGGAACAGATCCTGGGATATAGGGCCTGTCTGGAAGGGATGTTTCATAGACTGCTGAAGCATTAAGGAATCTTTTGAGTATATTTTTAAAATCTGAGAAAGAACTTCCTGCATGTACTCCTTGAGCCATTATGTTAAATGGCTTTCTGGCTTATCCTCGTTTAGCATAGTCCTTTGCATGGCCACTTTCCCTGAATTTTTTAAATAGGTTTTTTTTTTAATTCAGGAGAAAAAAACCTAATAAAAGATCAATACAGCAGGAAGCAACCTTTAATTTTTTTTCATGTCAGGAGCGACTTGAGAAACCACAAGTCACTCCTGGTGTGAGAGAATTGGCCGTCTGCAAGGACGTTGCCCAAGGGAAGCCCAGATAAACCTCCTTGTGGGGGACTTCTCTCATGTCCCGCATGGTGAGCTGGAGCTGACAGAGGGAGCTCACCCCCTCTCCCCAGATTCAAACTACCGACCTGTTTGTCAACAGTCCTGTCTGCACAAGGGTTTAACCCATTGCGCCACTGAGGGAGCCTCCTTTTAAATAATATATATTGCTAAAACTGTGCAGTTATCTAGCCAGCGCCTTTTTTGAGCTCAATGGGTGGCAGTTGGTGATGGATGCCACAGAGAAGATCCCTAGAGGAAATGGCAGCTCACTGGCCTTTTCCCGAGAAGCAGGCGCACCTTCTGCACTCCCCGAGTGCCAGCATCCGGCCCCTCCATCACTTCCCTTGTTGCAATCCATTGCACCTTCGAATAGGGAAGGCAGAGGAAACGGTGTCATTGAGGTGGTAGGTACCATAATGTCTTGCTTTCCATCCTGATTGTTTTTTATGCACTCGTTTCAGGATCTCTTAAGGGTGAGCGTGCACCTACACAGTTGAATGAATGCAGTTTGACACACTTTAACAACCATGGCTCAATGCTATGGGATCCTGGAAGTTGTAGTCTTGCAAGAAGCCTCACTAAACTCCTATGATTCTACAGCAGGCATGGGCAAACTTCAGCCCTCCAGGTGTTTTGGACAGTCGGTAGGCTGTTGGGAATTGTGGGAGTTGAAGTACAAAACATCTGGAGGGCCAAAGTTTGCCCATGCCTGTTTCAACTGCATTGAGCCCAGGGCAGTTCAAGTGGTGTCAAACAGAATTAATTCTGCAGTGTAGATGCACCCTGATTCCTGGGCCCTTATGGATAACTGGTGGAGGCTTAGGTATCATAACATACAATGGCATAACAACAGGATATCCCTTATATCAAATGGCAGAATCAAGAGTTTCCTTTTTGGATTTTGTTGCATGTGTAAGTATTTTCAAGCCATTGATGGTGGAACTCTGTGGATACAGACTGTGGATACTGAGGGCCAATTGTAAATGGATAGTGAACTTTGTTTGCATCAATACAGTATGATTATGTATTTATTTATTTATTTTTCTGCCATTTTTCTCCCACAAGTGGTACTCAAAGCGGCGGTAGAATGATTGCAGTTTGACACTACTAACTGCCGTGGCTCAGTGTTGTGGAAACCCATGATTTGTAGTTTGGCGATATACCAGCACTCTTGTGCAGAGAAGGTGAAAGTCCTTATAAAACTACCAGTCCCAGGATTCTATAGCATAGAGCCACACCAGTTAAAGTGGTGTCAAACTTCATTCATTCTACAGTGTAGGTGCATCCAAAGATCCAGGCCTCATCTACACTGGCCATTTAATGCATTTTGAAGAAAGCTTCATATTATGGTAGCCAGATAACTAACTCCCACAAAAGTGTGGGAATGATGCACATCAGTGTTCTGTGATTTATGCAATCATCATTTGGGCTTCAAACTGGTTCCAGGATTTCCTATGGAATTAGCAAGAATGGTTTAAATGGCTATTACATGGGCCTGTAGCGAGGGGGCGGTTTTAGGGGTTCAACCCCCCCCCCCCGAAATTTTTCAGGTTATAAAAAAAACCTGGTTTACTCATGAATTTTAATTGGTTAACCAAATCCCCATGCTAAGTCTATGAGACACAAAACATTAAGAGTCCCTCCAGGCACTATCTCAAGCAGATATTGACAGGTTTGTAGCGGGGAGGGGTGTGTGCTAGGGGTTAACCCCCCCCCCCCCAAATTTTCAACCCCCCCCCCCCCCCCGAAAAAATTTTCTGGCTACGGCCCTGCTATTACAATTATGTCTTTTCACAAAATTATGTGTAGGCTTGTAATAGTACCACAAATTTGTGTAGCAATTTCTAGATAGCTGCATATGCGATTCCCAGACAGCTGTATATACATCACTATTTTAACAGCAAAGTTGCTTCTGATGCTCTGGAGAAGATGGTGCTCAGACAGTTCTTTTATTGTCAGTTCTACATCCCAAATCATATCCCAATGTAATAAAAAGAAATTACAGTTGTAACTTGGGTTGTATGCATTTGCATTTTCATGTACTGTTTGTTAGTCCCCAAATTAATCTCCTAAATTTAATTTTGAGATGTACTTCTGTAACTGGGTGTTTTTTTACATTTGTTTACATCATGGGGACTTTTTCCATTAACGGTATATATTTAAAGCAATGATGTGGAAAACGTTTGTGTATTTCTGATGGAGGCCTGGTTATTCTAAGTATTCAAGGACTGTTCATTGTAAACATAGTTCCATCTTCGCTCCTAAAATTTATTTTCAAGCAGCAGATGTTTAAATCTTTTGCATCTGATTGTTTTCAAAACACGGTAGGTTGCTTGGGAAGAAGTATCTTCCTTAAGCTTGCTTGTAGAGCAGGGGTGAGAATCATGCAACATTGAAGATGTTATTGGACTATAGGTCCCAGCAGAACTGTTAGTAGTGAGACATGTTGGGAGTTGTAGTCTGGATTTCTGCTCTGGAAAAGAGGCAAGTCCTGCACAACTCCTTCATCATCCATGGTTAATACGTTCCTGAACTTACTGTGGAAATAGGACACCATGGATGATAGTAAACACTATTGAAATGAATACCTCTCACCAGAAGTTATCATAGAGTTGCCCTGGGGGACTGACAAAATCCTTAAATACATATTCCATCTATTAATTTATTCATTCCTTCAGGACAGGTATTTGGTAACTTCTGCAAAAACATACCATTTGGAAGACTTAGAAAATTCCTAGGGACAACATATTATGTTGGATGTGGATTGTTGGGTTTGTACAGTACCATCCTTGTATCTGCACGGGATATGTTCCAAGGCTCTCCATGGATACCTGAAACTAGATAATGGAGATCTCTATATTTGGGTCAGAAGCATACTATAGAATTGCAGTGGAGGACCTAGAGAGACACAGAAATGCTTCCAGGGTGAAAATACTTTTTGAAGGGTTAGTAAGTGTGTTGTACTGTCATTTTCAGGATAAGGTGACCCTGAAGTCAGAAAACCCTTACCATTTTGTGCATTCGTAAAATTAGCCTGTTTCCTTTCATACACACACACACACACACACACACATACATATCTGTCTGTTAATGACTAGTAGGTATTAAGCTGAAAGTTGTTCTATGATTCAGCTCTTCCCCCCAGCAACCCAGTTATAACTCGGGACTGTACAGTACTTTGACCAAAACATCAGGCATCAGTAATTTGTGAAACTTGTTTAATAGTTTTTTCTGATAATTATAGTGAAATATTGTCTTTGGGTGACATGTTTAGCTTCAGAGCTCCTTAAATTAACTTCTCAAGTTCAGCTTGGTCAGTGCATTTTCCTGCCCCACACTAGCATGAACCTTGGGAGGAAAATGGAGTGGTGTCTTACACGTTTTGAAGTCATGCAGAGAATTCCCAAATTGCAGAAAAGCTGCAGGAGTTATTCCCTGTCCTTGGTCCCACATTTGAGAGACGTCCAGCCTATTATACACTTTGGATAAGGGAGGTATATTTGCTGTGGTGAATGATAAGGAGAAATGTATGCCCTTGTACAAAAATTACATTTTCTCTTGTACAAATGTTTACATTTTGCCCAAGATTTCCCAATGTTTTTTCATGGCTGAGTGGAGATTCAGACCTTGGTCTCACGATGGTGCCTCAACAAACAATTCCTTAGCATTATTTTGTAGCAGTTAGTAGTGTTAAACTGCATTAATTTTACAGTGTAGATGCACCCTCTGGTTTGAATTCCTGTATACCTAGGAAAACTCAGTGGGTGGCCTATGGCAAATTACTCTCAACCTCAAAGGAAGGTAATAGATTCACCTTCCAAAACCAAATTGCCAAGAACACACTGTGGCAAGTTCATTTTAGTGTCTCTGTTAAGTCAGAAATTACTTGAAGGCACACAAAACCATTATAATTAATCATAAGGGTTTAAAAACTGTAGGGAAAAGAACTGTATCTTATATTTTCTCCCGATAAATTATTGGTTCTTAGGTGATGTGAGCAGAAGAAATGTAATTTGTCTTATAGTTTAGTGATTATTATTAGTGAGTCACAAAATAAACAATGATGATGCATTTTTGCTGATGCTATGTTTTCTTGTTCATTGCAGTCGGTAATTCTGCCAGTTTACAATGCTGAATGTTGGCTTGATGAATGTTTGAAGTCCGTTCTGGAACAAGATTTCCAAGGATCCTTTGAACTCTCTGTCTTTAATGATGCTAGTACGGTATGTACAGTTATGTTAGATTATTTTTAGAGCTAATGTACTGTTAGCACCCAAGTGCTAGTTAGTTTGCTGTCATATCTAACTTTCCAGTGTCCAATATTAGACTTCAATTCTTCAATATTGTCTCCCCTTACAGGATAATTCAGTACGTATAATAGAACACTGGAAAGTCATTTTGGAAGATGTGGGGATTCAGGTAGTGCTTGGAGGAAATACTTCATCTCAGCCTTCTGGAGGTTGGTACATCTAAAGATTGTTGTTGTAAGATTACTTTATTTGTAGAATAACAGCTTTCTATGTAATTAAATAAAGAGCTCAGTAATATTGTAAAGACCTGTGCACTGGTGCACACTGGCTCTTTGGTCTCAGTTGCCTCTTCCTTACTACCATAACTTACCAAACCAAGAGGGATTCGTATAGTATACAGAGTGTTTGAAAAGGAACTCCCTAGTTTTAAGTTAAAACACATTAAAACTAGGGAGTTCTTTTTCAAACATCCTGTATTTTGTGAACTGGAGCTTCTGGTTTGTAGTTCCCTTGACAAGCCATAATAGTGATTTCCCTCCCTCCCCTACCCTTTGCTTATTGCTCCCAACTTGTTTGGGAGTGACCTGCCAAGAATCCCAGTTTAAATGAGATACTATGTTGGAGGTGAAGAATGTGTACTCTGCCAGAAGTTGTTGGACCACATTTCCAATCATCCCTAGCCCTTATAGTCAATGCTGAAGAAGCATGGGGTCCTAGTCAACAACATCGGGAAGGTTACATGTTGTCTTTCTGTGTGCTCCCACAATATTTTTTTTGATATATTTAGTAGTCATTGTAACTGGGAGGAACAAAATGGTTTGCCTGCATTAGCATAGAGTTTATGCAATTGGGGATGTGACAGCAGTTATTCTGTTCCTAACTGGATCCAGATTCATTATTATTATATTTATTTATACCCCACTTTATCTCCCCAAAAGGGACTCATTGGCTTCTCCTTAATAATTGTCTAATGTGAACGTATTGTTTTGTGTGTGTGTGTGTGTGTTACAGTTTCTTTTTAGGTGTCATACTATTTTGTGTAATACCAAACACACTACAACAGTGTTTCTGACCTGACCGCTCTTGAACACAAATAGACACATTTCTTCAGTTTTCCATTTAGTTTTCAATATACAGTAGAGTCTCGCTTATCCAACGTAAACGGGCTGGCAGGACGTTGGATAAGCGAATATGTTGGATAATAAGGAGAGATTAAGGAGAAGCCTATTAAACATTAAATTGGGTTATGATTTTACAAATTAAGCACCAAAACATCATGTTATACAACAAATTTGACCAAAAAAGTAGTTCAATACACAGTAATGCTATGTAGTAATTACTGTACTTACGAATTTAGCACCAAAATATCACGATATATTGAAAACATTGACTACAAAAATGCGTTGGATAATCCAGAACGTTGGATAAGCGAGTGTTGGATAAGTGAGACTCTACTGTATATTCTAGAGACAAATGATATCCACGTATATACCGTATTTACTCAAATGTAATCTGCCTCTTTTTTGACCAAATGACATCACAAACATTAAGCTGAACATTAGATTTCATGGTGCATTAGATTCAATTGCAAACTTGAAAAACACCTCTGATTATAAGAGCAGTGCTGAAGATGATTAAGTTCTAATCTGTCATCAAGAAAACACCAAAGAACAATAGATACATGTGACATTTTATGATATAAAATATTTATTTGATTAAAAGCTGTTTTAACATCTGTATATTGTCCTTGTTTTCATTTTCACCTATTTCTTCAGGAGTTACATGTTTTAGTTTTGTTCTTGCTAGTGTATTAGCAAAGGTTTATCAAATAATAGTGGGGTTTTGTTGTAAGATTGACATTCATACATGAATGTCATGTTTTTGTGCTTTTTTCTTGTTAGTGTATAAGAACCAATACATTTATCAAATAATAGTAGAGGTTTTTTTTTTGTAAAATTGAATTCATAATAAAAACTCACTATTGTAAAGAGTGCACTTTTTGCTGCTGCACATTACATTCACAAGCAAATTCTTTTTGGGGTTTCAAGGTTTTGAAAATTAGTGTGCACATTAGATTTGATGGCTTATTTGATTTGTGTAAATACAGGATTATAACTTAACTATAGTGACCAAAAATTCCATATCTATTTGTGCAGCCACTACCTCTAGTGCAGTCAGGGGAAAAACAGATTTGCTGTGTGCTAGACTGAAAAGTACAAGCAATGTTACATTTCTGATCCAAGCCAAAACAAATAGCTCTGGAATCTTTATAACAGGCTGAGAAGTAATGGATTCAAGTTTAATTGCCAAGTGTGACTACTCTAGAATGAAGAATAGCTTAATAGGATATGAAGTGCAAATATTTGTACTGAATTTTAAAGTTTTATATTTTTTTTAAAATGTGAGTCTAGAAAAGGCATGTTTATCAGTAAGAAAGAAAGGGAACTAATGGGCCTTTGGTATATGCTGGATTTTGTTTTCAGAACACACGGTGAATGTCAAAATCTGTGGATGTTCAAGTCACATTGTATACAGTGGCCTGAAATAATGATATCCATTATATAAGATTACAAAATCAATGGCAAATGTTTGGATTTTTTTTCGAGGGGGGCAGTTGTATTCGTGGATGCAGAATCCGTGAATACAGGCTATGACTAAGAAGGAAGCTAATTTTCCAAACATTTGTATTCATATGTAGAAAGCTTTAATTTGTTTTTCCTCTCTAATTTCAGTAAGTATATAGTCATTCTATTTCATATATTCCAATTGTCAGTTGCAAATTTTTTTTGTATTTGCTTATTTGGAAGTTGTGGCAGGAAATATGTTGTCCCACTGTAGTGTGACCAAAAATCCGAACCATTCTGAAGGCGAGTGTCGGTGCCTGTCATAGAGTCTTGTGGAATAAAGCAAATGGAGAACCAGAAAATCCCATTTCCCATCTTGGGTGCTGGAACAGCTAGCCTTCACTCCAATCTTATCCATGCACGTAGGCCTTCCCTCCTTTTTTATTTATATGAGAGAAAGTAAAGTGCTTTGTTGGCAACTATTACATGTGTTTGAGGCTGCTGTTTGTGGCTTGAAAACCTCAAAGGCTACAAAATGATGTTTCCACATTGTTGTTACTAATAAAATGGAGTGTTTTTCTCTGAATTTGTATCATTTTGAGCTCCAACCAAAACGGCTTTAGACTCCAGCATGTTCGGCAACATCTATGATATGTGTTAGGCAACATCTTCCATGATATGTACTAATTTGTCTTGATCTTCATTAATTTGTTCCCTGACCTGGGTATGTGTTAGTAAATTTTTACACATACATACACATGGGTCTAAACAAAATACAGAACAAAACCTATGGCCTCTCAGTATTTACATTGCTCTGAACATTTCTAGTGGTTAATAAGCAGATTGAGGAAAGGTATATTACATTTTAAAACAGATAATTATGCAGTAATCACTTTCCAGTTCAGAGAGATCAGTTCAGTTGTCCTTCTATTTGCAGAGCCAGTTTAGTTTCAACTCTTTGTGGCCTCTTTTGTGCCTTAGTGATTTACTTTGCTGTCCTTAGAAGTAGTTAAAACTTGTAGGGAGTACTTTCTTTGTCGTAAGCAGCTCCAATAATGGAATAATGTGATGGTTTTCACGTCTTGGACTATTTACACTGGATTAGGATTCATTTCTGATTCTTCTCTGTCATGGAAAAGGAAAAAGAAAAACAAAAGGGAAAACTCACCACAAAAGAAAGGGTCAGTGGCTTTAAAGAAACTACCATAAAACTACTTCTTTCCAAGAGCGAGGAATGTTAATATCTCACGGGGTCTTAGGTTTTTCCTCCTGTGACCATGGCAACAGCCTCTTTTCACTAAGTAAGCAGACCTTACAAAATGCAAAGCCTTGGCACAAACATTTGAGGTTCATCAGTCTAGCAATATCACAGTGAATTTTTTTTCTTATGTGTGAGACTGTTTTTTAAATACCTAGTTCTAGAGAATGAAATCTTTTTGTAAGCATCGATTTTTGGTGAAATAATATCAAAATATTTTTGTTACATGAAATTAAGTATGATTTTTCTTTGCTTTGTGTTTAGTTTAAATAACTTTATTTTTACAACTGCCCATACTTGAATAAACAACGCTTCCTTCCCCCTGGTCCACTTATCACAATGCCATGGCCAAGAGCCAGCCTTTACATATACAGTATCTAACAACATTTTAATTTTCAGTAGTCTTTTAAAAACATATTTTTACTTCTTCATCCTAGATTGTCCTGTGACTAAGATTACTTTATCAGACTAACCATTAATCAAAATAACTATAGTGTGGGTGTTTGTGATTTTTCATGATATGTCAAAGAAAGAAAATACTGTAGTCAACAAGTGCTGAGAAGTTGATCTTAAACAAGGGTGATTTTGCATTTCTGACCATCTTTTGTTCCTTTTTGTCTTGGTGCTAACTTCATTTTGCTTTGCAGGAACAACCCATGACTGATTTTATGACCTATTAGTGAAGGGACTCCACTTTGTATGGGAGTAGTCACTACGCTGATAAACAGAAACTGGCAAGCAAAGTTAGCAGCTGTCAGAGCTGTATTCATAATCCTAAAGGAGTATTGTGCAATCTTAAAATAGTTGTGGTAGTACTTTCTTACGGATTGTGTAATTACAATCTTTTTCCAGCCAATCATTTTTCAAGTACAGGCAGTCCCCAAGTTACAAACAAGATAGGTTCTGTAGGTTTGTTATTAAATTGAATGTGTATGTAAGTCAGGAGGACTGTGGTGTTTGTTTTGCTGTCTGTGCCCCTGTTCAGAAGATTTCACCTCACTTTCTGCCCTGTGATAATTAAATTTTCAAAAATTTGGCTTGTGGAAACAAGAATTTGTTAGAACACGGCGGAAACCACATAACACCACATTGGTGAGAAAACTTCAGTGGGGACACCTTTTCCCCATGATAACGTTTTCAGGAGTGACTTTTCCTTTTGAGGGGTAAATTTCTCTCACTTCCTGTTGTCTCATCCCCGTTTTAAACTATGAGTTGTTTTTAACTCAGATGTTTGTAACTTGGGGATTACCTGTACACAAATAGCCTTCTCTCACATTTGATAGGTAGGAAATTAATCATCTATGATGAGCCGAAAGCTATGGCGCCCATTGTGTAGTTGCTGAACAATTGTGAGATTCAGTGCAGTTACACTAATATATTTTTTGTGTGCCCTCATGTCATTTCTGACTTATGGCAAAGAGGGAAAGAGGGTTAGTCACTACTTTCCTCTGGAGTCCCCAGTGACGCAGTGGGTTAAACCCTTGTGCCAGCACGACTGCTGACTGGCAGGTTGGGTTGCTGACCTGAAGGTTGCCGATTCAAATCCAACCTGGGGAGAGCGCAGCTGAGCTCCCTTTGTCAGCTCCTGCTCCCCATGCGGGGACATGAGAGAAGTCTCCCACAAGGATGGTAAAACATCAAAATATCCAGGCGTCCTCTGGGCAACGTCCTTGCAGATGCCAATTCTCTCACACCAGAAGTGATTTGCAGTTTCTCAAGTCGCTCCTGACATGAAAAAAAAGACTGCCCTCCTCTGAGGCTAAAGAGGGTGACTTGCCCAGGGTCACCCAGTGGGCTTACAATGCTAAGCAGGTACTCAATTGTTATAGTCTAATGCTCAAACCACTACACTACACTTACTGTATGCCGAATTGATATAGAATCTCGGCCATTGTGTTTACACTTCACAAATGAAAAGATGACATAATTGAATAAGTCAAGGGAGGAATCTGCTAACCAAATTTGTGGAGGATGATAGCTTCACCACAACAGAGATAGTAGTGCAATATCTTTGTCTTTTTGGATTGTTGACCCCTAACTTCCAGCGGATTCAACTGCAAAGTAATGCCATGGTTGGTGAACAAACACATGGATATGTATAGATTAAAATAAATGTATGAGATATAAAGATAAAATAACCTCTAGATACATAGTGCTAGGGTCTTAAAGTGTTCTCATCAGGTATCTAGCTTCATATCTTGAAACTGTGCCACCAAAAATCTGATTTTGTGTGTGCATTAATATGTCCTAAACTAGGGGACAATGGGGGCTGTCAAGGTCAGATGCCAGCCAATAGATGGAAATACAGTTTATTGTATAAACAACTCAAAAAAGCTCATAAAACGAACACAGGAGCTTGCAACACTTACACTTCAGTGTGAAAAAGACATTTAAACTGAAAAAACTCCAAAAAACCAAACCGGAGTATAACTGGTGCCAGATTATCCAGAGATATAATCCGGATTAAAACAAAACTGCTTAGATTCAGCTCAAAATTGCAGGATACTTTGGATAAGCCAAAATAAACTACGGGCCGAATTCCCAAGGATCCAAAATAAACAGAATCCCAACTGGGCTACAAATAGAGTTTTAAGACTCAAAACAAACAATGTCCCAAACCGGGCCAAACTTTGCCACCGGAGGCAGCGCAAACAAACTGGTGCCAGAAACAAGGTAACGAAGGGCAAAGAGTTACTGCAGAGTCAGAAGCCAAGCCAGTGGTCAGTAACGGAGCGTAATTGCAGAACCAGGAGTTAAACCTGAATTGGGAGCGAAGAGTAATTGCAGAGTCAGGAACAAAGCCAGTGGTCGGTAATGGAGCGTAACTGCAGAACCAGGAGCCAAACTGGAATTGGGAGCGGAGCGTTACTTCAGGATCAGGAACGAAGCCAGCGGTCGATAACGGAGAGTAGTTACAGGGTTGAGAACAAAACCAAGCCGGAATAGGGAGTGAAGAGTGATGGCAAAACGATGTCCAGTCCAAGGTCCAAGATGAGAAGTCGTCACAGCAAAATTCCTCGTCAATGGGTTGACACAAGTAGCCAAAACGACGGAGGCAAACTAATGCAGACAGTAATCACAATGCAGTCTAAGGAAAACCCACACAGTTCCAGCCCCCATTGTATAAGTAACCCGGAATAAACTTACGCCGGTTGCACAGCCTCAAGCCAGTCTTCAGGAACACGAACACGAAACCCAATTGTACCCAACAACCACCTTGCCACACGCATGGGCCCAATGGCCAAATGCCCTCAATTTATTTACAACTCGTCTTCAGAACTCGAGTTGGGCATCGCCCTTCCCACAGGTTGCTCCCATTCCTCATCCGAGCTAGAACCGTCCTGCCGACGCCCAGACCTACCCGCAGCTGAGGAACTATCCCCACTCCTCCAATTAGACCACCTTGGGTCTGATTCTGAAGGACCCCATGTTTCCTCAGCATCCCCATTACCAGTGAGCCCAGTCTCCCCATCACAACCCTTTGGAGCAGGTGTCCATTCCATGCTATCCTCTTCTGCCCATACCACACCCCCAATGTCCATTTCAAGCCCATCCTCCCCTTCAAAACCCTCAAATGAATCCTCATCTGTTGATTCCTCAAATATCTCTCTAAGCCTCTTTCTCTGTAACTCCTCAAATGAGTCTTGCTCCCGAGGAGTCTTTCTTCTCTTCCTGCTACTATCAGTAGTATCATTGACCCCAGAAGGCTCATTCACAACAGGGGCATTTTTTCCATGTTTGGGAGCTCCAGGCCATTTCTGAAGATTGGAATTTTGGATTGGGATTTTAAAACAGCTCAGCACATATGGAGAATGGGTGCTTGAGGTTTGGTTCACCTGCAAAGAAACAATGAGTTTTTGGAGTACCCCATTATGTCTGTTCTTCTTCTGCCCTATGGATTCACAGATCAAATGTGTATTTTTTTAAAAAAAATATTAATACTGGGAGTGAAGCTAATTTGAGTACACATTTTTTCACTTGTAATCTGATACTGTACTGTATATGATATGTTCTTTTATTTTCTTGACAGTTGGTTTTGCTAAAAATCAGGCAATAGATCAGAGTTCGGGGACCTACCTCTGCTTTCTGGATTCTGTAAGTGAACCTTCTTTTTTTTGGTTTATTTAAATTTGGAAATTCAGTATTCAAATATTGCTTTGCCCTCTTTTTAATCATTCTGTTCTGGTGAAATATGGAAAGTTATATGAATACTATGGACTGCTAAAATGACCAATTAATGGGCCCTAGAGCAAATTGAGCCTGAACCTTCCCTAAAAACAAATGACCAAACTGACCTCTTTGTCAGCAGGTGATGAGCTTGCTCTGGGTATGAACTTTAAAGGAGACAGCAAGGTGCTGAGCCTTTTGGCAACAGGGTTCAATGTCTTGTATAGTATGTTCAAAGTATTGGCCAAAACCTGTAGCACATTCACTGCCTCACTTACCAACCATCACTGTTATATTGGTCATTCATTAATCCCATGTGGCATCAAGACTTGCAATTAGCTTTATCAATTTCTCTGCTTATAGGAGTTTTAGTGTTTTGACAAGGGAAGATGGCCTTCTAAGATGCTGATCAGTTTAGGAAATACAAGCTGGCTAAAGTAGCCACCTGTATGAGAAATATCTCTGCACTTCATATTCTTCCATGTTATATAAGCTAGTGATACAACTAGACAAAACCAATGGTTTAATTCGTAGAATGTAGATGCTGCTCAGAGCTGAACTGGTAACTTTATTACTGCATTATTGGGATGTAAAGATTTCCACACACACACATGCACACAGAAGTTCAATGAAGAAAATATTTCCCTTCACTCTAAACTAATTTTTTAAAAAAGAAATTGTAATGCAAAGTAAAATTAAATGTAAGTCTCCCAGTTACATATCATGATGTTTTGACAGTTGTTCTAAATGACAAAACATCTATTTTTGTCTTTTCCCTCTATTTTAAGCTATAGTCAAAACAATCAGGATGTTAGAAACAATAGATAATTCCAGAATAAATGTAAAAACCTGACATTTGTGGAATGATTCTGTGATAACACTGGAATAATTTGAGATGCTGCACTGAATCCACAGGGCAAATGCCACAGTCTCTCATCAAATCATTTCCTCTTATGAGGATTCTTTTATGTTTTGTTTTTAATGCAGAAGAACCTGTTTATGCTGGCTCTTGTGATTTATAGCTGAAGTTTGTAAAGACAAATTGCAGTTTGTTATCAAGCTTCCTGGTTTTTCCCCATACCAAAGCAATCCAAAGAAGAACAGAAGTTCTCATGTGGGAAGGAGAATTGTATTGTGCCCAATAACTTTTTGCTATATGACTTCTATGTTTTTTTTTCTAGCAGAAAAATATAACCCTCAAAATGATGCATGCAAACCTATCTGGCTGAGAGAACTATATTTATAGAATGAGGAACTTGGTTGGTTTTTCCTTTTAACTTTGGGGATTCTCAGTAATATCTGTGATAGAGCAAGTGGAAATGTTCTGCTTTCATTGTAATTAGTCAAACTCCTAATTTTCCATCTCCACTGAAAAGGGGCTGATAATCTTCCCATGTTGTATGAAAAGGGTAAAGATTTGAGACATAGGGTTCATAAACACTTTAAATTAATTCCCTTTGGCATCACTTTAACTGACGTGGCCTCATGGTATGGAATCCTGGGAGCTATAGTTGGGTGAGACACCAGCTCTTTTTAGCAAGGAAGCCTAAAGACTTTGTAACACTACAACTCCCATGATTTTGTAGCATTGAGACTTGGCAGTTAAAGTGGTGTCAAGCTGCATTTATTCTATAGTGTAGCTCAGTAGTTCTCAAACTTTTTAATTAGAGGTGCAGTTCATGGTCCCTCAGATTGTTGTGTGTGTGTCAAGTGAGTGTCAGTCATGTGTGTGTCAGCAGTGCGCATGCACATGCCACATACATCAGCCATGCCACACACACTCGCTGACATTGCTACCACACACCTGCCACTGCCGCCATACACGTTCACTCGCCTCTGAAGCTCACACTTGCTCGGCCTATCTGCTTCCACATACATGTGATTTCTGCAGCTGCAGCGTGTGCTGGCCGTGTGTGCGCATGGCAGTAGTGGTGGGGGCTGGGAAAAAGACTGTATAGAAATATACAAGCTAGCCTGCATTGCTAATATGAGTTAATTTAATAAGGATAACTTTAGAGATGTTGATGTCCCTTAATGAAGATGTAATTATGAACTAGACAGCTTTATAAGTAGTTTAATTAAAGCATTTTCCTACAGGAGTGCCCAGAACCTGTCAGTCTCTTCCCAGTCACCAAGTTCTATGTAGCTGTGTGTCATATAAAGAGCATCCATATTCAATTGGATGGTGCATTAAGTTCCACTTGAACTCTCCTGCTCCTTCTTTGTGGGCTCTATACATCACAAATATGGGTTTAAACCCATATGGGACATTGTTCAAGAATATTTATGCAGAACATTCATAGAGGAACCTGTTCCTTCCTTTCCACTGCTTGTGGCTAGAGAATATCTTCTAAATATTTACGCTTATTTCCTTTCTGATGGTTCTGACCCATCTTTCCACTTTAGAAAAGCTAATTAAGGTGTTCATTTTCTATCTCATTATCTATGTTTCATTCTCTTATTTCAGTTTGCAGGATGGTGGGAAAACAGGCATTTTAACTGAGTATGCATTTGAGTGTCCCATGTGTGGACTGAAAAATATTGTGTGTAACTGTATCAGTTTTTATATAGCTGTTTTTATATTTTCCTCCAAACTGCGGCAGCATTTATGTTTTCCTTCTATATTTTGTCTCTTTCTTGGAAATGTTCCAGTTTGCTTTGTTTTCTTTCTTTTTTCTTTTTTCAAAGAGGTACAATGTTTTCTTAGTGTTCAAACCAGTTACAATCTCTTTTGGCACGAGCACAAATGTTTTACAGTTTAGAGCCTTTGACATTATTCTCATTAAAATGTTTATGATTTACTACGGTGTTACAAAACCTGGAAAAAATATTCATTAGACCGTCTGTCATGCTCCCCTATGTTCCTTCCCCCCTTTTTGTAGTGAATTACTAGAAAATTGCAAGAGTTAAGTTACATATAAACCTGATAAGTTGATAAATATTTTTCTTCTTGTGCATTCTCCTATCCTCCTGCTTTAATAGTAAGACAAAAAGGGGTAGAGAAAATCCCTGAAATGGATATGGATCTAGGAATTATTTGGCGTTTCTATTGGAAGCAGTTTCTTAGTGTTGTGCAGTAATAGCTGAAAACAGATGTTACTGCTTTGTGACTTAGTATTATTTGTGGCTGTTCTTATTTACTTTTTCTGTTTCTTGGTTTCAGTTTACCAATTCAGTATGGAATTATTCAGAATATAATCTCAGTGTCAGCTGCATGGAATGTGCCAAGCAATTGATTTTCATAAAATGTTGCTGCACTTGTTTATGCAAGTTTGCTACAGATTGAAGAAGATTGATCTAGTATTTCTTCTGGCTGCATGTACATGTATGGCATATATGCCATTCCTTTGGATTGTAGGGATTCTTTAAATTACATGGACCCCATGATGCTACATGGCCTTTACCTATCTGATGGGAATTGGTAACAGTCCCAGGTTATGTTAGGTAAAGGAGCATGGTATTTTCTGTGGGCTATCAAAAAGGCAGTATGACAGCATGCGGGCACCCACTTGCCAATCTCTTATACAAGTGACAAGCTAAATCTTGGAAGGTGACTGGAGGTTATGTCTGGATTTGTTGAGAAATCCCTCATGACTTTTTATATCAAATAAGGACCTTTTTAATTTTCTTCATTTTAGCAAATTACAGTGAAATCTTCATGAAAAACATGCAGTACAACCCCATATTTGCAGGGACTTCCTGGATTTTGTGTGGATACAGTGAATCCCCTAGAAATAAAGGAGTTCCATATAGAAGTACAGGAAATGCCTAGAGAGGTCGTATTCAATTGGAAGTAGATAAATGAAATAACCAGCATTGGTCCTACCAATACAAGTGTCATAACTGTATTTAAATTCTGTCACAAAAATGTTATTTTAACACTTTTGTTGGAAAACATTTTAAATCATTTACAGCTGATTTTTTTTCTGTTGCAGATGAAGTCATATTCAACTGACAATAATATTCTGGAATGTCCTAATATTTTAGTTTGCCAAATGAAAGCATGGGAGAACATGGGTGCACTGAGAAACATAAGTTCATTGCCATACATGTAAAAGATTAGTCCAGAAACCCGTATCTCCCAAATACACAGTCCTACTTCTGGAAGCATTTAATAACTAGTCATGAACAGTGGCTGAAAACTGATCAGTTTGTGGTTGTAGGATGGAATGAAAATGAGTGCATGATTGAGGACAGTGGTTCTAAAATGTATTTAGAACATAAATACAATTTTCTGGTTATGTCAATGCTTGGGTGTTTTTTAATAGCGAGAGTATTGAGTAAAATGGTTCTTTTGGCTCATCCAGTGCTACTAACTGAGCCATTTTCAGTTGAATACTAGCATCAATATCTTAAGGCCGAGGACTTGCAACTAATGTTATCAAGACATATATTGTTTTCACCATATGTGCATGGTGGAGCGAGGCAAGCAGCTGTTGCTGGGTTCCTGTGGGTTCTGTGGCTGTAGCCAGCAAATTCAATATTTGGTTTGCATCTCATCTTTTAGCCTTAATTCCCCCAGTGTCAAATAAGAAGAATGTGCTTCACACAATTCTTAGAAGAGTTGCTAAGAAAAGGGTTTCAATGTAATCTATACGTTAAATGTCTGTAAATATTGAGTGATATAAATAGTGAATAATATTACTGAACACATCTAATTTGCCAAAAGTAGGAATAATTGAAACCAAATAAGTTTGTTGTATTAAAAACAGTATCAAGTTGGTTGGCTTGATGTAAATACTCAAAACGCAAATATGGAACTCTTACATTGTCTTGCTTTTTGGTAGATAGATTTTTTAAAATCATGATTCATTGTGATAACTTATTCTTCAGAGGTAGAGAGAGTATAATGTTGAAATAGTTCTAATACAAAATGTCTAGGTTTGCTTTATTTATTTATTTATTTATTTATTACAGCATTTCTATCCTGCCCTTTCTAGAAGATGGATGGCATAAAATGTCTCAATTTGTTGATTTGTTGATTAAAGGAGAGCAAGACTCAAGCCATGTTGGTCTCTCTACAGAGGGCATTTTAAAGTCTGGGAATTGCCACTGAAAAGGCCTTCTTCTTGTTCCCACAAAACAAGATTGAGAAAGTAGTGGACAAAAAAGGATCTCTCCAGACAACCAGAGAACCCCAAGTAGCTCATAAAAGGAAATAGTAGTGGGCTCTCTTTCTCTCATTGGTTCCCCCCCCCCCCCCCCAGTAACTGTATATTCTTCTTACAGGATGATGTTATGATGCCCCAGCGAATAAAGCTGCAAAGGGAAGCTGCTATCAAACATCCAAAAAGTGTAAGTTCTTGTCCTTGTATCTCTTCTTAAGAGGAAAGCATGCCATTTCTTTCTTTTATAAAGAAAGGGTAATTTTAACTTCTACAGTGCGGTTTGCATTCAAAGTAATATTGAATCAAAAGTAAATAAACAAAGAAAGGGAAAAAAAGAAAACGAATGAAAACACAAACTAATACACAGTAGGGCTCTGACCCATCTCCCTCAAATCCTGGCCGTAACAAAGAAAAGGGGGGAGGAATATACCAAAATTACTAATAACTATAGCCATGATAATTACTTTGTAAGATTTGTTATTACTAAAAAAATCAATAGTTTCCAATCTTTCAAAAAATATTCAATTTGCTTATTCTTTAGAACCCATGTTTATTTGGTCTAATTTAAAAATGTATATCTCATTCTTCCATCACTAGTGTTTCAGTCCAGTGAAGATACATGTTCTTTTATCACAAAGACTTGGAAGACATTGTAGCGACATCAACTGTAATTTCCAGTTATTTTATTTATTTATCATGTCAGAGGATAAAGTTATAATGTATTTAAAAACACAAAGAAAGTTAAAAACCTGGCATTATACTAGATTTCTTTTGACCAGAAGCTGGCCACTTGGAGTGTCTCTGGTGTCACTCTGAGAAAGTCCTTCATTGTGCAAGCTGATGTACTATTATTATTAGTAGTAGTAGTATTATATCTGAACTAGTTCTTTTAAAGGAACATTCTTGGAGCTTTAGCCATAATATCTTCAGTTTTTATTTACGTTTCCTGAAAATTTTATGATATGGTCATATTGAAACACCTGATTAAAAATAAATAAATAATAAAAAAGGAAATTTCCAATATAGTTAATGAAAGATTAGTTACCATATATATTTATGTTAAGTCGACCTCATATATAAGTTGAGGGCAGGCTTCAGGTCCAAAATTATCTTGTAACAATTAAATCTCACATTTGTCTTCTTAGAAGCCAGCTTTACTGATTTTGGTGGGATTTGCTTGCATGTGTGTGGGAAAGTTTGGTTGATATTCTGTTTATTTATTTGATTTTTATCCTGCCTTTGTCTTGCCATGGAACTCAAAGCAATTTATAACAATTTTAAAGAAAAATGCAGTTAAAATTTTACTTTACAAAAATGTTTTTAAAAAGAGCAATTAGCTAAAAAAAGCTACATGAACAGTTGCAATAATTACTACTATAAAAGATAAAAGTACACCATACCTCTTTCAAACATCCATCTTCCACATTCTTGAAAGCCTCAAAGGCCCATGTAAGTTAAAAAGGTCTCTTTGCCTGTTGAACAAAAGGGAGCAGAAAATATGCCAATCACCATAAGTTGACAGGTGATATGGAAGCATGCACATACACACTTATATTAAGATGTTGTACTGTTTCGCTTGAATTCTAAAGCTAGTCTAACTTGCCTTTCAGGGCTTACAAGCTAGATTCTTGTGAAGCTCTTCAGCCCTCAGAGTGATTTATTTCCACATGTTTGTTATTTGTAGGAGTCTGCACTCTAGTGGAAAGACAATAGTGTAAGATCAGAGGTACAAGAACCTCTAGAGCTGGGATAGGAGTGGATAAAAGGGAAGCAGCTCTCATGCTCAGAACATTGGCACAAGTCACCTGCTAATGTTGGATATATTGGGGATAGTATTATTGAATATATGTTAGACGCTGTCATTGTAAAGCCAGAGTGATGCAATGATTTAAGTATGCATCTAGGAATGAAAATGACATAGTTCAGGCAGGAAGGCCCACTGGGTGACCTTGAACAAGTCACACAGTCTTAGCCCAAGAAGAAAGTAATGGAATATCTCCCCTTTATAAATCTTGCCAAGAAAACCCCTGGAGAAGGTCACCAGAAGTTAGAGCTGACATACAACAACAATAATCTGACACACAGAGGCAGCCACCAAGACAAGGGTGACAATCATACAGCTCTTCAATTGTCCTGCAATGTCCAGCACTCCTTAAAACCATTGTCTAGGGTTCCTGCTAGTTACAGCACCAAGAGAGATACTATGGCTCCCTCGCTTATGCTAAGGGGACTGTGTTGTGTATAGTGGTGTGCATTCAGGACTTACCTTGTCCCATTTCATGTCCCGGATTTTGGTGGGGCCTGTTCCATTTTCGTCTGACCTCCCGAAATTGAGAGGTCAGACATTTGTTCTGTTTTGTCTTCCGGGCCGAAAGATCTGTTTTCTTTTGGCCGAAAGCACACAGGCCTACGGGTGCAGGCTTTGGGCCTACGCAGTGCACCCAGGCCTCCCTGGGCCTGCTGCAGCCGATTGCAGAGTAAGGAGCGCCTGGGCCTATGGGTGCAGGCTTTGAGCCCAGGCCTTGCAGGGCCTGCTGCCGAGTGCTGAGTAAGGAGCACTCCTTACTCTGTAATCGGCTGCAGCAGCCCAGCAAGACCCAGCCAATTGCCAAGTAAGGAGCGCTCCTTACTTGGCAATCGGCTGCAGACCGTGCAAGGCCTGGGTGCATAGGCCCAAAGCCTGCACCTGTAGACCCGGGAGCTCATTTTTAGTTGGTTTTTGTTCCGGGGGGCCTTTCCGTTTCGTGCCATCCAAATGGACGGTACGAAACGGAAACACAGATGAAACAAAAGGAACAAATACGCACATCTCTAGTTGTGCCATGTTTTGCCACATGTAAATCACTTATGGAGAAATAGAACGTATTGATCCAAATCTTCGCTACCATGCTGATCTGATTCTGATATAGCTTTATTAATATAAGGTTGTTTTTGTGAGAACGAAGCAAGCGGAGGTATTCAGCATGTCCTGTATGAAAGAACAGCTATATGCAGTTTTCAGTTTCAGAGTTTAAAAATAACTCTACCAGTGAAAGTGATTGACACTTTTTTATGTAGTGCTCATTTGAAGAAAAAAGTACCAAGGGAAATAACCCTCTGTGAGGCAATGAAGAAATAGAGCCAGATGGATAAAAGTAATTTTCTTTTTCTTTGAACTAAAACAAAAACAGCAGAAGCATAATGGTTTGAGTTTAATTTTCAGGCATTAATCCATACCACAGTATTGCCATACATAACTTGGCAAGCATTCTTGTTAAAGAGGCCCACAGATGACTAAGCTTTAAAAAGAATTTAGTGTGTGCTTTTGTTTTTTACTAGTAAAATATAGGTCTTTGTTTTCATAGATATATATAGAGAGAGATGAGCTCATGCTGTGCCCAGTCTTGCTTCACTTGTTTGGACAAGTTGCATAATAATGAAATGTCAGTAAGGATAGGAATAGAAGAAATACATGGTTCAGTCATGACCCTGCAAGTATTCTCAATAGTTAACTGCAGCTAAATCTGCACCACCCCCCACCCCCCGCAAAAAACAAAAACGGCTTGGCTTGGGTGGGCAGCCCACTGCTGACCCATGTCTTTGCTTTCTTCTATTAATAGTGCCATGGTCCTCTTCCATGATTTCTTGGCCTGTTTTTACTCATCAGCAGAAAACAAGGGGTGGCACAGTTATGAGTTCAAGAAATATTCACTCCTTGTCTTGTTTTGTATGTTGAACAAATAAGAGAGCTACATTGTCTAAAGATTTGCAAAAAGTTACATCATTCAAAAGCAGTGTTACATCATGGAACAAAATAGAACAGAAAATTGTGTGATACAATCTTTTTGTATTAATTGTAATAATGTTGTAATGCAAGTTAATTTTGCTTTTGGTGTTTCACTTATCTGCTCTGTCCGCTTTGTTCTAGGTAAGAATAAAAGTTGATTCAGTTGCCTGATATGAACCGCTTTGATAACATTAGTAGCCCAAAGCTGTGGATTTTGCTGGCAAACATTTAAGTGACAATCAGATTTGAGTTTCTTAAATTTCAGCTAAAATTATTTGTTTGGGTTATGGTCATGTTTAGCATAGTCTTGACAATTAAGCTTTCAAACCACTTGAAAGTTATTTCTGCTTTCTGCTTTTGTTTGCTCATCTCACTGTAGATTCTCTACACTTCATTTGCATATATTTGTCTGTAATCTTTAATCTACTATTCTCATCATTACATTGTGCTTTAGATTTAAATCATCAAAGCAATTCTCATTTAAATAAATTTTATAGCTAGGGAATTGTTAGTAGTTAATATCCCATTTTTAAAAAAAATCATATAAATGATGTCTTCAAAAAACATCTGGGACATTTTAGAGCTGAGCTGAGCAGTTCTTTGGGAGCCACCCACACACGCAAACACCCACTTCCTGTCCCCCCAATTGTACAAGTCGGTACTGTTTCCTTCCAATTAACCACCTTTTTTTGCTCACCTCATAGGGACTTGTATTTTTGGAATACTTTCTCACTTATCATTTTTTATTGAGATTTCTTTTAAAGTATAGTTGGAAACGTCCAATTAATTTTTGTCCAAATGATTTAGATTCTATTGGGGCTTTCATGGCACCAGAACTTTTATTTAAAATGTTGCAAATGCTGGGGTAAGATGTCTCCTATTGATGGTCATTTTAAGTGCTTTGTCTGAGAGAATACCATAACAATGCTACATATAAATATGTTTGCCATTTATTTCCACGTGTAGGAAAAAGGGATAACTAAACTTTATGTTTATCTTTGGGAAAGTCCAATTTTGCTTCCTAAAGTTTTAGAAAAATATTACCGCTTGAAATACTGTTGTGAGCTGTCTCTTCTAACTTTGTCCCTTCTAATACCAGATCAGTATAGTCCTTCAGATTCCACTGACACACAGACCTCCAACATTTTTTAAACATTGGACTGTATTTTTCTTCCCCCCAAGCATTTCAGAGTTGAATTGTCGTCAACTCAAAGTTGAATTGTCTTCCATTCAAAGCCAAGCAACGTCTTGAAAGGTGCTGAATGTGGTGAATTGGTATAAATGGAATATAATTGGAATCAAAAGAATTGCCAAAGGTACTGATTAATGTTACAGTTAAAATGCAAATGCCCTCTAAAAATTCCCACTTAGGAATTGAAATGTAAAAAGAAGCATAAAGAAAAGCAGAAGGCGGCAGCCAGTGAGGACCTTTCCAATTCTTCATTTTAGTGTGCAGCATGTTCAGTAAATTGGTTGCACTGGCTTAAATTGAATCTCCAACCCATCACATGAATCTCACAACCCCTTCAATCTCCAATTCCTCATGTGGAAGTTTTTTTTTCTTGCTTTAAGATCTGTTTGCTGAGCGGTGCAGTGGAAAAGGGCAGATCCTCAGATTCTACAAAAACAAGGCTGCAAATTCTGCTGATGTATCATTTCTGTGTCAACATTCTGTGTTTCACAAGAAATGTTCTTGCCTAGTTTTTCCTTCAGCCTTTTCTCTTCTAGACAAGACACTGTATAGCTGATATATGCAGAGTGTTGCTACATTATATTCATAGCCCAACAGTTCCCCTTGCCTCCTATCGGAAATAAGATGACTTAGTGATTTTTCAGTAGCCAGATGTGCAGTGACCATTCAACTTCTCTGCACAGTGTGGAGACTCTTCACCAGGGCTATTGCTGCATTTACAGCATCTTTGGGTTGGGTACTACTCAGCATTTGGGTACAACTCATGTGGTTACAGCATTTAACATGCATTAATCCATGCCATCTGTAATGAGACCTTGATGATGTGCATCTTTTGGCAGATGAGTCACTCATATTCTGTCCAATAAGCGTCTAATCTCGTGACATGTGAGTTCTGTCATCTCCCAATTATGTGGGTTATAAAGACAACAGAGAAGAAAAATGATTTATTTGTAACTTTCTTCAAGGGGTCTTCTGTAAGCCCATGCTTTCTCTCACTTCCCCTTGAAGGAATGTCTGTTTCTACCACTGTGTTATCTGTTAGACGAGACTACATTGAAGTTATTGGAGCAAAATTATGGTGACCTATGCAGTAGTCACAATGGAGTCCTCCCAAAAGAACCTTGCTCAGCTATAGCAAAGCAGAGGTTCTGCTTTGAAATGCTTCCTTTCTTCGGCTTCACAGATGCCCACTTGAAGAACCGCTATTACTGATAATCTGCCTGCTCTCACCTACTGTCTGAATGAATGATGGTGAATCCCTGAACATTTGTTCCCTTTTACCCTCTCTGCCTTTTTCTGCACAAATGAAGATCAAATATTTTGTGTTCCCAGTTGGAAACCAGTCACAGTCCCTGTGATTTCTTAATCTGAAGCTGTGGTGTTATCTGATCTGCTAATATAAGCTAGACACAGGCAATTACAGGCTTGGAATTTAGTGGTCAGGGTCAGGTATGAATGTCCCTAAAAAGTGACTTAAAATAGAAAACATTCTGAAGACTTTAGGTACATCACCATTGTAGAATTAATGCAATTTGATGCCACTTTATCTGTCATCATCAAGGCTATGGAATCACCCAAACTACAACTCCCATGATTCCAATAATTGAGCCAGACCCATGAAAGTGGTGTCAAACTGCATTGATTCTCCAATGTACTGTAGATGCATTCAAATTCTTCTGTGTCTAATTTGTTGTATATAACAAAATCACATTCACGAAGGACCTGGTTGTCACTAAAATGTGGGAAGAAAGCAACTGCACAATTATTGACTTAATTTGAGAAATTAGCTTCAAAATTGATTTAATGTGATTTCTTAAAACCAAGCTAGAGTTTCTGGCAAATTGGATTAAGGTAGAAATTTCAGGCACTAGGGCCAAATTCAGTCTGATCCTCTATACTCATTTCTCCTTGACACCTATAGAAAGTTTTGGGGTCCCCCCTCCAGTTTGAAAGGTTGATATGTTTCTCTTCAAGGTTGGTTCATAGCAGCAAAACCTAGACCTAAATGTGGTGTCATTTCAGGTTTCTCAGTCTTGCCTTTGGACTTGCCCACTACTTTAGGTTTCAGAGAACTTATCACTAGGATTTTAGGTTACAAGAAGTGTCCTCTGTCTTCACACACTTGATAATATAACTAAGAAACATCTGATCTGTTCATCAATGTATACAAGGGGCAGGCATTTTTAGGTAGTAATGTGTGGAAGTTGATGTAATTTTTAATGGGACTAGTGGTCTAGGTACTTTAAAAGTAATTGATGCTGTTTCACTTCTCCCAGCTTTTAGCTTTGAATGCATGATGTTATCAGCATACAGAACAGCAGTTGCTGTTCTGTACATATTAAACTATGAGATCTTAATTTGTACTCTAGATATACATTATTTGCTGTATTTTAAGTCACTTTAAAATAAGTGAAGATTAACAAAGACTGTATCATCAAAGGTAATGTGTGAAAAGGTATGAACCAAGGATAATGTATCTGGCAAAGCCATTGCAGCTAAAGAGCAAGGTTTGAAGAAGTTACTATTTTGGACTATAGCTATCACAGTCTTAAGTGATCATGCAGGCTTGGGTGGAGACCTTCTGGGATTGTAATCTAAAAAGTAACTTTATGGAGGTCTGGATGGGATCTTTAGGAGTATTCTGGGAGTATTTAAGAAGTGTGATTTTCATTTGTTATTATGCAGTTGCCAATTCTGAAACCTGAAATAGTGGGCAATTCTGTGTAATGAAGGAGGCAAAGTTTGTGCCTAATGTTTTGATTTCTGTTTCACATATTCATATTGTTTTATTGTATGTAGACTTTGAAGTAAGCTTAATTGAGTGAAGTTTGTGTACAAGTAAGCAGCTAAAGAATTGCAGCCTATTGCCTGAGAATGATGTGTAGTTTGAAACAACAATACAATAAAACTTCACCAGAATATAAAACAAAATATGCTCTAACATAAACCACAACTATGTTAAAATTGATCAGTCCTAGAAACAAATTCATTTTTGAGTATGCATGAACAGGATTGGCTTACCGCAAAGGGAGCTTCACTGAGTTCAGGGAAATTTAATTACATACAAGTAGCTATAGTTGCAGCCAGTCACTTTGCAAGGGAATGCAACAGTATTGCTGGTGAGGGATGCTATTTTTAAAGAATAAAGTTTTGTCCACTTGTTCACCATCATGTGCATGCCGGTAATCTGACATTGCCATCAGAATATGTAAAAAAGAAATGAAATCTACGAGTTCCCCATTTCCTGAAAGATGATAACTATAACCAATGCCTTGACTGTTTCAAGTGTGTGGGCGCATGGTGGGAGATGCCATCTGCAGATAAAGGAAAAAGGCAGATAGAGCTGAAATAGAGACACCCAGGGTTTCTCTCTAACTGTATATTATTTCTAGAGAAATGAGAATCCAATTAACCCAATATGCTAGTATAATGTGGGAGACAGAGAGAGAGATGGCCTTGAGATGTTTTTAAGGAGGACAAGTTCTTTACCAGAACAAGAATGGTAACAGCAAGGCCCAACCTAGTCACATGGATGGACCATAACAGAATGCGAAACAAAACAAAACTGGATTTTATCAGTTGTATGGAGCCCATGTTATTGCTGTTTAACTGTGTTGTAGAATAACATTGGTCCAGCAATGGAATAAAGGCTTTAGCACATATGGCTTTGGTCTATGATCATGCTTAATTTTCCATATTCCATTTTGATTTCAATCCTCTAAAGCAGACATTATTGGAAACCTTCTCAGGTTCCGCAGAAAATGTATTTTCCCTGAGGAGTAGACTTTGGGGAGTTTACTTGTTTCTCTAAAGTACATGCATGCCATCCTTTAAGCTACAACTCTACCAAAGAGTTTTCATCATTACATACATACATGAATATATACATAGTTTCAGGTACACAGATTTTTATTACATTTTTGTTTGAAGGGCTATGATCAGAATAAGCTCCCTTTTTAATTCATTAGCTTCATCTTATTTGTACATTCACTAATACATTTTGATGATGATCTTAGAGTAATATACAATATAAAATGGATGTGTGACCTCTGACAACTTCCAAAGAAGACTTTCAGAGAAGACTGCAGTTTTTTATCCTGAATTTGCAAGAACTGTTTGGGTATGAAAAGCAGCTCTAATGTCATGTTTCCTTCACACTACATAACTGTAATTGTGATACCAAACTTTTTTTGCATTGACTCTAGCATCTGCCACATTGTCTGTTTGTTACTTGAATAAGACCCTGGAAATCTTAGACAGTCAATGGTTTTCAAAGATGTTATGCTAAACAGTAAGCAGGAAGAGAAATTATGATAGTGTTAATGAAATGGGTGTTTTCTGACAAGGTATCTTTGGAATGGAAAAAGGTGAGATGATTGATGATGGAGTTGCAGTGTTTATAACAAGTTTCATTAATAGTGTCTTTCCACATAAAACACTTGAAACATATACAAATTAATCTGTGTGTTTGTTTTTCATTAAACTGGGCCTTTAGAAACCCTTTTAATTTGGTGTTTCTGAAAAACCACAGTGGATTCCAAGCAACTGTTAGTTGAAGTCTGTTTTTTATTTTAATGAAACATCAGAAATGAAAACCATCCCTACTGATACAACTTTGTAATTAAATTTATATCCAATATGGCCTCCACATGCCATTAACCACATCTAACAATGGTTCTGTTACTGTAGCATTATACTCCTAGAGTCATAGTATAGTTGCTAAATATATGATCATTTTTTATGTTTCTATTTATAAATCTGGGTCTGGAGTTGGTAAATATTAAAATCATTTTATCTTCTTATGTGACAGGTAATTAGCTGCAGACATTGCATGAGATGTAGCAATACTTTACAGAAGCCATATACGTGCTCATTGGCAAGGAATTTCTCTTAGAAAAGATAAATATCCTAATTTCTGTTTTGTAGTGACATAATACCATCGCCCTTGACTGTCTTTGTAATGTTTGTTCATGGACTGAGTTTCTTGTTTCAGTAGCTTGAAGGATGTTCACCACAAAAGGCTGAACTGGGATCATGCCAAAAGCCCGAGAGTCACATCCAGTTTGCACAAGTGAACACTCCATATGCCTTTGCATTGATCTGCTTTCCAGATATTCATTTGCCTGCCTCATGTGACTGTCCAGGCAACTGAAAATCTAATTGCTCCTCCAAATTTAGATAGGGGATTGAATTTCTGTAATTACAGAATTTTTCTCCTTGTAAAATGTAAGAAATGAAGGATTTTAGATTGTATAATTGGAAGCTCAAACCTTAGTTTCTATGGAGAATCATAGCCAATGCAGAAGTGAGAAGTAAGGAATTAAAATGACCCAGCAATACGTTTTTGTAGGAGGTAGGCAATATGAGTATAATGGAATTGCATTTTAAAAGTAACAACTTGAACGACAACAATATTAGGTCTTTGGGTGTAATGCAGTCTAATTATTTTTAGATCTCAACACAGATACAGAAGAAAAATCAGTTTTAAACAATTAACATCGGTTCTAAGCCTCTTAAAACATGAAAACAAAACAGTTTATACATGTAAAGATTAATTCAAAACTGTTAGATTTTTGCTTTAAAGCCAGGTTGTAAGATGCTGTTGGAATTAAGCCAGCATCAGTGCCAGTTAGTCAGTCCTCCAAAAATAAGATACTTTACAACTGGGGTGTCACAGAAGAGAAATCACTTGCCGGTGTCCTTAAACAATGTTTTAACCTTTTGCTCCTACTGGTGGAACATAGCAAGGAGGGCACTGTGAGATTCCGGTTATATCTCTGATGCCGTCTAACTTCCACTAATCTTACCCAGTGCCATCAAAATGTGGGAATTTTCCTTATCCCAACCTCTGTCACCAATGTAAGAACCTTCTGTCCTGTCCAACTGTGGGGACCTCGTAGATGTCCTTGTGATTCTCATGAGATATATTTTTCATCTCTCTCCCCCCCCCCCCCCCCAATACAACTTTTCTTCATTAGCTGATGTAATTACAGACACTATGTCTGAATCCAAGCTTTCTAATATGTATCATTCCCAGAGGCTAAAAGCATGCCATACAAAAATACTTTAAGAGAATTTGAACATGATACAACCAATTATTGAATAACTCTCCCACTCTTCTCCTAGCTCTCAGACCCCCTCTCCTAACCATTCAATCTTTTAGACCTCGCCTACTAACTAACCCGGAGATTAGGGTAAAGGTAAAGGTTTTCTCCTGATGTTAAGTCTAGTTGTGTCTGACTCTGGGGGTTGGTGCGCATCTCCATTTATAAGCCGAAGAGCCGGCGTTGTCTGTAGATGCCTCCAAGGTCATGTGGCCGGCATGATTGCATGGAGCGCCGTTACCTTCCCGCCAGAGCAGTACCTATTGATCTACTCATATGTGCATGTTTTCAAACTGATAGGTTGTCAGAAGCTGGGGCTTCTCATTGTGATGTCTCTGTGTGTTTCCTGTATACCGTGTTTCCCCGAAAATAAGACAGTGTTTTATATTAATTTTTGCTCCCAAAGAAGTGCTAAGTCTTATTTTCAGGGGATGTCTTATTTTTCCATGAAGAAGAATTCACATTTATTGTTGAACAAAAAATGAACATTTATTATATACTGTACAGTAGTTGTTATCACAAACCAGCATAACCAGACAAACTGAATCCTATCAAGAATTTCTTGTTACTACCTATATTTCCATGTACAACACTCTATGGTACTTACAGTTACCGATCCTGCATGCTCTGGTGTTCTGTTCGTTGGGCATGCTTCCAAACAAAAGCTTTGCTAGGTCTTACTTTCGGGGGAGGCCTTATATTTAGCAATTCAATAAAACCTCTACTAGGTCTTATTTTCTGGGGATGTCTTATTTTAGGGGAAACAGGGTACATAAAATGTCACACGAGATGTCCTCAGACATTTTGGGTAATAGCTCTTCCTTAGCTAGTGACAAACCTATATTAATAGACATAATCGTTAGCAATGGTCTTGATAAAGACCTTTGGTGTTCATCAATTTGTGGAGAGATAAAACACATTTAAAATGTTAAAAAAAATGTTTAAAAGCAATGCAATGCTTTTGGGTTGGAAAGATTAGCCGTTTACAAGAAACGTTGCCCAGGGGACGCCCGACTGGATTTACTCAGTCTTCGAGGAGGCTCTTTCCGTGTCCCTCTGGGTAGCTAAACTAGGCAATTCCAACTGGATGGCCCCCCATGAGAATCTTCCTCCAGGAGCAAACCAAGAATGGGCAACTTGGAAGTCCTTAAACAGATTCAGAAGCGGAGTGGGCAGATCAAAAGACAACTTGGCAAGATGGCACTACCTGGAGGAATCTTCCACCTTGTGTGACTGTGGAGCAGAACAAACAACTCCTCATATGTATGCATGCCCACAATGCCCTGCCTCATGCACGGAGGAGGAGTTGTTTAAAGCTACAGACAATGCGATTGCTGTTGCCCATTTTTGGTCCAAAACTATTTAGCTGTTTGTGATTCCTTTATCACTTTTAAACTTATTTATTATGCAATGCTTTTGACATGAAATAAAAAGAAGCTGGGGTTAACAGCAGGAGCTCATCCCAATCCCCAGATTTGAACTGCCAACCTTTCGATCAGCAAGTTCAGTAGCTCAGAAGTTTAACCCGCTGTTCCACCATTATTTCTCCATTATTTCTTTTGTTAGTATGATACACCAGCTTTCCTGATTTTCTGAAGTGTTCCACCAATGACCACTTATTCACAACAATAACTTTCTAATAAATTACTGGAATGTGCTGCAGTTTCCAGGCAAACCCCACATACAGTGCATTTCAATAATTTTTTGGAAAGTTATTGATGCATGCAGTATTGTGGCCTCAAGAAGGGATGTACACGACAGACTATTTAGGACATGAGGTCTACCGGGACCTTGAGTAGCAGAAATTTTATTCAGCAGCACTCTCAAGCTATGTACCTGCTTCTTCACATGCTCCATGCAGAGCATATAACTTACCCATTTCCCGCATCTGGGTTCAACTAATCCCCAGAGCTTACATCTAATCAGGTTTCATCTTAAGTAGTATATTTGTTCATGTTCAGCCCATAACAGCAGACATTGGTCCATCACCTACAGGGCCCAGATGACGCTTAAGGCAAGTAAAAATAAATCCAAGTGTCATTAGCATACTAATAGCACCCAGCCCAAGAACTCCAAATGATATCAAACAGCATGGAGGGTATGCTGGAACAGTTTCGCTTCATGAACTTATCATCCTCATTTTGTTGTTTCCAAAATTTTATGACGTTCTCTCAACCTATCCCCTTTGAAAAGAGTACTTGAGATAGATGTGAGGGGTAAGAAGAGAAGTAATCCTGCAAGTCAGTGGCAAAACTTTAACACGTTATTCAATATAATTTAAATAAAGTTTTCCCAGTCTGATACCTTCAGTAAATGTTGGGCTATAAAACTCCAGCCAGCAGTCATAGTGGGATTTGTACACTTTTTGTTAATGCCAAATTTAAAGGATTCAGCAACAAAACGTGCCACTTGTGGGCAATGGTGGCCAACCAAATATATCATTTTCTTTGTGAATCCTACAGTTTCTAACTCATGATATGTATGTAGATGCCTTCAAATCAAGGAATACTTAGAGCTGGTTTGCCATTTCCTTCCTCTGAAATATAGCTTACAGCATTTGCTATTCCTTGGTGTGTCCCATCCAAGTACTAACATAATGGCAACTTTTCCTCTCTTGATAGTGACATAAATGGAATAGATTTTTAGGCTCAGTAAAGGAACAGGGGCCATTTTTCACCATCACACTTTTATCCAGGACTCCGATGCAACTGGAAACAACATTGCATCACTTTTTATTTTGGTTTTGGCCGGGAGGGGTTGCATTTTCTGCTACATAGGATCTTTCATATGCTGAAAATCATTGCAAAAAGGCTTCAACTTGCTTTGTGGGAGGGGATGAAAATATCACTTAGCGGTTGTCAGAAGGTTTTGTAGGCTGCAAACGACTTCTGTGGCTGCAGCACATTGGGCATATTACCTCAGTAGTAGCACTACAAAAATAGCAGTTCTCTTTCTTCTGTATGTTAAAAGCAGAAAAAAGTACTTTATTGCTGGAGTTTCAGAAATGTTAGTTTCAGCATGTAAGTATAAAAAACCAGATGATGTATTTAAAGTTTGTAATAACTTTTTGCTGATCACTGCAAGAGCACTTAACCTCAGTTTTTATTTATTTATGTTCATTGTACATCAAACAGTAGTGTCCTATGTTTCAGTTATGCATGAATTATATTTTTACTCCTTCTTGTAAGGGTGACACTCCAGACAATATATTTGAGGTTAAATCCTTAGTGGTAGCAGTGATGTGAAGTTTGTCATGTTCTCCATATCAACCTGAGGCGAAGGAAATAATTTCAAAGCCAGATCTCTCCTGGAGTTCTGGAGCTGTTCAGATACATAGCTTTGGCTCAGGCCCATTTCTTCAGCAGTCATTAACTATAATCGTGAACACATGAAAACATGACTTTTCTTCAAAGCAAAGTAAGCGAGGGCAACTTGTTGGTGAAACCTTAGAACTTCCTTCTAATTTTCCTTTTGTTTTTAACCTTCGGCAGCAGTCCTGAAAGTCATTTAATTTGCATTCCATCATAATCTAATGCAGCTTGCTACTTCTTGACTCCAAGTCACTTTGGAATTTTTGAACATATTGCTTTATGCTGTTTCTTTGAAAAGTTGTTGTTTCAATTTTTTTGTGACTTACATTGAATTGTAACATAGTTGTATTATACATGTGCATTATATAATGTACATATATATTAAGCTATGGAAGTGAAAATAAATATTCCTTAATTTCCTCTAGCAACCTTTAGTTTCTCTAATCTATAGTAAACTTTTATGCCAAAATTTATTGCAAGTTAAGGAAAAACTTAGAGAAATCGCTGTTGATATGTACTGAATTGTTTCTTAATTAGTCTTAATATAAATGCTTAAAGTAGTTGCTAATTTGTTTGAATATGTAGCTCAAATACATGTATTATAATCTTGTCACTCGTCACTCATTTTGTTGTTGGAAGTCAATGTGAATTACTTTCAGGTGAGAAAATGAAGGTTCAGCCTTTTACCAGATTCAGCATTTTACTGCATATGCATGGATTATTGAGCCAGATCTGCTTCTGCCAGAAGCATTCTGCTTTGTTTTGGAAAATATTGTGTCCCAAGTTTTCTCCTCTCTTTCCAGTGCAATTAGCTGCAATAGTTAGAATTAGAGCCTCAGGGTTTGCTACTGGAAAGGGCTCAGTTTTGCCCTGCTTGCTTTGTAAATTTTGAAAGGTTAACAATTCATTGCTAATGAAAATAATGTGTGCTTAGCAAAGTACTGGGGAGAGGGATTGCTCATGTTAGTAGAGAGATCAGACAGGGCAGTGGATGTTTGTTTATTTATTTACTGTATTTCTACCCCACCATTCTTTGAAGAAAACTCTGAGCAGCATACAAAAAGGCAAAATTCGATGCCGCCTCTACATACATACATACATACATACATACATACAATAAAATAAAACATATACATTAAAACCAAAAGTTAAAAACATAACAAATTTAAAACCAATTAATTAAAACCACGCAATCCAAAAGCATAGTCTAGGAGCTATTCCGGTCATAAATTGCACTATTCCATATTCACTTATTGCACTGAAAATTATTGTCCAAAGGCTTGGTCCCACATTGGTCCCTGAGTCCCCTGGGGTGAGAAGGGCAGGGTAGAAATGTTGTAAGTAAGTAAATAAATAATTGATGTTTTTAATTTCTGTTTGAAGGTAGGGAAGGAGGGAGCTGATCTAATTTCACTAATGTTGTTCTGGTGTTGACTATTATCCTGTGTTTGGGGGAGTGATACCTTTGAGCCGAAGTGTTAGACTTCTGTGTTTAGCAATTTTTTCCAGGTGCCCTGAAAATAAAGCTGGTGGAACATATGAGGAAAAAGAGAAAGTTATCTATTTGGATTAAAAAGTCTCATTGACCCCAGGAGCAGAGTAGGGAATAAGGTCCATGGGCAGTGAGCAGCCAAAATCAGTAAAGAGATTCCATTTGGCCCTTTGTATTCTGTAAAAGGAAGATCTATAAATTAAAATATTTGGTACTGCTCCATTATCTGGGTGGAGGCCAAAAGGGGGTGCTAGACAGAGAAGGATAGTCCATTTTACAGGGGACAGGGTTGAAGGAATCAATTTTCCCCTGTTTTTGTGTTATTCCCACATCCATGTCGCCATCGTGGAAACAACCCTAGTTTATGAAATGGGAAATGGGAAGGGGGAATAACCAGTGAAAATGGGGGAAATGGTTTTCCACCTTCAACTTCCCTCCCATATAGCACCCTCTTTTGGCCTCCGGCCAGATAATAAAACAATACCAAATGGGTTCTTAAACCAAGCATTTTTCCCTTGAGAATTTTTTGAAAATTGGATCTGGTGATTTGTTAAGTTTAAAAAATTTGTTATATAAGCCCATAACCAATGCCCTTTGACCATAATTTGCTTCTATTCTTATGAAAATCTTCCCTGCAAAAAGTCAGTTCAACAATGGGTATCTGCCCAATATCTTGCAGGTTTGCCTTATTCTCTTCTGCTATGCCTCTAAATACTATCCTCTGTTTCTTGCTTCTGATGTATGCAGGGAGTTTTGAAGTTCTCATTTTATCTCATCTTCACCTGCAGGGATGGGGAATGTGTGGTCTTTCAATGTTTTTGGAGTTCAATACCCATCACCTCTAATAATATAATTTGTGTTAAGGCTTATTGGGGGTGTAGTGTAACCACGTGTGAAGTTCTATATTTCTGCTTCCATTTCTTCTTTCTCTGTTGTCTGTATGCATTTCTCTTTTCAAAATTTGTGTTGCTCTTTTCTCGCATTTGGACACCATTTCCACTTTCTGAAATAGTATTTTTTTTGCCTGTAAGACTTCTTCACTTTGCTCATTAACCAAGCTGGTATCCTTTTAGGTTTGGTATCATACTTCCTCATCTTGAGCTGCAGTGGGCGAGGGATTGTGCAAAAGTCTGAGGTAGATTAGTGGTTGAGTTTTACAGCTTTAGTTTGAAAGGAAAGAGACCTGTATAAGAGCCACTGCCAGCAGCAGTGAGACCCAGATTTTCTATGCATAGCAAAAATCTTTTAGGAGCCATTGTGCTTGCTTTCAAGTAGTTGTCTTCTTTGTGGCAAATGACTTGTACAAATTAGCAGAATCAGAACCATGATTTGGCCTTAGATAACCAAGGTCTGTTGCTGGGCAGGTTTGTTTTAGCTGCTTCCTTTTGATGCATAACAATCGTAAAGCAAGTTTTTAAGGTAACTTGATGATTTGCATTCTTTGGCACATGACAAAGAAATCTAGTCACATTCCTTTTTAATTAATATGAACAAATTTCCATTTAATACACCCTTATCATGCTTTTCCCCAGTGAATGTTAATTATTTTTCAAAGCTGACAAGGAAAGACGGTCATCTTTGCTTTTTAAGAAAAGCTCTCCTTTTTAATCTTATTGCTCATATAAGATAGATTAGTATAACTACATTCTTTGTTCTTTCAAAATTAAAAGTAAAGACTGTGCCCTTTGTTGCATAAGGACTGTTTTTAAAAAAACAACATGAGCTGAAGAAAACAAGAGTACACTTTTTAATCTCTGGTATAATTCTTTTCTTCAGGCGACATAATGTAAAGGAGAACGAATGAATAAATAAACCAGCATAAATCCTTCAGAAAATAAACAATAAAGTAAGGATGCACTCAACAGAGTTGGAAGTTCCTAAATTAATGGCTTCATGAGACTGTTTATCTGGATATGAATGCAGTAATAAAAGAAATGGCTGGAATCAGTTATCCCCAAGGCTTATGAGGAAAATTTTGGTGGAAAGACCAAGACTGGTTCTGGGTGGAGCTCTTTTCAAAATTGAGGATTTAAGTTTTTCATTTCTTTTAATGTCAGGTGATTTCTTTTCTTGCTTTGAAACCATTCAAACAAGCAAGCAACAGCACAGTAAATGTTCATATAATTTGCTTAATCAATGAAAATAGTGTTTGCCATGTTGATGAAATTTAAAGTAGGAATGTTTTTATCTTGTGCAAACAATAATTAGAAGTCTATTTTGTGTTAAATGGCTCTTAAAAGCCTAACTATTGTACATTTTATCAGTTGGTAAAATAAGAATAAAATCCATGTTGTTGGTAGAAACTATCAACTATTTTTAGGAAATAAAGAAGACTCAATATCTCAAAGATGGCATTAGATTTCAAATGACCCTGTTCAAGAAATTGTAGGTGCTTACTGTGTATTAATTTTGAATTACAACGTCGTCTTTAGTGTTTTCTAAAGAAAACTTTGTTTACAATCTCTGCTTCTGCAGGTTAAAAAAAAGAGACTTTGATGAAAGTAATGGAGGAGGAGATTGATACTGTCATAGATGTACAGTGTATGTGTTTAAGCAGTGAGTTAGGGACTTATAGTCCTAGTTAGAATGGCCATGTTATCACTATCAGTATCATCATCTAAGCCTTAGGTTCTAGGTCTTAAAGAGTGGACATTTTCCATAAGTAATGGTTGTATTCTTTGCCTGTCCCTTTTGACACCAAGAAGGAGCCATGAACCAAAGACTCTAGCTGCTGGCATAAAGAGATGTTCTATTGCCTGGGCATGGGCGACGTGTCTCCGCTGGAAGATGATAACCAATAACCACGAGCACACACATAAAACTTTTGGGTAAAAATATGGCCACAACAATTTTATTGGTTACAGAAAACGAGGGTTGGCTGCCCCGCATGGGTCCTGGATCACCGATCGGTCAGCCCAGTGCTACCCGATCACAAACAAGCCCGGCGCAACCGACACCATATCCGGTAGTCGGTATCCGAGCGCCGCCTAGTGGCCGCAATGATACTCCCTCCTCCTGCCAATGCAGGGGGGGGGGGGTAATCATACCAGATCCGGGGCCCATGCCACACGCCAACAACAGTTTTGATGAGAACAGAACACAAAAACCAAACATATGTAACACAACAGCAACTAAATGCAGGGTGGGCGGGATGGCAAGCTGAAACAGCCGAATGGCTGCTGAGATGCCTCCCGGGGGCAGAGCCAGCGCTGGCCCGCCCTCTGAGGAAGGGGTCTGGCCAATGGCGAGTCCAGGTCATCCCGCCCGTCATTGGCCAGCAGGGGCTGGTGGCGGGAAAGCTTCCCGCTGCCCCCAGGAGGCTTCTGGGAAGACCAAAACCAAAACCTCTGATGCATATTTGGATCTGGTGTCTACTATAAACATTTTAAAGCTTTTAGCTAGCTATTCCTCCCTATATTTCCATTGAACAGAGGTCTCCAGCATTTTTGAGCAGGTGAGATGGAGCATTGTAAAAATATTCTATACCAAAAAGGTCCAACCAAAACATACATGTTGCATGACACAAAATATAGAGAACACACACATACCAGGCAAAATGCAGAAGGATGTTTCAACAACCTAGCTAACAAATCTACCACATTAAAACAAACACACCAAACAAATACACCAAAACAAACAAGCTAAACAATGCACATGTATGCAGCTAGGCCAAGATTCTTGCTCCCCAATACCTCTGCTTTAGTTGCTTACACTTTTTCCACTTCCGTTAGTTTATTTTTTTTATTTTAGCCTAGTTTCATGTTATAGAAAACTTTATTGGTTGCAGCCAGCTCCCTGAACTGTGCTTGGAAACATATAGGTAGCCAGCAAGACTGCTGTAACAAAAGAATAACATGCTCCTTATGATTGCTTTATTATCAAAGCATATGAAATCTAAAAGGATATAGACATACCGATTCAATTAAACACAAATGGGACAGGGAATTTTAGTACAGCTCTCTCTCTCTCTCTCTCTCTCTCTCTCTCTCTCTCTCTCTCTCTCTCTCTCTCTCTGTGTGTGTGTGTGTGTGTGTGTGTGTGTGTGTGTACACATATACATGTACATTTACTCAACCTACTGGTCAACCTATGGAGACTTTGTGGAGTTTTCTTAAGCAAGGAACAGGGACAAATCACATGAAAAAGAATTTCATATGGTTTTCTCAAGCAAGGGCTATTTAAATAGAGTTTGCCATTATTAATCACCCATCCATTTTCTAACCTAGCCTCACTCTGCTTAGGTTTCAAGATTAGGTGGGATCTGATGCCTATTTTTAACTGCATAAACAGGATTGCATAGAAATAGGATCTTGGCAGTTAAAATGGAATCACAGTGCTATAATTGTGTAGTGTGAAAAGGCATCCTATATGAAAGATGCAAGTTAACTTATACAGTTTTTTTAAAAAGCCCTTATGAGTAGAAATAAAATGTTGGTCTGGTGCCAGAAATTGCCATTGGATAGTATATGGCCCATGTGGGTGACTATGGAAAACCAAGGGTCCTTCCAGACAGCCATATAACCCAGAATATCAAGACAGAAAATCCCACAATATTTGCTTTGAACTGGGTTATCTAAGTCCACATTGCCATATATTCCAGTTCAAAGCAGATAATGTGGAATTTTATTCAGTAGTGTGGAAGGCATTAACCCTCCAGCAGACCTCAGAGGACCTCAGATTTTCGGATGGATTTGAGATATTACATATTGTGTTGACTTAAAGGTAGATGATAAAAAGGGGGAATGGGAAAGTAATTGTAAGAAAATTCATTATCTTCATAACAATGGTTTAAATAATCTTAGCATTCACAAGCATGTATCAAAATTTGTGAAATAACCTTTTTTCAAAAAAGAGAAGTTTTTTTTATTCTTGCCTGACTGCTATAAGGTCCTCTGTCTTTGCAGATCAAGTAAAAAAACTGGAAGGTATCTATAAGGATTCTGTGCAGAGATGTGTGTTTGTGTTTTTAATTTGCCTTTGTATATTAACTTAGTAACTAATGCTACTGATTGTTGGTGTAATGTTGTGTCCTTGCCAAAGCATTTAAGCTTCTTTCTATTTGTTTCTCTTCCACCATGCCTGCTCTCTGTCTCCTTCTTTTCCTTCTTCTCTTCCTCATCCTCTCGCTCCTTCTTTTTTGTGCTGTCAGTGCTTCTTTGAATTACACAGCCCTGTCATCACTCAGCAGGTATAAATTGGGAATAGGATATTCCTATTCCTGTTAAATGGCAGTATAAAGACACAGTACATTAAAAGTTTGCTGTTATCTTCGGGGCTCTTGCTCAACTGTTTCTTGATATGTTTTCTTAAACTCCTTCACAGTGTTTGTTTCATGCTTCTAACAGGAAGTTAAATATTGATTTTCTGCATACTTGAGCAGAAGTAAATTTATGCAGGAGATCTGGTTTGGGAGTAGTATTTCATTAAGTCAAAAACTTGTGTGATTTAGCAATTTTATTTAAAGTGCTCCTTCAAATATTTGTTGACTTTATGTTTAAAGGAAATAGCAATAATCAAAATCACATTGGATTGACTTTTGTTTGTTTTTCTGCAAAAAAGTGTATGAAAGGCACATGTAAAAGAAACATCTTCAGTGGTTATTTTTAAGGAGCAAGCGAGCAGTGTTTAGCTTTCCTCACTGCTGCCATATTTAGTTGGACAGTAGAAGCCAGGAATCTTTCTATTCATAAATCTGATTTTTTCCTCAAAATTCTTCATACTGAGAAAGAAAAGAGTGAGCATGAAAAAGTCCAATTTGCCAAATTCTGGTTGTATAAGTGTGGTGAAATACTGGAGCACATGCAACTCGCAAATGCCTTTTTGTGGCTTGTGAAGTCCAGTGCCTTTGGATAGCAAATATGTTCAAAAGAAGCCACCATCAAAATGTCAAAGCTTGAAAATACTGGGAAAGGGATACAGAAGTTTGTGGGAGTCTCATGTTCCCTGCTCTTCCTCCTCCCCAAATTGTGACATGGCTATAACAAAATCCACAACTTTTTATCATCTCCTGAATTCCTGGTTGCCAATGCCTTTCAGGATAGCTGTTAATTCCTTCTTCATTTTGCTGGGAATGTGCAGAAATGAATTGAAACTGAAGAGTGAGAGAGAAAGAGTCCACTCTGTTTTTTTAAATTTTGTATGGTTTTTAAAAACAATGGCCCCTGTAAATTCCACGCATACACTGCCCATTTCCTTTTGCAACCACAGGGAAAGGAAGGGTGAAATTTAATAGAGGTTTTTGAACTATGAAATGGAGCATTAGATTCCAGTTTTAATGACACACAAACAACACACTTTTCCCGAAACACACACACATCCATTCACGGTGTGTTTTACGCACATAGTTCGTTGGTCAGCAGAGAAGAAGCAAATAGGATCAGTATAACAATGGAGTTAGTGACATTACTTTGAGAAGCTGCTTCAGTGCTCTGTGGAAGAGCATGATCACCCAACAAGCAGCTAAATACCACAGAATGCAGCTGATAGGAAGAGCCACCTTCCTTCAGTAACTGTCTTCTTTAATCAAGTAAGTGATATAATATTAAATGACTATTTATTTACTATTAGTCACCAAAGAAAAATGTATATAAATGTAGTATGAGTGCAGAGCCAGAATGATGTAGTGGTTGGAGCATTGGACTATAACTCTGAACACCAGGGGTTGATTCCCAGTTCTGCTATGGGAACCCAGTATGTTATGGCTAACCTTGGGCAAGTCACACATTCTCAGCCTCAGATAATGCCTTTGGGTCACCCTAAGTCAGAAACTTATTATGTATTATGTTCTTCTCAAGTCCTCAGTTTAAAAAAAATATGTAGCCCATTGGCATTTTTAAAGTCCCCAATGAAGCTCTGAGACTCACTATTGCAATCCAATACAGTGTAGTCTAAGGGTCGCCAAACTTCTTGATCCCCTTCATCACATTTGGCACTAGAAAAAAGTATTGTGAGTTTGATTGCAAAATGTCTGGTATAAGTGCATGACTTGTCAGAAATGTTAGGAGCCCTTTTTTCAGTCTTACAGCTGCAGAGAGAACACAGGGAGGCAGGGGGGAGAAAAATGGAAAAACTGGCAATTTGACACAAACTGAAGCAAAATAATATGGATTAATGAACTCGTAGTTTGTAGAGTTTTGATCCAAAAGTTCAAAATGTCACAGTGTCACTGCCTTCTGAGTGAAGTGGCAAACCTCTCTCTTTATGTTGGATACGTTTCAGCTCAGCTGTACTTACTGAGCTCCCTATCTTTTTAGCAACACACATCAAATTCAAGTGCTGGGAGCACTCAGAATAGATTTAATCACAGAAAGGATTAACATTCTGAATCGTTCTTTTTTTTTGGGGGGGGGGGGTTGTTGGTATCCACAAAGTCAGTTTTTATTGCAAGAGTGAGTTATTGTCGTGGCTCAGTCTTAATGCCTTCTATAGAAGTAATGGAAATGTAGGCATAGCATTTTTCATAGGCATCATATTCCACTATAACAGAAGCAATCCAATTTGTTATTTGGATTAGCCATTTTCAGTGTGCAGTTCGAAATTTTAATTCAGATTGATAGGCTCAGTTTGGGTGATCAGATCTAGTTTAATTGGCCAGATACGGACAAGGTTTGATGAAGCAGAATGTATCTCTGAACTCATCTCTCTTCAAAGTGGATGAGCAAGCATGGCAACACATGTTAATCATAGCAGGGTACTTATGAAGTGGGTAACCATGATCATTGCCTTCCAAACAAGCCAAGATTCATAAGCCATATTTAAAATATGGCTTCCCATATCATATAAACCCTAATTTCTGCATTCAGAAAGAATGAAAAGTTCTGCTAACTTCCTATTTGTTGAGCCTGTTTCTCTAATAATATAAAACAAACATTTAAAGGTTTTCTACCTAGTGGGTGAGATGATGAATGTTTTCATACATTTACCAATTCTTGTTTTTTGCATTTTGGACTGGTTTGTAAACATTTCATAATATTCTTTGTTTGAAGAATTCTTTTTAGCACAAATCCATTTTATTATCATATGATATAGTTTCCCCACATAAATGCTGTAATTTTGTCCCCCAAAACCCCCAATGACTTTGTTTTGAAATGAAGAGAGTGTTGAAAAATCTGTAGTGGTTGACTTTTTACAGGGTTTCTTGATATGTAGGAGAATGCTGGAATAGATAGATAGTTGGTATTATTCCTTATGGCCATCATGTTCTTAACCAGGCTATTGTTCTCAAAATAACAAGGATTAAATAGCTTAGGTTCTGCAGGGTGACAACTGGCGACATGTTTATACTGTGGGAGATTTACTAAAACACTTTTGAGTTGTAAAGCATGTGCAATAAGTATGGGGGGTGATGATGAAATCTTGGAATGTGTGCCTTTTTTAGTGGTTGTGTTGGGGTTTTTTTCTTAAAAAGTCTGTTGATATTTACTCTGAGACTTGGTTATTTTGACAGTCTTCAGCTATGTGTTACCAGTAGTTTCACAATTACTCCCTTTCCACAGCCAACCTGGAGAAATACTGCTCAGCGAAGAGAATGGGGATAGTGACCTTTAAGAGAATTTGCAACATCCTCACTGTACTATAATTTCTAGAGTTCTTTATGGGAATGAAAATACTAATAATGTGTGAAAATGATACAAACTTGTAGTGTGGCTAGGTCTCTAGTTTAGGTATAATGAATTTCACTTTCTGAAGATTAAGCAATACTCAGTGTTGTCTTTTGAGCTCTGAGCTACCTTTGAACTGGGGGCTTCATGTATTCTGCTTTGTTTTGAGTTACACTGCCATCTAAAACCTTACCAGCTGGAATGCTTGGACTGAAATCGGTGGGATTAGCCTGTTCTAAATCCCCGTTGCTCCAATTTAACTGGCTTAGGGATTGCACTGCTAGTGTATTTGCCCACAAACATTGAATTGAAAAGAGAGGTGATTAACCTAGCATCTCCTAGTTATGTACCCTTTTAATGCTCTGGACATATCTAAAACTGGCTTCCTTGCATTAGTACATTTCATAGTTTGGAGTGGATCATCCAACATGTTCAGCTCTAATTGGAAATTGGGTGATAAGAAAGCCAGTACTAAGACTAATCTATCACCTCCTGACAGCTGTTCATTATTTTATATTTGTGAAACTTTGGCTGGGTCATTATGCTTGGTGTACAAGAAGCGAAACTTTCTTATCTTTTTGTTATGGAATTACTTTCAGGCAGGGAAAACTGGGTTGCTCAGGACTTTGCATCTGTTTCTACCCCACAAAATTCTTGTTGTATATATAGTATAAGGCTGTTTTTTTAAAAAAAAAAACCTGGGAAAAGAATAAGAGTGTGAAAAAGTTTGCCTTATTAAATATACAAGCAAATCCCTATGTAATGACTTCTTCTCAAGAAAAAATAACCCATTTACTATTAATTTAGGATGTACTGTGCTTCAAAATACTTTATCTCCTAATGTCTGAATTACAAAGATTATTAGTAAAACTAGTGTCCTACTTATAAAAACATCTACCACTAATTTTCCAGCTCTCCCCCAACATCCTGCTTAGTCTTATTATTGAATTCTATAATTATCACAACTGAACCTAATATTTTTTGACAGTAAAATATTATGCTGCAGTGAAAATAGCATGCAGTCATTAGAATCTTCCTGTATTGCATGTTATAATCCATACCATAACAAGAACACGTAACTTGTGCATTGTAGCACCCACCAGTTGGATCAGATGGGCTTCCAAGTAGAGTTTTCTTCATTTTCATCATTGCTAAACTAGTCAGTTACTTCTGGAAGTTTCGGTAATTTAAGTGAAACTTCATTGAAATTTAGAAATGTCAAATAATAGCATAAGAAAAAGTAAGAGCTCAATACTGTTTTACTGCATCATTGCTATTTTGTTATTTTATTACTTCAACAGTATTTGCTGGTTTTGAACTTTATTAAGTTCTTTTGGATTTTTAAACAATTAAAAGCAATGTAAAATAAATAAAAATAAGGAAATAAACTCATGATCCAACAATTATTGTTGCTGAATTCTTGCTGACCCTTCTCTATTTGTAGTTGTAGTAGTGAGACAGTAAGAGAAAGGGTTTGTCAAATCCTTGGACTAGGCACAATCCATGACTAATACATGTTGCTTAGGTCTGATTTCTTTGTAGCTATCTTTTTTTTGGATCCTATTTGAACTCAGAAGCAAAGCAGGGCCAGCTCTGGTTAGTACATGGACAGGACCACCGATGAATACCAGGTGCTGGAAACTGGCAGAACCACCTTAGAGTACTTCATGCCTGAGATAACCCTATTAAATTCATGGGGTCACCATAAGTCAACAAATGCCTTAAACACATATACGTTTCTTTAGTTAGTTCTATAATTTAGTTTCGTGACTAGCAAGAACTTCTTAAAAACAAAGATTCATAAGGCAGCAATTTCAGTGCTAGTTTTGGTTGAGATAATATCTGCCAACTGCTCCAAGGTCTGAAAGTGAAATGATGTAGCAGGTGTGAAATGTCAATAACAATTAACACAAGATGGTTTATGTTTTGTTTGGAAATATAGTTAGTAGGAAATTGAAAGCTTGCTTGGATACCCTACCGGCCCCAAAGATTAGCGGTTTAGGGGAACTGTATGTGTATGTTCTTCAGCCTTTGTAACGTGATCACATTTAGAATTATCACAGCTGCTTAAACAAAAAATATATAAACTGAACTGTTACACTGATCTGTAGGTTGTTTTGTTTATTAACAATGCACCTGGCTTGATATGTCTTTTGAATTCATCCTCCTACCTGTAAGGTCATTTCAGTAGTGCATGGAGAAGAAACGTGCACAGCTACTACTACTCCTACTACTACCACTTCTACTACTCCTACTCCTATTTTGCTGAAAATATTAATTTAAATGCCTGTGTTGAAACTAAATACACCAAATACCTACTTTGACTCCAGTGCCATTATAACTCCAGTACCATTACAACTAGAAATTTGTTAGCAAACAGAAGACACAAGTGTGGCTTTTTCGCATATAGGTCTGTTTGCGGATGGAGTGCAAGATGTGGGTCTATAACATTTTGTGCAACACCCAGAACTCATTCCCCTCTGGCTACTTTGAGGCAGGGGAAGTGGTTGCTGGTTTATTTTATGGATGGGGAAGGGAAAGCGTAGGAAGGCAATTCAACCAATGGCATTCCAAAGGGAAGGGATAGAAAGATGCAGTCTGTGAGAGCAGTGCTATTTCCTATCACTTCTGAGTCAAGATGAGCCAACCAGTTAATTTATGAATATACCTCTTTTCTCTTTCCCCTCTCCACCATAAATAAAGACACCTTCTGGTCTTAACAGGTATGGGGGTTGGGGTCTTGGACAGGATGTAGAGTTAGTGGTAACTGACAAGGCAGAGGGGAGTGTATAGTATCAAGTATAGTTTTAAGTGTCAAATCCGATTTTGGCCTACCCTGAATGATAACATTTAAAATTTAGCTACTGCCAAAGTAATATTTATGTTCATCCCATAAAAACGGAAGGCAAGCAGCAGTCTTTGTGATCAATTAAAATGTTAGCAATACTTACTTTCATTTCTTTCCTTTTTTTGCATCCCTCAAAATTGGTGTTTATATTTCTTCTTTCAGATTATAGGTGGCCAAATTAAGAGAGAGCCTTTGGAGGCAACTGAGCGATACACAAGGTGGATCAATAATCTAACACAGGAGCAACTCCTTACTCAGGTATTGGTCATGTATCTTCAACTTATGCCAATTGAACATTTGCCTTGCTTACTTGGAAACTGGAATCAGGGTTATACAAACCAATTTTTGGAGATACTTTTCAGGGGTGTAGTGATCAGAGTATGTGATGTTCTAGGGGTACATTCAATGTGGGTCATTATGAAGAGTGACAGAATATAAATTGGAAAGAGGAAGAGAAGATGAAAACACAATATTGGCAACATTATCTCCAGCTATAAATTCCACTAGATGGACATTCTGAGCTAATGATTCTACAGTATTTTAATTTTATTTTGTGTTTGGCCTAACCTGCCTTGTGAGGATAAAATAGAGTCACATACTTTCCTACATGCTACTTTGAGCTCGTATTGGAAAGAAATGAAGGGTTACTAATGTAGTGTTGTTATGCTGTTTTAAAATTTTAAATTGAATATGAATTAATAACATGCATGGAACAAATAAGAAACATGGGTTTAAAAAGACATATAGAAAATATCTACATTATAAGTCAGCATTAGTAACAACATATCAGCAAAAATATTTATTTCTTGAAGTTGTGTTGTATCTGAAATACATGCTTTCAATCTCAAATAAAATGCATGTCAAGGAGTTATACTGGATGACCCTTGTGGTATCTTCTAGCTCCATGCTTCTATGAAGATATATGATGAAGAGAAAAGAGAAAACAATACAGTGATCATCATGTTCATTTGTATCCACTGGGTAATTTAGTTGCTTTTAGATTCATTAGATGCCTTATGAAATAGATTCACGAGGCTTTAAAAGTACTGCAAATCAAAACAGCTATAATTCAATACAATACCAACATTCACATCTATTTTTTTAATCCTAAAATCCAGGACAAAATCTTTTAACTGAATTTTCAGGAAGAAGGTTCCACATAAATAAATTCTTATCTTTTTACATAAATAACCGAATAATCCTGAGATGTTTTTATTTAAATCAAAGCATTGTCTCAGATTGCATGCTTATAAACCAAGGTTACGAAGTCATCTTTGCATCTGTTTTAGGTTCTGCTACTCAATTTGGTTTCTTATCATTTTAAAAAATGTTTCTTCTTTTATACTTGAAATAGAAGAATTTAAACAAATAGAAAACAAATAACACAAGTTAAAAAATAAACCAAATGGAAGATAAGTATTCATTTCATTGAGAGTATGTAAACAGAAGACCTTGCTTACAGCTTGCTGAATTGCTAAGTTATATTAAGCAAGGCACAGACATCTGTCCTTTTATGAAGCCTGTCTTTCTGTCTCTCAAAAACTATATTGTACAGATGATTCAGTTCCACAGTGAGCTGGTGGGTTTTCCCCCATCATCTATGACTGAAGAAATATTTCAAAGAGAATGATAGCAGCCAGGACAATCGTTCACAAGCATTGCCTCAATCTAAGCAACATGTTTCTCTTGAAACAAGAAAATATTTCACAGCACTACATAAAGAAGAAGTCTTCACATAATCTTAGTACTTACTCACAATTGCCACATATATTTTCTTATATAATTTTGAGAATAAATAATTGACAATAAATAATATTTGATAAAAATACTGACCTCCAAAACCTGGATTGACTTATACAATCTTTTGATTTATAATGGAATAGTTCAGTAGTTTCTTTTTTCTTTTGCAATGAACTGATTATCACTACTTGCCATCCCATCATCTTACTAGGGTTTGGTATTAGCAAAATATTCTGAAATAGAAAGAGCCAAATGAACGACTATTTGCATCTTCGTTGCTAAAGTTCTCATGAGCAAGGAATGGTTTAATAGTGATCATTTGTTGAGCATTATTTTTATGCTATGCATTGCAAGGGAATATTTTATTTCATAAACAATAACCAGTTTTTCATAAGTGTTATTCAAAGGTATTTAAATTCAGAATGGCTCATTTCAGTTCTTGTTGTTAGATTTGGATTTATTCTTTCACTGGAATATACATACTGTACTTAGCAATTTTGATTTTTTAAGGATTGAGCATGAACTATCTATACTTTTGAAATAGAAAATTTGTGTAACAATTGTTTTCTGGGAATATGTTTATTAAAAAAAATCAAAAGAATGGAATTATTGGCATATAGGTTAATCAAGTGTGTTCTTTTTATCTGTTAATTTGTCCAAATCAATTTGGGATGGAGCCCACTAGCATGAATAAAAGGGGATATGGAGCCATTCCTTCATTATGCTTTTTGATGGAATAAGTATAGAATTATTAGTATGGATGTTTGAAAGTAGAAATAGAAGTGATTAATCAAAGAAGTAAATTTGCAGCCAGATTCTTGGTTCTGTGAAAGAAAATGCTTGTAGCTGTAGCTATTCAGCCACATCAAAGACCTTAAGAACATTGAGAAATAATAATATGGAGGCAGGATTTGTTTGGTTCTTTTCCCATGATGCACAAGACTTTTTGAGTAATATTAGTGATGTTTTTTTAGGGACCAATCCAGATTAATCAAAAGCTATACAGTTGTCAGGACCCAGGCTACAGAGCACCAATAACCATGCGCAGAGACCAGATTCTATCTAATATCTTTATTAAAGAAATATATAAAGTCAATAAAAACAAGTGAAGAATATAGTTCAGAAGCAGACCTTTCAGATGAGGTCAAATATAGTCCAGAAATGTATTGTCCAACATAAGATATTAGAGTTCAAAGTTATAATCCATTAACCGAAACACACACCTTGCCAAGCAAAGTGAGGGGAAATGACAGGGTCCTTAAGGTCCAAAGTAGCTTGACAACAAGGCTGGAAAATAGACTTGATTCTTGGCTAGATCAAAACTTGAAACGAGGCAAACATGAAACATGAACTGAGTCCAAAGAAGTCCGTGAAACAAGGCAAGGCTGGAAACTTGATCCGTGAAACAAGGCAAGGCTGGAAACTTGATCCGTGAAACAAGGCAAGACTTGAAACTAGATCCGGGAAGCAGGGAACAAGGAATACGAAGTCCACACACGATCTCTCTCACAAGCTGATCAAATTGACTCCACAAGGTTCCTCTTGCGGCAAAACCCCTATATAGGTTCTTGTTTTCCCGCCAACAGAACACTTTCCCTGGAGAACAAGAAGCGAAACCCAACTCTGTCCAGATGCATGACTCCTTAGAATTTCCCAAGGGAAGCAGACCTAATCTGCTAGTTGTTTGGCTGCGATTCTGAGGCTCCGGCGATTAGCCTCCCTGACTCCTCTATCTCTATTATAATTGTCCTTTCGGGAAAACGGGGGAGAATTCTGCCCAAGGCTTGTTTGGCAAACTTCTGGAGGGCAAACATCCTCCAGGTGCAGAGGCTCCGATTCTGGCTGAACCGGTGGAAATCCCATGTTTTCCTCCTCGTCTGCCACAATAGTACTAGGAACGGGACTACAAGGCCCATGAGACATCACAACAGTCTACTATCAAATGATTTATCTGTGATGCTAATTTTGAAGTGATATTACAAGTATATTTATTTATTTATTTATTTACAGCATTTATATTCCGCCCTTCTCACCCCGAAGGGGACTCAGGGCGGATCACATTACACATATAGGCAAACATTCAATGCCTTTTAACATAGAACAAAGACAAGACAAACATGGCTCCAAGCGGGCCTCGAACTCATGACCTCCTGGCCAGAGTGATTCATTGCAGTGATTCATTGCAGCTGCTCTCCAGCCTGCGCCACAGCCCGAGCCAAGGCAAGGAGAAGGTGTGGTGGCAAAGTGGCAGACAGCAAAGATTGAAGCAAGATGCTTCTTCACACAGGCAAAAATGGCTTTGGTGCTTGTTGCTTGAAGGACTCTAGTGTTAAGTACCTCACCTTGGAATCGCCAACAAAGTAGTCTTTTAGTCTAAGGTCGGCCAGTTCGTCGTAAGTAACAACACACTTCAAGCAATAAGCAACAAAGAAGCCACATAACAGGCCTGATTCAGTCCAATTACTGAACCTCCATAGAAAGAAACAATGTTCCCAAATCCAATGCCAATGGCATGAATCAGTCAAAAGTTCTAACAGTGTCCATGGGTCTCTAGAGCAAAAGGTCCAAAAGCAATCAGATATCACATTGCAACTTCTTAAATGCTGCTTTCACATCTGATCCCAATTGCTGGCCATCCTCTCAGCAATTCTGGCTGAATGCCTTAGCTGAGATTTTTCCCTTCTACCTTCTGCAAAGGAAGGCACTATTAAGTCTTCCTCAGGCTGCTCCACAGAAGCTTCTTGTGTTTGGCCAGCAGGCTAGGTAGTTATTGCTTTGGGATGTTTGAGGGAGTTGCTGTTCCTGGCTAAGCTGTAATTCAACAGTCAAACCTTGATCCACATCTAGTTTATTTCCTTTCCCTGGAGAAAATTGCCATTTTGTATTTTTATCTACACCATTCTTCTCAAAGGTTACTTCCCAATTTTAGGAGAGGTAGCAGATCTTCTTATGGAACTGTCAAACATCTAATATAGGATTTCTGCAGTTTGAGGTTAGGCCAACTTTGTGGGATTTGTTATAGCCATAGAACCTCATCTCAAGTGGGAATCTTCTGTCTTCAAAACATATGTAATAGCCCCAAGTCTTCTTCTCTGTTGTTGTATTTTTGGAGCAATATTTTGAAGGATAAAGATTTTCACATTTTCATATTGTAGATTAAGATGTGCATTTAGAGTTTTGAAAATTTGCATTTGGGTGGAGAAATCAATGCATCTTTATTTAGCTGCCTAGTTCCCCTTTCTGGGTGTAAAAGCTTGAAGCTTATATATTTTTTTCAGTGTCATGTCACAGCTTGATCTTTTGGACAATCCTCTGGTTACTTTGTTCCTATTTAGTTATCAGAATATTAAGGGATCCAATTTGCTTTTTCCCTTTATTATGTAATTATGGAAGTTTTGGTGTAAAACATAGCTTGGTGATTGGCACTGCCCTGCCCAGCATATCTGTTTGAATATACTGTATTTGTGTTTGTTGCTGGGGATCAGTGGCTAAGATTTCTAATGTTTCATCATGATATTGATTATGCTATGGTTTCTAGCAGCTTTTTTAAAAAGAACCCATAACATCAAAGGAATATTGGAGCACTTTTAAGAGAAAGAGGTTGCTAACATAAGTTTTTGTAGACATTGGTAGCATAAGCTAATGCTATCAGCCTTTTTTCGGTTCATCCCAATATCCTTATGCTGTGTCTTTTAATTCTCACAGAAAGCAAGTTAAACTTGTATTTGTGCGTACATGAAGGTGTGTACGCATACCTCCATATAATAAAAATGAAAATAATATATTTGCAAGATTAGGTCGTGGTTGGGAAATAGTAAAGTACCACATTTTATACATGTGATGTCTCAGTAATTCTGGCATTTTCTGAACAGACTGAAGTAATTTTATGTTATTTTTAGTTTTTCCCAGCAATCTCTTGAAAGGCACAAAAGTTTTACTGTTTTGTGTGTATTTTATGTTTGTTTCAGTTGTTCATTTCATTGAATCCACTATGTGTTTTATATTTATATATATTGTAATATCTGAAGAAGTAAATCTTTGACAAGTTATGCTGCCTAGAGAAATAATGTTATATGAATTACTTTATTTACTCACTAATACATACCTCTGAAGTATTTAAGTTTTAAAATTCAGGGCATCGTATCTGAATGGGATGAGTTTGTGTGATTTGAAACTGATGTATTTAGCTAAACAACTGATTATTTCATTAAGCATGTTGCTATTAGTGATCAAAAAGTAACTTTAGCAAAAACAAGTACAAATTACAGAATAAATCCTTCCTGTTTGAAGGAAAACAATGAATATGATGAGGAATCTGATGGCTGGTTACTGAAAGATCAGCGCAGCATTCCTTCAGAAACATATATTCTAGCTTAGATTTTGTAGATTTTGTGGTATTATGGCAGGAAGACATTTGTTTCTAATTTTCTTGAATTTAAGCTTCTGAGGAGAAGAATGTATCTGTGCTAGTTTCATATTGTAGAAATTCAGTTTCATTTCCTTATTGCTTTACTCTTATTTGGCATATGTGCCGGATGATAAATATAATGCAAAGAGAAATCATTATAATACTTTCAAACTATATGTGGCAAAATAATTTAAAGGTGCATATACAGATTATCACTTGAATGAAATATGAAACGAAACAGAATATGTTCTACTTATATTACAACAGTAACATGTGCAATTGGTAAAAGGCTAGCATAAGTCATCAGCCTGAGTGTATACCTGAGTGATCCTAAATTTACTCTGATGTCAGATTATTAATTGAAGTTAAACAAAGTTTCAGAAATGGATATCTGTGGAATATCTCACATAGCCATTTTGGAAAGTTCTGATTTTCCTCTGGAAAATGTATTATAAAGCCAACTTGCTGCTAGAATACCGTATCTAAAAAGGTAGCGTAATAATCTGATGGAAATGAATATGTAAAGGACATTCACCTGATCTATACTATGGATTTCTTTTGTGAGATGAATGAATTTGAGCTTGTACATAAGTGATAGGAATGAGGATTTCTGTACATGACAACACTGTGTAAAGCTCTCTCCAAGCTTATCGAGGTTTTTTTTTTAGTAGTTTCAGTGCACGGAAATGGTTTCATTGATTGGGGGCTTCTATCATTTCGACAGAGGGAGGGAGGGATGCTGTATGAATTCATTTTTCTTTCTACTATGTTATGAGTCAAATAAAATATAATGGTGTCATGATTAGTGTGTTGGACTTGGATTTTGAAAATCTAACTTCAAATCTCTAATGAATCTTGAAATTCATTTTGGTGGCCATGGTCTAGCCACTCCACCTGATTCTGACCTGTCTTGTAAGGTTGTTGCATGGAGACATGCATGCCTCATTGGAGGAAAGGTGTATACTGTATAAATACAAGCGGTCTCCAGAAAATTTAGACACTTTTAAAAACTGTATTTATTAAGAATTTCAAAACAGGTTACATTGCTTTTCTACATAGTTCTTTGCAATGCATTTCCCCCAGTGTCAAATCAACTTGTTAATGTTATCGGCAAAAAAATGTTTTTGGTTGAGCGCGTAGCCACTGATGCACCACTGCTTTCACCTTCTTCATAATAATGGGCCAAGTGTCGGGAATGAACGTCTAAGCGCTTGTGTTTATGCTCCTCTGTCAGTAGCTTAGGCACCCACCTGGCACACTACTGAATTTAAGGCTGTTATAGATCAGGCAGGTCCAGCACTTATATTCAGCATTCCTGCAATCTCTTTGACTGTTAGTCCAGTTTTCACATTTCTTCATTCTTCGTGGTCGTAGCTGTAGCTGGACATCCAGAGCGCTCTACTTCCGTCACACTAGTACGGCAATTTTTGAACATTTCAATCCACTCATAGACAACTATACAAGCGAGAACTTTATTCCCATACTGAGCACATATGTGGAGATGAATTTGTGCTGTCAGCACCCCTTTTGCTCACAACACACCTATAGCAGAAAGCTTTTATTTGGCATAGCAACTGGGTTTAAATTATAGGTTAAAGAGAATGTTATGCTCTAAATGTATTCAGGATGTTACCTGTGTGTTGAAACACTTGAAATGAGCACTACAGCACATATTGCTTCAGAAGATTGTCCTTTAAATTTAGAGAGGTCATTCCAAATGTGACAAGAAGTGTTTTTAATTTCACAAATTACTTCAAGTGCATGGGATAAGATACATAGTTTGTGACCTTTTTGAAAATCAAGCCTGCAGAGCAAAGCCTTTAAATACCTTACGATGAATATGTGACCTATATCCAGTTTTTGATTTCTTTGCAAGGTACGTGTTTTGTGATAATTGCAGCAGTGCTTATCAGACACTATCCTAAAAGTGCAGTCCCTGCAGATGCACCATGGTTTGAGAAGTGGCATAAGCAAAAGGGAAGGGAGGTAGGGCACACACGGGTTCTGTGGTTAGCACAATGTTAACCAGGCCCTAGGCCAAGAGGAAATGCAAGTGGTTGCAAGGCATTTGGTATGTGAAGGAGGAGGAAGTGGTCTGCATCAATGTGCTGGGGAACTGTTGGGAGAGTTCTGCCTTCTCCAAGGATGAGCTGGCTTCTGTGATGTGGGTTAGCATAACCTTTTGCACCAGCTCTTGCAGAGGAAAATCCAGTCTTCACACCTCAAAATATCGTGTGGCAGCTGAAATTGTTAAGCACAACAGTGTGAAATGAAATGCCACATATGACTTGCTTCTGCCTTTTAAAAAAAAGGCTCTGTTGAAATAGAAACTCTTCAAAATGCTCTACAGTTTTTTATGTAAGGGAAATTTTCTACAATTTTCCATATTAGCTCACATTTAAATTATTTCACAGATAGGGCATGCACCTGTTATCAGAAGGAAAATATGCTTGTTAAAACATTTTCAAAACCTCCAGAACAGTTAAGTTAAAGAACATGCTCTTCCTGTCAGTGGCAGCTTGATGCAGTTACTTGTGGTTGCTTTGAGATGTCACAAGTTCAAAAACATTACAGAACTAAATCGTATTACTTCATGGCCATCCTCCACTGAGGATTAATTCTTTGGGTTTTTTGTTTCTCTGAAAAGGAGATTGTGTGTGGAAATATAAGATAAAGGTAAAGGTTTCTCCTTGACATTAAGCCTAGTTGACTCTGACTCTGTGGGGTGGTGCTCATCTCCATTTCTAAGCTGAAGATCCGGCATTGTCCATAGACGTCTCCTGGGTCATGTGGCCGGCATGACTGCATGGAGCACCATTACATTCCTACCGAAGCGTTAACCTATTGATCTACTCACATTTGCATCTTTTCAAACTGCTAAGTTTGCAGAAGCTGGGGCTAACAATAGGAGCTCACCCCATCTTGTGGATTCGAACCACCTACCGTCCAGTCAGCAAGTTCTGCAGCTTAACGGTGAAAATACAGATATACAAACATGAGTGTATTTTCTTGCCTACTCTCTCTTTCCCTCCTACATATACCTCCTCACTTTACCTTATTTTTTGTAATGCTTTTTGATTTGTTACTGAATAAGATTGCTGCCTGATTTTTAGATATGCTGTATATTGTAGGGGTTACCTCAGGACTGTATGATGCAGCATGGCATTTAAATGCATTATTCTAGAATGGTCTTCAATCTCCACAGATGTAAAACTGTAGGTTCCATCAGCCACCATAAAATGGAATTATGGAAGGTGTCGCCCACATACCTACAAAGCACCTTCTCTGCATCAAGTTCGTTATTGTTGTGTGCCATGTTGGTGGAACATGGTGGACAGAAAGGAAAGGCACAATGAATGACAAACTGAATTGAAAAACTTGTAAGACGGGACCCCATTCTTGGGACAATCTTGACCAATCCACTAGTTTCCAAACATATTGGACTTCCAGCAAATACTATTCCATGTAGTTCAAAAAATAGGTTGGAGGAAGCCATTGTCTGAAGGAGCCAGTAATAAAATGTCCTCTTCTTAGGTGAATAGTGACAACATCCATACCATCATCTGTAAGATTGGTCAATGAACCAAGAGAATGGTCTCGCCTAACACTAACATTTGAAACCATGTGTTAATTAGCAATAATTATGAGTTAAATAATTATCTACAGTTAGTATTTCTCAAATTATTTTTCCATTGCCCAACATTAATTTTCAAATCCAATGTTCCAAGGTCAAAACAAGGTTGTGTGTTTTCTTTTAAATGAAGACATGCATACTTAGAATCCTTGTGAATTTACCAGAGATTTAGCAAGATTATCACAAGCATTTCATAATTCAACCTAGATACATGGGTTAGTCCTCATATACAGTACTTCATTATTGGCAACATCTTTTGGGGGAGCTTGAGGAAATAGGTTGAGATGGGGCAGAGAGTTCATAGTTGCTTCCTAGCAGAGATCTGACCTTTTGGACTTCTCTAAAATGTGAGGGTCAGCATCTTCCAAACTTTCCTTTTGAAGCAAGTGTTTGGTATCCAAAAATGTAAATTCTATGTTTGTGTGTGTTTGATGTTTGAAGCGTAATAATTTATGACAGTGGTTTGTTACTCTGTTTTTGTATTTGCATAGGCTGTTCTGAGCCCTTGTGGAAATCATATGAATAGATACAACAAAACAAATCTTTCTCTATGCTTTGTGAAGTCGTTTTAAAGCAAATGCGTGAGGCTTCCTCAGTGTGGTAAGGAGAGCATGAAATGCTTTATTCTGCATATTAAAACCACAAGGCAGGCTTTTTGTTGCTCAAATATATTTCTATCAAATAGAAGTTTGTGGTCTCTGGGCTTTTGTTCTTTGTCGTGTTTGGTCCTGGTCCTTGATGGTGAAATTGTGCAAATATTGAGTTCTTCTGGCCCAAATACAAATGAAGGTAAAGAACCTTTTCATTCATGCTTTTGTATCGTTTACATTTCTTCCCACAGGACAGCCACAAAGTCACCACAAATGCAGTGAGTGTAAAGCATGCAAAGGCTACATTCCTACATAAGTGGTTGGTGTCTTCTCTCTCTTGTACTTACAGGAGACTCTCTGAATCTAACAACCCTTAAGGGCCAATAGTCATATAATGCTTTGCCATCTTTATAACATGATTCATATATATCCCAGGAGCTTGTAAGATGTTACCATAACAATAAAAAGTACACTGTACCAGGTTTTAAAACTTCATTATTGGGATTTTCACAAGGTTAGTTGTATTCATGGGTTTCAACAAAAGTAGTATTCTTCAGGGTCTTGCAAGATTAGCCATTTTTAAACATAGCATGGAAGTCTGGAAGTAGAGTCCATAGTTACGATGTAGTAGATTCTACTGAATCATGAAATAAAGATTAGTTAGTCTTTAATGTGCTACATAGTTTTTTGTTCCAATTGAAAGTGTTTGCCTAGAAAAATCACTTTGAACAAACTGTTTGGAAATGTAAACAGATCATGGCTTAATGGCTATTGTGAATAGGATAGAAACTTGTTTTTTTCATTTAAAGAATTCTGTTTCTTAATGGAAATATTTTAGATATTAATTTAGCATGTAGCATAATCATATTTTTCGTTGAGTCTAGAACCCCAGGTTTCTGTGGTGGCTAAGGGAGCTTTTGCACAATTAAAACTTGTGAGCCAGTTGCACCCATACCTTGGGAAGCCTGACATGGCCATGGTGGTCCAAGCTCTTTAGTACATCCTGAATAGACTACTGCAATGTGCTCTACGTGGGGTTGCCTTTGAAGATTGCTTAGAAGCTCCAGCTGGTTCAATGGGCGGCAGCCAGGCTGCTCACCGGCGTGGCATACAGGGAGCACACAACTCCCTTGTTATGCCAGCTGCACTGGTTGGTGGTCTGCTACTGAGCACAATTCAAAGTACTAGCTTTAGCCTATAAAGCCCTAAACGGTTCCGGCCCAGTTTACCTGTCAGAACGTATCTCCCCCTATGAGCTACTTAGGAGATTACGATCATCTGGAGAGGCCCTACTCTCGGTCCCGTCTGCTTCACAAATGCAGCTGGTGGGGATGAGAGGCAGGCCCTTCTCAGTGGTGGCCCCTCGTCTGTGGAACTCCCTCCCCAGCAACATTAGATCAGCCCCCTCCCTTCTAGCCTTCAGAAGGAAAGTAAAAACTTGGCTCTGGGATCAGCTTTGTACAGTACAATAATAGACTTGGAATTATGAATAATTGACGATAGAACGGCCTTGGACTATGATTTTCAGATGCTGTGATTTTAATCTATATATATAAAAGGGTAATGAAATTTCGGCCTAGGACAAAACAACAAAACTACACATCCCAGAAACACTAAACTTGGCAGCACAACCCCTCATCCATGCCTCTACGTTCATACAACAAAAAGAAAAGAAAAATAAAGCCCTAATTAGAGCGAGAGGAATAATTGTTTTTATCCAATTGCTGCCAGTTAGAAGGCTAAGCTCCGCCCACTTGGTCTCCTAGCAACCCACTCAGCCCAGGGGACAGGCAGAGTTAGGCCTCACTTAGGCCTCTTCCACACTGCCTATAAAATACAGATTATCAGATTTGAACTGGATTATATGGCAGTGTAGACTCAAGGCCCTTCCACACAGCTATATAACCCAATTATAATCTTATCTGCTTTGAACTGGATTATCTGGACTCCACACTGCCATATAATCCACTTCAGTGTGCATTTTATACAGCTGTGTAGAAGGGGCCTCATATAATCCAGTTCTAAGCAGATAATATAAGAATATAAATATAATATGTAATAATTACTGTGGTATAATAATACAGAACAATATAATCTCTAAAATCAGGACAGTAAATAAAGAGCAACACTCTGAAAGTATAAGCCACAGCAATGCGTGGCCGGGCAAAGCTAGTATTGAATGTAATGTTCTAAATGTTTAATATGCATTAATTTTAAATGTAATCGATTTTAAGTCTCTGTATGTATTTTAAAGCATCTAATGGTTGACATATGTAAGCCGTCTTGAGTCCCCTTCGGGGTAGAGAAAGGCAGAGTAGAAATAAGGTAAATAAATAAAATAAATAATACCGTATATACTAGAAGATAAGCCGAGTTTTTCATCCCTTATTTATGAGCTGAAAAAGCCTCCCCCGGCTTATAATATGGTCAAGGTCAAGGCCAGCAATGGAGCCTGCAGGCTATTGCTTGCAATATGTGATCTATTTCTCTCTTCTCCCTTATCAGTGTGTTTACTTTTGCAAAGCCTCCCTTGCTCTTAATCAAGGGAATGTTTTGAAAAGAGAGACACCCTTGCAAGTCAGGAAGAAGAAAAATATATATTCATTAATCTTATGAAAGCATTTTCCCCTGAAATATTTGTTAAACTCTCCTACAGATATATAGGCATTAACCCTTTGCAAGCTTTTGCAATCTCTATGTACCTTTATATGTGTATCTATCTATATACATTAATTTTATATATGAATTTTTCCTCATATGTTTTCAGGTCTTTGCAAATCCTTTATACATATAGATCCATGTACCTGTGTATCTGTAGCCATACATATACATTATTTTTATGTATGAATTTACCCTTATATGTTTGCAAGTCTCTGCAAATACATATATAAAGAGAGATGTCTGGATAGATATAAATATATTCTTACCTACCTATATATAGGACTTGGAAATATTACAGCGGGGAAATGAACACACAAATATATATATAGACATGTCTAGATAGATATGAATATATATATATATATATATATATATATATATATATATAGGGCTTGCAAATATTGTAGGGGAAATGCACACACACACACACACACACACACACACACAGAGGGATTTGCAAACGTTTCAGGGGGAAATGCATATGTGAAATTAGTATCTATAATTATAGATCTATATCTAGCTCTGCATTGTTTATATAAGCACTAGCTGTGCCCGGCCACGCGTTGCTGTGGCTTAGTCTGGTGGTGTTGGTCAGTCTACATTAGGTTGTATTTATGCTGTGACCTCCACCTTCTTTATACTCACATTAGTAGTAGTATTTGAAGTCTGTTACCTTCTTCAATTTTTGTGTTGATTGATAATTGCTTGAGATCCCTGTTGTCTTTGGTTTGTTGTTAATTGTAATGTCTGATTCTGCTGAGTGCGGTTTATATTTTTATTGTGGTACAATAGTCCTTTTTTTGTTTTGCCTGTGTAGGTGTTTATTATTATTGTTGTTGTAGTGGTCATGAAGGTTGGATAAGTTAGATGCTACTGAATTGTTTTTTGGAGGCCCAGTGTAGCACTGACTGGCCTCTCAGCCTCAGTGCCTGGCTGTTTCTTGCCTGTGATGGTGTTGATTCTTGTTGTTGTTGTTGTTGTCATTGTTATTATTGTAATTGTTTTTTTGGAGGCCAAGTGTGAATGTAGGGATTGGGGAGGTGGATGAGTTGTGTTGTCAAATGTTGTATTTGTTATAGTCGCAATGCGTTGTTGTGAGTTTTGTGGATCTGGATTGTGGTTTTGTGGTGTGGTTGTGTTGTTACAACTGAGAGGCAAGGCTTTTGTGTTGTGTTGCGAAGTTTTGTATTTCTGGGTCGTTTAGTTGTGTTGTTATAGTCACGATGCATTGTTGTGAGTTTTGTGGGTCTGGATTGTGGTTTTGTGGTGTGGTTGTGTTGTTACAACTGAGAGGCAAGGCTTTTGTGTTGTGTTGTGAAGTTTTGTATTTCTGGGGCGTTTAGTTGTGTGCCAAGTTTTGTATTTCTGGGGCGTTTAGTTGTGTTGTTATAGTCACGATGCGTTGTTGTGAGTTTTGTGGGTCCTGTGTGGTTTTGTGGTGTGGTTGTGTTGTTACAACTGGGAGGCAAGGCTTTTGCATTGTGTTGCCAAGTTTTGTATTTCTGGGGCGTTTAGTTGTGTTGTTATTGCATGATGCGTTGTTGTGAGTTTTGTGGGTCTGGATTGTGGTTTTGTGGTGTGGTTGTGTTGTTGTAACCTGGAGGCAAGCCTTTTGCATTGTGTTGCCAAATTTCGTATTTCTGGGATGTTTAGTTTTGTTGTTATAGTCACTGCGCAAACAACTTTATCATTTTATATATATAGAAGATTGAATGTATGCCTGTTACTATGTTGGAAGCCAGCCTGAGTCCCCATGGGGAGATAGGATGGGATCCAAATGAAGTTTTATTATTATTATTATTATTATTATTATTATTATTATTATTATTATTATTATTAGGTTATTGTTGATACCATATTGTTTTTGTTGCCCCTACTTTTCCACTTATAGAGCTAGTTTATTGCTTTTCTTTGAAATACGGTAAATATTCAAAAACATTTAACCTACTGATGCCTCGATTAATGAAATTTTATTGGTATCTATTTTTATTTTGAATTTACCCATAACTGCTGCATTTTCCACCCTCAGCTTATACTCGAGTCAATAAGTTATCCCAGTTTTTTGTGATAAAATTAGGTGCCTCGGCTTATATACGGGTCGGCTTATACTCGAGTATATACGGTACTTAAACTCTTAATGAAATATGCTGGGAAACAAAGTTATATTATGAATGTAATAAAACATTGAATACCATGGTGTACAACATGTAAATATTAGTTGTACCTGTCACATCATCTGAAATCACTATGCTGGTAGGCATTTTATATAATAATGTCCCAAATTCCTGTAAATGAAGGCAATGCCTCTTTTAACTTTTTGTTTTAAAAGTTAAACACTGACAAGAACAAAAGAGTAGCAGTCAGAAAATTGAGAAGGATGGGAAGGAAATCATTTGGGAGTGGGCAACCTGTACCCTCCACATGGAATACAGTCCTGTAGATGTAACAGCCACTTAGGAACAACAGCATCTTTCTCTGCACAGCCATTGTGGTATCAGGTGTAAGTAAACCAATCCTTCCCTACTCATGTTTCATGTATGAAAATTCTAAGCTGGAAAGTTGTACTGTGTTTCAAATTTCAAAAGTGTCCAACTGTTTGTTGGGCATTTCATTACATTAGAAATAATGCATTATGGCCAGTTTCAAACTCACTTGGCCTCTTGAGCAAAGCTGGGTCTTCTATCTTTGTTTTGTTAGTGTGAACAAAACAGAACTCTAATTGATGTCTGCCTTGGATTACATAGTCATTGCAAACACAAACACACGGTTTGGAATGGGTAGGAAGAGCTTTTAGTTATAAAATTATTCATAGATCTGCCCAGCAGATGTTGGCAATTGCAGAAGGGAACAGAGGCCATTCTGTGGTCAGCCAGTATGCTCCGTTTCACGTGGGCAGATCAATGGCTCAAGGCGGCAACGATTTCCTTTTAGCACACTGAGGAACAGTGGGAGCAGCTTGTGTGGGCAATAGCCCAGTTAACCAATACAAAGTCACTGTTGTAATTCCCCCTTTTTGTTGTTTTTAGTATGTAAGAAGGGACTATAGCTAAAGTTCACTGTCCACTAGTTGTTTTATGTTTTTTTTTCTAAATGGTGATTCTTTAGCACATATATTCTGCATTTTGAAGATCCATGTTCTTATTTAAGAGAGAATAATTCTCTTAGGACTGTTAAATTATTGGCTCTTGGAGGCCTGTGTACCCAGGTTTGAGCAACACCAAATGTTAGAAGACTTGCATGCCATCCCCTATATATTTGCTAGGATGCATAGGTAATATACAGTGTTGAACTGGAAAAGTGTGTTTACATGCTAAAGGTGACATGATGTAGGTGTGAAGATTGGAATTGTTCCGTAAACTTGATCCCTTGATTGGCTGAAGAACTGGTAAGCAAACATAGAGTTAGTGTATAATTATAGAAACAGAAGCATGTGCTAAGATACATTTTAACAACATCCCACAACTTAAGATATAGAGAGATATTTTGGTATTTACTTAAGCTTCCTAATATATACCAAGCCTTCGTTATCTGGATCCTTGTCAAATTGGTTGTGCTTCTGTGGTCTGTAAGCCTGTGATGCCATTTTGAGCTTTCCATTTCTTGATGCTGCATTAAGAGCTGCAAAATAGGGACAGCATACCTCCTCCAAGCCAATAGTCTTATTTGGTTTTTCGCCTTTATGACTTTGATTATAGCAATATTGGTATTATTTTAGCAGCATATTGTAACTTGATAAATGTATGTCTTCCCACTTAAATTTTGAGATATTTATGTTTAATAAATACTGATATGGAGATTAAACATCTTGGCCAAGTATATAAAGAAATTAGTTACCAGAATGGGAATCAAATTTCCCCACTATCTAGTGTTCTATTGAATGTGGCAGATATAAGTCAATTGACAAGCTGATTTAATGCAACACACTGCCTTTCCATCTAGCAATGTGTTTCATGAATCATTGTCATGAAACTGTAATATCATATGAAGCATCAAAATAAACCACATGAACACTAGAAAATTCCAATATGAAGGCTAAGAGGTTATTGTGGGAGCAGTAAAAGCAGTTCTAAAATTTTAGGCTAGTCCAAATTATGACTGTATTCATAATTCTAATATTTTTCTTAATGACTTAATGACCTTCAAATAGTATGTGGCTTAATGTGATCTAATAAACTGGGGAACAGTGGAACCCTGGCTTGTTTGTAGGAGCACTGTGTCTGGCTCTTTCCATTTGCAGTGGGGATTGTATGCAGAGCCGGTCCAACAATGAGGCGAATTAAGCGGTCGCTTCGGGCGCAGTTGAGACTGCTTTTTCTGTTGATTTGTTGTAAAACATGATGTTTTGGTGCTTAATTTGTAAAATCTTAATGTAATTTGATATTTAATAGGCTTTTCCTTAATCTCTCCTTATTATCCAACATTTTCGCTTTTATTTTTCAGTAATTGGTTTGGGCGGGGGCGCCAAAATTCTGTTCGCCTACACTTGAAAAATACCTAGGGCCGGCTCTGCATCCAGGTGATTCAAAACAAACATTATAATACAGAAATTAAATAGAATGAAATGTTAATGACCTTTCCAAACCAGGGCTTAAAAGGGCTTTTCAAGTTCTCTTTGGAATTTGCTTCTTTAGCCAGAACTGTAAAGTCATCATGAAATCTAGACTATTTTTCTTCGGCCTCCACCCCTTTTCAAAGTGCTTAGCTGACACTGTGTCTCACTGGCAGAGGACATGTTGTGCTATTTTGCCTGGATAAAGACCAATAATTTCTAAAGTGTGGAAAACAGCTCTACATTAGGGGTTAGATCAAAGTATTTCCAAAAATATCACAAGCAAACCTTTCTTCTTTGATATGTTTTTGCCCATAAAGTCTTGGTGTGCACAATTTTTCTTGGTATTTGAAAAATTCTTTTAAATGACCCCTGCTAAATTTTTGGATAGTATTTATGACAGATTGGCAAATTGGTAAGGGGGGAATTTTTATGTCAGCACGAATTTGAGGGCAGATTTATGTTTTAAAACTGATTTATGACTTCTCAGCAACACCAAGAGCCTTGTATCCTTTCCCTGGAAATGTTCCCTGGAAATGCTTTGGAGTGTAATGCATGTGCTAAGTCATAATCTTGTGAGTTTCTTTTCTTTCTGAAATAGAACCCAAATTGTTGGCATAGATGAACATATAGAATTGGCAGACAGTGCTATGCGTATGCTATAATCTTGTTGAATGCGGTTTCAGTTATATATGAAGGGTTTTGGATATCATAGACCTGTACAGGAAGATCCAGAGATGCCTAGAGAAGTATTTTTCTGATCCCCAGTGGAATTTTATGGTCGTGTTGCAGCAGATGTTCTGCCAGAAGTTTAACATTGAATCATGACGGGGCCCCAGAAAACAGTTTCCTAAGCATTGCTACGTCCTTCGGTGTGATTTTTATATGTTTGAGCCAGAAATCCAAGACAGTGTTCATTTCAAGTAAAAAAATAGGATTCAGATTATGCAAATATCTAATTAGAAGAAGGGTCCTGAAATGGACCTCTCGCTCAATACCCATAAACAGAAAAAAGCATTACAGGCAGTCCCCGAGTTACAAACATCTGACTTACAAAAGACTCATAGTTAAGAACGGGGGTAATACAACAGGAAGTGAGAGAAATCTACCCCTTGGAAGGGAAATTTACTCCTGAAAGACTTATCATGGGAAAAATGTCTCAACTGAAGTTTTATCACCGATCTTTGTTTCCACAACAAGTCAAATTTTTCAGAATCCAATTATCACAGGGACAGAAGGTGAAATGAAATCTGAACAGGGGCTTAGACAGCAAAACAAAACACCACAGGGGTGTTAACCCTTCCCTGTGCTATCCAAAGTTAAAACATAAATATATTTGGTTGGATTTACACTTTAAAATGTACCTGTTCTGACTTGCTAACAAATTCATCTTAGGAACAAACCTACAGAACCTATCTTGTTTTTGATTGTTTCTTTTTCTTCTTTCAGGATGGAAAAGAAATTGAAAATGTGCTTTTCCCAATAACTACTGAATTGTTTTTGGCCATTCAAATACTTGCAAACTACTGTATTTTGATCCAGGTATTATTGTCTGCCACACTTTCACGTTACCTGTATTAAGTGTACACAAGGCTTTCAATGATGAATAGTGAATTGCATGTTTGTTGCTGTAGCTGTAGTCAAGGCTGTGCCTCTCGGAGCACCTTAAAAGAGTCAGGATCTTGCAGATTGTATTGATTTTGGTCCAGAGGTTTGCCACCCTGCATCAAAAAAATCAGTAATGCAGAAAGAAGTGAAAGAAGGATGTGGTCTAGCAGCACAAGAAAGGAATATAATGGTGGTGGTGGTGGGGGACCTCAGATAAGCATGCAGCCACCATTTAATCATTTGCATGGGTACATTACTGTATTTCGGAATAAATTTTGGGCATTGCAGAAGTAATGTGACATTAAAAGGGAATGCTTACGTACATGACATGATATATGTGAAATGATAGAAAAATGGTGTAGCAGTCAGATGAGATGGGGTAATGTGTAATTCATAGCCTCTGTAATATTGGAATTTTCCACCATTTCAGTGTAAAATCGCATTTGGGGATGCTTTGAATGTGATTTTCCTTCTTCTTGGCAGGAGCTTGGACTAGATGGTCCACGAGGTCTCTTCTAACTCTGTGATTCTATGAAAACAAGTTGAAAATGCAAAGAAGAGAAATAGACAGTTTTAAATTATCGAATACTCTTTAAAACAGCTGAACAGGAAGCTACATAGAATTGATGGTATTTTCATTTGCATGGGGAGCTAATTAATTCTTAAGGAATCTTCTAACAGTGGTGACATTGTGAAGCTTGATGAACATATCTATTTTCTTTACCCATCTGTCAAAATGTATATTATGACTTACAGGAAACTATTTTTTTCCTGTAAGTCATAACAGTGAAAGGGAGAATTTGGAAATCCAGACGATAGAACAAATACAAAAACCAGAATTTATGTATTGCTTTAATTATCAATGTAAATAAGTTTTAGGGTAGCTTTATTCTCAATGGAAATGCAGCATGGATATATTTACAATAATCATTTGTCTACATTCATTATTCTACATTAGATTTGTGCTCACAGGAAGACCAGAACAGCACAGTTTCAGTATTTTTTTGTAATAAAATGTGTTCCCTGCAGTTTGCTACTTTAATGTAAGCAAATTATAGTAAGAAATATAGTTACCTCTTGAATACTATGTTTTGCACTGCCTCCCCAACCTTTTAGATTTCAAGAAACTTTAGCTAGTATAAAAAAGGTAAAGGTAAAGGTTTCCCCTGACATTAAGTCCAGTCATGTCTGACTCTGGGGATTGGTGCTCATCTCCATTTCTAAGCCGAAGAGCCGGCGTTGTCCGTAGACACCTCCAAGGTCATGTGGCCGGCATGACTGCATGGAGCGCCGTTACCTTCCCGCCGGAGCGGTACCTATTGATCTATTCACATTGGCATGTTTTCAAACTGCTAGGTTGACAGGAGCTGGAGCTAACAGCGGCCGCTCCCGCCGCTCCTGGGTTTGAACCTGGGACCTTTCGGTCTCCAACTCAATGCTTTAACGCACTTCGCCACCGGGGCTCCAAGTATAGGCTCTTCTACAGTATTTTTATAAGGAGGTTTGAATTTTTTAAAAGTTAAGAGTTTGAAAAAGGTTCACCAGGTAAAGTCTGTAGGAAATTTATCTCCAAAGTCATCATTTCAACTGATGTCCTATATTATAAATGAGATGGCTAAAAGAAAAGAAAATGATACGCACATTCCTAAATTGTAATATTACATTTATGTACATACTTAGGCAAATGGACATTTAACTTGGATTGAAGATCAAGGAAAATACATAGGAGTATATGGTTCTCATTTAAAATTTGGACACTGTTATCAACAAAATAATTCCATGTTGAAATTGATGTGACCATTGGAGAGGATGTTGTGGGTAGAAGCAATATGAAATTCTAGTTATATTAATTTGTGTATTCTCTTCTGATTTCATTTCCTCTGGTTTGTTTTGACTTCATGCCTATTGAATGCAATATATTCTCAGGAAGTGAATGTAATAAATCTGTTTGAAATAATGGGGTTCTTTCCATAGGACAAGTACAGACTGTGCTTTCAGGGCATTTCTTGGGAGGAAACCCCCGTCTCTTATGAATAAGGCCCTCAGTAGTTAGCAGTTAACAGACTCCTTGGGTTTTCTGAAATATAAATGCCATTTGGAATTGTGGTATTATGTAGGCACATGAGATCAGCCTGCTCAGTGCTGTGAGTATCAGCAGTCTGCATGTAGTAATGCTTGTTCTTCTTTCTGCCAGCTGCGGAGAATTCAAGGCCAACTTCAAGATACAATGGATTTTAAGACTGCAGGGGGTTTGTTCTTTTTTGTGATGCAGTTTTCTGGTAAACGGGCACATTGCTTAATTTCTATTCCATTGCCAGTTTAGGACTAAAATAGGGCAGCTTGTATTAATGCAAAGTTCCATGCTTGGGTTTGGCCACATCCACGCACACTGCTTATTGTGAAGTAGATTAATTAAGATTTTGTTTGTGGTGCAGGCACCAAGCCAGTTACTGTACACTATGTAACAAATGCAGAAATAGACAAAGGGATTTCCTCTCTTTAGTCCACCTGCCACAAAGCAAATATCACTTTGCAAATCTTTTATGATGATAAAGCAAGAAATCATTAGGAAAGAATACCTGCATAGATTTGGGCTTTTAGGAGGCGGTTAGGCCTGATAATGGAACAGCAAACTTTTAATCCCTTTTGAAATGTTTTGACTTTGCCTTCCGGAAGAAGCTAAGTAAATAATAGCAGAGAGCAATGCACTGTGGCAACTGGAATCTAGTCTGGATAAAGATTTAAACTTTGTCTGGCTCATGATTCTCATTTTTGGCCTAGAATTACCAGTGTTTCCAGTACTTTTCATTGCTTTGTTTGGCCAAAAAAGGGGTGTTGTCATGTTTCTCAGTTTAATGGGATTCCTATTAAATCTGTTTGCCCACATTCAGCTTCCCTGAAATGATTTAAAAAGAAACAATATGACAATGTTATTCAGAATTATGATGTGCCAAAGTCCACTTCTTCTTGGGTTTGATTTCTAATATATTCTATTTTATAAGAAACTTGCAGGGTACAAACAGTTTTGAAAACAGAGCTGTTTTGCTTTTCCAGTCCTGCAAATTACCTTTTACTTTGTTTGAACAGCAAGGATGCAATATTAAGTTGTTTGTATTAAGAGAGTTTTGAAGTCCCAAGCCATTTAGGATTTTAAATGTCATTTACCGTTTGAATGTAGCACAAATCCTACATAAAATTATACTACGTATTGTTAACGTTAATATTGAAATCTGAAATATATACATAAAGTCTTTAGTTTCTGTATATATGACAGCAGTTTGAACTCAGACTAGAAGCATATTGCCAGGTTTTTAAAAAAAAAACTGTTGTAACATGTTATTACGATGTTCTGGATAATAATTTAGAGCAGTGGTTCTCAACCTGGGATCCCCAGATGTTTTAGCCTACAACTCCCAGAAACCCCAGCCTATTTACCAGCTTTCAGATTTCTGGGAGTTGAAGGCCAAAACATCTGGGGACCTACAGGTTGAGAACCACTGATTTAGAGGCTACATTTTATATCTGAATCTTTTTCAAGGCAGTCCTAAGGAAAAGTCCGACTCTGGGGGTTGGTGCTCATCTCCATTTCTAAGCCGAAGAGCCGGCGTTGTCTGTAGACACCTCCAAGGTCATGTGGCTGGCATGACTGCATGGAGTGCCGTTACCTTCCCGCCATTTGCATGTTTTCGAACAGCTAGGTTGGCAGAAGCTGGGGCTAACAGCGGGCACTCACTCTGCTCTCTGGATTCGAACCTGCGATCTTTCAGTCCGCAAGTTCAGCAGCTCAGCGCTTTAACATGCTGCGCCACCGGGGGCTTCAAAAAGTAAAGGTTTTCCCCTGACATTAAGTCCATTTGAGTCCGACTCTGGGGGTTGGCTGATGAAGAGCTGACGTTGTCCGTAGACATCTCCAAGGTCATGTGGCCAGCATGATTGCATGGAGCACTATCCTACACAGAACAAATTACAGTAGACAAGAAGGAATATTGTCAGTGTATGGATCTTTGGCCTGTTATTCCTTGTTCAGAAAAGGTAATAGTTAGAGGGCTAACTGTACCTGGTCTCAGGAACTATAAACCATGTCACAGTCAGGCCTCCAGTGACAGAAAGAGTTTCAGGAATTCTTGTTCAAAGACAAGAGGGAATATTGCAGGATGTCATCAGTATGTGTTTCCTTTTAGTCCGCAGCATGTACCATCAGGAAGTTCTTCCTAATGTTAAGGTGGGATCTTTCCATTTGCAATTTAAATCCATTGCTCCATGTCCTAGACTAGCTAGAGTAACAGAAGACTAGTTTGCTCCCTCCTCAATGTGATATCCTTTCAGATGTTTAAACATGGCTATCAATGTGCCCTTTCAGCTTTCTTTTCTCCAACCTCATCCAGCTCCTTGCTGGGACATGAGAGAAGCCTCCCACAAGGATGGTAAAAACATCAAAAACATCCAGGTGTCCCCTGGGCAACGCCCTTGCAGACGGCCAATTCTCTCACTTCAGAAGCAACTTGCAGTTTCTCAAGTCGCTCCTGACACGAAAAAAAGTGTTAGATAATGTTTAAGGATCCTTAATGTGTTTTCTTTGAAAACGTGTGATTCCTCTAAAGGGCCAGTTCTTTCACCAAGAGATCCCATCATGTTGGCAGATATTTCCCCTTCCCTGTTTATATCCATCTGGAGTGACAAGCAGTGGGCTGATGTTCCTCTGCTGAGTGATACTTGCTCTTATTTTGCTTACTGTTTAGAGTAAATTAGGATAGCAAAACTGCTCAAGAATTAAAACTAGGAAAACACTTGGACAGCCCAGTCAGTTTATTGCATATTACTTCAAGAAGCATCATATTGCTCATTTAGGGGTTCACTACTTGTCCATATAAAGTTTTTAACAGAATTGCTGCCTACCCAAATTTTAATGCAGGAATTAGTCTTTTTTTCAATGTAACAAGCACTTAAAATTCATTTTGATGTTTACCACAGTGTTTTTGAGGTTATTGAGGTGGATTGAATTTTCCCCCTCATTTTGATTTACTGATGCTATATTATGATTCTCCTTTCAAGGAAACCTTTCTATATTTTTACTTAGTTATGCTTCCTTGTTTCAACAGAAATTAATATAGTTCAACAACAGATATGAATTACTGCACATATGGGCATTTTTGTTTGCTTCAGTTAAAATACTTGCCGAGGAGAAGATAAAATTGTGCCTCTTATGTACCTGGTATCATTTTATCACTTGCCTGCCAAAGAGAAGATTAAATTTTTTAAAAAAAATAATTTGTATTGAAAATTTTCGAGAAGATTAAATTTGATACTATTTGTTTCTTATGAACATATATTATATTAACTATTTACGATTTCATTGATCTTATGAAGAACAACTAGTTCAACAGTTTTTATTGCAATTTCTGCTCACTGATATATATTCTATTAACCTTTTTCTTGTGCTTTTGTTTTGTGACAAAGTTTTAAAACATTATTTTACTTAGATCTTTGAAATTGGTATGTAATACTGGCCATGTTTGTGTACTATTTTAATTTGGTATGGAGTTTCTGTGGCACATGGATTTAGGGAAAAGATTAAAGAAGTCAAAAAGATACAGGATTAAGCTTCCCACACCTGAAAAATGTTTTTGCCTAAACCTTTGTACTTGTCCAGCACATTTTAAAAAAAGAAGAGACTTGTGTTTTGTAGTATTAAAAAAGCCAATGGAGGCTTTTATGTTTCTGAAATGTAGAATAATCTCCTTTGAATGTGCAATAACAACACAGTGGTAGGCTGTATGCCAAAACTTCACACTCAAGGAATTTGCTCTTCAGGGTGGACACTTGCTTTTTCTGGCATTCCATGAAAGGTTCCAGACTCTGTAGGCATTAAAGACTCCCCCGTTGACTTTGCGGCAGGAGCCTTCTGTTGTAGTCTGCTTCATAGTTGAGAGCCATCTTGTACATTTTTGCCCCTTTGCGTGATTATGGGAAAACTGGGGGTGGGGTCCATCCCATCAATGCAGGCTGGACAGGAGAGATCAGCTAAAATGTCAGCTTGCTGCTTTGATCTTCTTTTGTTTAATGAAATAATGTTCTCTTGGCATATGCTGATAAACTACCTTCTACTTTTACATACCCCTCCCATGCCGATTTCCCAGAAAACAGCAGCTTAGCTAGGTTAGAATCAACAAACAACCTGCAGAAAGTGTGCTGTGCTTGAGAACTCCCTTGCCCTGCTGTACAGTTATTTCCAGTTTTCTGGGTTATTATCAGAAGGAGGAAGCCAGTGAATATCATTAATATATTGTTTTAATGGTCATTCTGGGCTAAATTATGACTTGTTAGCTTCAATTTGTGATTTGAAGTAAGATATTACTTTTCAGGAAATGCTGATTAAGAAGAAGAGGAACAAAACTGCTGACCTCCCTAGTGACAACAAAGTCAAATACAAAAGAGCAGCAGCAGCAATTGCTTAAAAGTTCTAAGTATACAGTGGGTTCTAAGTATACAGTGGTGCCTTGGCATCCACTGGGGTATCTGGATTCTATCTAGTACCTAACATTTAATAATTTACTTTTCCCTCCCTTTGACGCTGCAGAGATTTTGCCGCCTCCTTTCATTGAGAATGTTACACACATACACACATGTCCATATTGAGTAAAGGCATATGAAGAGAGAGTGGAGAAGAGGATCTTTGAGGAAAGCTTCTTCTAACCAAGTAATCCTGCACACCCCCCCCCCCCAAAAAAAGTATTTTGTACATGAAAGCATCTTTCTTTAGACATTACTTAGTAGTTACAAAAGTTGTACAACAATCTAAGTCACAGTCAGCCGAGGTTAGAAAGAAACAAAAGCTCTAACATAACTAGTTGAACATTTCTACTCTACTCATGATCTTGTTCTTTGGATGATCTTGGGAAGGTGGAAGTCTGGACATCTTTGTCCAGCCTATGGAATGTTGAGGCAGGCAGTATACTTACCTCCCTGCTAGTCCCAAAAACTCTAAAGTCTATCAAGTCTCTCATGTGTGCCTTCTAGCAGTGTGTTTTTATCACCCCTGTTATCGGAAGCATCTCAAAGATTCCATACTTCTACCAAAACTGGTAATTTTTTAATTATCTCTGTTGCTCCTATGTGATACTGACCCACAGTAAACATAATCTAACCCATCATACCAGTAAACTTTTGTCAACCTAGTGTAGAGGCTGTATGCTTCAGCTTAGTTGCCACAATAATGGGAGGGTCAGTACCACATGCTGTTATTCTTGTTGTTCTTGTTAGTCTTCAAGTTGTTCTTAACTTATGGCAACCCTAAGGCAGTCCTATTGTGGGACTTCTTGAGAGTTTAGTGGGGCTCAGCCTGAAGTCACCATTAGGATGTGCTAAGTTTGAGATCACTAGCCTAATCATGCACTACTATGTTATAACAGCCGTCACATAAAGTGGTGCTGATGGTTACAGCATAAGCATGGAGCTGAAGTTGAACCAATCTGCATATTCTGCACAATGAGCAATAATTGCCATTTGTTTGTGGTCAATGAACTGTTGGTTGAAAGACTCTAAAAACTACCCAACTGGTTGGCACTCTTTGAAAGCCTGTGCCCAGGAGGCAATAATTATATGGTTTAATGTGGAGAAGAAAGCTGCACCTGCTTTATGTTCTCTTGTATATATGAACATCAGTCATTTAGTTCTGTGGCAGAATGTGAAGTAATTGTCTTGATGCTATTCAGATAAAAATCATTCTCTTCCCAAATAGAGTTATTACTGTCTAGTGATGGGAACAGTTTTTGCCCATAGCTGACTGTTGCTCCTATATACAGTGGATTTATACTCTTCTCTCCTTAAAGTTATTTCTTGACTTCTTTGGCAGCATGCCTTACTGATAGGGTTTCATTTTGAAATGAAATTATGTATGTCAGGGGCAACCATATTTCATCAGGACATTATGCTGAACACCTCAAAATTTGATTAAGTGTTTTTGATTACCATCCAAATTTAGACCATCCCCTTTAAAGCTGAACTTCCAAACAAGAGCTCAGTAGAAGCAAAAAAAAGTGGCATTTATTTGTTTCATTATTTATATTCCATCTTTTCCTAATACAAGGGCTCAAGATGGCCTACAGTGTATTTAAAAACACAGATTGAAAACTATTTGAACATACAGTAGAGTCTCACAACATAAACGGGCCGGCAGAACGTTGGATAAGCGAATATGTTGGATAATAAGGAGAGATTAAGGAGAAGCCTATTAAACATCAAATTAAGTTATGATTTTACAAATTAAGCACCAAAACATCATGTTATACAACAAATTTGACAGAAAAAGTACTTCAATATGCAGTAATTACTGTATTTATGAATTTAGCACCAAAAAATCACGATATATTGAAAACATTGACTACAAAAATGTGTTGGATAATCCAGAATGTTGGATAAGCGAATGTTGGATAAGTGAGACTCTACTGTATTTAAATACTGCTGACTTCAGGTTAACCACACTCTCTCAGCCTCAGAGGGAGGTAAAACTCCCAACCCCCCAAACGAACGTGAACAAAAAAGTCCCAATGATAGGGTCACCAGAAAGACTTGGAGGCTCACTACTACTACTACTACTACTACTACTATTAGTATAACAAGTGATAACAGGCCCAATCATAGAATTGGAAGAAACCTCACGGGCCATCTAGTCCAACCCCCTGCAAGAAGCAGGAAAATCTCATTCAAAGCACCCCCGACAGATGGCCATCCAGCCTCTGCTTAAAAGCCTCCAAAGAAGGAGCCTCCACCTTTCCGGGGGAAAGAGTTCCACTACCTAATAGCTCTCACAGTCAGGAAGTTCTTCCTGATGTTCTTGTGGCAACACAGATGAGGGTATAGTCACTGCACCAGTTTGTCAAAGGTTTACTGGTATGTTGGATTAGATCATGCTTACTATGGGTTATCACCTTATCAAATTGAGAAATTTCCCAGTTGTAGGACACTTCAGCCTCTTTTCAAGCATGGAGAGGCACTGAGCTCATCACATAAGTAAAACTACTTTGTCCTGTTTGTGTTTCCTTGGTGAAGGAACATATTTACACAGAAACCATATGAACATCCTTTGAAGAGAAAAGCATAAGCCTTTAATGAAACAGCTAAGCATCTTTACTGTTCAATGTTAATGAAATCATCACGCATATTTACTGTTCAAACTGCAGATGAACAGCCATTTCTTGTTTCTTCTCACATAAAGTGTCACATGTCTGTCTCTTAATATCGTAACCTAAAAGAGGCTCCTGAATAAAGTATTGGTGGCAGCATTGATAGAGGGTAGCGAGTTCGTTTCCTCTCCATTTTGGTGGCAGCAGAAATAGAAACCTCTGCAATTCTGGCAAACTTGAAAAATCCTCTGTATTATATATTGTTGAAACCCCCGATCCTCCATAGACTTCATCACATTGAGGAATTTCCCCCCACATCAGCCTCTTTTCAAGTAGGAAGAGGCATGGAGCTTATTACATTTTCCAGGGTTAAAAAGAGACAGAAATGTCCTGAAAGGAGGGAACTCTGAACATGGACTAGCAATCGTGTTCAGAGCTCCTACCTCCTATTCTGCTTTACTCCTGTGGTTACAACTGAAAAACAGGTTGGATGGGAACCATTAAAGTTTCCCATCCTGGTTTCATTGCCCAACCGTCAGCAGTTTCTTGTATCCTATGGGGTTTGATACAGAACAATGGGATTCTGCGGAAAGCAGTGGTTTTAACCTGGATCACTGCCTCTTGTATCCTATGGGGTTCGATACAGAACAATAGGATCCCATAAAAAGAAATGGATTTACACTAGATTACTGCTTCTCGTATCCAATGGGGTTCAATGCAGAAAACAGGAACCTATAGAAAAAAATGGATTTAAACTGGTGTCAATCTCCTTCTATATAGGGCTTTGGGCAGGGTAACAGCTGGACTGTGGCGCAGCTGGTTAGTAGCCAGCTGCAATAAATCACTACTGACCGAGAGGTCATGAGTTTGAAGCCCGGGTCAGATTGAGTGCCTGATCATTAAATAGCCCCAGCTCGTCGTTTACCTAAGCAACCTGAAAGGCAGTTGCATCTGTCAAGTAGGAAATTTAGGGACCGCTTATACGGGGAGGCTAATTTAACTAATTTACGTCACCATAAAAATGTCCAGCAGTGTGTGTGCTGGAAGATGAGGAAATACTCCATCAAGGATTCACAGTGGATGATGAAGCAGCAGCTCCTCCTGTTACCAGAATTGAGCATACCCTCATGAAGCCAGAAGCTGGAAAATGTTAAATAGCCTCTGTGTGTCTGTGTGTGTCATATGTCAAATGGCATTGAATGTTTGCCATGTATCTGTACATTGTGATCCACCCTGAGTCCCCTTTGCGGTGAGAAGGGCGGAATATAAATGCTGCCAATAAATAAATAAATTTTCAATTTTGTTTCTCCTGATTAAAAAAAAGAAATAATACTGGCCTTGTGAAGAAAGATGGCTGTATTGCCAGCTCTTAAGTTTCCACATATGAGTGTGATGGGGAGGCAGAACTCAAAATGGGACTGCTGACAATATAAGAGGGATGATTCTCCACACAGTCACCCATGCTTTCTCCTCTCAATGTAATAAGGTCGTTAGCATCACATAGAAGCAACAGAGATCAAAATGAGAATGACCAGTTTTGAGAGAAGTATGGAAACTTTGAGATGCTTTCAAGATTACAGATTATAAAAACACAGTGGCACAAGTAAGAGACGTGAGACTGGAGAGACCTCAGAGATTTGGAGACTGGTAGAGAAGTAGGTATGATGCCTGTCTCACCATTCCTATGGAACCTTGGTCATAGGTTGGACAAAGAAGTCCAGAGCCCCACCTTCCCAAGAACATCCAAAGACCAAGATTAAAAATAATAAAAACGTAAGAAGTTAAAAGTAATTGAAAACAGTATACAAACCAACAAACAGCAATCACATCAAAAAAACCACCCATTAGAATTGGTTTCTAAAAATCCAATGTAACATTTTTTACTTGCCAGTAGAAAGGAGGGAGCCATCCTGACTTCCTTGAAGAGGGAGTTTGAAAGTTTGCAGCCTTTTCTCTTGTTCCCAGCAATCTTCCCTGGGAGATCATAGAACTCTTATGGGCTCATTAAGGAGAGATGTTCTTTCAAATAGGAGACCTTGAACCATATACGTCTCTGTAAGTAATCACCAGGAAACCAGGGCAGCCACTTCAAAATGTAAGTAGCTGTTTGTCATCAATGTAGAACCAGTTTCAGATTAAAGCAAGAGGGGGCTGTGATATCCCATTAGGTAATTTCTAAAGCAAGAGAGACTTTTGTGAGGCACTTTTGTCAGGATACTTGATGCATCCAAGAAAATAAAAAGAAACGAAATGGCGAGCAAAGAAATCTAGGGTATTGCTGCTGAGGTTTGAGCGATTTCAAAAATGGTGTAAAATGGGATATTCCTTAGATCTCTTGTAACATATTTGATCAAAATCCAGGCAGTGCCAGATATACTTCAGTTAGTTATTACATTTAAGCATAATCTTTAGACTTTGCCATCAACTTCTACAATTAATTGACATTAGTTTGAAGATGAAAAATATGTATTTTGTAAAATTTATTTTATCTTAAAATACATGAATCTATATATATAAAAGAGTGATGAAATCACGGCACCGGACAAAACAACAAAACTAAACACCCCACAACCTCGAAAATTGACAGCACAACCCCTCATCCACGCCTCAAGGACAAGACAACAAAAAGTAAAGAAAAATAAAGCCCTAATTAGAGCGAGAGGAATAATTGTTTTTATCCAATTGCTGCCAGTTAGAAGGCTAAGCTCCGCCCACTTGGTCTCCTAGCAACCCACTCAGCCCAGGGGACAGGCAGAGTTAGGCCTCACTTAGGCCTCTTCCACACTGCCTATAAAATACAGATTATCAGATTTTAACTGGATTATATGGCAGTGTAGACTCAAGGCTCTTCCACACAGCTATATAACCCATTTATAATTTTATAATAACTGTTTTGAACTGGATTATCTTAAGTCCATACTGCCATATAATCCACTTAAGTGTGCATTTTATCCAGCTGTGTAGAAGGGGCCTCATATAATCCAGTACAAAGCAGATAATATAAGATTATAAATATACAGTACAGTCTCATTTAACCAACATAAACAGGCCAGCAGAACGTTGGATAAGTGAATATGTTGGATAATAAGAAGGGATTCAGGAAAAGCCAATTAAACATCAAATTAGGTAATCATTATACAAATTAAGCACCAAAACATCATGTTATACAACAAATTTGACAGAAAAAGTAGTTCCATGCGCAGTAATGCTATGTAGTAATTACTGTATTTACAAATTTACCACCAAAATATCACAATGAATTTAAAACACTGACTACAAAAACATTGACTACTAAAAGGCAGACTGCGTTGGATAATCCAGAACATTGGATAAGTGAATGTTAGATAAGTGAGAATCTACTGTAATATAAAATAATTACTATGGGACAATAATACAGAACAATATAATCTCTAAAACCAGGACAGTAAATAAACAGCAACACTCTGAAAGCAGGGAAATTAGGAATTCCACAAAAGAAACAATCAGGGCCAGCTAACACCTCCCAAAAAAGGATTCTTCCAGAAAGGAAGCTGAAAAGGGAGTGAAGCAGTGTGTATTACCAAAGTTGTTGTTGTTGTTGTTGTTGTTGTTATTATTATTATTATTATTATTATTATTATTATTATGTTGCTGTGAACTGTGAAAATGAATACAATCTGGCTCCAAGTATTCAAAACACTAAAATCAGACTATATAAAATTACTGTGGTATAATAAAACAGAACAATACAATCCTAAAATCAGAACACTAAATAAAGAACAACACTCTGAAAACAGGAATTCCACACAGGAAACAATCAGGGCCAGCTAACACCTCCCAACAAAAAATTCACTCAGGGAGGAAGCAGCCAGGCTTTAAGGCTGCAAGGCCATTACATGCTAATCATTTTGCCTAATAGCATTCATACTTGCCTCCAGCAGTCAAAAAAACCCAATCAGAAATATTGTATATTCACAAGCTTTAGGAAATAATATCCCCTCTTGGCACAGCGTGTTAAAGCGCTGAGCTGCTGAACTTCTGGACCGAAAGGTCGCAGGTTTGAATCGGGGGACCAGAGAGAGCCCCCACTGTTAGCCCCAGCTTCTACCAACCCTAAAGTTCAAAAACATGCAAATGAGAGTATATGAATAGGTACTGCTCCGGCGGGAAGGTAACGGCGCTCCATGCAGTCATGTCACATGACCTTGGAGGAGTCTACGGACAACGCCGGCTCTTTGGCTTAGAAATGGAGATGAGCACCAACCCCCAGAGTCAGACACAACTAGACTTAATGTCAGGGGAAAACGTTTACCCTTTACCTTAACTACCACCAATTCCTCAATACTTTATTTCTCATACCACTATACTTCGCCACAGCAACGCGTGGCCGGGCACAGCTAGTAGCATTATATACTTTATACTAGTTCCATATGTGGGGTAGTATTTGTTGGAATATACATGGCAGTAAAAGTACAATAGACAACACTTAAATACTCTTCCATAGCAGTAAGTTGGTGGCCTAATGCCATCTGAATAAAAAGATCTTTGCCTGCTGAAGGAAGCAGAAGAGAAAGTGGGCCAGGCTTGCCTTTCGTTCAGGATGTCTCCCAGCTGCACTGCTCTGTGCTCTTTAAATGAGGGTTATCCTTATCTCAAATCCAACCCCATTCTGCCATTCAGGAACACACAATCACTCTAGCCTTTGTTTAAAAACCTCCAGAAAAAGAGACTCCACCACACTCCAGTAGCATAGCCTAATGTTGAACAAATCTAAAAATGAGGAAGCTCTTCCAAATGTTTAGGCAGAATCTTTTTTCTTGCAGTTTGAATCCATTGCTCCATGTCCCAGTTTCCAGAGCAGCAGAAAACAAGCTTCCCCCCTTCTCAATACGAATCCTTTAAAATATTTAAACATGGCTATTACGTGCCCCCCCCCATTTTTTTCTCTCCAAGCTAAATATACCCAGTTCCCTCAGCCGTTCTCCTAAGGCTTGGCTTCCAGACCTTTGATCATTAGGGTCACCCTTCTCTGGGCACTTTCTAACTAGTCAGTATGCTTCCTGCTTCCAGAAATCTTTCATAGGATTGCGTAGAAGAGTAGAAACTTTAACTTTGCCATGCCTAAGTTATGTTGATCCAAATTGATGGGGTGTAGGTTTCCCCGTCCCCTCATCCACATTTCCAGTCATCCAACAAAAGGTTCCTGATGTAGAAAAAAAATTCATTTCCATTTGCCAATTATATTAAATAGGACCATTCAGTTAGGGGGCAGTGAACACCTTCCCTGTACCATGTTGTTCAGCAGGATTTATAGAAAGAGTGAGTGTGCACACATGGATGTGGCTGTGGAAGTGCAAACATTTTCCCTGGATCATCTAGAAATATTTACACAGCTTCTCAGGGCTGTAAAAGTTATTGTTTTGCATGGAATGGCTCAAAACTATTTCAGTTAAAGCTTATACTGTGTGTTGCATGAGCTGTTTCAGAATTTGAAACAGGTGCTTTTTTCAGTCTCAGTTTGATGTTTTTAATTAGATATTTTCAAGGAACTGCTTGCAGTATACACATTATACTCCCCAATATTGTGACAAATGTCTGGCTGATTTCACTGTGTTGTCCAAAGATCATATTCAGTATTACATAACTGCTAGACAGTATTGAATTCACAACCAAAAAAAAGGAAAAAACAAAACAAAAATATTCAGCTTGCCATGCATCCTGGTTTTCCGTTGTTAGTTGGTTCTTAAATATATTCCAAAATTTCCCTTTGATACTACAGAACTAATGGCTTAAATATTGTTATCGTATTGCCATTTCCTTTGAAGAGTTACGTTGTGATATGTCATGCTAGATCTTTTATGATTGATTGCCTCGATTGTTTTCCGTGGTTTCATCTGTCATTTTTATGTAGTAAAAAAATACTTTGAATGCTGCTCTTGCCAATGAAATCTGAGACTGGCCAAGTCGTGCTGAGGGCTTAAATCGAAAATTCTTCTCAAACTGGGGGGCAGACCTAGAAGAGAGGTCCACTGTGAATATAATGGCTGAAAGTCACTTTAGAACAGGGGTCCCCAAACTTTTGAAGCAGAGGGCCGGTCCACAATCCTTCAGACTGTTGAGGGGCCGGATTATCATTTTTAAAAAATACAAACAAATTCCGATGCACACTGCACATGTCTTATTTGTAGTGCAAAAACAACAACAACAACAATGAAAGAACAATACAATATTTAAAAATAAAAACAATTTTAACCAACATACATTTATCAGGATTTCAATGGGAAGTGTGGTCCTGCTTCTGACCAATGAGATAGTCAAGTTAAGTAGGGTTGTTGTTGTTGTTGTGTGCCTTCAAGTCATTTCAGACTTTGGGTGAGCCCAAGTCTAAAATTTATTTATTTATTATTTACTGCATTTATTTACTACATTTGTATCACACCCTTCTCGCCCCAAAGGGGACTCAGAGTGGCTTACAAATTATATGTACACACAATATATTATATTATTAGCATAGCACAATATTAGCATTATATATTACTATATTGAACTATACCACTATACTGTAATACTATTAGTAATATTATATGTAATATAGAATATATAATTAATATTATTATATGGTATTATTATTGTATTGTATTACATTATAATATTATCATCAATATTATATGTATATAGAATATATTATATTATAAAACTGAGGGCGGGGGCCAGGTAAATGACCTCGGAGGGCCGCATCCGGCCCCCGGGCCTTAGTTTGGGGACCCCTGCTTTAGAAGATCCAAAAATATATAACAATTTGGCACTGATGTTTATTTTAGCTCCTTCAACCTTGGTGCGATGATGTTATCCCCAACTTTGTGTGTATTTTAGCTTGGAGTGCACATATTACCTGTGTATCGAATTACTGACAAATAGAAAATGTGAAGATGAATTCCTAGAAATCCTGATGTTTTCATATTTAGGGAGCCTACTTGAAGGCCATGAGAAAACGGCATAAAATGTATGCTGTGTTGTGAGTGCCAAAAATACCTAGCAGTCAATCAGGATCAAAGTTCAATCAATCAAAGTTTTGTGGGTGTCTCCACTTTGCTTTGCAGGTTTCCAGTGGAAGAGTACATTAAAAAGTGAGAATATTGAGCATGCAGAAATGTATGTTAATAGGAAACAGTCTGCTTAATATAAGATAAATTATGTATCGGGGAAAATTAACTCAAAATGCACATTTGGAGAAATCTGTGTAGAAAAAACACCTAAGACATCTGTTAGACTCTAAGAAGAAACCACAAACTGATGTGGAAACAGGATGGAATGAATTTAAGAAGGGGAAAAATAGAAACTGCTACAAGCAGATTCCTTCCTTTTGTTTCACAGAAATGTTTATGCATGGGAGCAACTTTCAGAGAGTGCCAATAGTTTTTGAGTATATTTTGTTTCTCATCCCATTAATTGTTGTTTACCTTTAATCTGATGTTGAATTTAGAATAGACATTGAACAACAGCTTTTGTATTCAACAAATGGGATATTCTGTAGATTTCCCATAATTTAGTCAGCCTATATCATTTAGTGGTGTTTAGCTCTATATCATCCAGTAATTGATGGTAGTCTGTTTTGCGGCATGGGGCCATCTTGGCTTGAAAGCCTGCTTTGACCCATCTCAAAAATAATTACGAATCTTCTTTGTGGGCCATCAAGAATATTTATTTATTTATTTATTTGTAAGAACGTGAATACTTAGGTTGTTACTGCTTTTGGACAAAGTATCAACTAGATTGGAAGCGGGAATGATCATAGTGGAAATGAGGGTTAGAGTCCCAAAGGATTCATGCCTTCACCATCTGCAAAAGATATGCATTTGTTATATGAAGTCTTATTATTTGAATGGAACTTTGCCCATAACATTCAAAGTGTATAAATATATCAGTTCAGATATTATGGTATACTTTCTTATTCATGCCTGTTACCACAAAGAAGGATACATGTCTGAAAATAGCATGGTTGGCTGAATTTCTCTATAAGCAAAGGCTGCTACAAAATTAGGAATGTCTTGGTTACAAACATGTGATTTTTGGATAGATTAATTTGTCTGCAGTCAGGAAGACAGAGTTACTTCATCTAACTGCTATTTTTTAAAAATAAAATGTTCATTTCCAAGTTGACAGTGAGTACTTTCCTTAAAAATTAGTCCAGACTGCTTCCAGTGTTTAAACATATGTGATTGCTTTCCTTTCCTGTTTTAAATGGCAGGCAAATTCCACCATCTCCTGTTTAATAGCTATTCTTTACAAATATTGGAATATCACTTAAGAAGCATTGCTGGTAGAGAAGTATAGTTTAGAAATATGGCTGTTGGCCTCTCTGATTGTAAACGGAGCCTCTGAAAAAAGTACATACTTATAATATTTATATAAGATAGGTTCTGTAGGTTTGTTCTGAAGCTGAATTTGTATGTAAGTCAGAACAGGTACTTCCTGAAAGTGGAACTCCAGCCATTTGGATGCCTCAGGTAAAAGTGCACGAGTTCGCTCATTTAGGGCGCTGTGTAGATGCGCCCTGATTCTCAAAGTTTGTTAAATGTTCTGCATCATCTGAATGGTAAAGTATGCAGGGAAGGATTTGATCAGTGTGTCTTGTCTTCTGTGTATCACAGCAAATATTGTTTCTCAGTTTCGAAGTTGAGCCTGTTTTATAGCTCTCAAAAGACAAGTAGGCTTTCTGCATTTCTCAGATTTCTTTGCCCACTCTGGCTTTATTTATATATATAAAATTACAGGTGTAGTTGGTTCTTTCAACCTGTTGAATCAAATGAATAGTTCTGCTGGGATTCATTCATTGTTTGTCTTTGATTATTCAACAGCAAAGATGTCTTTAAGAAACACTTTACTGCTAGCGAAAGGAATCTTGTGTGCAGATTTCCTGCTGTGAAGTCTGAGTGTGCACAGCTTTTGTAAACAGTACAGCTTGAAAATAGGTATTTGCAAAATAGACTTAGTGAGAATGGATAATGAAAAGCACTAAGATAAAATATTGTTGAAAGCCTAATGCACTGGACTGACTAGCAATGCAATTTCATAAACTGATTATCAAAAAGTATGGCAAGAAATGAGATAGTTCAATTAACACCTTATCTTATAAGTGCTGTGGACATGCATCTTGGATGAAATAATGTTGACTAGATATTGGAATAAAAACATTTATGGATTCCTCCTCCCCCTTTACTGTGGTTCTCGTGAACCCCAGATATTTAATTAATCTTGTTAGTTTATGTTTGTGGTGTGGAATGGTTTTATAGCTCCAAGACAATGCTTCCATTTATTACAGTTTTTCAAAAGAAAAGGCATGTGCAGCACAGTGATCAATAAGGAAGATGTTTGGAGCCGATCTGTGCCTTTCATTTAACCCAGAAGTTACAGCATTGTAGAAAACAAAGGGCAGATTTCATGTGGTGCTCTCTCTTTATTATAGTCAGTACATCCCAATTTTCAGGTGGGCACGACTGATTGTCAGTTGATGACAGAAGCCACATAGGAGACTTGTTCTAACAAGCAATAATTGTGTAATTAAAGGCTTTTAATCAAGTCAAAGAATCCAGATTCATTCTTGTCCTTCATTTTGTTGAAAGTTAACGTCATCCTCTTTGAATGAAATCCATCAGCGGTCCTTTGTTCTCCAAACTCACTGCAAGTGTTAGTGGTGAAGTCAAGTTATATTTGTGTATGAGGAGACAGACAAGTGGTAAAACCTGTTTGTGTCAGAAATTAATATCCAAAATCAAATGAAAGGGGGAGCTTGTTAATCATTGTGACAGTAGAGAGCCAAGTACAATACAATTCCTTTTCCACAGATTGGCTATCCTTGAACTGCGAGGAGGGGTGGGTGATTAATAAAAATATTGTTGCTGTTGTCTCACCCAGACTTCAAAAAATGTTCCTCATACGTGTTTGCGGGCCTCTCTACATTCTTCAGTGTGACCTTAGGGTGTGCTTGAAGGCCATGTATAATCAAAATATAGGATTAGTTATTATCCATGATTTCAAGTTTCCCCGCGGGGCCTCGAAACAAATCCCCCATAGTTATGGGGGTCATACTGTGTTCATTTCCAAAATATTGGGTGTGGGGAGGGGAAGGATTTTAAAACATAAAGAAGACGTAAGATTTAGTAGGTTTTTTATTTAAAAATAATCCTTTGATATCTTACATCAGTTCAGTAAATGTTGTCACATAATCAGTGAATAGTTCAGAACATAAACAAGAAATTATTATGATTCCTTGTTTTCTGATTCTGTGGTGTACTCTGAATATGCCAGGCCAAAGTATTGAAGCCAATCTCCTTCTTCAACTCTGAAGTTTCTTTTAGGTAGGACATGGGGGGGGGGGGGGGGGGAGGTACAGCCAGTTAATATCTCAAAAACTGAAAGCTGTCTAGTTGGTCTATTCATACTCATTGCTTAGACTCATGGAGCACATAAACACTTCAGTATGGACTTGCCTGTTCTAGATTTTGTTTTCTCAGAAGCAAAAAGCACCACTTATTTATTGACTGGACTTGTTCCCATGCTTCATGTTACTAAATTGAAAGAGTTGAATTAATCTTAATTTCTTTGCTTCTAGTCCAGTAGTACTAGAGGGTCAGTGGATAGATGACATGAGAAGAGCACTAAGCAAATTCAGTCAAAATTCACTGGAAATAATATTCCCCTTAGCTTAATCAAAGTATTCCTTGCATTGTATAGCCATATTGAAGTACAGTTGACCCTCCATATTTGGAGGTTTGACCTTTGTGGGTTTGATTATTTCAAATTTGATTAATATGTTTGCTTTAGGAATCTGTAAGCCTTCCAGCACAGTTTTATGGTCAACATTCACCAAAAGTTGGTCTGGAGGATCTGAGAGTCCTACAGTGAACATTGTAGGTCCTTCAGTTGGATTCTGTGGTCAACTTCAGATGCAAGTTGTCCATAAAGTTAAAATGGATGTCCTAGGGATTTGTTCTGTCATGTAAAAGTAATAGAGATTTTCATTTGCAGTATTCCCACTTTCACAGCAGTCTTGTTTCTCTAGCCCCAGCAAATATGGAGGGCTAACTGTAATAAATTACTACGCCTGCATTTTGTAAGATAATCTAGTGAGTGAAAAACTTTTTTTATCTCTAATAAGGAGTTGAAAATGCAAAACATTGTTGATATCTGATATATTTTTGACTAGTTGTTTTTTAAGTGGAGAGAAAGGGAAAGTGAGCCACACATATTAAATGATTATATTTAAAAAGGAGAAATAAATTCAAGTAAGACTATAGTACTATTAGCCATATAAAACAAAGATGATGGATAGCCTGGATGACAAGTCTTCTCAGTCCAGATGCTTTCCCAATGATTTCGCTTGCTTATTATTTTAGCTGTTTTTGTCAAGAAATATTAATGTTTGGCAAAATAATTACAGTGTAGCCTTGGGATTTGCTGCACCATTTCATTATTCCGGTGCTATTATTAAGTATAATTTAGGAATGATTTTAGTGCTTTAAAACTTTTGCACTGTATCAGTTTACTTCTTGGTGTAGTATTGTTTTATGTTTTCTTGTGGATCTGTGTGTATTTTCTTGTGGATCTGTGTATGTTAGATCCTATATCCAAGGATCTCAGGTCAGTGAACAATAAAATGATTCTTAAAACTTTAATATAGTAAAATAATTTGAACAGGATAAAAGCACACTAAGCAATTATTGAATTAAAACAGAATTCAAAGACACAGCTACATTATTCTGGATTTGTTTGCAAAGGGGTATAGTCACACCTATGAGGTAAACTGAGATAAAGGATTGAATCAGGTGAGTGTAAAGCCGGTTAAAGTTTTAAAACAGTTAAAACTCTGCACATGTACAGACTGGTATTGGAACTAATGCGGTTTCTTTGAAACCAGTGTTACATGCTTCTTGTATGGTGTTCTGGTTAACACAATATAGGCTCAGTAATATTTCTGGGAGGGAATGTCTTCAAGCACATGAACAAATAACAGAGAAAAGAGTGGATTTAATTTTTTTCAAAGAATTTGTGATATATAGGCATATCTCAGTTAACAAGCCTTTGAGAAAGAATCTCATTTTAATGCACACCAAGGCTCCTTTCCTCTTTGTTTTCTATCCAGTTGGATTCTTTTAGCAACATTAGCACTGAGAGGATGATAAATGGAGGCTGAATTTTAGTGCCAGGATGCTTTTCCATGTTATTTCTTTTTGTAATATATTTTCTATATCGCTTTGGAACACATCTACATAATTAACTGAAGTGTCAGTTAATATTGAAAAATATTCATTGACACTTCAGTAGAGACAACATGCAGATACCCTGACAAAGACAAAGTTAGGAACATTGTTTACTGAAGAGAAACAATGAAGATTATTTGAGCTTTCATTTCAGCGGGTGAGTAAGAACATTGTAAGTGAAATCATTCACTCTGATATTTTCAGAGCAGAAAAACAAAATTATGGGGATGATGTCATCATATCTAGACTAAGTTTAAGTTTTGCTCAGACAAGTTAATGGCTTTTATTAAAAGCTTCATAATGCATAATGAAAACAATGTCTAAGCCACTATGGATCAACCTTGAAGGGTACCTGCCTGGCAGTTTGTATTTTATTGCTAACGCACTGAAGATTTTTCCACTTTTGCCGATGAATGTGTCTAATCCACATAACAACTCTCAGTGACTGTATTATGGCTGCATATTAACTTCAGGATTGGGGCAAAACTAGGAGGGTGCTATTCTGCTCTTGTTTTGCTTGTGGGCTTATGACGGGCATCTCGGTGACCAAAAATATTGAGCTTAAAAGACTTTTGATCTGATTAGGTATGCTTAATGGATCATCTTTCTTCCTCTTCAGGAATTTATATAGGTTATAGTTTGGTTAGATCAAAAAACATTTTCCCAGTACAGATTTGCTAAAACAGGATTTTCAAAAACAACATGCTGTCAACCTATGTGCATCCATTTAAATTAGTCCTACAGTGTGTTAAAGCAGCTGTTGTCATTGACAGATAGGATGTTGTGGTTGGAAGAAACAAAATGGTATTTGTGATAAATGAAAGCATTGGATCTTCTCAACTGTGAGGCAGGCGCTCTTCTTAGACTACAGTCTTAGTTGAAAAATAATGCATGGAGAAATAAATTTTGTCTTATTTTATATTCTACACCAATATATTATGAACTTTGAAGCCATTGCTAGTGCCACAATTATGTGGCTCATATGTTAAAGTAGAAAGGATTAACAGAAAAGGGACTATTTTGCAACTCATTACTATATAATATTTTAAAAGAAAGGGGAGGGAAAGAAAAATGCATGCTATTGTATATAACATTAATACTGGAAGATACTAAATATTAAATCATGTTCTTATCTCCAAGTTGTTTTGTAATATTTGAAAGTTGCTAGGTGATAATAAACACTTGATTTAGGCAGAAGAAGATAATTTCCACAATGAAGTGTCTCCCACAATGCTCATAAAATGACTTTGTGCGAATTTGTTTTCTCTAGGCAACTTGGTGGGTCTGGCATAAATATCAACTTTGCAGAAGACGTTTTCTAATCTCTTTTCCTGTCTGAGTATTGAACTTCCAAACAGTGTGACATATGTAGAAGTTGCCAAAGTCTGAAGTATACGGCGACAGCGAGTTGGTTGCTAAGGGAAGTGGTGCCTTTGTGGTGTTCTGGACTTGGCGTCTATGCATTTATGGCCACTGATAAATTTGTGTATCTACAAACGTTAAAATATTATGTAGCAGTATCTATTAGAAACCCAACTTAAAGTAGAAAAACTTCTTTGCTGGACCATGTGTGATGCTAACTCCTAGTTCAGAATGAATGAAGAAAGACAACTTAGTATTGAGTTTGCCTGTGACTTGTTTTTGAAGTATGATTACATTCATGTCTCACTCTCTCTTCCTCTGATTGGTGTTCAAAAAGTTTTTTTAGAGTGATTCATATGATTTGTGCCATCTGTTCCAAGTTGACTGGTTCAATGTAGACATAATGGTTAAGAAACTAGGTTTAATCTTTAAAACCACATTGAGTCATCAATGTCCATATTACAATACTTAAGAAAGAAATAAAGGAATTTAGATCCTCTGAAGATGCCAGCCACAGATGCAGGTAAAAAATCAGGAAAAAAATGCTGCTAGAACACGACCATACATCTTGGAATGTATAGAACCACACAAAACCCAAAGAAAGGAATTATTTATGCTTATCTTTATTTGAATACCTTTCACTTACTGAATATTTTCCCCATGAAGAAAAGAAATGCATTTGGAATGAAATGATGAGATGAATGCTGTCACCTAATAAATTGATTTGGAATACAGTAGAGTCTCACTAATCCAAGCCTCGCTTGTCCAAGCCTCTGGATAATCCAAGCCATTTTTGTAGTCAATGTTTCCAATATATCGTGATATTTTGGTGCTAAATTCGTAAATACAGTAATTACAACATAACATTACTGCGTATTGAACTACTTTTTCTGTCAAATTTGTTGTATAACATGAAGTTATGGTGCTTAATTTGTAAAATCATAACCTAATTTGATGTTTAATAGGCTTTTCCTTGATCAGTCCTTATAATCCAAGATATTCGCTTATCCAAGCTTCTGCCGGCCCGTTTAGCTTGGATTAGTGAGACTCTACTGTACATTGCTTCTATTTCTGAATTGTCTTTCCTTGAGTCAAGTGCTCCACCACATTTCTCTAAGTTTAGACACCAAAATCATAAACAAAATAAGTTTTATGGGAAGAGGATCAATTTCATTTTTAGGTCCTTTGAAGTGATTGAGAACTATGCATATTATTGAAATATGCCAAAGGCTCACATTTCATATTTCTGTAGATATTAGATCAGAGGAGTGATCTCCTTTTTGTTTTCAGTAGGGCAGTCAGTGAGGCCTGGCTAAATGGTCTTTGAGGTATCCATTGGCACTGCCAATGTTCTTTGCCATTTGTTGATCCATATGGATTGCTCTGATCCTTGACCAGCTTACAATTGTAATTGGAACAACGTGTGATGAAAAGTATATGGAGCCTGACATCCATAATAAATTCATTCATCCATCTCTCCCCATCTTGATATATGACCCAAGGGCAAGACCACCTAGCATTCAAAGAGTCCCCAGGAGTATTTCAGATGAAACAGTTCTCCTTGATTTGTTTTTACAGCTTTTTAAAAAAACCTGTTTCCTTATTTTATCAAGGTGAAATGGAAATGAGTGCTGATGTGGAGTATCAAAAATGAGATAAAAGTGAGGATACTAAAGTATCATTGACCAAATTTTAAATACAAGAGTTTGCTGAAAGATTTATTTATTTATTCTTATTTTGTAAATTCATTGGTATTAACAGACATTTTCTTATATTATCATGTATCTTGTTCAATTACCACTAGATATCTTTTGCGAAAAATGATCAGAAATGAGCGGATATTCCAGGATAAAGTATACACATTTTATCTTGAAAATCTACTCCTTTACCATCAGAAGGCATTTCTCTTGCATAGTTAATGGCAAAACACAACAAGTGATTTTGGATTTTGAGATAATGAGATATCTTGGAGATGGAACCCCACCAAGAACATGAAATTCATTTGTGTTTTATATTCACTTTATATCTTGTAGCCTGATTCATTTTCTGCATGAAACAAAGCTTGTGTACATTGAGCAATCAGAAAACAAATGTGTTACTATCTCAGCTACACGTGGAAAATTTTGGATTTTGAAGCATTTTGGATTTCCAAATAAGGGATACTCCGCCAGTAGCAGTAATGGTGCTACTACTATTACTACTACTATTTTTAACAAAGAATTTGGTTCACAGTTTAACCACTCTGGTAGAAACTAGAGACAGAGAATGTTTTTTAATAAGAGGTAGAAGTGGGATCTAGATTTAATTATTTTTCAAGTGAGACCATTGAAGTGATGGGAACTTACTTGTGATGCTGTTTAAAACTCATGAAAAGTTTCATTATTATGCTTGGAGGTAATCAAGAAAGTAGTGGCACAGAGAGATTTGGGTGTGGCTACTAAATTTAGCAGGAAGCCCAGTTGTGGAAGGAGAATCCATTTCTTTCCTCTGTGGAGAGAAGTCACAGAAGCCCAGCCTCATTTCTCTCCTCAGGGAAAAGAGTGAGTTCACTTTCTTGGTGAACAGAAATGTATTGGTTGCTTCTGTCTGCCAAAACCCAGACTTGTATCTTAGCTGACAAAAGTGACCAAAGCATGACTGTGTTTCTGTCTGCCTATAAAAGAAATGGACTAATTTCTCATCAGGCAGAAGCAGCCAAAGCTCATCTGTGTTTCTGTCTGCTGATAAATGAGTCCATATGCATTCTCAGTAGACCAAAGTGACAGAAGTCTATCTGTGTTTCTGTCCATCGAGAAGGAAATGGACTGATTTCTCAGTGGAGAGTGGTACATGGTTATGCACAATGAGCTTCCCACTGGGTTTGACACCTGGAGGAAAGGGCTGCTTCTGGGGGCTCAGTGTGGGCTACCTGGTGCCCTGGTGCCCTGAACTTTGTCCACACAGAGAGTCTTTGATGTAATTTAAATGAACTCTCTTAATGCATGGTCCTACTGTATTTAACTTCATGTTTAATACTCACTTAGCTGAGCGATCAGCTTTGCTGGACTGGCCACATTGCCTGATCACCGTCTCCCAAAGCAGTTGCTTTACTCTCAACCTTAAAAACTGTAGCATAGATACCAAAAAATGAGAAGCCCTGGCCCTTGAGCATATAACTGGAGGTCAACTGTTATCAACAGTGCTGTGGATTTTGAAAAAGCACAAATAGAGAGCGAAAGGGAGAAATGTGTCAAGAGGGAGATGTGTCAAGCCAACTCTTGTTTCAGCCTTCCATCTGGATATCAGTGTCCTCACTATGAAAGAACATGTGGATCCAGAACAGGTCTCTGCTTACAGGCCCACCACCAATACTCTACACTTGGAACGCAATCATACTTGGCCATGAGTGATTGCCTATAATGACGATAAGCTAAGTGATGTGGCAGAAGGGAAGCGAAAAGAGACAGGGAACGCATAGATACCCCATGTATTTGTTTTATTAATTTCCCCAAAACCTTTTAGTACAATTTTAGGTTCATAGTAAATCTCTTGGAATGGATGCATGTTGGTCCTCTCATTAAAATAAAACTGTTTTCCATTTTGTATTTAGGAGATTTAAGATGTACCAATTTTGGGATCCTTATATGTGAGGCTTACATAGATTATGGTACACAAATGAAAGACATTTCTTTTGAGAATGACATTTCTTTGAGAGTGCTTCAGGAATGCAAATATAATATGAGAACCTCTTACACTTGCCTTCCTTTGAGACAGCATGATTAAAAAACGTTAACACTTTTTGAATATAGCAGGGTATATTTTGTCTCCTGTTATATGTAGCCCCTCTGAGATTAAGGGACATGGAAAGCAATTCCTTTTCAGTTGAGTTCACTTAATGTTTTATTTATATTCCCTCCTTAGGGTTTGTGTAGATCCTAGAAGGGTTCTGGGTCAAAACACATCTATCCTTCAGTCACTCAAAAGGTTAGACGTTCTATGAAATTTAAACTGCTGACAGTGATACAAAAAGACCTTTGTTCTGACTTCAGCAATTTGTTATTACTTCTACTTTTAAAAAAGGCACCATACTTGAATAGTCAAGGTTTTTACTTAGCAAATGGCAATGACTTTTTCAGGGTGGAACAGGGCTATGCCACTCATCTCACCCATAATGTCTGATATATTTGAAATCTTTAAACTCCATTTCAGACTCACATATAAAAGCAAGCAAAAGTAGAATATACAGTGATCTGTTTTTATGGATGATAACAAAGAATGTGATGACAAGCACCATAGTATAATGCCTAATTTTAAAATGAAAATCATATGTGTTGGTTGGTAAAAAGAAAACTGCCACCCAATATATATGTGGCTAGATCTTGTTTCTTTTAGATTAGTTCATGTGAATTAGGAACAGCAGACTTGTAATGAAATATGTCAAAGATTTTAGAGGCTGCTAACCTTGCACATGTGAATGATTTGGAAAGTGCTTTGGACTCTGCTAGTATTTAGAAATTTAACTATTCTGAACTCCTAAATGTAATACATTGATAAATGTTGCATGAATGGTGAATTGAGAAGCCATAAGTAAATGCCAATTGTATTTTGTTAAATTTGATTGAGTACTGAGCTAAATATACTGTATTCTCACTCTTTTCTTTTTTTAAAATTATCTGAACAGCAGATATTCCATATTTTTATTAAAATTGGGGGGGGGGGGGTAGATAGCTATATTGTCCATAAGTTAAATCACAGTGCAGACTTGGGCAATTCTTTTCATAGGCCTTCAGAATATAAATACAAAGGAAAGCTTTTGAGTCTTTCCGAAATGTACATTAACTTGTCATTACAAAATGTAAGATAAGGGGAGAAATGGAAAAGTTTAAATTTTATCCTGCCAGAAGTGAGAGCCATGGGACCATTTGTGTGTAGGGTTGGAAAAAAGTTTAGTTGTGGAAATGTGTGAGGTTTTCTGGCAGCTTACATTCCACTGGCTGGAGTCTGTCTGCTAATTATATTATATTTTGAAATGATTTTCAGGGTTTTTTTTGCTGGTTGTCCTTTTGTCAAAACTCAATAACTAGCTACCTCTTGATGCACAGAGTACTTTATTGATGTAATTTATTGATAGTCTCTGGCATAACTGTTGTATTTATTTATTCATTTATTTATATTATGGTATTGAAGTTGATAGAGCTCGATGAAAGCTAGCCTATTCTCTGTTTATGATACATATATTGTTCTCACTAAATTGAAGGGGACACTGATATGAATTAAACAAGTCTTTTGCTTTGGTTAAGCAAAAATCAACATATGATGTCTTTTTGACATTTTGGATCAAGGAGAAGGGGATCTCAGTTATTAATTACTTTCTATTCAGCCTGAATGAAAAAAATTGTCTTTGTTTTCCAGTTTTGATAGAATGAATGTTACTCACTTATTTAGACAGAGTTTTGGAATGTAAAACTATGAATTCAATCATCATAACTCCAAGCTCTTGCTGCTTCATTGACAGAATGCCGCTAAATATGAGCTGTTGGAAAAATAACAATGAGACAGAGTTAATGGGTTTCTCCTCCATTTATTGTGCTCTTGTGAAGATCTGTTTTTCCACTTGTGGAAATAAGATTCTGGACAAAATGATCCTTTTCTGCTATTCCAGTGGGATTTTTCCATTAAAAGAGGATATCAGAATCCATACTGAACAATGAAAGAAGGTTAAATGGGTGATCATGCTTCATTAGTACCTTACATACTCATATATGTCTAAAATGTTAGTCAAAACATCAGCCCAAAAAATTTCAAGTTGACTTATACATGAGTCAAAGTAAGTACTGTAATTTAACCTATATATACATACATACATACTTACACACACACACACACACATATATAAGGTAAAGGTTTCCCCTGACATTAAGTCCAGTCATGTCTGACTCTGGGGGTTGATGCTCATCTCCATTTCTAAGCCGAAGAGCCGGCGTTGTCCGTAGACACCTCCAAGGTTATGTGGCCGGCATGACTGCATAGAGCGCCGTTACCTTCCCGCCGGAGCGGTACCTATTGATCTACTCACATTGGTATGTTTTCGAACTGCTAGGTTGGCAGGAGCTGGGGCTAACAGCGGCCGCTCCCGCCGCTCCTGGGGTTTGAACCTGGGAACTTTTGGTCTGCAAGTTCAGCAGCTCAGCACTTTAACGCACTTCGCCACCGGGGCTCTCTCTCTATGTATACACACACACACACACACACACACACATACACACCATTCCTTTGACTGAGCAGAGTGACAAAATGCAAAAAGTTAGTTTTGAAAGAAGCACCAAATTCTTTTGCTCTCTCTGCCAGAGTGCCACTTCTGTTGTTTAACTACACGGGTGGAGAAATAATGGTGGTGGCCAGGATCTGCTACATTGTGGAATGATCTTGACTTTTCCATGAGTTATATCAAAATCCATAATTTGGGTCCCAAAATCTGTCCTCATCTTATAAATAATATCAATATGAGTATATATCATAACACATTGCCCTAACCAATGCAAAGAATAAGAAATTTGTGGCATTCCAGATGCTGCTGGGCTTTAGTACTCATAATTAGAAGTGAAAATAAGATTATAAAAAGAACCTGATTGGATCGGACCAAAGACTATCTAGTCCAATATTTTTTTCATATAGTAGCAGATCAGTCACTTATGAGAAGCCTCCCAGCAGGACATGAGTGGAACAGCACCTCCTATCTTGCATTCTGCAGCAACTGATATATAGAGGCATGCTGCCCCTGATGTTGAACTGTTAGATATAGCCTTCCTGACGAATAGCCATTGGTGGCATCATCTTACATGAATGTAAAACCACCAAATATGGCAACCATAACATTTTGTGATAATGAATTCAACAATTTGACAATTGTGTGCAGAAGTGCATCTTTGTCATTGGCTGTCAAATGTATTTTCTACCCTGCTTTATAACCTTTTCTTTTAAATGGCCAATTCAGGTTTTACTGTACTGCTGCCCTTGTAAATTAGAGATAATGTAACCTTCAAAAAAGAAGTTTAGTGTGTGCAAAAGCCCTTTTAACATTAGAATATCATTGTTATTGGGTTATACTGGAATGTGTACAGCATTGGGAATGCAGAGATGCAGAGCGCATCTAAGCATATCTAAGCTTATCACATGGCAAGTGGAGTCTGCTTAGACTAAGAGCCCCCAATTGCCTTTACTTCTGCTAATCTATGATTAAAGAATTCCAGGACTAAGTTTCAATATTCTCCAACCACAAACTTGGATAAGGGAAAGGAGACTGGCATGAGAAGCCTCTGTAATTTCCCAAGACTGAAGCTTAACGTAGACATGGCTCTTCTTTTTCCTGCTAAAAGTGTGTCAAAGTGCAAAAGGAAAGGAAACTTAAACCCATCCACACACTTCAGCTGGAACCATATTTCCTTTCAGTTTGGAAACCCTATATCTGAACAACAGTATAACATTAAGGGTATCCATGTGGTATATTCTAATTTTTCTTGATAATATATTTATACATTTGAACAGAGAGCTAGGGAAATGATTTCATAAATGGTATGAATTGCATGAATTGTGTATTCTATCTGGTATGGTATAGGAAATGTTTCAGTTTGATTTACAGGCAGTCCCCAAGTTACAAACTTTTGGAAAATGGCATTCATAAACCTTTGGGAAACACCTTTTGGAGATCATAACTTTTTAGGAAACCTTTCAGAGAAGAGCCAAAAACTACTTAAAGTAGAATCTTCTCTTGTGGGATACAACCAGATATAATTATGCTAGGCATTGATCTCAGTTGTTAGACTGAATAACTTGTTACCTCTGATCTGTTAGGAAAACAGAGATTTGCCAGTGCATAAAAACAGCAGAATTTCAGAGTGTTTTTCAGTGTCCAATATATATAAATACTCTCCCATAGAACAACTTGTTTTATATTGTGTACACAAAATACAAAAACGAAGTAGACTTTTATTTAAAAATAACATATTTGGTTTACTCACAACCTTCATGTGTTCAGCATACACAGGTACAAAACTTATCAGTTTCAGATATGTTTGAAATAATTATCTGTGCTATCCAGCCAGGGCATCTCTCTTATAACAAAATAGCTATCAACAGGTCACATAGTCAAAAGGAGGGAGGGAGAGCATGTGGTCTCCAGCCCCTTTTTGCAACTTTTCAGAATCCATAGAGTAAAGGAATCTGTATACCAGAGCATGCATACAATAAACAGTAAGCAACAGGATCATAAATAAACATTACTAGAGAAGGCTTGAAGAAGGCTGTCATTTCCAACACACACAAGAAAGGTTCTGTAGGTTTGTTCTTAAGTTTAATTTGTTTCTAAGTCAGAAAAGGTACATTCGTAGGTGTAACACCAGCAATACAAACACACACACACTTTGGATAGCATAGAGAAGAGTTAACAGCCTTGTGGTGTTTGTTTTGCTATCTCTGTTCCTGTTGAGAAGATTTCACCTCACTTTCTGGTCTCTGTGAGAATTGGATTTTGAAAAAAAAAATTGGCTTGTTTTGGAAACAAAGATTGGTGCTAAAGCTTCAGTGGAGACACCTTTTCCCCATGATACATACCAGTTTCAGGAGTGGATTTCCCTTCCGAGGGGTAGATTTCTCTCACTTCCTATTGTCTCAACCTTGTTCTTAACTATGAGTCATTTGTAATTCAGATGTTTGTAACTTGGGACTGCCTGTACTATAAAAGTAATAACACCAGAAAAATGGATGCAGCTTTTCAAATAATTCAATACGAATAGACATTATCTTTGGATGAGAGTGTTGATTACACAATTCTAGTGTGACTAATGCAGTTGCACTAAAAAAGAAAAGAAAACTTTAATTTTGCTCCGAAGGCTGGGCAAATGGCCAAGATAAATATGGTCCTGGTAAATTTGTAAAGAAAATGTGTGTTAGATATTCTAGACCCCTGTGTTCCCCAAAGTTACTTGCCTTTATAAAGTTAGGATGTCAATTTCAGTGACCAGCAGTGGAATGGAAGCATGCGTAACATACCTACATGGGGCCATACATATTTCTCTTCGGGGTGCATATGTTTTATGTATTAAAACTGTATTGTGGCCAAGAAAAGCATATCTTTTTTGCTTCTGAAAAGTGCCATTGTTTGGCATGTATAACTGGATTTCCAACCGGCATCAAATCTTTCCCACACTTCTTCTATATTTAGAAATCACTTTAATGCATTAATCTTCCAAATGTTAGTGAAGATATCCCTTTAGCTTGGAAGTCAGTCTGACAAAAGAATGGAAGAATATGTCCTAATAACATTTGAACAGAATGTTGGCTGCACTTGGATGTCACAAAAAAACCTCATGGATTACTGTGGTGCATGTGCCTAAGTGAGCCAAAATTTTAACTGATTTGTCCTTTGGTTTCACCAGAAAGTGGGGCAGAAAATCATGTGACACTCCAGATGTTGCACTGCAACTCCTAACATTCCTTACTATTGGCTATGCTTAGCAGGACTTTCGAAAATTGTGCTGTAGCATCTGGAGGACCTAATGATTTCTACCACTACTATGATGAGAGAAAATTTTATTATTTGTACTTTCCCATAAGAAATGTGATTTAATATTTTATTAATTTAAATATAAATGTAGTTTAATGGCACTATATTTTGCAGTTGACTTGATTAAAAAAAATGATAACACATTTTCTTAGTTTCAGACAAGCAGGGTAAATTGTAATGAAGAATATTTTTAAAAGTTTTTTAAAACCTTATTGGGGGGTGGGGGCTGGATTTGCAATATTCTACATTACCTCTTATATTGTCTTTACAGCACAAGGGAACACATGGAAACTAACAGGCTGTCCAAATGATATAGCAGTATGTTCCACAATGGATTTTCCAATATAAGAGTGGAATATTAGTACCAGCAATGTACTGGAAGGTTTTAAAGGAAGACTTCATACCTTTATCAGATGTTTACTACAGTAAAATAATATTGTGGACCAGGTTTGTAGAAACTAAAAACGCCTAATGAAATCAGTAGTTGTCCTATTATCTCCCCTAATATCTTATGAAGACTGCATGAAAATGCTATTTGGGCTCCAAAAACACATTTAAGGAGATTCTAGAATTATATTCAAGATCCTAGACTCACATGTGAGAGAGCCTCAGTTCCAGTTTCATACTATTACTTTACAGGATATCTAAATAAATTGTACAAACTAGAGTGCATATTTTATGTTGAGTTAGTCTCTGTTTATCAATAGAAAGTACAGCAAAGGCTAAAGGTTCAGAACTGTTTGTGAAAAGAACAAAGAGAAAAAAGAGCATTGACTCCTTCTGAAAGGGGCTTTCTTTCTTTCAATAAAAAATAATTTCAAATAACACAGTACCTAACTTGTAGAACATAGTTCCAACCTATTCAGTTATTTATTTACTTATTTATTTTTGTCCCACATTTCTTCCAATATAGGAGCTTAAAGTGGCTAATAGCAAACATGACATAATGCAGTTAAAAACAGCAAATGCATTTTATATGAATATAAAAATGAAAAATTAAATCTTGTGCCGTTAAAGAAAGTTCAATTATGTAAGAATTTATACATTCTGTATCACACTTACACGCTTGTGATAGAATAGGTGTAGTGAATAGCCTTCATACATGAGATGGTGTGCAGACGTAACTAATGGATAATAGTAAGGATGCAGCTCTAAGGACAGAGATAGCTTGTTTGATAAAGAGGGAGGGGGGTGGGAGGGAAAAATAGCATTATTGAAGACTAGAGTGAAAGCTTTGTTGGGTGGAAGTAGATATGTGCAGAAGGCTGGTCTTCAATGCCCATAAGTCATATATCAGTGACAGATTTTTGAGTGAAGAAGGGTTGTGGTTAAATTGCCAGATTTAATTTTCGTGGCAGCTAAAAGTATGAGGAGAAACCCCAACAGTCTTAATACTCAATGACATATATGGTTTGGCTTGCTTTGCTCTAAAGTTGATTGTGGCTGGTATCATGAGACAGAATTAATATTCTGCATTTTACAAAAGAGAGAAAAATAGGCTGTTGTTTTAGTTTTTGTATGAATCTTGCCAAGAAAATTATTTGATGGGTTCACTTTGGGGTTGCCATAAGTCGGAAATTACTTGAAGACACATACTTGAAGGCCCCTGGCAAGTGCATATGTGAAACCACAAATAGTATCAATGAATCCTGTTATTTTCAATGCAATGAATCACAGAGGTACTGAGAAGAGGGTGTGGCTTGGACCGGACGCCCTAAGTAAATACAATGCCTTTCTTATATTATATACCCAGTACTAATAACATGTAAATTACATGTTCAAGATCAAAAGGAATTCTTAATGCCAGTTGAGAAAATATTTTGATAGTCTTCTGAATGATGGACATTTTTCCTGTGGTCTTCTGAAGAGGCATGTGCGACTAAAAGGCAGAGACTGCTGTTGTGCCAGATTGTATGGGGTTTTTTTACTGCTTTTTTATTAACCTATTTTCAGGATTGTCATTTCTTCTTAAAAAGACGTGGAATTTCTTGATTGCATTAAACCTTGTCCCATAAAGTCAGTCTTTACATCAAGAAGTGTTTGAGCCAAAAGAAATCTCTCTTTTGATTTAAAACCAGCAAACACAAAACCTCGATGTCACCACTTGACATTGTTCAAATATATCACTGTTTGACTTATACATCCTCTGAAAGATTTGGGATGCAAAATGTAATGGAAAAGCTCAAAGTACATGTATTGGCAGTGGTCTGGACACCTTTCAAAGCATCATATTGATGCTAAACATAAGAATGTCATAGTATGACTAAACTTTTGTGCATTAATCCTAATAGAAATACTAACAATGGACTTGTTTTTGAGAATATTTGTTTAAATGCTCAGGGAACAAAAGGAACAAAATTTTCTAATTACATGTGATATTTTATTAGATCAACATTGTTGGATCAATTTGAGATTCAGACTTAAATCTATCCTCATTTATTGTGGAATCTGTGCAAATTAGGTTATAATGTCTACAGGGATATTTGTAGCTTAATGTCATTAAGCCCTAGTCTTTTACCTTTTCCAGAAATGGGTATTCATCTTAATTTGTTCTAGAACGCAAGCATAGACGTATGCAACAAAGGACAGCTAGAGCTAAGGATTAAATAGAACAAAGATGGCTGTGTAGTAAAATTGGCTTGGTACTTATTTCATCATGGGCTTTAACAATTTCTGGTTTTTGGTTTCTTGCAGTGGAAGGTTTTTAAAACACTGTAATTATGGTAATCTCCAGATAGAAAACTCATGTTAAGCTTTTGTTCATAAGGAATCCACCTCTACCCCCTGCATCTCCCTTCAGCAGTTGTTGAAGTTTTCAAGTAGGCCTTCTTTCACAGTTTTCAGATTCTTCAGGACTCTTTGCCTGGCTTCGCTGAAGAAACAAGAGGGGCAGTGGGGTGAATCCGAGTGGTGAGGATCCATGCTGGCTCCATTGAAGTCAGCACAACACGGGCAGATAGGAAAGGTCAGCTGAAGTCCAATTACAAAGTTGGAGGGGATAGTAGAGCCAGCATGGTGCACTCATTTGAGTGTTAAACATGGCTGTTTTTAATTTGCTTTGGCAAATAGCAAATAATATGGTTGGGAATCTGCAATGCAAGGAAGATGTTTTCCAACACTGATGAGCATTTATTAGGATCAACTGAAATGTCATAAAATTGCAAGATTTTGAATTTTTCTATACTAATCATCTGATGTATGTGAAAACTGATTTTTTCAATAGGCGCAGAAATAAAGGTTCCAATATGAAGCCAGAATTTGAGACCACATCATGATATTTGGTATAATTTATATATATGTATACACAATATAATTTACAATAATATATAATAATTATAAGATATTGTATATACATATAATATTCATAATATTATATTGTAATATGATATAATACAAATAATACAATATAATAATACTTATATATTATCTTTTACATGTAATATTACTAATAATATTACAATATATTGATATAGTACAATATAGTAATTTATTGCCAGGATTGTACTATGGTAATAATATAATATTGTATGTAAATTTAATTTGTAAGCCGCTCTGAGTTCCCTTCGGGGTGAGAAGGGCGGCATATAAATGTAGCAAATAAATACATAAATAAATAAATTAGTCTGAAGAAGAATTCCAGAGATCTTGAAATCTTGCAGTTTTGTAACATTTGGCTTTGTCCTTTCCCCCCAATATATTTTTTATTGTAAACACAGGTGGAATAATATCAAAATCCATCACCATTTAAAAATAAATATCAAATGTTATTTTCTTAGTATTTTTAACCTTGCCAATTCCACCTTTATCTCCCAATGGTGTTTATTGGTATTTCACCCTGCACGCCCTGGGAGCAGTACTTTCCTTCATTCAGATATTATTTTAATTTATCAATCGTAAAGAGGTAATGGTTCAGTTCTTTATATTTTCCTTTTCTTTTGACTTAATCTATCAATCTCCCCCATTTCAGATCCCAATTTTTCTTATTAGGACACTTGGCTTTGTCCTAATAAATGTACTGCCAAACTCTCATTTTTAAAATACTCATGGACAGCCACTTTTGTTTTTATTTTTAAAGACCTTTAAGTTAATTGTTAGTTTGTTCGTTGTAGTATAGTTGAGAATGCCAAATCAGGACATTCTATAGGTGAATAGCAAGACACTCATTTGTATATCTAGGTTGAATCCTAAGAAATTCTTACTGAAATGTGGAACATCACTGTCAAACACAGTGGACAATGTTGGGACAGCAACACGGGAGAAAATGGGTTACTTTAACCCATTTTCTCCCACAATAAATTTCTGTCTGGAAGCGGCCCCACTTTTCAGTAATCAAAATATTGGAGAACACAGACTCGGTTATGTAAATTTACCACGTATTCTTGTACAACTCGACTTCACAGATAAGTCAAGGGCAGAATGGTGAGACAAAATTACGAATTTTGATATGGATTGAGGGTTTACCTCACTGTTTCTCCAGTCAGGCATTCTAAAAGGCCAGAAGAGACACTGTGGCAGAGAGAGTAGAGGGAGCCTGTTCTTCTTTTAAGTTTTCACAGCACAGACAATTTTCTTGCCTTTTGCCTCTGTATTCAGAGAAGGGGATGGTTCCTCTTTTAATATGAGTTAGGATACAGTACTCACACTGACTCATGGATGAGCCAACTTAAGTTTTTGACAGTGATTTCTTGACTAAAATTTCTAGACTTATACATGAGTATATAATTATAGAAAGTTTTCAGGGCCGAGCCTGCTGGATTGGTTTGGAAGCACTGGGAGTTTCGGATGCCATTAGCCAGTCTTCTGTTGATATAACATGCACCTAGGTGCATCCTGTCCCAGGATGCTAAGAGCTGAAACACCTTGTCAGTGCACTCACTTGATCAATGGTGGGTGATGGGGCAAATGGGATTGCAAGCAGGAACAAACATTGATAGATGTTTAACTCAAAGCCTGTTCTTTCTCATCTCTCTCTCTCTCCCCCCCACCTTTTTTTTTGTAGTAGATGCTATCTCTAAGCTATTACTGCTGAGAGGATTTCTTTTTCTTGGTGTACTACCTAAACCAAACAGAATTTTTCAGCCATGCTTCTGAGCAAACAACAGTGAATGAAGTTGCAAAGTTAATCCTGCGAGAGTAAACCCATTGATGGTTATTAAGGAGGTTGACGCAGGGGAATGTTGATGGGCTTTTTATTCTTCACAGGACTGTTTTTTTTTTACCATTGCAAACTAATGGGTACTTTATATTTATTTCCTGTTCATTCAAAGCCATGGAAAAAGACTTGTAAAGCTTCACCTCCTGCCCTGTTGCAGAACAAGTTGCTGTAACAGATCAGAGTGTTCTTGGCATAAATTATGCCTTCTCCTTCTGACCAAGAAAAAAAAAATCCTTTTGTTGAAATGTTTGGTTTCTTCCCATAGGTCTGTCTCTTCATGATGTTGAATAAATATTTCAGTAATGACAAGCATAAATTGAGGGAGATGGAAATGAATGTCAAGTGAGGCTATTTTTTATAAGTCTGCATTTGATGTGTTATATGTGTTATGTCACAATCCTTATTTTATAGTGCTACATAACAGGGAGTTTTATACTTTAAAGGCTTGCTGTTTAATTCATTTCTTTGCTGTTAAAATACTACTTTAAAGTATTTGCATGTACTGATGGAAACATGCAGCTTGCCCTTCTTATAGGATCCTGAAAGTTATGCAAGGAAAAATTTAAAAGTAAGGAAATCTTAGGATTTTGATTCTGGAAGAAACATCATGGTTAATAAGCAGCTGAACTTGAAAGTTTATCATACTTTTTCCTCTCTTAGTTTAAAAGATACTGGAAGAATATTGGAAGGCACCTCATGCTGATTATTGATAGGTTTTGTGTATAAAACAAGCTGAAGCAAGGGTGGGTAACTGTGTTAAGGACTGGGGCAAGTTCCCTGCTGACTAGCCATTAATTGAAGGGTGTGATGCCATTTCTACTTGTTTCTGGCTGCTTTTTCTGCATTTGGGTGTGGCAAGGGTCAGGGAGGGTGAAGGCGAACATTTAAAGCACAGAATCCTGGCCATTTTTGAGCCCTTCCTTTTTGAGTCATCCCTGGAAGAAAATCAATTGGGTCTGAAAACTTCCAGAGACACATTTTGTGTCCTTGAATGCATCCAACAGGCCACACTTTTTGCACTCCTGGTCTAAAGACATCTCAAGATCATCTGGGGAGACTCTGCTCTTGATCCCACCCGCCTCACAAGTGCGGCTGGTGGGGACGAGAGACAGGGCCTTCTCAGTGGTGGCTCCTCAGCTGTGGAACTCCTTCCCCAGTGACATCCAGCAGGCTCCATCCCTTCTGGGGTTCAGAAAGAAACTGAAGACCTGGCTATGCACGCAAGCGTTTAAAGAATAAGTTTTTACTGGCTTCGACTTGGTCTGGAATAAGGCTTTTGTACAAGGTCTGGTGGACGAATGGCATAAGCACTTTGCACTGTTTTAAACTTTGTATATTGTATATTATAACTGCTTTAATGATTTATTTTATTGTATTATGGTGTATTGGCATTAATTGCCAGTTTGTAAGCCGCCTTAAGTCCCCTCGGGTGAGAAGGGCGGGGTAGAAATTATGGAAATAAATAAATAAAATAAAAATTATTTCTTAAGCAGATGAAAATAATATTTACCTCCTAAGTGGACCCATCACACTTTCTCATCATTACTTTGTTGCTGACCAGGATTTTAATGTTTCTGTTTTCTGTTCTATAGTTGTTTGTTATATACTTTCAAAGGTAATACAGTAGAGTCTCACTTATCCAACACTCGCTTATCCAACATTCTGGATTATCCAACGCATTTTTGTAGTCAATGTTTTCAATATATCATGATATTTTGGTGCTAAATTCATAAATACAGTAATTACTACATAGCATTACTGTGTATTGAACTACTTTTTCTGTCAAATTTGTTGTATAACATGATGTTTTGGTGCTTAATTTGTAAAATCATAACCTAATTTAATGTTTAATAGGCTTTTCCTTAATCTCTCCTTATTATCCAACATATTCGCTTATCCAGCATTCTGCCGGCCCGTTTATGTTGGATAAGTGAGACTCTACTGTATTACAATATTAGAAATGAATAGTGATATAGGTATAGCAATTTGTAATAGAGACTTTGGTGGATACTTGTAGTTATTGTTAAGGCAGGCCTTCCTTTAAATATTATTGGCCTTGTTTCCCAATTGAGACCAGAAATGAGAAGATTATAAATCATAGAAGTTTTATTACCACAGCAGAAAACTAACTAGAATTGCCAGGTACCACACAAAGAACAAACAAAATGGTGCAGTATTTATAGGTCACAGACGATCACACAGAAACACATTAATATTCTTTTCTTTTAGCCCTACTTTTCCATTTCTCCCAGTTCCGCCTCCTGTTCCTGCAACTGTTATCTTTTTGCTGCTTCTGCAAGCCGAAGTCTTGAGGTTCAGAGTGACCCATTGCTGTGGAAACCTAGCCCTCCCCACATTCCAGCATCTCTTACTGTTGTCAACTGCCCCTCCCATTTCTGTTGTGTTACTGAACCAACATTTCAAAATCGCAATTAATACAATTAATCCTTCTAACTATTATTAAAAATTGTATTTCAGTCAGGTACATCTTCATTATCTTATTAAAACATTGTATGATTTGTAGCTACCTTCTTAATCATAATTTTAAAATTTTAAAAATCTATCCATGTTTATTTGTTCTGATAACTGCATTGGTCTTGAACCTGTTCCCTATTCTCTTCCCACCTCCAAAGCTTTTTCATGACAAGTTATTGCACTCTAATGATGCTTGCATTTTTATCCAATTGCTAATGATTTTGGAGGTTTGTGGTTGGAGACTGCTTTCCAAATTACGTTTTGTGCAAACACTTTTAATGTGATTTATTTAATGCACTAGTTTGCATGTTCTTTGGGGTGGGTGGATATATCATAGTGCTATTAATGTGTGGTTTTCGGTTTTTACAACCTAACAGTGTCCAAACCACCAGTAATTTAAAGAAAAATGTGTCTCTATGTTCCAAATAAAACCATGGAAACAAGATGGGAGATAATGAATGATAAAGTTATATTAAAATGAAGATGTTGGAGTGGAAAGAAGAGGTGCTGAATAGGGAGGTGGAAAACTCAGTCTTGGTTTTATTGTTTCTATAAATCTTACCTGTATTTTCCATTTTTGTTTGTTTTTGGTTGTAAATGTCATTTTTCTTCCCTCGCTAGGTGGTCCATGCAACTGTATGGTCAACTTCCTTTAGTTATGCTGGAGGAAACAGATTTCTAGAGAACATCTCTTTAGGTATGCCAATGTAATTCATACAGTCATGCTGGAAGAACTAGAAATTCCTTCAGAGATGTTCTCTCTTTTTTTTTAAAAAAAAAGTCTTGATTTGTGGTTTTTTACTTTCATGAGGATCCTGTGCTCTTAAATCAGCAAATGCAGAGGTCTGACCGTATTAATGTATTTCACTATGTCAGTGGGACATGAGGAAAGCTTCCCACAGGAAGGTAAAACATCAAACATTCCCTGGGAACATCCTCGCAGACGGGCAATTCTCTCACACCAGAAGTGTCTTGCAGTTTCTCAAGTCACTCCTGAAATGAAAAAAACAAACAAACCAAAAACCTAGGTCAGTACCAGTTGAGAAAAGTCAACAACCTAGGTGAATATGTGGCTTCAATAAAAGATTTAAATTGACTTTTTGTTTTCGTTGAAAGTCTAAAAAGATGGCATCCCAGGCTAGATCAAACATAACACCAAACCACATGAGCAGGCTTCTAATTACTAATGGCCTTTTGTATACCCTTCTTTCTTCCCCTGCTTCTACAACCCCTTCATCCCTGTCTCTTGCAAAATCATTAACAAATTATGGCATCTATTGATACACTATGCTGCCGTAAGTGATAGAACTTATGGCAGAGGAAAAGGATCCCAGGTACAAATTAGTGCATTGAATAAAAGAGCCATGAAAAGGAAGTGAGGCATCTGAGGAATAGAGTGCTTGGGGCTAGCAGATTTTGTATGTCTCTCCCCACAATCTTTGTACAATCTAAAAAAAAAAAGATACAGAAACTTGTAAAGGATTGTAAACTTGTAAAGGCCACTTCTTCAGCCAAACTCATGAACTGCAGCCTGTACCAAAAAGAAAGAAAAATGCTTTTCAGGACAAACACAAGCACATAGGCAGCAGGACGAGCAACTATACAAGTCAGAGGGCTTTCAATCCCTTGTTCCTTTCATATTAATATTAGGATCTCTTGACATGATTTTTTTTTTTTTTGGAACATGGACATAGTAGCAATTCTGAGAATGAAGCATCAGCTATTTGTATGATGTCCCTAAGAAATCTTTCTTTCATTAGAAAACACAATAATTTTTCCCGGACTTAAAATAATTATATTTTTGTGTCCCTTAACCAATTTAAATAACAAAGTTTGGAGATGTTAGAACTAAAAGAACTGTTGAGAATCAACAGTCCATTATTTCCTTCTGGCAGTGTATGTTTTGGACTAACTGCACTACTTAGGGAAGATATACTGGCTTCTTAGTACTTCAGCTTAGCACTGGTTCTTCAAGACATTTCATCATTTTTATATGAGCTGATTTACTGGTCAGTTAGTCTGGGAGACAATGTAAAAGTCAAAGGACTTCTGGGAGTCAACAGTTAGGGGGAAGAAAAGGCAGGAAAAAGTTTTAGAATACATAGTCATATAGAGTAAATCTTCAGTTTCAGTAAGACTTAATTTGTCCTAAGCAAAGTCCCTTGCCACAATGAATCTGATAGTTCTATAATAGAGTACTGTGCCCAAAAATGCAGTGTATCGGCTGACTTGTTATGCCATGTATCCCACGATAGAGGGAAGAAAGGAAAGGAACCAATTTGATCAAATCTAATAACAAATTCCATAAGGACGGGGCTGGGTTCATCCAATTTCGGTACTTTCCAGATGATGAAATTGTTTTCTTATGTGGGTGTGTACAGTGGCTCGATGGTCAATTAACATTATTTCCAGAAACTGCTTTCCTTGTGGGGGTGGCAGGAGGCTACAATTTCACAGCATTCAGTGTACTTAATTTAATAGTTGGGAGATTTGCTGCAGATACAAATTTGTGTAGAATATGTCATCAATAACATGGGAAAGATAAACCTACCATATGTACTTGTGTATAGGTCAACCTCAAATATAAGTTAAGGGCAGATTTAGAAGTCAAAATTATGGAACTTGAGATGACTTATGAAGGGTGGTCCTTTGGTGAATTGGGATGTTAGGGGTATGAAACAAGATGAAAGGATTACATTTTTCTATTTAAAAGTACTATATTAACAACAAAATGGATTATGGCCTTACATTTGAATGTCCAGTAGAGTCTCACTTATCCAACATGCTGGATTATCCAACGTATTTTTGTAGTCAATGTTTTCAATACATCGTGATATTTTGGTGCTAAATTCGTAAATATAGTAATTGCTACATAGCATTACTGCGTATTGAACTACTTTTTTCTGTCAAATTTGTTGTATAACATGAAGTTTTGGTGCTTAATTTGTAAAATCATAACCTAATTTGATGTTTAATGGGCTTTTCCTTAATCCCTCCTTATTATCCAACAGTTTCACTTATCCAACATTCTGCCGGCCCAGTTTATGTTAGATAAGTGAGACTCTACTGTATTACATTATCACACACATACAGGTTGAGCCTCCCTGATCAAGAAATTGAAAAACCAAAAACCAAAAACGGAAACCTTTTGCCTCCAGCTACCTGTTTCCACCTTTGAGAGAAAGGGGTTTAGTCTCACATTCTGCACAAACTGAGTTTTTCTTCAAAGAAACCTTGCTCCACCATTGTTAAAAATTTGATGGGAGAAGAAGAGGGAGGAGGGGAGAAGACTGGAGCTCTGTTAACAGAAGGTCCTTGTAAAGTGGAGATATCCCAGACTTTTCCCTGGCTTTCAGCAGACTTTCTGCCATTTTAGCAAAGTAGGACTTTTGCAGGGAAGAAGCCTCCCAAAGTCCAAGTGGAAATGGCTGTGCCACAAACTGGTGTGTTGAATCACAGTGTGGACTTCGAAAAGCTCCATTTCCACCCATGTGACTAAATTTATATTGACTCTTCTGGACTCCCACAATTTGATCATCATTTTTCCAGGCAATAGAAACCTTGCACTTCACAGGGCCACCCTTCTGTGCTTTGACAATGGGAAAGTGGGTGCCAGGGTTGTTCATGTTCTCTTAGGCGTTATGACCTCCATATCTTCAATAATACCAACTTCAAAACTCAGAATGAGGTTTTTGTAAACTTGGTTCCTGCTTGCTAGAGACCCACAATTAAGAGAAAGGTTTACCACTCCATAAAGTGATGAGAGAACTCACAGAATGGCAGTCCAGAATTTTGTTCCTTTCCCCAAAGGCTACAGTAGCAATCACTCGAGATGCTTCTCTCTATGACTGGGGAGTCTATTTCTCTGGCCTCTCTACAGAGGATTGCTGACTGCTTGAAGAGATAACTTTTCTTATCAGTGCTCTTGAGATGCTGGTGGTCATAATGTCTTCCTCTGGGACAGGATGGTGCAGACAGCATCTGACAGCACATGCGGGGCTTTCTACCTGAACAAATAGGAAGGAGTGAAGTCAGACACCATTATAATAATAATAATAATAATAATAATAATAATAATAATAATAATAATAATAATAATAAAACTTTATTTATATACCGCCCTATCTCCCGGATGGGACTCAGGGCGGTTTACAGTCATAAAAGCAACACAAACATTACATAACAACATAATACACATTATTGAACAAAGTAAAATAATACAATTATAACAATAAATCACACTTACATGACCAGATCAAGGGGATGGGAACCATTCATGGGACCAGGTGAGGCACCTGGCTCTACAGATCCTCAACAGTTTGGAACAGCTTTTTACAGCCTCCCTTATACATCTACAGCATTTTGAAATGGTGCTGAACACCTGCCATAGATCTCTTTGCTGTATTCATGGATAAGCAGTGGCAGACTTTCTGCTCCAGAACCTGTCATGAATGCTGTTTCCTAGGGGAGGTCTCAGCATGCATGCATTGTCACTATTTATCCTTGAAACAAAGTTGATCGCCAAGATTATGAAGTACAGGGCATGATGCACTCTGGCCATCCTGTGGTGATCCAGGCAAATCTGTTTCATCCCTCTCCTCCACTTGTCTCAAGTTCATCAATTGCCACCTTACTCGGACCACCTCACCATCCACAGGACAAGGTGAGGCACTTGGATCTACAGGTCCTCGACAGTTTTCAATGTTTTTGTAGCCTCCCTTCCACTTGTGCATAAGTCTACCACCCAGACCTTGGATATGGAAGAAACTCTTTGTTCTTACCTTGAGGCACCTCTGTTGCCAAGCCTCAGTTACACTGGAATGTCATGAGGAAAAATATAATTTCAGTCTATTCCTTTCCTTGTTAAAATGGAACCTCTGTCAACTTGATGTTGATAATTTCTCGCTCAGGCCATCCACAAAGAGAAAAGTTAGAGCTTCTTACTGCAATGCAAACATCAGAAGAAAATTCTAAAAGAAGGAAGTGAGTTCAGTACAAAGTTTTTTTTTTATTTTTCTTCTTTTGGATGAAACTTCAAATCATACTGTTCAAAATAGATTTGTTGTTATGGAAGAAACTTTGTGGTCTGTAATAATCATGGATTTTGCAGAATTTCTAGGAAGCAAACAGCAATACTTCAATTTGGGTAAAGGATAAAAACAGTGCCCTATTCTTTGGGAGTAGTGGAGTTTAACCACACAGGGAAATGCTGGCTCCTGTTGGCTTCAGTCTGTTTAAGAATAACATAACTGAAGTGGCATTTATCCAAGGTTTAGTGGTATTTTTTTGGACTTCTTTGCTGAGGAATAGATGTTTTAACTTCCATTATATTTCCTTCTGTTCTACACCTAATAAAACATTAAGTTCTCTGCCATAAATCATACATAGAGACAACTATGACTACTGTATATTTGATCTCACTTTTTGCCAACAGATACTGAAAAGTGGTGAGGTTGAGGTTTGGAAAAAAGGTTTGGAAAGATAAAATGGTAGACAGGAAAATAACTGGTCCTCTTTTCCAGTGAGAGGTCCAGATTTCAAGTTTCCCTTTTTCTAAGTGACTTTGCATATGTTACTCATAGGCATATGAGAATTATTTGTTCCCATTGATGATTTCTAGAAATCCTAATTATTAGAAGGGATCTTAATGTCGACTAATAAATTGTGTAAGTTGATCTTGTTATTTTTTTCCTGAAATAACTGGGTAATGGGTTAATTACTTGAAATTTCATTTTTGTAAAATCTTTTTGTGTTCTTGAGATTTCGGAAATAGCTAACATTTATTCTTGATTTGTAAATATACCACCTTTTTGTTAATTATCTCTTTTGAGATCTTTTGTATTGTCTGTTACAAGTTGGCTGAGAAGCCTGTTCTCTAAAATACACACTGACCTGGAAATAGGTCCACAATAGACTAAATTTGAAAAATGTCTTACTGGTAAGATGTAGGAAAATGAAGGGCAGGTAGCAAAATTAAATTTTAGAATTATGAAGATTTTGTCATGTGGTACAGTTTTGATATTCAAGAATCAATGATTTACAAAAAGGTAAACAAAGTGGATTTCATCCAGTTTATTATCCAACATTAATTATATTCCGTTATGATGTGCCACACTGAGGGGGTTGTCAGAGGGCATATATGGAAAATTAATAGATTTGGAGAATAAAACTGACTAAATTATCATGCTCTGTGTCTTGAAGTGGTGGACCAGTTTTGACCGTGGAAAGTTCCTTTTCTGCACAAAGATCCAAATACATTCATTTCAAAATAAATTATTTTTTGTAGTAAGGTATTAGACTTTATCTTGTATGTAATTCTTATTCATGTGAGGTCTGCTTAAAACTTTTTTTCCATTGGAAGTGCAGTAGTATTCACTTGGGGAAACTAATACTGAGTGCGGTTTAACACATTTTCATGATTGGTATAGTGGGAACCATAGGGATAGCCACAAAAACTTTTAGGAAGTACTTCCTAGGAACAATTCAGAACTGATACGTGTCCTGAGTTGTATGCACAAGTATTAACTCTCAAAGTTACACTTAATTTTGTTTCCATAGCTGGAACTTGGTTTGATTTCTTAAATGGATTCAATCATTGTGTACTTAGCATGGTGTTTTTTTTTAAAGAAGAATATGCCCTTTATCATGGAACTCAGTTCTAGCATGATGTTTATTCCCATGAAAATGTTACTGGCTCGGGCATTATAAACCTCTGTTAGAATTTACTGAATCTGTACATTTTATGAGAGCAGTTCATAGGTTTGCTACATTATAGGTTCCATAAAATGAAAGTTACTGCATACTGTTATACAGCTTTTCAATCTCCAAAGCAGCATAATGCTTTACATGTGATGCAATAAAAAGTACACTTTTGCAAAGAACAGATTTTTTTAGGGGGGGAATGAAAAGCAGGCATGCATCAAATCATGTGTGGACAGCAAAATTATTTTCAATTGGTTACTTGTTTTCACTTGTTTTTACATAGCTGTGATTTAAAACTTGAGGATTACAACCTAAAACATGAAATGAAAGAAAAAGAAATAGGAACTGGTGAGGCTAAAAGGGGGATGACAAGAAAGAAGTAAGAGTGAATGTAAGCACATAATTCTCCATTGGGGCGATATTAAGTGACAGCAAGTCTCAGTAGTATAATGCAGATGGGGGAAATGGTTGGAACAGAATATCCAAGATTAAAAAACTCTGAACTTATACATGAATATATGGAGTATTGTGTAGGAGATGTCAATGGTAGATTCTCTCCACATACCTCTAGAAGTTGCTTATATCTGTCCTTAAACAATTTGTCATGTTTTAAAGTCTATAAAATAAATATATAATTCATATACATGTTGTAGGAATTGAATAAGTATCCTGGATTTCCCCTTTTCCCTGCATACATTTTATAATTGTTGCTCGGCTTCCCATTTTCACATCCTTTCTGTTTTAGCATAAGAATATTAATTCTCCCTCTGATACTATTATTTGTTGTAAATAGCTTTTGCCAATTATTGTATTTGTTTTCTGAAACTTTTAATCATCTGTCCTTAATCTTTCTTAATTGTGATAAATATCTCTTTTCAATTATATTTTAAGTAAAATTCAGCCAAATATGCTATGGTTTGAAGTAGGCTTACTATATATATTTTTTAAAGTTAAATTCCCGTGATGAAATAATTAGTTATGAACAATATGATTTGTTGAATGTTGGCCGCTTCTAACCCCCAAACAACCATACTTCTAGGTCTATGCTTGTATGACCCTTTGCTTCTCAAATAATTCTCTTTTTTTATCCACATTTTTTCTTCCTTGTTCTGTCAACAAATATATGGGCTGTTAACTTGAAAACATTCCAAAATGTTAGAAAGGGTCACACTGTAGTGTTTCAACATTCAGTTGAATGTGCCAGGGCTAGATCTTTATGCTGCATTAAATATAAGTAGTGTTGCAGCTTGTTACTGAGAAGCATGAGACCTTCTGGCTCTCTAGTAGGTTATTGTATTGTGTACGATGGATAACATGCACTATGTCTTTATTTGGCATTACCCAGATATTTTGTTTCAATAATTCTTTGTGTTTTGCCAGTTGCTAAAATGCCGCCAAGAACAATGTTAAGATACTGGAACCATAGTATGCACGTGATTGTGCCTTGATTAGATCAAGCAGTTTCAGAAACCATGGCATCACCTTATTGACTAGGGTATTTTATCAAGTACCTTTCAGTTGTCCTCTCCTGGTGGCAAAAATGGCCCCATTCTGAAAAACCATGGCCTTCCACTGATCATTCTGTGCTGGGTGAGGGTTATACTCACTGTGAAATCTCAGGTTTGCCTATTGGGTGTACTCCTGGAGTCATATCTGAGCCAAGTTTCAGCAGTGGCCTGGCAATTTACCCAGTTAAAAGTAGTATGCCAACTAAGCCCGTTTCTTGATCATTAAAATCTGACCATGGTGATACATGCCTTGATTACATCCCATTGAGACTATTGTAATGGGCGTTAAGTGGATCTGCTTACAGAAGCTGTTAGGAAATTTGAGCAGGTACAAAATCTGTGGCCAGGATATTGGCCAAGTGGTATTACAGGCTTCATTTGACTATCCTCCTGAAACAGTTCCTGTGGCTACCAGTCCATTTCCAAGCATAAATTAAAATACTGGTTTTGGTCTTTAAAGTCCCACATAAAGCCCTACGTCTGCCCAGACCATGTGAAATGATATCTCCTTATACAAGTCTGCATAAGTTTAAGAACAAGGGGAGGGGGGCTGTGGCACAGGCTGGTTAGCAGCCAGCTTCAATAAATCACTCTGACCAAGAGGTCATGAGTTCGAGGCCAGCCCGTGTCGGGGTGAGCACCCGACAATTAAAAATAAAATATAGCCCCTGCTCATTGCTGACCTAAGCAACCCGAAAGATAGTTGCATCTATCAAGTAGGAAATTTAGGTACCACTTATATGTGGGGAGGCTAATTTACGACATCATAAAAATCACCCAGCCGGAATGAGGAAGTGCCATCACATTGGATGATGAAGCAGCTGCTCCCTCTGTGGCTGGAATCAAGCATACCCTCAGGAAGCTGGAAGCTGGAGAAGTTTTTAATTGCCTCTGCGTCTGTCTCTGTTCTATGTTATATGGCATTGAATGTTTGCCTTATATATGTACAATGTGATCTGCCCTGTCCCCCCTTCGGGGTGAGAAGGGCGGAATATAAATACTGTAAATAAAGGAATATAAATACTGTAAATAAATAAATAAATAATTTTCTCTCAGTCCTCATCTTTGCAGACACAGTTGTTCAGGGCTCTGGAGAGTCTTCCTTGGGGAACTCCCTTTGGCAGGAGATGCTGTTCCTTCCCTTTCTGCTCTTTCTTCTCTGGCTGATTAAAATGTTTTTATTTAGGGAGGCCTTCCAATTTTAATTATAGGCAGCAGTGTGTGCGTGTAAAGAAAGGGGTATACCATGTCTTTTACTGGGAAGTATGTTTTAAATGTCTTTTAACTTCTTGAAACATGTTATAAAAATAATACTGTTATTTGATATTTGTAAACTAATGTGCAGCTTACTCTTTTTAAGGTTATTATAAGCTGATTTGAAGCCTATCTTGGCTGAAAGACAGGATGTAAATCCAAGAAAGAAAGAAAGAAAGAAAGAAAGAAAGAAAGAAAGAAAGAAAGAAAGAAAGAAAGAAAGAAAGAAAGAAAGAAAGAAAGAAAGACAGAAAGAAAGACAGAAAGAAAGACAGAAAGAGGGAGGGAGGGAGAGAGGGAGGGAGGGAGGGAAACTGCAGTACTCTTGGTGGTTCTTCTTTTTTGAAAATTATGTTGTAGTTAGCTAAATGGATTAAGAGGAAGGGATATTCTTTCCTCTGAATTCCCAGAATTCAACTTTGCTTCCTTAACTTCGACTCATCCTAGGTTGAGCCTCTGAACATGAGCTGTTTGTACTTTTCATTTTGAGAAGAGTTTGGAATTATCTTGTTGACTGAATCATTAGGTTATTAATTCACTAACTTTTCTAATAATCTCATCTAATTTTCCCAATTAACACTGAAGCTAAATACATGTTTAAGTGAATTATTTCTCTTGAATTTGTTACACTGCATGCCTCCGTCATATTCAGAACAAGCCATTTTCTTTCAAAATCCAATTATCACAGGGACAGAAAGTGAAGTGAAATCGTCTGACAGTAAACAAACACCACAGGGGTGTTAACCCTTCTCTATGCTATCCAAAGCATAAATATTTGTCTGGAGTCACACATATTACTCTTGGACAATTGAAAGAAACAGTTCCCTCAATCCATCTCTGATTTCTTTCCTACATAGCTTCGCCCTCTATACTTTTGTCTCTTTTCCCATTATTCCTTTTGTCCACTATTAGCTATTCTCCCTTCTTCCTTTAGTTATATGGTGATAAGGCTGGTGCAGAGAAAAGTGGGCTTGTTAGATATATTGATAATTAAAATGGGAGACGCCACTGATTGTATTGGGATTCCTAGCTCTGTTTTATATGCTCTATCATTGATTGTTGTTTGCATACCAAACTTCTTGATTGATTCTGCATATGCTCAGAGATTAAGAATTTTCCACTCTTGATTGACCAGCCCTTGTAGCTACCCACTTATTGCTATTTTTGCAGTGAATCAATGCCCTCCCAATGAAAGTCATTGTTCCTCTTTGCTAACAAGCAAGGTCTCTGAAAAGGGAGTGAAATGTATTTGTTGCTGTGAGTGGGAAGGAAAAAAGTTGCAAATGAGTGACTAGAGATTTGAGGACCCCCCACCAAAACAAACAGACCCCCCAATGGAAGGAAAGTTTTGTTGCTTTTTTCAAAAAGGCATTGATGAATAAAACGATTAAGGAGTTAATATCTTTATCTTTCTTCCCCTCCCCCCCCCCCCATTATTTCTAACAACTGTGCATCAGGCAGGCTTTTATGTAATATAGAACACAAACAGAGTGGTGGCTCATACAGCACTGATGAGTGCACAAGCCATCAGCTATCAGTTCATGAAATTCAATCGATAGATACATTATACTAATTTGAATTTCTCCAGTCAGAGGCAACACTTTCACCACCTCCATCCTGGACTGGAATGTAATGCAATGCCTCTGCAAGCATCATGCTTCTTTTTAAAAATGCTTTAAGATCTATTTGTTTTTCCATGTTTGCACCTAGAAGATATGTAACCATATGAATGAAGCGTCCAGCAACAAGGAAGATTAATAGTTGAGAGCTGCAAAGAGACATGTATTAGTAGATCATGGCTGTTTGTTTATGTAAAGTATTTTTCTGTCACCTCTTAGCATAGCATGACCTCTGAGGTTATGGATACTAGGTACAAATATGTAAAATATTAAGTGCTCAAATAAAAACAGACTAAGTCAGTTCCTTAAGTTTAGTCTAGGATAGCTTATTTTAGAATCTTGATATTACGAATGAATCAAGTATTTTCCATGTTACAGACACATGTGCTCACCCCAGAATATAGCACGTGTTGTTGCTAGTTTGCTTCCCAGGGAATTGCCCTGAAAAGATCTATGTAAGTGGTCTAGAGCAGAGCTTCATAAACTTTTTCCACTTGCGACCCCTTTGTGCCTGAGAATATTTTTATGTGACCCCAGATATATAGGTATATAAAATAAGTATAAAAATCAAACATTTACTGCAAGGCTTACTAAACATGCTAATTTTCTCTTTTTATGAAGCACAGCTGAAACGTTTTTTGCCATAGTAAAGTGTAAATCCTACACAATGTTGCTAACATATTTATGTAAATAGGTGATGTTCAGAAACCTTTTTTCTGTTTCCAATTTTCTGTGACCCCCAACATTGAGTCAAGGGGTTACGCAATAGGGGTCAGGATCCACAGCCTAAGAAACAATTGTCTAGAGAGTGTAAATTATCCAATGCCTTAGAAAAGCCTTTTCTCAGGTATTGATAGTGTGTGCTCGTGTGTGGTTTTTCTTTTCTACAATGGTTAAGTTGTCTTTAATATACCAGATAAATGAATCATTTTCAGTCATAAGTTCCCACCACCAATTTGCTTACTCTGTCTGAAGCTTGACTTGCAAAGCTAACCTGACCAACTGCTATGGCAATATCCTGTCTTGGATTGACTTAAATTAAGAAAAGCCATTCTGTAATTTTCATTCTACCATTTAAGGAAAGGAAAAATAATGTTTTCAAGGCATAGGTGTAAGTCAGCACTGTTTTTGCCATGCATTCATATGGTCATATGCATACATACACACAGGCTAAGGTCTATATTTGTGACTTTAAAACAGTTTCCTTTGAACTAAGTGGCTAACAAGCTCATAGTTGAATGCTTTTAGTAGGAACCATTGATTCAGTCCAAAGTGAACAGTTTTCTCTCAGACCAACATTCAGGGACAAGTAGCTTCCCCATAACAGAAAAAAATTCCTTTGCACCACCAATTCAGCTGGGCAAAGGACCTAACCAATCCTCCCATATATAGTGCAAAACTTTTAAAGCAGATAAACCCTTGCAACAAGGAACCGAATTGGTACCGAGAGACATAAATTGTGAACTGTAATATCATTTCCAGATTTCCCAGGGCATTTCCAGATAGCACCAAAACATGGGACAAAAAAAGTGGATTTTTAAAATGGCCAACCTCAAAGGGAGTTCAAACACAGATCTGTCAATCCTGCTGCATAGTCCCCCGCTGCCCTCACAGCTGCTTTTTTTTGTTTTGTTTGGTTTGGTTTTTTTTTTTGAAGCGGATTAAGATGGAGGGTGGACAGGGGACATCTAGCAGAAGTTTTTTTTAAATCAAATTGGGGGGGGGACTTCTCTCAGACCTCTGTCTTCCCCCAGTTGTTAATTCATGAAGCCTCGGCCAGGCATCAACATCTGTGCCATCTGAAGTCTGGCCACAGACTGGCCTGTCCATCTGTGGGACCTTTGAACCGCAAGCCCTTTTCGAGCCAATGGAGCTCCACTTCTACCTGCATCCACTTCTGTGCTATCTGAAGTCCAGACGCACTGACTGGCCTGTCTGTTTGTGGGATGTTTGAGCTGCCAGCCCTTTTGAGCCAACAGAGCTTCGTCTGCCTGGTCCCTGAAAAGCAATGTGGTCGCCTCGCAGCTGAATGCGATCCCCTGCGGAAAGAAGCCCCACTTTGTCATGGTGATCCCGCCCTGCTTGCTGGCCAAAGTCCTCCAAGGGCCACAGCAGGCCACTTTTGATCTGCTCTTACAGTGCCTCCTCGCCCGTGCCGCCTCCCCTTCTGTCAGCTGCAACCTGCGCTGAAGAATCCCCTTGAGGCGATCAGAGTGTCTGCCTCCCAGGTCTTCCCCGTCAAGGTTCCTGACTTCCTGCAGCGAGTGCCTCTGTGAACCTCCTCCTCTTTGAACAAGTACCGAGTGCTGCCTTCTATCAGCAGGAAAGACCTGAGAAACAGTGGGCCGGAAGAGACATCTGACCACACAGCTGAATCAGGATGGAGAAGGGAGAGCAAAGCTTCGAGGATTGTGTGTTGTGGAGCCACCTAGGAGGCGACTGGGACTGCAACGCAGAGGAAGAGTTGGAGGAGCCCGGCAAAGGGGAGCTCTGGCTGCTGCTGGCCATCCACTCCCCATTAGGTCAGTGCTTCAAGCGGAATTTCCATCCAAGCAGTAGCCTGCGACTGTCCTGGTGGTGGCGAGGACAGTATCATGGTCATGACTACAGGCTTCAGCCCAGTCTACCTGGAACGCCATGTCCTCTTATATATACCAGGGCGACCGTTGAGGTCAAACGTGGAAACTCCACTCAGGCTCTTTCTAAGATGCGCTTAAGCAGGACCAGTGAAGGCTCCTTCTCAGGACAGGCACTGGCACTTTGGAACTCCCTTCTGGAAGAACTAAGAGCTGCCCTGTCTCTACTGAGTTTCCAGAAGGGGGTAAAGACCTTCCTATTTCAGAAATCTTTTAACCACAGATGGAATTTGTCAGGGCTAAGTTGTGTTTTAAGTAGTTTAATGAGTTTTAACAGGTCAATCATTTACAAATTGTTATGGGGACCAGAAAGCGGAGGTTGTAAGGGGTCGATGTAATTGTGATTTAAACTATGTTTTAAACCTTTGCATTGTATGGTTTATCTGTTGTAAGTCGCCTTGAGTCTGCTTGGCAGAGAAAGGTGGGGTAAAAGTATCTTAAATAAATAAATAAATTTGCTCTGTTTAACATTACAAAGTATAAAAGACAGCATTTGGGAGACTTGTATTTGCTTTTCACTTGTGCTTCCCTGAGCCACCAGTGCCTCCATTTGATAGCTGATCAGCTGTTTCAGGCTTTCCAGAAACGCATGTGCTCTGGAGGAGTCCACACTGGGGGGGGGGGGGGGGGAGAAAGGAAGGAAAGCACGTGTTTTCGATGCCTGCTGGGATACACAGCCATGGAAAGATGTGTGTTTCTCAGAAGAATCGGGTTTAAAGGGCACCTTTCAAACATGTGTTTTTTTCAGCCCTTAAGCCAATTCCTCCTGATTCCTCCTGCACTTAGGCTAAACATCGTTTAGCCACTCCCACTTTTTAACCCGCTTCCCCTCCGGTTTTAATACATGTGTAGAAGGGCCCTCAGTAATTGACACACCTTTCCACGTGACTACCTGCCAAGATTTATAATTACAAAATGGTAGGATCCAAAGATTAACTTAAAGTGTACTGCTTGATTTTCAGTAAAAATGTTGTAGATACGGCTTTTTTTAAAGTCAGTACTTCATGTGGAAGGCACATCACCTTAGTGTTTTTTTGTGCCATAATTCTATGGGTCATTTTAAAAAATGGCAGGAAAGAGTTAGAAAATGAGCATTTTATTATGTTTGATTTCCAGTATTTTAGAGTGGAGCTCAGGGAATTTAAGCTCCATTATCCAGTTTATTGTGTCTTTGAAAAGCCCCGAAGCACATATCTGCTTTAATAATACAGTATAGTACTAATAAAGGAAAAAAGGTGTTACATTGCAGATTTCATCTTGCTATAAAGCCATAGGCTTCAGGCAGTGTTCTTAGTCCCTGGAGATTTTTGAAATTCTTTCTGTTTCCTTACATAGATTGGATTCCTTCACTGAGGCAGAGTAAAGGGGACTGATATGAGCTGGGAGTTCAAAGCATGTACACATGACTTTGATAATAATAATTTGGTTGTCCTCAGTGAGATGGGAAATGTTTAGAAGTCAGTTGTATCAGTAGAAATAGCAATGTTCTTGGAATTTCTCTTAAGACTTTTCTAAATGAAAGCCACAAATAATGCAGGTATATCATTGTTATGTGCCTTCAAATCCTTTCCAGCTTATGGTGATCTTAAGGTATCCAATCACAGAGATTTATGTGGGAGAGAGAATATGACTAACCCATGAATTTTCATGACTGAACCCTTGTCTTCAGTTATGGTATCCAATTCTGAAACCACAACACCATTCTGGCTCTCAACATGATTATACTAACACAATTTTTCATGAAGTTCTAAGCAGAGTATATTGCTCACTGAAATTATTTTGCCTAACTGCCCTATTGGGCTAACTCCTAGCTGAAAGACAAATCAGTCAGATATCGTATAAGATTCCATAGACTCATACTCAGAGGTCAGGGATAAAAGCTCTGTATCCTAAAAAAAGCAAGAGATGAGCCAATCAGAAGAACAGCTAGGAAGGCCAGAAAGACACGGGAATTTGAGGAGCTGTAAATGGCCATAAGAAAGATGAAGAAGTACCTGTAATGCAGCAGTCAGTGACTTAGACCACGAATGTGCCATAGCCTTTGAGAATTATGTGCATGAAATTGGCACATGGAGCAAAACCAGTGGCTTATCGTTCAGAATCTTGCCTTGTTGCCTATGTAGTATCTACAAGGAAAAGCACAAGGGACTGAACTACCACAGATAGCTACAAATCAGCAATTGTAGGAACACTGAGATTATTTTTCCCAGTTATGCCTCTCTAGCTTTGTTCCTTTGTCATAAGAGCGGAGACTCATGGTGTAGAAACAGGCACTCCCGATATAATGTGGCTTTCTTCCAGCTGTGTTCCTGCACCATTGGCATGGCAATGTAGGAACCACTATTCCTGTAGGACTACTTGGCATGGCATCAGGAACCTCCGAGCTTGAGACCAAGTTTATGTCCACACCTGAGATTGCTATTTAAAAAAAAAGTAAAATAAACTAGGGATGGAAGTTGGGACTGAACCCTGGGCATTCTGCATAGAGAGTGCCCAAATTCTTAGTGTTTTTTCTACCTGGCCAGTTTCACAGTTTTATAGGTTTCATCAACCAAGGATATTAAAAATCATGCAGGAGGTAAATCTCAGTCCTGCTGCATAGTCCCCTGCTATCCTCACAGCTGATTAAAATGGAGGGTGGGCGGAGGACTATGCAGTGGAAGTTTTTTGAGTTACAGTGCACACTCTTATTTAAAATGTTAAGAAGGTTAATTGAGGGATTTTATTGTACACAGAGGCCACTTGCCTTTTTTGCCATGTGAGGAATAGAGACACAGAGCAATAAATTTCAACCTCTTAAGCAACAGGAAGGTAACTTATCTTGAGATCTGGATCTCTACACCTTTATCTAAATGTTTTTGCAGGTGCTAAATAGCTCAAAAGCTATTATCTGCTTGTGGATTTTGTTCTTGTGTCATTTGGCCTTTTTGGGAATTCGTGGTTGTTGAATAAGTATATTTTGCTCTTCAGCACCACCTTTGAAAATGTTCATGGTGAAATTGTGTCGTTTGAACCATTGGAATTTGGCACAGACCACTGGAAACTTACTGTTGTATGAATCTTGTTAAATATGGTTGTAAGAAACTGAGGTTATATTGTAATTGGTTCACTAAATATTCCACAAAAATGCATATAACTTTATTGGTTTTTTGTGCCTGTGAAGCACAATATGTAGATAGAAAAGCATTAAGTTTAAATTCCACAGGAGACCGTTTTCTCCCTTTAAAATTTTAAACAGTCATCTTTCTTTGAAGTTATCACAAAAAATAAGTTTTTCAAAAGGTACACATTGATAACTTCAGTGAGTTTATCTATATTGAATGAAAAAATATTTGCTCAAAAATTCCCTGGAAATGTTTAGAAACTTTCCAAATAGTAGGGGAATTCACTGGGATGTGAGCGGCCAACCTACTTTTTAGAAGGTTGTAAGCATCACATCTTCTTTTCTTTGAATGCCAAATTTTTAAAATCATGCCCAGGTTTATTTTGGATAGCTGTGTTTTCCAGTTTTAGAACTGGGTTCATGAATTGGTGATGTTGTGTATATCTTTATGAGTATACAACTCCCTATAAAGTTGAGCCAGTTTTCTCCTTAGCGTTGGTTATGGAACTCATGTCTGTACAAAACAAAGTGCTAACAAGAAGTAATCAAGGATAACTTGAACCCAAATTGGGTTTTGAATTAATGTCCAACTTTATTCAAAGTCTTAAAGTTTGGAAAAAGGCTCTGCCACCTCACCAAAGTACAGCTCCCAGGATTCCATAGCATTGAACCATGACAGTTGGTGTCCAACGGCATTTTATAGTTGGAACCCTTGAAATGGTTAGAATTTTCAGGATGAAGAAACTTCCAAGCAGAATGGAGCCATAACTGCCATCACTTCCCGATCTGAGCCAGGCTGGCAACAGAGAGCAAACATTTGCCTCAAAAGCAGCAGTCTGGGCTCCCTTCACGTGTCAGGGCGGAGTCAGAGAGCAGGAGGAGGCAGAGTAGAGCCAGCAGAAGTGTCAGAAGGCAGGTAGATAGGCAAGCAGGCAGTTGAGGGGAGGGGGGCAGACGGTGACTGCGGACAAGTCCAGCCTGGTGGTAGTGCCCCTCTTCCTGCCTCTGCCCTCTCCTTTGCCACAGTCTGGCCGAGAAAGTGGCAAGGACCACAAAATGCAGGAGAAGGAGATCTGAAACAGCCGCATGCCTTGCTTAATCCTCTCCTTCTTCACCACAACCCGACCCAGAGGGATGGAGCCCCTTCAGGAAAGAGGCAAGGAGCACAAAATGCAGGACAAGGAGATCTGCTGCAGCCATATCCCTTGCTTGATCTTCTACTACTTCACCAGAGTCTGGCTCAGGGATTGAGGCCCCTTAAGAAAAGCGGCAAGGAAAACAAAATTGAAGAAAAGGAAATCTGCCACAGCTGTCACCACAGCCTGGCCCAGAGGGATGAGGCCCCTCAAGGAGAAAGGCAAGAAGCACAAAATGCAGGACAAGGAGATCTGCTGCAGCCATGTCCCTTGCTTGATCCTCTTCTCCTTCACCAGAGCCCAGCCCAGGGATTGCGGCCCCTCAAGGAAAGTGGCAAGGAGCACAAAATGCAGGACAAGGAGATCTGCAACAGCCGTATCCTTCGCTTGACCCTCTCCTCCTTCACCACAGCCTGGCCCAAAGGAATTGCCCCCCCCCCAAGAAAGGAACACAAAATGCAGGACAAGGAGATTGGTACAGTCCCATTTTGAGGAGGCCAACCAGGTAAACCTCTTGGGGTGAGAAGCATGGTATTAAACCACCACATCCGGAGCAGTATACCTCACCCTCCTTTGACAAAAGGAAGTGACAGTGAGGCACATGAAGACAAAACTGGAGTCAGAGAGCAAACTTCCAAGAAAGGGAAACAGAGATCAAGGAATTGAAATCTCAACTAGCTTGCATGAGGGATGATTGGACTGAATAAAACTGTCATCGTTTGGAGGCCCAGCTTGCTTTGAAAGAAGTGAGGAAGGAGATCAAGCAGCTCAAGCAAGATTTTGAAACTATGAAAAAGTTTGGCAGAGAAAGACAAAGGGATTCAGAAGTATTTCACTGATCCTAGTTACAAAGGGGCCATAACCAAAAAGGGGGGAAAAAGCATGAAAGATATTAGTATAGATTGAAGAGTCTTGAACCTTGTTACCTATACACATAATAAAAGTGGAAAATGTGTATGTGTGTATGTGACAGAGGTGTCCACCTACACAGACAGAGTACTGCCTCCACAGACAGGAGACACTGATGGCCCTCCCTCCACTGACATGCAGGTTATAGTGAGCACCATGAACATGTAGCCCAAACCCTGCCAGTGTCCTTCACAAACACCATTCTGCCCCCCACCCAAGTGAAGGCTTTCATGCAGGGATAATTTCATCCTAGATGTTTTGTTTTTCCTCCAGAATTGATATCTCAGGGTTCCTTAATTTGCATGACCCCACTCATGGCCTCTCCCTTAATCTTTTCCTACCCTTTCCTATGGCACACAATGAACAGAGGAATTGATCAGCAACTAACAAGAGGTTTGCGGAGAATTCACCATGATTTACAGAGTTGTACTTGACCTACATCCAGAGAGCACTGTGAACCCAACCAACGATGGATCAAGACCAAACTTTCCATGGATAAAGGTCTTGCAGTACCTTCACTGATACTGTGACCCTCACCGACAATAGACTGGGACCAAACTTGGCATAGAGAAGCCCCATGACCAACTGAACATACTACAGGGGTTAGTGGGAATGGACCTTGATTTTGGGAGTTTTGGAAGTCACCTACATCCAGAGAAACAGTGACCCCCACCAACAATGGACCAGGACCAATCTTGGTGCAGAGAAGCCCCATGACTGAACATACTGCAGAGGGTTAGTGGGAATGGACCTTGATTTTGGGAGTTATAGTGCTCCTGCATCCAGAAAACACTGAACCCAGCTGACATCCCATCTGGACCAAACTTGACACACAGACCCAACATGGACAATTGTGCATACAGGCCTGGTTTGGGGCTGATTGACCTCAGCTTTGGGAGTTATAGTTCACCCTTATCCAGAGAACCCTGAACCCAGCCGACGACTGATCTCAACTAAACTTGGCACACAGACCCAACATACTGGCAGGGTTTGGGGGTGATTGCCATGGGAATCTGGGAGTTGTAGATCACCCTTATTCAGACAACATTGAACACAACCAATGACAGATCATGACCAAATTTCACTGATATTATCTAACATCACAAAACAAACAAAGAGGATCCCCAAGCTAGTTTTGTTTATAAATATGGATGTGACTATATTTTGAAGTTTGTTTTAAGTCTTAAAAGAAGTCTTATTTGTCATGAAAGTACATGAAGGAATATTTTAAATGTATGTTGGAACTTATTTTTTCTTGTTATGTAATTTTTAAAGGGGATGAAATCCCTTTATATTAACAAATTCTAAGTAAAAAAGGATGTTGAAAAGAAAAAAAAGGTCTCAAAGTTGGGTCCTTAAAGAGCAACAAAGAGATGGCATATGTATTCTATGGGAATGGCACACAAAATAGTCTTATTTTTGAGAGCTGTTGTTACTCTATTCCTTAATAAGCCTGCAAAATATTTTACAGAATGAAAGTGACTATTCACATTCATTGAGTATGAAATTGTAGCCACAATTATTTCCTTAAAAGTGTCAGGTAGGAATAGTATAGAAATTGGTAGGAAAAGCCACTTCTTTTTTTACTTTTGGGTAAAAGGGTTTAAGGTCCTGCTGTTAAATGCTAGGTCTGTGAACGGTAAAACAGCTGCCATTCAGGACTTAATCCTGGATGAAGTAGCAGACCTAGCATGCATTACTGAGACCTGGTTGGATGAGTTTGGGGGGGGGGGTAAACCTTACCCAGCTCTGTCCACCAGGCTTCAGAGTGCATCAGCAGGCCAGAACTGGGGGGCGGGGAGGCGGGGCTGCGGTGGTCTATCGTGATTCCATCATCCTGACCAGGTGCCCTGTTCCGCAATTTTCAGGATTCGAATGTGTCCATCTGAAAGTGGGTAACCGGGACAATCTGTGGCTTCTACTTGTGTACCGACCACCCCGCGACACAGTAGTCTCCCTGCCAGAGCTTGCGAGGGTGATCTCTGACGTGGTGTTGGAGTCTCAGCAGCTTGTTGTGCTGGGAGACTTCAACGTCCACACGGAGGCCGCCCTGTCTGGCGCAGCTCTGGACTTCATGGCTGCCATGACGACCATGGGATTGTCCCAAGTGATATCAGGGCCCACCCATGTAGCTGGCCACACTTTGGACCTAGTCTTTGTTGCGGACGGGGGAAATGTCGGTGTGGAAGAGCAAAAAATTCTTCCATTGTCATGGACCGATCATCACCTGATCAGCTTTAGACTTACTGTAACTTCTAACCTCCGCAGGGGTGGTGGGCCCATTCAGCTGGTCCGCCCCAGGAGACTTATGGACCCGGATGGATTCCTGACGTCTCTTGGGGATTTTCCTGCCATGCTGGCTGACGATCCTGTTGATGTCCTGGTAGATCTCTATAACACAGAGGTCTCTAGGGCAATAGACACTATCGCTCCTGAGCGTCCCCTCTTGTCACATCGGTCCAAACCAGCCCCCTGGTTCACTGGGGAGCTGACAATGATGAAGCGTACGAGGCGGGGGCTAGAGAGCCGTTGGCCGAGAACTCGAAGTGTATCCGACCGAACACGGGCCAAAGCCTCTCTTAAGGCATACTCCGTGGCAATGTGCGCAGCCAGAAAGACTTTCTCGACTGCGCGCATTGCGTCTGCACCTAATAGACCAAGAGAGTTGTTTCAGGTGGTCAGGGAGCCCCTCCATCCCCCTGAGGAGGAGGGGCCTTCTGATCACCTGACAACCCGATGTGGCGAGTTTGCACATCATTTTGCAGACAAAGTCGCTCGAATTCACTCCGACTTGGACGCTGACATTAGTGTAGAACCAGGGGATGTAACCGAGGCACCTGTCTGTCAGATTTTATTGGATTCGTTTCAACTTGTTCAGCCTGATGACGTTGACAAGGTTCTTGGAGCGGTGAGGGCGACCACTTGTATCCTAGATCCTTGCCCATCTTGGCTTATCAAACTGGGGGGGGGGGGGGGGGCTGGCTGATTGGTTTGCGGGTATCATCAATTCCTCTTTGCAGCAAGGGTATGTTCCATCTTGCCTTAAAAAGGCAATTGCGAGGCCCATTTTAAAGAAGGCGACTTTAGATTCATTATTATTGAACAACTACCGGCCAATCTCCAACCTCCCATTTTTGGGCAAGGTCCTGGAGAGAGTGGTTGCTTCTCAGCTCCAGGAATTCTTGGTTGAGACCGATTATCTGGATTCGTCACAGTCTGGCTTCAGGCCTGGCCATGGGTCTGAAACGGCTTTGGTCGCCTTGGTGGATGACCTCCGCAGAGAACTAGACAGGGGGAGTGCATCCCTTCTCGTTCTCCTGGACATCTCAGCGGCTTTCGATACCATCGACCATGGTATCCTTCTGGGGCGGCTCTCGGGAATGGGTCTTGGGGGCATTGCTTTGCAGTGGCTCCGCTCCTTCCTGGAGGGTCGTTCCCAGATGGTGAAGCTGGGGGACACCTGCTCGGACCCCTGGCCTTTGAGCTGTGGGGTCCCGCAAGGTTCCATTCTCTCCCCCATGCTTTTCAACATTTACATGAAACCGCTGGGAGAGGTCATCCGGGGTTTTGGAGTTCGGTGCCATCTCTATGCAGATGACACTCAACTCTACTACTCTTTTCCACCAAACTCCAAGGAAGCCGCTCAGACCCTAAACCGGTGCCTGGCAGCTGTGTCGAACTGGATGAGGGCTAACAAGTTGAAGCTTAATCCAGACAAGACAGAGGCCCTCCTGGTCAGTCGTGGGACCAATCGGGGTATTGGGTGGCAACCTGTGCTCGACGGGGTTGCACTCCCCCTGAAGGCGCAGGTCCGCAGTCTGGGGGTCCTCCTGGATTCATCTCTGGCGCTTGATGCCCAGGTGTCGGCGGTGGCCGGGAGGGCCTTTGCACATTTAAAACTTGTGCGCCAGCTGCGACCATACCTCGAGAAGTCTGATTTGGCCATGGTGGTCCATGCCTTAGTTACATCCAGACTGGATTACTGCAATGCTCTCTACGTGGGGCTGCCCCTGAAGACGGCCCGGAAACTCCAACTGGTTCAAAGATCGGCAGCCAGATTTCTAACAGGCGCCGGCTATAGGGAGCACACAATGCCCCTATTAAAGCAGCTCCACTGGCTGCCGATAAACTGCCGGGCCCAATTCAAGGTGCAGGTTTTGACCTATAAAGCCCTACACGGCTCGGGCCCTACCTATCTCCGTGATCGCATCTCCTCCTATGAGCCAGTGCGGACCTTGAGATCTTCCGGGGAGGCTCTTCTCACGCTTCCACCACCGTCTCAAGTGCGGCTGGTGGGGACGAGGGAACGAGCCTTCTCGGAAGTGGCTCCCCGGCTCTGGAATGCATTGCCAAAAGAGATCAGGCAATCCCCTACATTATTCAATTTCCGTAAGGAACTGAAGACCTGGTGGTGTTGGCAGGTTTTTGAGTAATTATGTTGGAATACCGCCGATTTCTGAGCCTGAATATATTGCATAAGATTTCCCTTTATGGTCCCGTCCCCTTGATCTGGTCATGTAAGTGTGATTTATTGTTATAATTGTATTATTTTACTTTGTTTAATAATGTGTATTATGTTGTTATGTAATGTTTGTGTCGCTTTTATGACTGTAAACCGCCCTGAGTCCCATCCGGGAGATAGGGCGGTATATAAATAAAGTATTATTATTATTATTATTATTATTATTATTATTATTATTATTATTATTATTTTGTTCCAGTTTCTTATTTTGAGGTAGTGGAACAATTATGGGAGGTGACATGCAAGCGTTTGTGATATATATTGTTTGCAGACATACGTTGTCAGCTGTTTCCCTTGTCTTGTATTTTCTTCTACCTCAGCAGAGTACTAGAAAGCCACGAACCGGCCAGGCCCCAGGTTCCCATGAGCAATGCAGGGACTTCAGTGTGCAAGAAAGAGTCCACACACAGATATTCTTTCACTTCAGGATGCAGGAAGGCTTTATCTCCAGTTGTGTCAGGAGACATATGTAAAGCTATATACACAGCAATACAGTCTCTCTGCGTCTGTGCTTCCCCATCCAAGAATCCTACAGCTCTACACTGAGCACATGGGAGGTACCTGTTTTTATACCCTCCTCCATGAGTCACTAGCACAGTCATGTGACTCTGCTAATCTACAGGGTGTCTGGGCCTAGACATGAGTGACTGTGCATTTCCCCATGTGGCCAGGCCTAAAAGCCTCACTACTTGACCATTTTATCTATTTACAGTAGAGTCTCACTTATCCTACATAAATGGGCTGGCAGAACATTGGATAAGCGAAAATGTTGGATAATAAGGAGGGATTAAGGAAAAGCCTATTAAACATTAAATTAGGTTATGATTTTTCAAATTAAGCACCAAAACATCATGCTTTACAACAAACTGATAGAAAAAGCAGTTCAGTACACGGTAATGTTATGTAATAATTACTGTATTTATGAATTTAGCACCAAAATTTCACAATTTATTGAAAAATTGACTACAAAAACATTGATTACTAAAAGGCAAACTGCATTGGATAATACAGAACCTTGGATAAGCGAGACTCTACTGTATTTCAAAATTCTGATATCTATGTGCAATGATTTCACATTGATTCCATGCTTCATGAGCATCTTGGCTTTGCAGTCCTGTTAAAAATATAACCAGGGGTCTTGCTGGATGGAATCAAAGGCCTATGCAATCCATCTTCCTGTTTTCACAGCAAGAAAATGCCTGCCAGGATGCAGGAAGGAGGAGACAGAGATGAGCAGTCAGGCCTCTGATCCAGTAGGCAGAATACAGTCTCCGAAACCAATACTCCTGCCCTCCTTAATATCCTACCTTTCTCCCAATATGGGACCCAAGACAGAATGGGAAAGTAATTAAAAAGTTTAAACACAATGAAACACATTATCATACGAAACACTATTACCTTAAAATTATAAAATAATTAAAAAACATAACCATAAAGATAAAAATACAGCACATTTTCTGTAAAAGGGTATTATATGCAACACCTTCAGTATCTCATTAAATTAATGAAGAGAGGGAATGGGCTAGCCTCTTGTGCAGTGGTTCCCAACCTTTTTTTTTTAACCAGGGACCACATTGACCATGGACCTCTCTCAAATATTAGTACCAGAAGGGTTGCAAATCAGTTTTTGGTTAGCTTTAGATCCAGTTTGGCTATTTGGGGTATTGATTCAGAAAATTGCATTGGATAGACCGTGTCAGCTTTAGTTTCTGATACAGAATGTATGCCATCCAGTAGTCTCCATCTGCTCGCCCACAGAAAACCATATTTAATAATCTAGAGCTGATGTAGTCTATCCAATGCAATTTTCTGAATCAGTACCCCAAATAACCACAGGAACAGGCATAAAACGAAGACATCAAGGTGCCCCCACTTCCAGGTGCCACATGGAACAGCTCTGCTCAGGGGGAGGGAGGAGGAGGAGAAGCAGCAGTCAGGAGGCTTGTTGTTGTGCCTTTTGTGGGTAGTCAGCCTCTTCCCTCCCGACATCCCCGTTGCCTTGGCACTATAAGAGGTTTTCGCAAGACCATTCACTCTAGTTGCAACAGTATAGTAACAGTGAGGCTGAGGACCACTGCTCTTGTGGAAGGGAAGCAGCCACCAGGAAGAAATACCAAGATCTTTCTTCTTGTATTGAGGATCTCTTCCAAATCTAGGGGTCTATGTGAAGTTAGAATTATCACATTACCACCACTGTGTGACAAACATACTGTATTTCATCACATAATAGTCACGCTTTCCCCCTTTTGTAATAAAAAAGAAGTGCAACTAATACATGAGGAAAAAAAATCTTTTTTTGATTCTTCAGTTTCTGTTGTTTAAAAAAAAAATTCTTACCTCCGAAAGGGAAGTAGGAGGGGGAGGATCCAGCTTCAAACAAACAGCTCCATTTCTGATTCTTTGTTTTTTAAAACTACAGAACCATTTCGATCTGATTTTTCTTCCTTCTTGCTCCAAAGCCAAAACAGTTCAAAAACTATAAAATGGAGGTCTCTGAAGCTCCCCTCTTCATTCCTTCCTCAGTTTAAAAAACCTGAGGTCTTTGGAACTCAGATCTTCCCTCCCTCTTTTTCCTTCCTTCCTTCCTTCCTTTCTCCAAAGAACTCAATTCCAGGTTTGCCTCGGAGGAAGGAGGGAGGAGAAGAGTAGAGCTTCAGAGGCCCCTATTTTATAGTTTTTAAATGGCCTTGCCTTTGGAGAAAGAAAGAAGGAAGGGAAAATCAGACCCAAATATGGGTATGACTGTTATGTGAAAACAAAAATACAATTTTGGCACCCAAAAATAGGTCTGAACTATTATGCAATGGTGAATGGCTATTACCCGTGGTTGCGTGTGATTTCCTTCCAAGTGTAGGGTCTTCGAGGTGGGTCTGTGGGTGACTGTGGAGATCTATTCTTGACACGCATTTTATTCCACAGTGAGGACATTGATTTACAGATGCGCCTCCCTCTTGACACATTTCTTCCTTTCGTCCTCCATTTGAGCCTCTTTGAATTCCACAACACTGTTGGTCACAGCTGACCTTCAGTTAGAGCACTCAAGGGCCAGGGCTTCCCAGTTCTCAGTGTCTATGCCACAGTTTTTAAGGTTAGCTTTAAGCCCATCTTTAAATCTCTTTTCTTGTCCAGCAGCATTCTGTTTTTCGTTTTGAGTTGGGTATAGAGTAACTGCTTTGGGAGACGGTGATCAGACATTCCGACAACGTGGCTGGTCCAGCTAAGTTGATGCGGAGGATCATTGCTTCAGTGCGGGTTTTGTGATTAATTGCAACGCAGTAAGGTATTTTTCACTTATCTGCATGGTTTAGCATTTACCATTTTAGTTACAAAGTCTGGAAGTAATTATTTTAAGTGAAAATATCAATAGCAGCATGGGATTCTGAAAGAAAGCAGATGCACAATGTTCATTTCCACCTAAATCCTGCAAAGAGTGGCAAAATCATTAGTTAGCTTTGGTGGGAGGAAACAGACAGTACCTGTATTTACTCGAGTCTAATGCACCATCGAATCTAACGTGCAGCTCAGTTTTCAAAACCCTGAAATCCAAAAAGGTATTTACCATATTATGTGAATCTAATGAACACTCTAAATTTGGGAAGATAATTTAGTCCAAAAAAATGTGAGTATTAGATTCAAGTAACTACGGTATTTCATCCTTACCTTGCTTGCTATAGGTAAAGGTAAAGGTTTTCTCTGACGTTAAGTCCAGTCATGTCTGACTCTGGGGGTTGGTGCTCATCTACATTTCTAAGCCGAAGAGCCGGCATTGTCCGTAGACATCTCCAAGGTCATGTGGCCGGCATGACTGCATGGAGCGCCGTTACCTTCCCGCCGGAGCGGTACCTATTGATCTACTCACATTGGCATGTTTTCGAACTGCTAGGTTGGCAGAAGCTGGAGCAACAGCAGGCACTCACTCCGCTCCCAGGATTTGAACCTGGGACCTTTTGGTCTGCAAGTTCAGCAGCTCAGTGCGTTAACACACTTCGCCACCAGTGCTATATCTTACTTTAAAAACCATAGAGCTGGTGGGAAATTGAGGTTGTCTGCAGCTTCAAAATTTGGCATGTTTAAAAATTAAAAATCCATGTCAGTGCATAGTGATGCAGCATACAAATTGCTCCACTACAAATCCACACTTCTTTATTTGGCTGCAGAACAGTTCAGGATGTGAAGTGGTGTGGGTTTTGTATTTAAAAGCAGATGGAGGCACTCCACTGTTGAGCATTGCAAGACCCTTGCTTTATAGTTAAAAGAAAAAAGAATAACACTCATCTTTCCCAGTTACTTTGAATTTTTATGGTAAGTGGAAACAATCAACATAACAAGACAAATAATTGAGTAAGTCTTCAAATTACAAGTATTAAGTAATCATTTGGAAGTAGGGTTGTCTTCCAGAGAAAAAAATGTAATGAATTATTTTTAGAATTGAAGTAAATTCTTTGGAATCATTATTTCACAATATTTCCAGTTCAGTGCTCACTCCTAACTCAGAAATAGTTCTGGCAAAGTACAGAATTCCTATAATTCAAATTTTTCATTCCAACTGATGACCTCCCCCCCCCCCCCCCAATGTTGGTGTGCAACTCCCATCAGCCCTAATCTCCATGCACAGTGGTGACAAATGCATGGAAATGCAGTTCCACACGATTTCTACCACTGCTTTAAATTATTGTTATGTTCCTTCAAGTCATTTATGGCTTATGTCAAATGTAAAGGTAAATCTATCACAGGGTTTTCTTGGCAATATATGTTCAGAATGTGTTTCCCTTAGTCTTCCCTCGATGCTAAATGTAATTTGCCCAAAATTATTAAATGTCTCTAGAGATGTATTCCAACACTCAAATAACATGCTGGTTCTCAATCGATAGATAGATACCGGTAAAAATACTTGAGAATTCATGTTCAGGGTCTCTCAGTCTAGTGACCAGTCAGTTGGAATTTCCTTCTGTGTGAATTGGTCAGTGCCCGAGTCTTTCTGAACAAGTCTCTGCTTAGTTCTGAAATAAACAACATAAATTAGAAGCTGTAGTTTGCCTGTTTACTTTACAAGACCCAAGGGTGATTTCGTCTATGAGCTGGACATTGGAAGAAATCCATAGCCTGGTTGTTATATAATGTAAAAGCAGCTCTGAAAAAGACTTTGTTCTTTTCCATAGGTGTCTAAGACAGATTCTCTTGTATCCAGAACATAAGAGTCAGGTAAAAATGTGAGTGATGGCGACTCTTCCTCTTAGGAATCAACAGAGTTTGTCTTGCAATTTATCCTGTCTCACAGACATATTGGCTTCTCATTGACTACAGCCCAATCCTTGGAATGGTGAACATTTTGGCCCAACATTTCTGAGTCTACAGATGGGTGAAGATCTGTATTACCATTCATTGTCACAATCAACAGAAATAGCATGAAGCTAGGAGACCAAGTGAAGGGACAGAAGGACTTTTGCTACACAGTCACTTCTGTATAGCAGTGCACAATTAGTCATTAGACTAATATATGCTAAACATGACACCCACATGCTACTGTTAAAGGCACAAGTCAGTTTATCCATTTAGTCAAAAGCACTCTGAAATGCAGCTTATTGTTTTTTTCTTTCTGAAATCCTAAGAAATCAAGTTAATGTAGCCAACCAAGTCAGCTTACTAAAAATATGACTTAATCTTCCCTGGGGCAAGATAGAAAATGAAGAATAAACTCATTATCTCACTGAAGAAGCCAGCTCTCCTACACCTATGAATTAATTCACAAACTATTTCACAATGCAGTTTTACCAGTTTATCTTGCTGAGTGCAGAACTTGGCATAGTCTATGTGTGTACGGGTGTCTTTGCCACTTCTCATGATCATCACACAAAACTAGAGAGTTCCCATTGCTCTAGGGTTTGGCAGTAGCTGAAGATAAATAGAAGTATATAACGTTGAGATGCTGGGGGAAGCGTTATTCCCAGCTATTTAAAGGAGGAGGAGGAAAGAAAAAAACACACAGTTTAGTGGGTGGGTTTCTTTTTTTCAAAGAAAAAGATGTGGAATAGGATGAACTTGTTCCAAACGCTTTTCTTGGGTGATAACATGATTTGGGAAGTAAGCATGATAAAGAAGACCTCAAGCAATTCATATGAGGGGTTTTTTTTTAATGTGGAGTTTTGGTTCAAAGATTTATAAAATCTTGGAAGGTAAGCAGTATCAGCTCTGGTTTGCACTTGGATGGGAGTCATAAAGGAATACCAAGAGCTAAAGACTATATTTTTAAGGAAGGATTTAGCAAAACCACCGCTGAATATTCATTGCCTAAGAAAATTCAATGAAATCTATGGGTCTCCATAAGTCAATAGACCACTTAAAGGCACCTAAACACAGAGAGAGGCCTCTGCATTGGCTCCTGCTCTTCACTGTAAGGGGATTCTTGGCTGGAGCACATTCCTGATGTTACTCCTGCTCTCACAGAACCACAGTTAACCTGCAGTCTTATTTTTCATTACAAAGACAATCAACGATGGCCTTCTTCCAAGCTAAGATGCCCAATAGAGCATTTATCCCACCATCAAGTTTCTTTGCAGATTAAATGTTGCTGAGATGTCTTCTCTTGTGCCAAGGATTAGAGTAGGCAAATGCTTCTACTTTTTCCAAAGTCCAGTTTTCCAAAGCCTATTTGAGGTAGAAAAACTGCCAATATTTTTCCAGACAAAGCTCAAAGCAATGAAAAAATCTTTCCTCCTCCTCTCTTGCAATTAGAAGAGGAAATGTAGGCTGATGGGTGTATATGTGTGTAAACCTGTTGCACTGAGCTCTGCAGTAAGCAAGCTGAAGTGCCACGTATTAAAAACAATGGCTCCATTCTTGTCCTGTGCAGAGAACTATAATCCTGTGCAAAGAAATACACAGAGGGGAAGGTAAAGGGGAATCTGGTGAAGGGGAATCTGGTGATTGTCCCTTGTAAAGGAATCTACACTGGACTCTTAACTTGGATAATTATGAATCTTAACTTGGGTAATTATGAATGACCTCAACTCATTCAAAATGTTTTGGATAAAATGGATTATTTGGATCGGTTCTACCGGTAGTTCAGTTGTTGACCTGGTTTTGAGGTGCAAACTATCTTGATTGCACTAATGAATTCTGAAAATACATCAGACACCACAAGAAGTACAGTCATATTGCCACTTCTGGCATCTTTCTGGACTGCCTGTTCAGGTTGGGACTTGAGAACACAATGTTGGGCTGGCTCCAAGTCATTCTGGTGAACCATTTCCACAATGTTTTGGATTTCTCATGATGTCTCATCTTAACATCTTGATTAAACTGCTAAGAGAAATTTTGGATAGTGTTTCACATAATGTAGCACATAATTTTTCTCATGAATGCCAGGGACAGTACCATTTATGTCATATCTTATTGTATTTGCATAGTTTCCTCGAAGTTCAACAGATTTTAGTAGCATATAATCATAGAATCATTCTGAAAGCCATCACTTTGAGTCTCATCTAGATATTTTGACTGTGGGATCATCAGTAAAAAAAAAGTCTACGATTATTTTCAATCTCCATTCCCAAAGGCAGTTCTAGAGAAGTGAACCAATGTTTTTCAAATAAGATTAGAGTTTTGGTAGGGAAACAGCTGATCTGGGTGGAGATTTGTAACCAGTTCTGAAGAGTCTTTGGTACACATATAACTTGGGTGCCTAGAAATGAATTTTGCAAACTCAGGCTGTTTCACAAGATGCTCTTCAAAGCTGACTTCTGTTAGATATATCCTGAGGGCATGTTGCATCAAGACCTGTAATACACTCTAGTTAGGGCTGCATTTAAAGGCGGTTTGGACATGTCATCTGGTCTAGATTACAGCCATTGTTTTGTCCCAATGCATTGGTTATCTGTCAATTTTCAGATTCACTTAGAAGTGCTGATCTTCACAAGCTCAGAGTCTCCTTTTTTTGAAGATTTTAAAACAGATCTTGATAGCAATGTGCTGACATTATTTGCAAAGTCACCTGCCCCAGTTCTCTGACAGACTGTGAAGAGCTGTTCAGTTGGTCAGTATCAAACCATTCAGTTTTTGAAGGCACTTTCTCTAGGGGAATACATATGTCCTCTTCCTCTTGTTGAAGATTTTATGTAGATTTTAGAACAGTAATTTTACTTATTTCTCTTAAATTAAGATTAAGACCATCTCTTGGCTTTACAAGGACTTCCAATCCTATGATCACTCGACTCGCCTCATTACCACCTTTGAGGACAAGCGGTTAATAGAAGAACTATGGGCTCTCAGATCCCGGCTGAACTCTTGGGGTATCACCATCAGAAGGGTAATTGTAGACCCCTCGACTCGCCCTCTTATGCCCAACCTGCCCTCACATACCCGAGCCCCGGCTAAGTTAAACAGGATGTTTAACCCTTTGTGCAGGTCCTCTTCCCCTGTAAATTCGCTTTCAGTTAAATCTGCTCAACCCCTCTCCATACCCTGCCCACAAGCCCTGCTTTTTAACACCTTGTCAAGCTGCTTCGAGAGATCTCCCTCCTTTGATAGGCTCTATCTGTCCCCTTCTCTAGACACTTCACAAGATGGAGATCCTTGCAGCCCTTTGAATTCAGGGAGCTGACTAGGCCCTCTTAATAACCTTTCAGTAGAGCCAGGATCTCTGGGGGGTGGGGTCCGGGGGGGGAGGGTTCCATCGAGGGTTCCATCGAGGTCGTGTGGGGGAGGAGGGGGTGCGGCCAACAGTTTCCCAGGGAGAAGCGCAACAGGTGTCTTGCGACCCTGGAGAAGGTTAGGTGTGGTAGCCTCCATGGCAGCCCCTCCGGGTTGAAGGTACTGCTGCTTAATGCCAGATCCGTCAGTGGGAAATCTGCAATTATCCAGGACTTAATCCTGGATGAGCAGGCGGATCTGGCTTGCATCACCGAGACCTGGTTGGATGAACTGGGTGGGGTAAACCTTACCCAGCTTTGTCCTCCGGGTTTCGGGGTGCATCAGCAGGCCAGGCCTGGAGGGCGGGGAGGTGGGGTTGCGGTGGTCTTTCGGCAGTCCATCGCCCTGATCAGATGCGCCGTTCCGCAATCTGCTGGGTTTGAGTGTCTCCACTTGAAGGTGGGTACCCGGGACAGTTTGGGGATTCTGCTGGTGTACCGTCCACCCCGCAACACAGCAGTCTCCCTACCTGAGCTAGCTGAGGTGGTCTCTAGCGTGGTGTTGGGCTCCCAGCGCCTTTTGGTATTGGGTGACTTCAATATCCACGCTGAGGCCACCTTGACAGGTGCGGCTCAGGAATTCATGGCCGCCATGACGACCATGGGGCTGTCCCAAGTAATATCGGGTCCCACCCATCAAGCTGGTCATACACTCGACCTGGTCTTTGTTGTGGGCGACGGTTTGGTCAGAGTGGAAGAGCAAACTATTCTTCCATTGTCATGGTCTGACCATTATCTGATCAGTTTAAGACTCACCATGTCCTCAAACCTCCACAGGGGTGGTGGACCCATTAAGATGGTCTGCCCCAGGAGACTTATGGATCCTGAGGGACTCCTGACGTCTCTTGGGGTTCTGTCTGCTATGGAGGCTGACGATCCTGTCGATGCCTTGGTCGCTCGTTATAATACCGAGTTGTCCAGGGCTATTGACATGATCGCTCCCGAACGTCCCCTCTCGCTGCGTGGAGTTGCCCCGGCTCCCTGGTTCACCGGGGAGCTGGCGGAGATGAAACGTGGGAGAAGGAGACTAGAGTGGCGCTGGCGGAGAACTTGCGACGTTTCTGACCGAGCACGGTCTAAAGCCGCTATTAGGGCTTATTCTGCGGCGTTGCGGGCAGCCAGGAAGGTTTTCACGACTGCCCGCATCGCGTCTGCAACAAATAGATCTTCTGAGTTGTTCCGAGTTGTTGGGGAGCTCCTCCACCCTTCTCAGGGTGGGGGGCACCTGACTCCTCGGCAACTCGGTGTAGCGAGTTCGCTCACCATTTTGCAGACAAAGTCACTCAGATTCGTTCCGACTTGGACGCCAGTCTTGATGCATTGCCAGGTGAAGTAACCGAGGCATCTGTCTGTTCGATCTTGTGGGATTCGTTTCAGTTTGTGCAACCTGATGATGTGGACAAGATTCTTGGAGCGGTGAGGGCCCTAGATCCCTGTGCCCTAGATCCCTGCCCATCTTGGCTTTTAAAACAGGCCAGTGGTGGGTTAGTTGATTGGTTTGTGGCAATAATTAATGCCTCTTTGGGGCAGGGCAAATTTACATCTAGCCTAAAACAAGCAGTGGTAAGGCCTATTCTGAAGAAGGCCTCATTGAATCCGACCAATCCGTGTAACTACAGGCCAATCTCTAACCTACCATTCTTGGGCAAGGTCTTGGAGCGGGTGGTTGCCTCTCAGCTCCAGGGATTCTTGGAAGATACGGATTTTCTGGACCAATCGCAGTCTGGCTTCAGGCCTGGGTTCAGTACCGAGACGGCTTTGGTCGCCTTGGTGGATGACCTCCTCAGGGAGCTGGACAGGGGGAGTGTGACCCTGCTGGTTCTCTTGGACATCTCAGCGGCTTTCGATACCATCGACCATGGTATCCTTCTGGGGCGGCTCTCTGGGATGGGCCTTGGGGGTACTGCACTCCAGTGGCTCCAGTCCTTTCTGGAGGGTCGTTCCCAGTTGGTGAAGCTGGGGGACACCTGCTCGGACCCCTGGCCATTGACCTGTGGGGTCTCGCAAGGTTCTATTTTGTCCCCCATGCTTTTTAACATCTACATGAAACCGCTGGGAGAGGTCATCCGGAGTTTTGGAGTACGGTGCCATCTCTACGCGGATGACACCCAACTCTACTACTCTTTTCCACCTAAATCCAAGGAAGCCCCTCGGATTCTGGACCAGTGTCTGGCCGCTGTGTTGGCCTGGATGAGGGTGAACAACCTGAGACTTAATCCTGACAAGACAGAGGTCCTCCAGGTCAGTCGTGCGGCCAATCGGGGTATTGGGTGGCAACCTGTGCTTGACGGGGTCGCACTCCCCCTGAAGGCGCAGGTCCGCAGCTTGGGGGTCCTCCTGGATTCGGGGCTGACGCTTGAGGATCAGGTGTCGGCTGTGGCCGGGAGGGCCTTTGCACAACTAAAACTTGTGCGCCAGCTGCGACCATACCTCGAGAAGTCTGATCTGACCATGGTGGTCCATGCCTTAGTTACCTCTAGACTGGACTATTGCAATGCGCTCTACGTGGGGCTGCCTTTGAAGACGGCCCGGAAATTACAACTAGTACAGCGATCGGCAGCCAGGCTTCTAACTGGAGCGAATTACAGGGCACGTTCAACGCCTCTTTTTAAGGAGCTCCACTGGCTGCCATTTACTTTCCGGGCCCAATTCAAGGTGCAGGTTATCACCTACAAAGCCCTAAACGGTTTGGGACCCACCTACCTTAGAGACCGCATCTCCCCCTACGAACCCGCATGTTATCTTCGCTCGTCGGGGGAGGCCCTCCTCTCGCTCCCACCACCCTCGCAGTCGCGGTTGGTGGGGACGAGAGAGAGGGCCTTCTCCGTCGTGGCCCCCCGGCTTTGGAACTCGCTTCCTAGAGAGATCAGGCAGGCCCCCACCCTCCTCTCCTTCCGTAGGAGCTTAAAAACCTGGCTCTTTCAAAAGGCCTTTGATACTTAATCTGGTGTTGGACTGATCGATCTGCCCATTTTATAATAGCCCCATTCTTGAGGTGTTGCCAATGCTATATTGCACTTTGTCCATTTTAACTGTGAAATTACCTTCCCCATTTTGGCCCATTTCGGCACATGTTGCACGTTGCCTGGGTTCTATGAATTAGTCTCCAGTGTTAATATTGTATGTTTTATGTTGATTTTAACTATTGTTTTTACTGTAATTGATGTTTTTATTGGATAACTGTTTTATTGCTGTGTTTTGATATTTGATTGTTTTATCGGGCAAGGCCCCATGTAAGCCGCCCCGAGTCCCTTCGGGGAGATGGGGCGGGGTATAAAAATAAAGTTGTTATTATTATTATTATTATTATTATTATTATTATTATTATTATTATTATTCTCTTTATTTGTCACTGTAGCCTTTCTTTCTTGGCTGTTTAGCCTACTATTCTGTGTTTAAACCTCTTTTTTTTGCTTTATTTGATAGAAAACCATATCCTACCATTCTAGTATTTATTTACCACACAGAATGGCCAGCAGAACTTGACAGAAATAATAAACTATGGTGATAATGCAAAGTATAATAACAATCCAGATCATTAAGACCTAACATTTTATATTAGTTTTTGTATCTTATATTTATATGTGGGATATAAATATACCATATTTAGTTGTGCATAAGGAAAAAGATCTTGACCCCCCCCCCCAAAAAAAACCCCCAACAACTTGACCTTGTATGTATAAGTGTATAAGCCTTGCAAGACTGCTAGCCATTTTTAATAGGGGCTTCATGTATAAGTTCACAAGGTTGGTGGCAGTTTTTAATAATGAATTCATGTAAAGACCTTGATAAGCTCCCCAAACTTGATGCAGAATGCCACTGAGGCTGAAAAGGGTGAGAAAGGAGGAGGGCTGTCTTTATTTATTTCAGGTGCTGTTTACACCAGATGGCTGCAGTAACTTTACAGCAATGTCAATTGGTCATACTATAACAAACCCCCCCCCCTCCCCTTTGTGTGTCTCTAAGTTTTAAGTGTGCCCCTACAATGATTTATCTGCACATCCTAGCAAAATATATCATTTTGCATCCAATGTGCTCTTGACATAAATAGTGACAACGTATCCATAACTATATGTGGTATTAAATAAATATAAAATGAACTTTGGTTAAGGGGCACATGGAGTTTGTTGTAATATCCAAAACCCCTAATTTCATAACTGAAGGTGATTGCTTACACTGACATTCATAGGCCTGTGGCTCTCTTTACGGAGTCTCTTAAATATTATTGGCCTGTCTTTCGGGTAGCTATGCCCTTAGCTATGCGACTAAGCATCCTCTCCTGCAACTTCTGCCTTGAATTAATAATGTGGATTTCAGGAAGAATGAAGTTCAGAAACAGAACTGAAAGAAGCATCAGAATTGTAGTTTGCACATTTCTACTGGCCATATAAAAACTGTTGTGAAATGAAGTATATGGCTAGGGGAGATTTGAGATATAGATACTGATGGAAATGTTTTGACCAGAAAATGGGAGGAAGGCTTGAGGATCTGCTATTTTGGCCTACAAATGAATTTTGAGAGCTAGTAGTGGCTCTGGGAAGGAAACTGAAGTAATGGAGGTTAGGACTTGTGGAGGTTAGGACCTCCGGCAAAGAAGGATGTGGTACTTTTAGTACTGAATAAGTTGGCATCTGTATTTATGTATTTGGAAATAGTTTGTTGTGTTATGTTCTTGTGGTACTCTTATCTTAATTTACAGATCAGATGTTTTTTAAAGAAAATGACAGAATATTTTGCTCTAGAAATGTTGCTTTTTTCCAATGGCATTGTGGATCAAACAGAATAAACTTGATTTATTCAAATTCATGCCAGGAATGGTTCCATTGTACCTGTCAGCCATGCTTTCCACTATAACTAGCTGATGGAACTGCCCCCTCTTCTGTTCAATTGCTGACATTTCTATGGTAGTTATTCCCTATAAGAAATATTTCAGGCTCAAATACACTGTGATTTTGTGTTACAAGAAGCTGTAGAATTGCATTTCAGCACATTTTTGTTGGCATCTCAACATAGTTGTTGGCTGCTTTTTGAGAATGTAGTATTAGAATCCTTTGATATCCATTAAAAAGTTTCTGGCCACACTGTATGGCTGGATTCTTTTCATGGCATCAACATCTCTCTGTTTTGGGTACCTGCTTTCTGGATCCAGTTTCATGGAATTCTGTTGGTGTCTGAACTTTTCTGCCTCTTTTTCTGGTATACATCCTGATTCTCTCTCTCTCTCTCTCTCTGTATATATATATAGAGAGAGGGGGGGGGGGGGGAGAATGATTTAATTTCAAACTGTAAATCAGTGGTGACTATCCTTCAGAGTCCAGAGCCACATGCTATTATTTTAGACATCTCCAAAGCTGCAGAAAGCCACAGGCATCCTGTTGAGGCTGCCATGATAGCAAAGCAAGAGTAGCATTTCACTTTTGGCTACAGGTGTATTAAAATCTATTTCAGGTTGTATCCCTCTCTGCCTGTCTACAAGGAGAAGAGCATCACTTGAATCCAGCTTTTGTGGGCAGCGATTGCCTCAGGAGGCAACTCGTGTGGCCTCAAATAGATTGCCTTGAATCAAATATCACAAGGCCTGCTTTCTCTCAGTGGGCCTTTCAGGACTAATGCAATTGCTGTCCATTTCATCCAGGACTCTGAACATTCCCTGATAGGGATTTATATTTATTCTACTAAGAATGATTAGTGAGTCCAGACAATATTATACCATAAACTCAGAACTGCTGTTCAATCATATGAAATAAACATGCTGACAATATGACATTGTTAGGGCTAAATGATTTAATAGATTGTGGCCTGAAGTTGTTTGGGTTGTTTTACAATTAGGCCACTTTTATAATGCTTTGTCCTGTCATTTTCCAAAATGCTGGCTTATTCTTTTAATGCCATTCATCTTTACATCAATGTATTGGTTCTGATCTTGGATATGGAGAAGGAACTCTATATCTCAGAACTGTATAAAATTTTGAGATCTGCTTTAAAGTATTTTAGAACTCTTTTGGGAAGTATTATCTGTTTTTGGGAAGTATCTCACCTATGACATGCAAATATATATTGGGAAGAGGAAAAATGCTGCCATTCATTTTCCAAGATGTGATTTCATCAGAGCCAAAGTTTTAAAGATTTCAGGCTAAATCTCAAAACTGATTCATTATCTATTGATCTGATTTAAGTAAAAAGAAAATACATGTATTTTTTATATTTTAGTATATGCATATGTAGTTTGCAGTCTATCAGAAGTTATGGCACTGTTTTTCGGAAATCTGTTGTATTTTACAGGCCATACATTTTGCATCTTTTGTTGGAGTTAAAGGGTTGTAATTCAAAATAAGCATTTTACCCTATCATTTGTCTCAATGGTAGGTTGTCATACAGTTTAAATATATCTTATAAGTTTAAAATCCAGGAGAACAAAGTGTTTGGATTTAGAAAGCTAAGGTTTTTATTGCCTCATACTGTGCTAACATGCCACATTGTTATTATCTGGTTAGTATAGTTATTTTTACTATGAAAGTGAATTTTATGTGGAATAGGAGAAGGAAAGGTCAGCCCCATAAGATCAACTCCCATATACATTTCGAGCTAATTGGTCTTTTACAAAAGGACTAGAACTAAACCAAGATATTTTCCTGTGTGAATGAATATCAAATGGGTCACTTCACCCAAATCAAGGTGCATAGTACCTTGGCAGATTAGACCAAAAATCCCACAAACAATTGACCATATCTATAGCAGTAAAACGAAGTATATAACTAGTAATTTGGTGCTCTTTTCAGATGCCTAAAGATAGAGCTTCACCAGTATGTGCCACATTGCCTTTTCCTTTTTTCTGCTGTGTGTGTTTGTTTGTTTTTCTGGGGGGGGGGGGAGGTCTTTTTCATAATGCTTTTCATTCTTAGCCTTCTTGGCTAATCAAACTAGCCAGTGGAGGACTCGGAGAATTGTTTGCAAAGATAAATTCATCATTGGAACAAGGGACATTTCCATCCAGCCTTAAACAGGCGATAGTGAGGTCAATATTGAAAAAGGTGTCCCTTGATTCCTCGATACTAAACAACCATAGACCGATCTTCAACCTCCCCTTTCTGGGCAAGGTGGTCGCCTCCCAGCTCCAGGGATTCCTGGATGAAACCAATTCTCTAGACCAGTCGCAGTTTGGGTTCAGGCCTGGGTAGAGTACCAAGATGGCTTTGGTCACCTTGGTTGATGACCTCTGCAGAGAGCTAGACGGGGGAGTGTTACTCTTCTGGTTCTCTTGGACATCTCAGCAGCTTTCGATACCATCGACCATGGTATCCTTCTGGGTTGGCTTTCCAGGTTGGGTCTTGGGGCACGGCTTTGCTATGGCTCCAGTCCTTCCTGGAGAGCCGTTCCCAGACGGTGAAGCTGGGGGAGACCTGCTCGGACACCTGGCCATTGACCTGTGGGGTCCCGCAAGGTTCCATTCTGTCCCCCCAAGCTGTTCAATATCTATATGAAACCACTAGCTGAGGTCATCCAGAATTTTGGAGTTCAGTGGCATCTCTATGCAGATGACACTCAACTCTACTACTCTTTTCCACCAAATTCCAAGGAAGCCTCTCAGATATTGGACCAGTGTCTGGCTGCTGTGATGGGCTGGATGCGGGTGAACAAGCTGAAGCTTAATCCTGACAAGACAGAGGTCCTCCAGGTCAGTCACACATTGGATCGGGGCATAGGGTGGCAACCTATGCTCAACGAGGTTGCACTCCCCCTGAAGACACAGGTCCGCAATCTGGGGGTCCTTCTGGACTCAGTGCTGACACTTGATGCTCAGGTGTCGGCGATGACTGGGAGGGCCTTTGCACAATTAAAACTTGTGCACTGGCTGCAACGGAGCCTCTTGAAGTCTGACTTGGCCATGGTGGTCCATGCCTTAGTTACCTCTAGATTGGACTATTGCAACACGCTCTATGTGGGGCTGCCCTTGAAGATGGCCCAGAAACTAAAATTGGTCCAACGATTGGCAGCCAAACTACTAACTGGAGCGACTTACAGAGGGCAGTCAACCCTCCTGTTTAAGGAACTCCATTGGCTGCCGATCACTTTCTGGTCCCAATTCAATGTGCAGGTTATCACCTACAAAGCCCTGAATGGTTTGGGACCCGCCTACCTTCGCGATAACATTTCTCCCAATTAACCTGCGCAATCCCTTCAATTTTCGGGGGAGGCCCTCATCATGTTCCCGCCTCTGTCGCAAGCACGGCTTGTGGGGACAAGGGAGAGTGGCCCCTCGGCTCTGGAACTCCCTTCTCAGAGAGATCAGGCAAAGACTCACCCTGTCAGCCTTTAAGAAAAATTTAAATACCTGGTTCTTCCGGTGTGCCTTCAATAATTGATTATAATGACAACCCCACTCAGTATTGATAATCACTGTGCCCGATGTAGTGTCTCCTTGCCCTTTCAGTTGGTAATAGTTTTTCACTTACCCCACCTCCCAGTTAATACTGCAGCACCTTATTATCTACCTCATTAGACTTTTAATCATGCACTTCTCACACCTTTTCCCAGTTCTCTTATTATTTCAAATCGCTGTTTCGCTCTTATATGGAGGTTTTTATTTAATTACTACATTACTGTTTAAAATGGTGTTTTATTCAGTTTAAATGCTTCTCATTGATGATGCTTGTTTTGTTCTGAATGTATTTTATCCTGTTTTATTGTGGTTATTTGGGCTTGGCCCCATTTATTTATTTATTTATTTATTTACAGTATTTATATTCCGTCCTTCTCACCCCGAAAGGAACTCAGGGCGGATCACATTACACATATAAGGCAAACATTCAATGCCTTAACATAGAATGACAAAGACAAACATGGGGCTCCGAACTGGCCTCAAACTCATGACCTCTTGGTCAGAGTGATTTGTTGCACTGGCTGGAGCTGGTTGCTCAACAGCCTGCGCCACGGCCCGTGCCCTATAAAAAGCCCCTATAATCAAACACTAAACCTTCAGGAGAATCTGGGAGAGCCGGTGCTGTTTCAAGGGCATCCTTAATTGGCTCTGGCTCGGAGATGTCAACAGAAGGCATCTGGAAAGGAGTTGATTCTTGCTGACGTGGAAGAAAACCAAAGTCTTCTTCGTCCTGGAGAGTAATGGCCACAGGGTCAGGGGCCAAAGGTGCCCTAGGCATCACAATAAGAGGCACTGGAGCTGAGTTGATGTCTAAATAGTCCAAGGTCAGGAAATCAAATCAACAAGTCTATTTGGGGTTGACCCAAAATAATAAAGATAATAGGTCCAAGATCAAATCCACAAAGGTATTAGTAGGTTTAGAAATTTGGTCAAAATAGATTGGTTGTCCAGAGCAGCTAAGCATCATGTAATTGTTTGATTTATAGCTCCTGGTACAATTGCTTGATTTATAGCTTGATTTTTAATTCCTGGTTCAACTCATTACTTGCTCCTTGATTAAGTAATCTTTCTCGTAAAGACAATGTGACTTCCTAAATCCCTTGCTTTTCTGGTGTCTATCAACGTAGGCATTTAATTTTGAATTTACTGGGAGCTACTAGCATCAGTATCAGCCACTGGAATTTGCAAAGTCAGTGGTTGGTGGGAGTTGTTTACTCAGTCACTGGCACTTCCACCTGCTCATCCTCCTCACTATCTGAGCAGAACATGACAATAAACCCATAGAGAACCTGCCAAAATAATTTTGAAGGGGATATTTTACTCAAACTTGAACCAATATGTATACCCTCCCAAATATCCCATCTTGGCAAGAACAATTCTAATTAATCTTCTTCCATCCTCATTTCCCCCTAGTTTCTCTTTCCCACTCCCTCCCCCTTCATATTACTTCAGTTACTTCAGATTGAATTCAGAGTACAAACATAATTTGCACAATAATTCAGCAATAAGAGGAGAGAGCAACAGGTAGGAAGTTGCTCTTCCCAGTAAGCTCAGGAGAAAGAAAATTGTTGCAGCTCTCCTAACTTGCCTGTGCTTCCTTATAAAAATATTTGCCACATTGAGTACAATCTGATGTTTCTTGGAAGAGATTTTCCTCTATGAAGTATTGCAGGGCATGGAATAGGGATAGGCTAAAATCCTGTCACTATCACTTCAGTGGAACTAACAGATGAATAGAGAAGTATGTAAGATTGTATTCATGAGCAGCTTGAAGCACAAATAGTTGTTCATTAACAGTCATAGATCTACTAGCCTCCTGCATACTCTAACTTGCAGTTTTTGAGTTTAAATTCACACCACATTAAATGTAAGCATGATAACTTAAGAAACTACCATGGAATTGGATGCATTTTCATGAGAGAGAAAAGATACAATGCCGTCACACCCAGGCACCTTTTAAAGCTTTAAGATGTGCTTCTTCCTTTGCCCAGGTGAACTGTGGGGGCCTTACTTAGAAGCTCTGGAAATCCCAATAACCAAAGGCACTTCAGGTTGCAAATATAAACAGCCAACGTATAAAATCTTTCTTGCTTTTCCCCTTTAGTTGCTTGTTTAACTTCCTCCAAAGGCAAAGAGACCCTGAGATCTTCTTTACCCTAGCCCTGAGCGCTATCAGAAAGAGGTCTATCACTAAACTCAAAGCTAGTTTTTGAGGCGAAGTAGGTAGAACTTCTTCCAGTGGCAGAGAAATCCTGATATATTCTCTGCCCCAGTGCTAAGCTACTATTTTTTAGAAAGAGCAGGTCTTTCCCTATCTACCCTGTTTCCCCTAAAATAAGACATCCCCAGAAAATAAGACCTAGTAGAGGTTTTGCCGAATTGCTAAATATAAGGCCTCCCCTGAAAGTAAGACCTAGCAAAAATTTTGTTTGGAAGCATGCCCGCTGAACACAACACCAGAGCATGCAGGATAGGTAAATTTACATACCATAAAGTGTTGTACATGGAAATATTGTTAGTAATAAAAAAAATTCTTGATAGGATTCACAGTTTGTCTGGTTATGCTGGTTTATGATGGCAACTACTGTACAGTATATAAAAATGTTCATTTTTTTGTTCAACAATAAATGTGAATTCTTCTTCATGGAAAAATAAGACATCCCCTAAAAATAAGACCTAGAACATCTTTGGGAGCAAAAATTAATATAAGACACTGTCTTATTTTTGGGGAAACACGGTATGCTCAGCACTGGTTTTAAAGGCAGAGGTCAGTACTTACGATGACTTTGTCAGAGTTAGCCTGGCTTGGCCACACAAGCACATCTGAGTTCTTTTTTCTTCAGTCTAGAAGGCAAGAGGCTTCTCAAAATTGAGCCTTCTTTCCCCAGGAAAAGGGGCAGTTTCCAGAACAAAAAGATACACGTACAAGCTGAAAGCAGCAAAGCTTTGCAAATTGAAAGCACCAAAGGCCTGCATGCTGGTTGCAAACCTCTGTTAATGGCTAGCCATCAGGGTGCTGCAGAATCAGCAACAGCCCTGGAAGAAATGCAAACAGATGCTATTCCTACAACTATGAAAAAATGCAAACCAACAGATACAATGGTTCTCCTGTTTCCTAGATCTTTCCTTCTCTGATTAACTAGCTTGTACAAGTAACTGAATGTATAATGCTTAGATCTGGGTGCACCAGGCTTGCTCCTTTAGCTTCCTGTCAACAAGATTAGTCTGCAAACTTGCTAGACATTTTGTCTTGTATTAATGGAAAGAATAGGCTTACCTTATATAATCCGGATATTCTGGTTTATTTCAACACTAGATGTGAGGCATATTTGTTTAAATCAGAAAAGGGCGATTATAAGCCTTCCTGCTTTTGTTGGTATTACTCACTGAAACTGTCATCATTCAGAAATATACAAATTAAGGGTTACAGTGATTTGATTTCCCAAGATGCCACTTTCTATCTAACATATCCTTACCAGGTACAAAGCCTGTATCACTCTCTCTCCCCTACCTCACCCTAATACCATGTTTATTTTACAAACAGATGTGTTTTTTATTTTTATAGGCACTGAAAAATGAAATGAGCTTTGTCAAAACTTTCTCCCTCTACCTGTATTGTTGAGCCCCAAATGTGTTCAAATACTTTCCACTTGGTTTGTCTGCAAAGCAGTTCTTTCCGTTGGTTGTTAATTTTGGCATGTTGTGTGTAAATAGTAAAATATCCAGGTACACTTGGTTCCCAATAATTCCATTTTCAAGTCCATGTCTTCTGATCTTATGAAGATTTTACAATGCACCAGCGAACTAAAAAGCAAAACATATTTAATTTATGTTGCTTAAGACTCACTCCTGTATGCTGCTTTGAGGTTGATTAATTCAGGTTGTATTATAATTTCATATTATGTACTGAGACCAAACTATGTGAAAAAAACTGCAAATTAATCACAGTATAGAATATTTATACTGTGGCCAGTGTTTTACAGAGCTTGTTTACTCAATGTAAATACTCAAGAAGCAAACTACGTGAAATACTGTTGTCGACCGCGTTTTAGGGGATTGGGCCCTTAAGGAGAGACCCGATCCGGTCCTTGAGGGAACGGACCTTGGCGAAGCCAAAAGGAGAATATAAGCCGCAATACAACCTGAAGCCGAAATGAAGAAGGTCCGCCAAGGGTGAAGGAAAATCCGCCAAGGAGTCTTTATTGAGCAATTCAGCTGAAAAGGACGCTAATAGCGATCATTCAATCTACTAGCGTAACATATGTTTCAAATAAAGCCATATTTATACAATGTTTCGGTCTGACAGCCCTTTGAATTTCCCGCCCCGCTTCCCCGCCCATCCGATCGCGGATAGGCTGGGAGGTTGAACGAGGCGGGCTTTCGTTTCCCGCCTTGCCTTGCTGGCCCAATGGGGAGCCGCTTTTTGTCCCCACTCGGGCCAATCAGAGAGGAGGAGGCGGGAGCTATTAAAACAATGAAGTGACCGGACAGGAAATATCAGATTAATCCTGGCCCGGCCGATTTCTAAAGGAATTAATGGCACCCATCAAGGATGTCCGGGGTCCTGTCACGTTCACAGATTTTAGATATGTCTTTGGGGTGTCAGACGGGATGTAAAGAAGGGTGGTGATGAGCCGTCATTGACGGGCTCCACAGGGGTGCCTTCCTGAGGCGTCCTGGCCTGGGATATGACAATGTTTGCCTTGGGGGCGAATCACCTTTAGGAATTTGGTGACTCAAGCCCTATATTGTCCATGCGATCAGAATGAGATTGGATTAAACTGTGGCAGATTATCCTTTTGTTTTTGGGAAGGGAGGTCTAGGGTTCACGTTGGGGTCATAATATTTCCCATTTGATTTCATGATTTGACAATTATATGGGATAAAATGAAAATTAAAATAAAGTTGGAACATAAACCCAGCTGGGAAAAACACATATTTTCCGGGGATCCCAAAGAGTATAAATACATATAGGCAGATAGGTAGATTTCAAGGAGGAAAGGGAGAATCCATAGAGGGGGGGGGTTACATTGCACAAAGGGGAACCATGGATGATATAAACAATTGAAAACATTTGATAAGAATGAGGTTTACAACATCTGGGGAACCCAATATGGAAAGTCATAGGAGTGGAGTTCAAGCAGCATGATTTCACAATTCATGAAGTTAGCCCAACGATTAGAAATTCATACAACAGTGGGTCATGAGGGTGTCCAGGTACATAGAGTATGCAAATTCACAAATACATGAGGAAAAAGAGTTCATAAGGAATTCATAGAGATGGCATGGGGAAGGGGCACAGGTGGGTTGTAGTCTTTGGAAGTATAAGATTTCATAAGTCCAGGCATAGGTCTGGGGAAGAGTGTTCTTCTCCTTCATAAAATTATGAAAGTATGAATGAAACGTGGAGGGCACCCGTCCGGGCACCCCCTGGCAGCTGTAGAGAGGGTAAGGGTCCTTGGAGAACTATGTTTCCCCAGCGAGAGAGCGATCCCCCCATCCCCAGTTCACAGAAAGGGGCTAGGAATCTCTTAAAACCATTCCGCGAGTCGCGGGGAGAGGAAAGTCCGGGATAAGGCAGCAGTTTGGCTTGAAAGGAGCAGTCGGTCCCGTTTTGACAGTCAGCTGTTGAGGTGCCGAAAACTGGACCGATTCCGGTTCCGCTGGTTGTCTTCGAGTCAGGAGCCTTAGAAAGGGTTAGGACTAAAAGAGGAGCGTTCTAGGGGTAATTTTGATAGAGATATGAGCCGATTTGTATCGTCCGCCATATTAATCTATGGCGGAGAAACCTCAGCCGGAGTTAAAGGGATGGGAGAGAGAGAGAAATTGCATGCAAAGGAAGGAGTCAGAGAAAGATACAAAATAACCAGATAGAGAGTGTTCTTGTTAAAATAAATGCTACTTTTATTGGGGGATTTTGTTACATAGTTCAGGGAAGGGGAAAGTGAAATAAAAAAGATCTCTTAATAATAGTCTGCTGCGGTCCCGTTCCGTTCCTTTGGTGAGCGATCCACGGAACTCTCCGCTGCGTTTTCAGATCAATTTGAAAGCTGGGGTGACGGTCATCAATACCAAGACATCCATGATCAAGCTCAAAGGGGTTGGATAAGATCAAAAGAATGATGCTGTGGGATGAATTTTAAAATACTATGCATAACAATGGGGGAGGCTTTGTAAATCTTTTCATTGAACTGCATACCACCAAAACTGTATGGTCATTACTACATAGATGTAGTAAGTAGAGTGTGGAAAAATTATAACAGTTTTACCATCACTAGTACCTTTCCAATACTCTTAGCTTTACCTCCTCTATTGCTTTGAGCTTAAAAGATTGAACATTGCAGATCTTCTCAAATCTCCCAGCCTTCAAAAACTGTTAAAATACAGTTATACTTTATGCATGGTATTTCTTTATAGAGATTAACAATGTAAAAGAAAGAAATAGTAGTTTGCAAAATAAGCCAGAGTCTTATATAAAATGGATATTAGTTAGGAATTATGGCCTTTTTATGGTACCTCATATACTCATGTATGTGTCTAGAAATGTTAGTTAAAAATCACTAAAAAAAAACCTGTTCTGTATCTTAACTCTTATCAAAACAGGAACCATTGAATAAAGTGGCAAAAAGTGAGAGCTTAGTCCGTCGCAGGAAAACCTAAAAGAAGCACTGATCCCTCTAACTCTCTCTATGGTGGCACTGCTTCTGGTCTTTTTGAATTCCTGGGTAGGGAAAGGGCAGCAGTGGCTGGGGCCAACTGACTTTCCGAGTCGACACTGCAGTTTCCACCTGTCTGTAGAATAACCCTCAACTTATCCACGGTTCATATTAAAACATGTAATTTTGGCCTCAAAACCTATCCTCAATGTATACATTCGGTTGACTTATATATGAATATATATACACACACACACATATATACACACACACACACACATACATACATACATACATACATACATATACATACATACATACACATACACACACACACATAGTAATTTTTTTATTTTGCTATGCTTTCTCCAGATTTTCACATCTCATGGACCAACTGTAATTATGCCAACATGGTTCTGTTCCCGAGAATGGTTTTGTCATGTGGGCAAATTCGATGAAGGAGGAAAGGTAAGCACTGTTATACATATTGCCACATTTAAGACTTTGAGTACCTTCACAACATTAATTGCTGTAATGTCTTCAGAGCCATGAGTTTTCATTTGTTTTGAACAGCTATTTCATTTAACATTATACAACATTAACCAATGTCACTGCTTGGACATTGTGTAGGGAGCTTTTTTTTTTTACTTTGGGGATTTATATTTTTTCTGAATAGCTTCTGCTTAGAGCCATAGAATATAGTAATAGAAACAAAGAGTTGGAAAGAGCGTTGTGGACCACTGAGTCCAACCCCCTTCTCAATACAGGATCTCCAGCTAAAGCACCCCCAACATGTAGCCATCTGGCCTGTTTTTGAAGATGTCAGATAAGGGGACCCCATCACATCTCTGGGCAATTGATTCCATTGCCAAACTGCTCTCAGTGTTCATAAATTCCTTCTAATGTTCTGCCAAAATCTATTCCCCTATAACTTCAGACCATTAGAGTCAACCCTACTTTCTGAGGGATCAAAGAACACGTTTGCTTCCTCTTCTCCATGACAGCCATTGAGATATTTAAAGAGTGCAGTCATATCACCCCTCAATCACCAAAGTGAACATGCACAGCTTCTTAAACCTTTCCTCATGTTTGGTTTTTCATAAGTCTTGTCATCCCTGTTGCCTCTCTCTGAAACTATTCCACTTATCTATATCCTTAAAATGAGGTATACAGAACTAAACACAGATTATGCTTAAACAGCATTGCTTTGGGTTAGCTCTGTACCAAGTTTGGAAACACCAATTAGTTCAAAATATAGCAACCAGGTTGGTTATGGGTATATCTAGAAATGAGCACATCACGCCTATGGTAAAATCACTTGAGTAGTTGCCAATTAGTTTTCAGGCAAAATACAAAGTGTTAGTTATTACCTTTAAAGGCCTGTGTGTTTTGGGTCCAAGTTGTCTGTAGGATTGCTGTCTCCCATACATTCAGGTCCTCTGGGGGACATTTATGTCAACCAACCAGGACTTGACTGGCAAATGTAGCCCTAAAAATCTTTTTGTTGGTCACCTCTAGACTGTGGAATTATCTGCCAGAGAAAATCCAACAGCTAAATTATCTGTCAGAATTCAAAACAGAATTGAAGACCTATCTCTTCCAGCAAGCCTACCTGGTCAATTTTAAACTACAAATTTAAATTTACATTTTATTGGTATAAATGATTTTCATGTATTATATTTTAGGGTCTATGCTTTTTAAAGCCTGAGTTGACATATCTATAGGTCAATATAAGTACTATTTCTTAACTCTTATCAATAAAGAAACCATCTCTAAGTCAAATGGGGAAATTCAAGAGTTTAGTCTATTCCAGGATAATCTAAAAGTAGCACTAACCCCTCATCAGTCTCTGCCGTCACAATGCTTCTGGTCTTTTTGAATGCATGTGCAAGAAAATGACAGTGGCTAAGTGTTCCCTGAAGCACTGGTACTTCTCATCACTACAGAATGATCCCTGACTTATCTATGGGTCATAACAAAATCCATAATTTGGCCTCAAAACCTATAGTAGGTAAAGGTTTCCCTTGACATTAAGTCCAGTCGTGTCCAACTCTGGGGGTTGGTGCTCATCTCCATTTCTAAGTCGAAGAGTCGGCATTGTCTGTAGACACCTCCAAGGTCATGTGGCCAGCATGACTGCATGGAGAGCCGTTACCTTCCCACCGGGGTGGTACCTATTGATCTAATCACATTTGCATGTTTTTGAACTGCTAGGTTGACAGAAGCTGGGGCTAACAGCGGGCGCTCATTCCGCTCCCCGGATTTGAACCTGCAACCTTTTGGTCCACAAGTTCAGCAGCTCAGCGCTTTAGCACACTGTGCCTATACTAGTTAGAAAACCACTGGAGAAGATGATTCTGGAAAGGGAGAAACAAAATGATGGTGGTCCCAGTCAGAGGAAACCAGACTTTCTGTCTCAACTCTCAACTCTCATTTATAGACAGGCTGGTGGTGGAAACCGTTATGAGAAAGCTGAAGCCAAACAACAATTGGTCCCAACAAGTGAGGCTCTCTTATCTCTCTCTGATTGTAGTCAAGAAGAATATGACATTAGCCATTATGATACAGAACTGGGAAGAATACCTCAGTAATCAATGCCTACATTACATTCATTCAGTAAGCTGAAACAAGTTTTAGACACAGTACAAGTGTACAGTTCTTATTTCCCAGAAAGTTTGTCTTTTGAGGACAATAGAATTGTGTGTTATGATTTCACTCCTTTTTTCTTGAAAGATTTGGGGAGCAACCATAATTCAGTGCTAGAGCACTAACTTTGGATGCAGAAAGTCTGTCTTTAACCCAGTACTGGTCTGTAAACAGATAGAGAGTCCAAATCAGTGTAAGACAGTCTTTCATGTTCCTTAGACTAAGAATAATATACCACTACAACATAAAAGACATTATAATCATAATAAAAGAAGGTCTGATCAGGTTTGCCATATTCCATCTTAAGAAGTTATTTCCCTTCTCTCTTTTTATATCTAGCAGAATAACTTGTAGGTGTCATATTGCTGCCAATAAATACAAAAACAGACTAAAATGTCTGCATTATAGTATTTCCATGTGCCAAATAGTCTCCATAGCAGCATCCTGCTTTTCTCATTTGTGACTAAAACTGTACACCTGTTCTTCAAATGTTTGAATATAAGGCATACACCAGAGACACGAATTAAAGATTGTATTACACAATATACTTAGAATGTACAACAAAAAGCTGTTTTTTATATCATCTTCTGTGTCTTAAAAAAAGAAAACTGTAGAGGGGTAGTGTCTATTGCATGCCTGTGTGAACAAATATACCAGATGTGTGTTGTCTCTATGTTGCTTTTACTGGAATAGTTCTGTGGCATCTTAAAAAGGCAAACAGATTTATTGTACCATAAGTTTCATGGACCACTTAAGCAGTTTCTAATCCACAAGTGCAAGAATGCACTTAATGCATTTATTTATGTAATTATTATTAAATACATTTAACAACAATAACAGTAACAATAATGGGGTGTTGTGTGGTTTCTGTGTTGTATGGCCCGGAAACCACACAACACCCCAGTGATCCCAGCCGTGAGAGCCTTCAACGACACAGTAACAGTAATAATAGCATTTATTAATGCATACATGCAATTCATGTTTTATCTTTAAAGATTGTTTGTTTGTTCCCTGAGATTTCTGGCACACTCATTTTGTTTTCTGAAATAAGTAGGAAGTTTTCATGGAAAATTGGAGATCTGTTATGTAGAAGTGATAATGTCCTTTTACTCATTTTCTTGTTTTGGAAATTTATCAAGGGAAGGAATGTGCTTTGTGCTATGGAGTTGATTGAGAAAACACAACTTTCACTTTACAAGAATGGTAAAGAGTTTATATGCTCTTGGCTGTTTCAAGCCCAGGCCTACTTGGCAGCATCAGGTAAATTCCAGAAGATCTTTCCACTACTATGAGATCTCTTGGACACTGCTGCCTTTTGTGCTGTGCTGCTATCTCATGAAAATTTTTATAAAGTAAGTTGCTAGTTTTTAAGGCTTTGATTCTTCACAAAATGTAAGATATCCAGGGAGAAAGCTTGAGGGCTCTGAATACATTTTCCCTTCTTTCCATAATGAGTAGAAATACAGTAATGTCTATATAATACACAAGCATATGCGTTTTTGCATGATTTATATGGATTGCCAAATTCAGATGTTTTTGGTTCAAGATTTCTCCACTTTTGTGCATAATATGGTGAGGAACTCACATAAATAGTAGAGCTTCTGCCGAGGAAAACAGTCAGTGCAGAATGAAGACATTGAAGTACAGTATGGCTCCCATATCTGTGGATGACCTCCTTCTTCTCCTCATTTACCCTGTTCTCCGCTCTTAAATGAGAGCAAAGTAGCTCAATATCCATGGTTTCACTGACACTTCAAAGACAATACCCCCTTCAAAAAGTATTTGTGGACCTCCCTAGATTCTCCAGTGCAATTCTGTGGCGTACTTCCAACTCAAGGATAGTCAAAATATTGGGTTCACTATTAACTACGGTTTCAGGTTTCCATGGGGCTCTTTGGGATGCACTATAATTTCTAAACTGTGAGCTATAACAGGTGCAGTGCACTCTGAGAAATATGCCCAAGGCTTGAGTGTATCTGAGTACATTGGCATATAAGAGGCTGCCCACATCTCCGAAGGATTTACTTTTCCTGGCTTGCCTACTAGTCAGACTCTACAAGTTATTGTGCTCAAAGTTCTCCAGCCATCTGATGGAGAAGCCTAGATGAGTTACATACCTACCATCAGAGGAGGCAGTACATTTTTTTCTACATTTGTGTCACTGCTCTGGACTTGTATTTGAGTCTAGTCATAAACGCCAATCATCACTTCATTTATTTTCCACCTGTTTTACACTTGGTGTCCTAAGTTTCATCCCTGGCTTGTACTTTTTTTTCCAGTTTTCAGGCTATGAATGTTAATCATGTCGCTTTTCAAAGGGATTGAGGGAAGAGAGATTTTCAGAGAATCCTAAACAGAATAGTGCAATTACATTCTTACCAGCAAAAGTAATTTATCCTTACTTTTGCTTCTCCTCTTGTGTTCGATGAGAAAAGGAAACTACAGAATTAAGGTATAGGATATACTTCAAAAAGGATCATATTAGGGGTTATTTAGAATCCTTTTGGAAGTTATCAAATGAGTGTTCCCCATTTTTCAGTTAATCAAAATTGGAGAGGTGTTTTGTTTTGTTTAAAGACATGGAATTGAAAAATATTAGGTCCAGCTTTCCCTTCTTAAAAAAAGCCTCTGAAAGCTGTCAAATGATTTGTCAAAGTTCTAGGGAAAACTCATGACAAAATGCAGACTCTGATATTTTTGGCACATCATGGGTAAAACTGAGCAGAGATCTGTACTTGAGGTTTGTCCAAGAAAGTAAGTACTGGAGCCAAATAAATCAGGCTTATAAACCCCTTTAAAAGAAGGCGTCTTGACAGCATACCTTGATAGCATGTAACTAAGCACACTGAGGTAATTACCACAATCCTATTACTGGGTTTTCACCCCCTTGTATGTTTAATTATATTTAGTGCAGCTCACATATTTCTATTTCAGAGAGCAATCCTTCAACTTTATTTCCCAAACAATGGAGCAATTATAACTTTGTCACTGATTTCCTGTTTTAGGATCGGGTCAAAATGATTTAAAGGGCTATGAAGACATGACCATGGGCTTCAGTGGCACAGCTAGCAAGAGGCTTAGCAGGATTTGTGTAATTCTGGAGAAAGCTCTTTTTAAAATGGTTGTGGTATTAAATTAATGTGTCGGATTTTAATAGGTCCTCAAGGGAAGAATGATATGATTTGAAAGAAAACCCTATGTAACTTCACAGCCCTATACCCATGCAAACATAAGAATCCAGAGAAAAGTAAGGAGAACCATAATTGTGGTGCCTTCATATTGTGTTTTTTCAGGTGGAGATAAGCGATTGGAGCTTGAACATATTAGACCAGGGGTCCCCAAACTAAGGCCCGGGGGCCGGATGCGGCCCTCCGGGGTCATTTACCTGGCCCCCGCCCTCAGTTTTATAATATAATATATTGTATATACATATAATATTGATAATAATATAATGTAATTCAATATAACACTAATAATAATACCATATAATAATATTAATTATATATTCTTTATTACATATAATATTACTAATAATATTATAGTATAGTGGTATAGTTCAATAAAGTAATATATAATGCTAATATTGTGCTATGCTAACAATATAATATATTGTATGTATATATAATTTGAAAGCCACTCTGAGTCCCCTTTGGGGTGAGAAGGGTGTGATACAAATGTAGTAAATAAATGCAGTAAATAAATAAATAATTAATAAATACATTTTAGACTTCGGCTCGCCCAAAGTCTGAAATGACTTGAAGGCACACAACAACAACAACAACAACAACAACAATCCTAATTAACTTGACTATCTCATTGGCCAGAAGCAGAAGCACACTTCCCATTGAAATCCTGATAAATGTATGTTGGTTAAAGTTATTTTTATTTTTAAATATTGTATTGTTTTTTTCATTGTTCTTCTTCTTCTTGATGTTGTTTTTGCACTACAAATAAGACATGTGCAGTGTGCATCAGAATTTGTTTGTATTTTTTTTCAAATGATAATCCGGCCCCTCAACAGTCTGAAGGATTGTGGACCGGCCCTCGGCTCAAAAAGTTTGAGGACCCCTGTATTAGACTATTGCTGTGAGAGCCATCCAAATCAAGTCCTTGATAGTCAAGGCAGCGCATTACTGCAGGAGAGCGCATCTGGCTTAGAGATAGCTGAGATTTGCAATTTATAGAGTTTTGTTTTAAAGTGAGCCAATTCTTTTTTTTTAAGGTCGGATGTATCCTCTGCCAGATACACACTGACCTCTGCATCTCTTTTTCCAGTTCGCGTGCTGTTATTGTTTCCCAGGATGTTGATGGGGCTCTGTAAAACACTTCTGAACTTTTGTGAGAGTTAATATTAGACTTAATTCTTTAATTAAAATAGCCCAATCCTATTCATGTTTATTTGTGAAGTATGTCTCACTGAGTTCAATGAGCCCTTTTCATGAGCAAATCAGTTTAGGAATGCAGCTGTAGCATCTTAAGCTGAACTTTCAGTTTGTAGTGTTAGCTTTTCAAATTCTCCTGGTACAAATCCAGTTCAAGTGTAGTTACTGTTATTTGTTTTTTCTATTCCTTGCCTGGTCAGTCTTGCTCATAAGCAGTCAAGAGGCTGTGTATGTGTGTATCAAGGACACGTGCATGTCTCTGTTGCTGCTTTAGTTTCCTCTATTGTAAACATGACTGGTGTCCCTGTTCTTCAGTTGCAGAACCTTTTAATAAATGGATAACTAATAGACCAAGTACAAATGTGCAGGCTGCCATCATTTATTTCCTCTTGCAGTTGCTTATATAGCAAGAAGAGAAATGAAAATGCTGCCCTGCTCAACATCACTGCCTCACCCAAATTTCCACATCCATACATATTCAGTACCAGTGGAGATATAGACACAACTCTGTTTTTTAAAGTAATTCTTCATTCCAGTGTTATAGCGACAATCAGCAGAAAATTGTGTCAATTCCTATGTCAAAGGTCAGAGCTGGGCCAGTGAGTGTAATCCATCTGTGTAATCTAAATACTAATCCAGGTCTTCTTCAATATCTATTTCTGGAGTGGGGCCATGATGGTGCTTTGTAGCCCTAACTACATCAGATTGGCCAGTATGTGTGGTAGAGTGACATCACACTGGATAAACAGCCATATCAGTAATCATAGAACCAATAATGGTAGCAGTAGTAAATTTTAATATTTGTATAACACTTCCATGTATTCAAAGTGATTTATATTATTATGTAGTCTATTCCTTGAAAACAATCTCAAAAAGATGAATCAGGATTATCACCTATGGAGAGCAGGTTGGAGACTGAGTATGAGATCTGAACTGGAGGGCTAGTATTAAATGGATTGGAAATTGGTTGACTGGATAAACCCAAAGAGTGCTTACCAATGACTACTCTTCATCCTGCAGAAAAGTAACTAATAGGGTGCCAAAGGGGTCTGTCCTAGGCCCAGTGCTGTTCAACATCTTTATCAATGACTGGGACTAAGGCATGCTTTTCAAATTTGCAGAGGACACAAAATTGGGAATGATAGCTAATACCGCCAAGAACAATAACAGAATCCAAAATGACTTTAACAGATTAGACAGCTGGGCCAAAAGGAGCCCCCAGATGGCGTAGTGGACTAAGTGACTTGAAAGTTGGGTTGCTGACCTGAAAGCTGCCAGGTTCGAATCCCACCCGGGGAGAGTGTGGATGAGCTCCCTCTATCAGCTCCAGCTCCATGCAGGGACATGAGAGAAGCCTCCCACAAGGATGGTAAAGCATCCGGGCGTCCCCTGGGCAACGTCCTTGCAGATGGCCAATTCTCTCACTCCAGAAGCGACGCAAGTTGCTCCTGACACGAAAAAAAAAAAAAGCTGGGCCAAAATGAATGTCAACAGGGAGAAATGTATACAGTGTTCCCTCACTTATCGTGGGGGTTATGTTCCAGGACCACCGTGAAAATCCGCGAAGTAGGGATGCTAGATTTGTGTTGTTTGCAAGTAGCGTCTCTGTCCCCTCCTCACCTCTCACATGCGCACTTCCACTGCTGCCGCTGCCTTGTGAGGTAAAAACAAAGCTGCTTCAGCCTTCTTTTCTCTCCCTTCCTTAGGCCTCTCCTTAGGAAGGAAGTAGAAAGAGGGATTTATAAGGGGCCAGGCTGTGGTGCAGGGGGGCCGGGCTGTGGCGCAGGCTGTTGAGCAGCTGCAATAAATCACTCTGACCATGAGGTCATGAGTTCGAGGCCAGCCCGTGGCGGGGTGAGCACCCGTCAATTAAAAATAAAAAATAGTCCCTGCTCGTTGCTGACCTAGCAACCCGAAAGATAGTTGCATCTATCAAGTAGGAAATAAGGTACCACTTATAAAAAAAAGTGGGGAGGCAAGTTTAACTAATTTACGACCTGGAATGAGGAAGTGCCATCAGAGTGGATGATGAAGCAGCTGCTCCCCCCTGTGGCCAGAATCGAACATCTCCTCAGAAGAAGGTTAAATTGCCTCTGCGTCTGTCTGTCTCGGTCTCTGTTTGATGTGTTTATGGGCACTGAATGTTTGCCCTATGTGTGTATAATGTGATCCGCCCTGAGTGCCCTTCGGGGTGAGAAGGGTGGAATATAAATACTGCAAATAAATAAATAAATAAATAAATAAATAAGGGACTAGCTTTGCCCGGCCACGCATTGCTGTGGCTTATGGGAATCATTTGTTGACCAGGTGGAATAGCAGTAAATAGCCTTGCAGCCTCAAAGCCTGGCCGTTTTCTTCTTATGCAAATCCTTGTTCGGTAAGCTGGAATACAATGGAATAGGCTTGCTGCTTGGAAGGCTGGGTACTTGTGTTCTGGGAAATGGTTTTTTTCGCCAATTGGAATTGCAATGAATAGCCTCGCTGCTTCGAAGCCTGGCCATTTTCTATATAGGGGCATCCTTCCTTGGGCAGGTTGAATGGGACGGAGTAGCCTTGTGGCTTCAAAACCTGAGGGTTTTCCATCTGGGGGAAATCCTGGTTGGCCAGGTTGAACAGTTTTGATTAGCCTTGCTGCTTGCAAGTCTGGCCGCTTTCTACCTTGTGGAATTCTTGGTTGGCCAGGTTGAATAGCAATGAATAATCTCAGTGCAGCAACTATGAATGCTGCAATCAGTCACCTTGATTAGCATTTAATGGCCTTGCAGCTTCAAAGCTTGGCTTCTTCCTGCCTGGGGGAATCCTTTGTTGGGAGGTGTTAGCTGGCCCTGGTTGTTTCCTTTCTGGAATTCCCCTGTTTTCGGAGTGTTGCTCTTTATTTACTGTCCTGATTTTAGAGATTATATTGTTCTGTATTATTATACCACAGTAATTTTAGATATTATATTTATAATCTTATATTATCTGCTTAGAACTAGATTATATGAGGCCGCTTCTACACAACTGTATAAAATCCACACTGAACTAGATTATATGGCAGCATGGACTCAAGATAATCCAGTTCAAAGCAGATAATGTGGATTATTCTGCCTTGGCATTCTGGGTTATATAGGTGTGTGGTAAGGCCTTGAGTCTACACTGCCATATAATCCAGTTCAAATCAGATAATCTGTATTTTATAGGCAGTGTGGAAGAGGCCTGAGTGAAGAAGTCCTGAGCTCCATTGTGGCTGAGTGGGTTGCTAGGAGACGAAGTGGGCAGGGCCTACCCTTCTAACTGGCAGCTAGGGAAAAAAATGGCTTTCCTTGTCCTCTAATTTGGACTTTATTTTTCTAGGGTTTTTTGTTTTGTTTTGTTTGAAAGACATATTTTGGATGACGATGTCTTTTGTGGCCAAATTTGGTGTGATTTAGTTCAGTGGTTTTGTTGTTTCCTCCATAGTAAACACACATTACATATATATATAAAAAAATTATTTTATGATTTATACTATTATTTTAGTGTTTATTAAAAACCCGTGAAACAGCAAGGGCGCGAAAAGTGAACCGTGAAGTAGCGAGGGAATACTGTATTATACTTTGGCAAAACACTCTGAAATACGCAGGACTGGTGACACCTGGCTTGTAAACAGTACATGTGAAAGGGATCTAGGAATGTTAGTAGACCACAAACTGAACATAAGCCAACAGTGAGATGCTCCAACTAAAAAGGCTAATGTGATTCTAGGCTGTATCAATAGGAGCATAGTGTCTAGATCAGTGGTTCTCAACCTGTGGATCCCAGGTGTTTTGACCTACAACTCCCAGAAATCCCAGCCAGTTTTCCAGCTGTTAGGATTTCTGGGTGTTGAAAGCCAAAACATCTAGAGACCCACAAAATAAGAACCACTGGTCTAGATCAAGGGAAGTAATAACTCTATTCAGTGTCCATTTCTGGGCACCACAATTCAAGAAGGATATGGACATGTGTTCAGAGAAGGGTGACCCAAATGATCAAAGGTTTGGAAACTAAGGCCTGTTAGGAGCATCTTGGAAAGCTGAGTATCTTTGCCTTTGTCTCTTTCTCTGGAATCTTTTAAAGCAGAGACTGATGGCTGTCTGTTGGGAGTGCTTTGATACCGTGTCGCTACATGGCAGGGGTTTGGACTGGATGGCCCCTGTTGATGCTTTCTTAAGCATCAGTGGGAACAAGAATAATGCTGTTCCATCTACTCTTGATTCTACCACCTCTGTGTGTGGTTGTCCCCACCCCAATTCACTGACCTCCTTGTGCTGATCAAGAAAGCCTCACCTTCCATTTATTATCTTCAGTAAGCATGAAAAGGGCCAGTGTTTAAAGATATTCACAGCATTTCATCCACATTGTTTTAGTAATCCTTCTAGCAGCTCTGTACAGGATCAGTCAATAATAGTAATCTGTTAGTATTTGCAATTACAGCTTTTATGGGCTCTTGTCATTTCTTAACACATATTTATTTTCTCCACACATTGTTTCCTATACTTCATGATATATTCTGTTTAACATTTACTGCTCATTTTTGAATCAATATTTGTCTATAATCACACTCTCCGGCACCCTAACAGAGGCACACAATACAATGTATTTTCTGTTTAAATGAGTGGCTGCCAAGCAGTAGACAGGAACTCCTCCACTTTAGGGACCGAGCAACCTTGCTATTCAATCCTCTCCCGTTTATCTGAAGCAGGCAGTCAATCACTTTGGCATGCTAATACAGACATATTTTAAAATGGTGCGTTTGAAATCCATTGGTGGTGAACTAGGTTGTGGAGTATTTAAACCACAACACTCTTAATTACAGAAGCTGATGAAAATTCTACTTCAAATGGAGTGGGGGCATCTTGAAGCATTGGGTACAGTATGTAAGGTAATGAAGTCTACAAATAGGCATGCTGTCTGCAACCAGCAGGCTGCTGAAGAATTAAAAACATATGGCTCATTTCCCTTAGCATGAAGCGTGACATGAAGAACAGAAGCAGGTTTGAATTTTGCCATTGATACAGAGCATCACCACAGGGTTAAGCACAAGAGATGGATAAATTTAGGTAGACGGTAGGCCAAAAAAAATCTTATTTTCTCTTTCTGGTTAGTAGGTCCTCTTTTACTCTCCTACTACACAGATCTGTTACTGTCTGCCAAGTACTTTAACATTCTTATTAATGCTAAGTAAAAACCTCCAGTGTCTTGGAGAAGTTTTCATGTGCTTGTGCACACGCACACACACTCTCACTCTCTCTCACACAAAAATACTCACACACTCACTCACACACATGCACTTTCCCAACTATTCGTGAAAAGATAGAATTGAAATGTGTTCAATTACATTGGTACCACTTGATGAACACAAGATACACAGTACTATGAAGCTTCACAATGTTTTTCTAAATTGTGGAACGAAAATTAATAGCAAAAATATTTGCCTCCTTTATTGTGACACACATATATGCCCTCCAGTATAATCTACCTTCTGTTGAAATAACTGAATATAGTCTACTTGTGTGAAATTCCAGTTCTCAAATTAAATACACCTACTTCTGGAAGGTTCCAAGTACAATGAGGCCCACTGAGACAGACCGAAAATGCGGGACCTATCAGTTTTACCAGAGTAATCGGAGGTTTCCCTAGTTTACTCTACATTAATTAAACGGTTCCAGTCCAGGTTATTTGGCTAACTGCATCCCCTTGTATGAAATGCCTGGACCCTGAGATCTTCAGGAGAGGACCTTCTCTGAGTACCACCTCCATCTCAAATTCGGTTGGTGGAAACAAGAAATAGGGTCTTCTCGGTGGCTGCTCCACAACTCCTTGCCCAGGGAAGACAGCATGGCCCCTTCCCTGCTGTACTTCAGGCATCACGTTAAGGCCTTTTTATTCAGGCAAGCTTTTAAATCATTACATACTGAACACTCAAATAAAGAGTTCACCATCACAGCATCCGGAGACTGAACAAATTTTCGCGTGGCCGAGGAAGCTGATGGATCCTATTAGACTTTCGAGTGTCCTTAAAGAACTGGATTACACAGCCGATTCTCTGCATGAACGAGTGGAAAATTGGAATAAAAATCTATCAACTGCCTTAGATATAGTTGCCCCTAAACATCTATGTCCGATCACTTGCTGGCCTAGTGCGGAGCTTTGGCATAGAGTGCTAACAGTATGCAGATGATACCCAGCTACTCTTGCGTCTCGAACCTGGGACAACCACGATTCCTGAGATCTTTAAGCTGTGTTTGGAAGCAGTGATGAGTTGGCTGCGAGCGAGTAGACTAAAAGTGAATCCTGCAAAAACTGAGATACTCTGGCCCGGCCAGCCACCAGAGTTAATCCAGTCACTGCCTGATTTTGATGGGGAAGTTCTGGTTCCGTCTGCTACTGTTAAAAGCCTTGGGGTTGTGTTGGACTCATCGCTGACAATGGAGGCCCAGATCACTGCCATAAGTAAGCAGGCCTTTTTTCATCTTTGTCAGGCAAAGAAATTGGCATCCTACCTTTCGACAGAAGCATTGGCAACGGTAATCCATGCAACAGTCACTACTAGGTTGGATTATCAACACCTTATAAGCCGGCCTTCCAAAGACAAAAACTCAGAAGATCCGAATGGTCCAAAATGTGGCGGCCAGGCTGCTAGCGGGATCATCTATAAGATCCCATATTACACCGATTCTGAAACAACTGCATTGGCTACCAATAGAACATCAGATCTCTTACAAGATACTGGTCCTGAAATTTAGAGCTCGAAATGGCCAAGGACCATTATATCTTAGGGACCGCCTCATTCCTTTTTTCCATCAGTGGTCACCTCGATCCTCCCAGGAAAATCTCCTATACGTACCGGGCCCTAGGGAATACACCTGGAAGCTACAAAGCGTAGAGCCTTTTCGATCTATGCTCCAATTCTGTGGAACTCATTGCCTCCATATGTTAGAGCAATGTCGGAGTTGTGTCCTTTTGTAAAAGCGCTCAAGACTTGGCTGTTTGGTTGTGCATTTAAGTAAATCAGATCTAATTTGCCAAATAGTCACTGTTGAATGTTTTTAGGTTGAATGTTTTTATGTTGAATGTTTTTTATATTGTGGAATGATATTTTAAATTGTAAGTCGCTCGGAGCACTCTGGTGGAGAGCGACAAATTAAGAAATAAAGTGAAGTGAAGTGGAGAAGTAAATAATAAGGTTTATGAGCTCGTCAGGGGCTGCTGTGATTTTATATGCTATTAATAATGTTTAATACTGTTTTAATACTTGTATATTTGTGTATTTTAAGTTGTATTGCAATGCTTTTAGTTGTGATCCACTTTGAGTCTCCCTATGGAGAGTATGTATAAATAAACATAATAATAATAATAATAATAATAATAATAATAATAATAATAATAATAATAATACAGTAATAATAATAACCACCTCATTAGGGACATGTCATGCGTTTCCTGAGGGTAAGTCTCCACAGCTATTCCACACCTTTGGGCTCCTGGAACCCAAAGGTGCAGGAGGGCACTTACCCCTCCCCCCAGCCCCAGGCTTACTTCCTAAAACTTACTAAAAAGGTCTCTGGCCCCATGGAGTCTTTTCTTGTGTCCTTGTGGCACAAGAAAATGTTGCATGAAGGGTGGGGGGGTGCAGAGAGATATTCCTTCTCAACCCTCCCATCTCCTCAGGCATCATTTCTCATACCACAAGGATGCAAGGAGAGGCCCCATGGGGGCCAGGGACCTTTTCAGTAAATTTTAAGGGGTAAATAAGGATAGCATGTAGCCACCCCTGGAGGGAAATCCTGAGGTTGTGGGAAGAGGTGGGGACTAGAACCTGTGCCTAAGTTGGGTACTTTAACCCTATTCAGTGTGGGGTTTAGTAATGTGTGGAAGCACCCATATATGAACAATCCTGTTTGTAATCTGTATTTTAAATGAATGTTTTATTTGGTATTCATTCTATAACACAATTAGTATTACTTTAATATTAACTGTTCACAATTTTAGTATACATATGGTTTTACTTGGGTCTTTTTTATTCTTTGAGCAGTAATGAATGAATACCAAGGACTTATCACCACAAGTCTGGGATAAATTGTGAAGTAGTACTATTAGTATCAAGTTATCTTTTGTAAAAAAAATACAAGCTATGAATATTGCTTGGCAAAATTATAGCTCAAACTTGACTTGCCCATGGAGGACAACTGAAGGAGGCTAGTAGCAGCATTAGTCTTTCCAAGAGACTTTAGAGAACTATACCTCGCGGGGGGGGGGGGGAGGGTCAGTTTTCTCTGCAAGTGTGCTCTATGATTGGCATTTCCACCGTTGCCCCCAGGCTTTTTTAGTTTCAGGAAAAGCCCTTTTTCTCAGCAAGGCTGACCAGAAGTTCCTGTTCACTTCTTGTTTTGAAAAAAACTGCCCCTGTTCCTAAAATGGCCTGAGGTGTATGTGGCAAAAATGTTTCCACATTCCCCCACCTCCCTGAAAGATTAGGACTGTCAGAGATCAATCTCAGAGGAAGGCAAAGACAAACCCTCTCTAACAAATCCTATCCAAAAATCCTGCAAAAGGGTTGTCTGACTTAGGATCTCCACCAGCTGAAAACAACAATACCATCACCACAAAGAGCATCAAGAAGACTTCAAGAATGATCTTGATCAAATTTTGAGCACAAAAGAATTTCATATAAGACTTTTGTTTCAAGAATGGAGAAGTGGGTTTTACAACTTGATACTGTAATGGCACTGTGTCAGGAAAATATATACAGTTGACCCTTTTAGTTGTATCTTGTTTTAATTCGAGGTAAGCCATTTTAGATACTGCAAGAAGGAAGGCAAAGTATAAATAAAAATTAATAAATAGAATTATTTAATTAATTAATGGTGACTGTCACCATTCTACTCCTACATTAACATCAAAGTATTGTTGTGAATTTTGCACTGCTGGAGAAATCCACATTTAAACAGCTCTGCTAGAACCTAAATTCTTAACAATATTTTGAGGCTCTATACAGTTTGTTGTTGCTTATTCATTCAGTTGCTTCCGACTCTTCGTGACCTCATGGACCAGAGCTCCCTGTCGGCTGTGGCCACCTCCAGCTCCTTCAAGGTCAAGCCAGTCACGTCAAGGATATCATCCATCCATCTTGCCCTTGGTCAGCCTCTCTTCTGTTTTCCTTCCATTTTCCCCAGCATCATTATCTTCTCCAAGCTTTCCTGTCTTCTCATTATGTGGCCAAAATACTTCCTTTCCTCCAGTGAGCAGTCGGGCATTATTTCCTGGAGTATGGACTGGTTGGATCTTCTTGCGATCCAAGGCATTCTCAGAATTTTCCTCCAACACCACAGTTCAAAAGTGTCTATCTTCCTTCACTCAGCCTTCCTAATGGTCCATCTATCACGTCCATAGGTTACTATGAGGAATACCATTGCTTTAACTTTACCAACGTTCATTGCCAGTGTGAAGTCTCTACTCTCACTGTTTTATCGAGATTGGTCATTTCTCTCCTCCCAAGAAGTATTCTGATTTCCTGGCTGCAGTCTGCGTCTGCAGTAATCTTTGCGCCTAGAAATATAAAGTTTGTCACTGCCTCCATGTTTTCTTCTTCTATTTGCCAGTTATCAATCAGTCTGGTTGCCATAATCTTGGTTTTCTTGATGTTTAACTACAACCCAGCTTTTGCACTTTCTTTTTTCACCTTGGTTATAAGGCTCTTCAGCTCCTTCTAGCTTTCAGCCATCAAAGTGGTATCATCTGCATATCTAATGTTGTTAATGTTAATGCATATCTAATGTTGTTAATGTTAATTTCTTCCAGCAATTTTAGCTCCAGCCTTGGATTAATCAAGCCCCACACATCACATGATGTGTTCTGCATATAAGTTGAATATGTAGGGTGAGAGGATACAGCCCTGCTGTACTACTTTCCCAATTTTAAACCAGTCTGTTGTTCCGTGATCTGTTCTTTCTGTTGCTACTTGGTCATTATACAGATTCCTCCGGAGACAGACAAGGTGACTTGGTATCCTGATACCACCAAGAACTTGTTTTAGAATAGTTAATAAAACAGAAATAGATGTGTTTCTGAAACTCCCTACCCTCCTCCATTATCCAGAGGATATTAGCAATTTGGGTTCTCGTTTCTCTGCCTTTTCTAAACTCAGCTTGTACATTTGGTAACTCTTGCTCCATGTATTGCTGGAGTCTACCTTGCAGGATCTTGAGCATTGCCCTACTGGCATGTGAAATAAGTGCCACTGTGTGAAAGTTTGAGCAATCTTTAGTGTTTCCCTTTTTTGGTATGGGGATATAAATTGATTTTTAAAAAATCTGATGTCCATTCTTGTGTTTTCCATATTTGCTGGCATATGGCATGCACCACCTTGACAGCAACATCTTTCAAGATTTTAAACAGTTCAGCTGGGATCTTGTTATCTCCTACGGCCTTGTTATTAGCAGTGCTTCTTAAGGCCCATTCAACCTCATTCCTTAGGATGTCTAGTTCTAATTCTAAAAATTGCTTTAAATGAACAAATGCATGTTTTATTTGACCCTCCATTTCTATTAGATGACAAAGTTTCCAGTGTGTGATTATTAAAAACAAGACTTGTTTATGCCTGCGAAGTTGCAATTTGAAAGATATAAGAACAACAACAACAACAACAACAACAACAACAACAACAACAACAATGTTTTATTTATATCCCGCCCCCTCTACCGGAAGGGACTCAGGGCATATATGACAGGAAAGCAAGAGCCAACTCTCAAACCCCAATTCTTTAAAGTCAGTTCTTCCAACACCACCATGACATTCTTCAAGAAGAGGAAGAGCCCAAATGGAGCAAGATGTCTTTCAATGCAGCTGATGGAGCAGCACATCTCCCTATTTCTCTCAGTTGCCCGCATATATAAACAATTTTCTCCTGCCCATTGAAATATTTCTCTAGCTACCTGCCATGCCCTATGATTCATTTTCAGCATGAAGCCACAATGCTTAATCCCTTGCTGTGTAAATCAGTTATTTATTTACATAGCACCATTTGGGACAGCTTGGTAACAGAATAGGATGAGAAACAAACAATATTTTGAGAACATTTGACAATTATATGGGTTTTATTATATTCTCAAGTGGCTGCAGTATTGCTAAATTCAAACAGATGTCCCGTCATCACCTTCAGCTTCATGAAATAAAGGGGGCAGGATTTGAGGGGAGGATTTCAAAATTGTTTTATGGCCCAATAAGCAGTCATATCATTCCATTGCCATTGAGTCACTCATCCTGGAATGATCTTAGAAATTTAGGCAGCTACACATTTCCCTCCCCCTTTTTGTTGCTGGTTTAATACTGTGAAGGAATACTTCCAATTCTCTTCCAAAGCAGGCACTGTTCCTTCTTGTTTCTATGATGAGATGCATGGTCTGTTCTGTGCTAATGTGGATGTTTTCAGAATGGGCCCTGCCGTCTGTTTCACAACAGCCTTATTAAAAAGCAACTGGAAATCTGAAGTTTTGTCTTTTGCTTTTACGGGAGAGGGGGGCAAACAGGTGTATTGCTGACATTGATGAAGCACAATGAAAGTTCTGTGGGAGAGGGCCTGTGGCTGTACTTTGCCACATTGCTCAAGACACACGAGTTTTTTTTTAAGTATTGGACTTTGTTTTGACTGCATAATTGATTGATCACTTCTTTTCTAAATAAATTCTCCAACTATTTTATCAGACTGCACATAGATGAAATCAAAGTTGAAGGAAATGTAAAACTTGGTCAGTTTGGTAATGTAGAACAACTTCCAAGACTATATTTGAAAAAGTCTGACCAAATACACTGTTTTCTGCAAAACAGCACTGGGGACAGTGTAATGATTCCAGTGCCCTGGTTCACTCAAGGCACTGTCAAGATGAAAAGATGCCACAGGTGCATCAAAATTATGGTCTAATGATTACATGAAGATATTAACCATGATGCAGCAATAAAATTCAAGACAAAGGCTAAATTAGATTACATCTCTCAGCTAATCAAAGCAGTCCTTTGTCACAGCTGTTGTTCTGCAGGATCCCCATTATGAAGGAAATGGCACTCAGACAGATCAGTTTCCTGGGCTGGATTACTGCCAAATTCACAAATTTAGGTGAGACCCATAGTCAGCTTTCCATTAAAGCCACTAAGTACAAATTGCATAGAGTATCTGTGACTGATTTGCTTTTACTCCAGCAATGCCATCTTGCTGGCAATGAGCTTCTTTTGGCATCCTTTGGACAAATTTGTCCAGCACCCCAGCTGCTGGACCATTAACACAGAGCCAAATCGTTTTCTCTGAGGTAATATTCTGTATTCCATATTCTTGGAAATAAACAAAATGGAGCATGACAGAAGCAAAGAAATCGCTTTTTGGAAATATGAAAAGCTAAAGGAGTTAACTATTGCATGTTACTGGGTTCTGTTTTTTTGTTTTGTTGTTGTTGTTGTTTTTAGAGTAAACAGTTCCTTAGTGGTAAAGCAAATACTTCGTATATAGAAGATTGCAAGTTCCATTTCCTTATACTTAGAAGACTAGAAACTTTTAAAAGATCAGATGCTATCTGACCGGGACTAGTCTTTAATTCTACAAAGCGCTATTGGCAGTCAGAGTAAGCTACCCTTCCTGTACTTGGTGTCCTCCAAGGGCAAAACAGCCAGCAAGTTTGAGTGTTAAGACTACAGCTTGGGAGACCAGAGTTAAAATCTCCACTGAGCCACGGAAACACAGGAGTGACCTTGGACAAGTTACATTTTCTCTTCCTCAGAAGTTGGCTAAAGCAAACCTACTCTGAACAAAGCTTGGCCTAGGGTCACCCAAGTCAAAGGGACTTGAAGGCACAAAATAACAGCAATATTTGTAAAAAGAAGCTTGATCCAAGCCTTGTTTATCCTTTGGGAGTATTTCTGTTGAAGATGAGGAGATTTTAAATTCATTGTCTTATCTTCTATCCTTCCTTGTCAGCTAAACCTTTTATTTAGAAACAGGGGGATGCCAGTATGTCTTTGGTGTGTTACCTCTACAAGTATTATTATTATTATTATTATTATTATTATTATTATTATTATTATTATTTATTCATTTCTATCCCGCTTTTCTCCCATGGGTGGGATTCAAAGTGGCGTACAGCATATAAAATTCATACAAATACACTGAACAGCAATACATAATCAATTAAAACATCATATCCCGATTAAAACCCAATTAAGATATCAAATAAAACAATTTAAAAAAACTTACAAGCACAATATTAAAGATATTCATAACCTCCAGCCACTGAAGTTATTTGTCAATTATTATTTTTAAAAAATCAAACTGGCAGTGCCTATTTTCATTTGTCTGGGAATGCCTGGCTCCACAGAAAGGTTTTAATTTGCGAACGAAAGACCATTAAGGAGGGGGCTGATCGTACCTCATTAGGGAGGGAGTTCCAGAGCTGCAGGGCCACCACCGAAAAGGCCCTCTGTCTTGTTCCCACCAAACGCGCCTGTGATGATGGTGGGACTGAGAGAAGGGCTTCTCCTGAGGATCTCAGGGCTTGAGTGGGTTGGTAGAAGGAGATACGGTCCCTCCAGTAGGCTGGGCCTGAACCGTATAAGGCTTTGTAGGCTAAAGCCAGCAGCTTGAATTGTGCCCGGAAGCAAACCAGAAGCCAGTGTAGCTGCTTCAGGAGCGCAGTAGTTCTTTCTCTATATCCCGCTCCGGTGAGCAGTCTAGCAGCTGACCTTTGAACCAGCTGAAGTTTCCGAACGCTCTTCTGGGGCAGCCCCACGTAGAACACGTTACAGTAATGAAACCTGGATGTGACTAAGGCGTGTACTACCATGGCCAGATCAGGCTTCTCAAGGTATGGACGCTGCTGGTGCACGAGTTTTAACTGTGCGAAGGCCCTCCCGGCCACCGCCGACACCTGGGGCTTCAGGGTCAGCGCTGAGTCCAGGAGGACCCCCAGACTGCGAACCTGTGCCTTCAGGGGGAGTGTGACCCCATCCAGCACAGATTGCAACCCAACACCTGATCAGCCCTACGGCTGACCAGGAATACCTCTGTCTTGTCTGGATTCAATTTCAACCTGTTCAACCTCATCCAGTCCATCACAGCTGACAGGCACCGGTTCAAGGTCAGGACGGCATCCTTGGCATCAGGTGGAAAAGCGTAGTAGAGTTGGGCATCATCTGCATACAGATGGCACTGAACCCCAAAACTCCCGATGATCTCTCCCAGCGGTTTCATGTAAATGTTAAATAACATGGGGGACAGAAACGAACCCTGCGGAACCCCACAGAACAAAGACCATGGGGTCGAGCATGAGTCCCCCAGCAACACCTTCTGGACCTGACCCTCTAGGAAGGACCGGAACCACTGCAAGACAGTGCCTCCAAGTCCCATTCCAGTGAGGCGGTCCAGAAGGATACCATGGTAGATGATATCGAACGCCGCTGAGAGGTCTATGAGAACCGGAAGGGACACACTCCCCCTATCTAGCTCTCTACATAGATCATCTATCAAGGCGACCAATGCCATCCCAATCCCATAGCCAGACCTGAAACTAGACTGCGATGGATCAAGATAATCTGTGTCATCCAGGAATCCCTGGAGTTGTGAGGCCACCACACGTTCCAGAACCTTGCCCAGAAAGGGAAGATTTGACACTGGCCTGAAGTTGTTCATGTCTGAGTGGTCAAGTGATGCCTTTTTTAGAATAGGCCTTACTATGGCTTCTTTCAGGCTAGTTAGATTTACGTCTTGGGCCAATGAGGCGTTAACCACCATTTTGACACACTTGACCAGTCCTCCTTTGGCAAGTTTTATCAGCCATGAAGGGCAAAGGTCTAGGATACATGTGGTGGCTCTCACTCCTCCGAGAATCCTGTCAACATCCTTGGATTGAACAAGTTGAAATGAATCCATTAAAACAGGACAGGTCGGAGTCAAATCCAATGTTACTGTATTTAAACTGGAATCCAGCTCGGAACGGATCTGAGCGACTTTATCTGCAAAGTGCCACGCAAATTCCTCACAATGAGCCACCAAGTGGTCAGTGATCGTCCCACTCTGTGATAAGTGTAGAAGACCCCGGACTACTTGGAACAGCTCGGATGGGTGGTTCTTTGCAGATACAATGTTGGTAGTTACGTAAATTCTTTCTGCTGCTTCCATTGCTGTGGAATAGGCTTTTAAATAAGCTCTATCCCGTGCTCGGTCGGACTCCTTCATTGTACTATGTTCAGCTTTAGTTAATCCTCAGCCTTGGGAACAATTCTGCAGTTTAGATGGAAGATGACAGTGTTCAGATTTATTGCAAATAAATAATACATTTGAATGTTGTTGGAATTTATTTCCCATACTTTTAACAAAAATGCAGTTTTTAATTCATCCATAAGAACATCTAGCTTCAGTCATATACAATGCAAGGATATGCATAAAGATTCAAAACCGGATAACAGTGACCTAGTTTTCCTAAATGAGAGAACAAACATGAAAATAAAAAACAAACACAATATATCAAACCAGTAAACCTTTAAGTTTCGAGACAGCAAGCTAGCACTTTAAACAGAAGTGAGGAAAAGCTTATGCACTTAAGATGTTTGAATCTCACTTTCAGGAACTTATGTTGAATTTTTTTTTTACAGGTGCTTTTAAAATGGTGACATTTAAGCAGTCATTTTCATTTCTGTATATAATTGTGGTATTTTTCTTTGAAATGTTTTAATTTAAACTCCTGATATAAATAAGATATTCTCTGCTGCAGGGTACTCCAGAAGATTTGCTGTTCTTTTATGAACACCTTCGGAAAGGTGGTGGAGTTTATCGAGTTGACCAGTGCCTTCTTCTCTACCGTTACCACCCGCAGGCAGCCACTCATTCAGTCCTAGAGTAAGGCATGTTTTGTATGAATCAACCTGGGGATGTTGTTTGGTAATTATTGGGGCAATTGCTCTCATGGTAATATATTCTATTTGTGTTGATATATAGAATATATTTAGTAATTTGTCTGAAGCCATTTTTAGGCTTTTGTGGCTTGAGCATGTTAAATCTGCTATCTTCTATTTTCTATGTGTTCTCTTCCAAAGAAATATACCCCAGGTCATATTCAAAGGTCTCAAGAAGCACAAAGACAGTAAATCAGCATTATAAAATTCAGAAACATTAAAAAAGTGTAAAATAATAATTCAAAACTGTTTAAAACAGTGCAGACAGTTTAGACTAAAATAGCAATCTAGAATGAGCCAGGTTGTTTTTTAATAATTCATTTTTACTCAAGAAAAAATTGGACAACAATGATAAAACAACTAGCAATTTTAGGATATATAATACTAAAAGCTACACAGTTACATTCTGCTACAGAACTATAAGTAAATATGTGTGTGTGTGTGTGTTTTTTTTTTTAGAATAAACCAGGTTGTAGACACTGGGTTTCCAAAGCTTTGATGACGAACCAATTTTTAACTAAAGCAAGGCCAATGTCAATGCCAATCCATAGGCCATTCTTTAGTCGGGAGACCACAATGGAAAAAGTTTCCATCCATGTTTAAACACAATGTATAATTCCTATTGATGAGTGTAGAGGGAAGATCTCCTGCCAAAGCTCAATGCTTGGATATATACTGGATGAAGACTTCCTTCAAGTATTGAGTTCACAAACCATTTATCACCACTAGCACCAAAAGTGAAAGAGTGTTGGCAGCCAGCACAGCTCTTTTAAAACTGGTGTTGTGTGGACAGTAGACTTGTGCATGAATTCATTTTGGCTGTTTGCCTTCAACTTCTTCGGGTTGTTCAGATTTTTTGGATGCCCGTAATGGCAAGGGGTCCACCTCCAGGTTTTTTTGTTGTTGTTTTGTTGTTGTTGTTGTTGTTGTTGTTTTTGACAGGGCCGGTCGCACCTCCTTCTGCTCTATTCGGGATCACACAGCATGCAGAGATGCTGCTGAGTGCTCACATGGAGTTTCCGTGTAAGCTCTGCCTGTTGGGTCAATCAGAATAGAAGAAAGCCATGACTTGTCTTATACAAGCTGTGTCTATTTAATGGGGCAAGTGCCTCCATTGCTCAGTTGCGTCTTGGCTCTAGAAAGAGGTGCTTCAGTTTGATTACCTTGCCACTCACTCTCAGCTTTAGCTTTTGGCTTGGCTTGGCTTCTAGCATTGAATCTTTTTTATTTTCATTTATTTTCCTTTATTTTCTGGATTCTTTATTTAGTAGGACTGGGAGTTTGATAGTGCGGGTGGGTGGGTGCACAGCGTTTGTGGGTGTGCTTTTCTTTTAGGGTGGCTCTGAGCTTTGAATCCCCCTTTAGCCTCTATTAAAGCCTTTAGATTCTTCAGTTATTTCTCCTCCCTCCTCTCTTTCAGAAAGTAGTACTTTTAAAAGATTATTGTTATTAATAATTATAGGAATTCCAGCAAATAGGAGTGTTTTTCTAATAAGGGGACATGCTCCTGACTTGCTTGCTTGCTTGTGGATGGTGGGCTGCTGGCCTCTTCCAGTATGTTGTGAGAATAAGAACTGTAAATTGCAAAAGCTTTGGAAGAAGTTGCTGGGTTTTTTTTATTAGTAAAGAAAGTGTAATGGGCTGTGTGATGTGGAAGTGCATCTTTGACATTTGGCAGGAAAGAGTGGTGCCCTGCTGCTGCTCCTAGAGAAGTTACAGGGTGAGGCTAGAAGGGGATACTATTTTGGGATTTTTTAAAATGAGATTTTATTTCTAGAAAGAAAATAATTCAGGGTATGACCCAAATGTTATGAAATTTGGTGGGCCAGCAGCAGTAGATGAGTCCTCCAACTGTGGCCATTTTCATCCCAATCACCCTAAAATGACAGGAAGGGGAGCCCGTGAAGCACCACCCATTGCCACCAATAGCCCAGATCTAGCTGCATTTTCCCCCTGCAGAATGAAAACGCCAATTCAGGCACCTGCCCATTTTCAGGAGGCATACAGAAATGGATCAACAGGTGCCTGGAATCCAGATAGCAGAACGGCTCAAGGTTCAGCCGAAATGCACAAGCTTTGTGGACAGTACAAAATGTTCTGCATCATTTTCAGGGATAGCCACATGCAGAATATTTTGTAGTAGACTAAACGGGAAATGATGGCCAAATTATTCCTACCAGGAAAGGGCGGAGGTGGTGTGCTAACTGGAAGGCCAGTTATGAATTTACTGAATAGCATTCGCAGGTTATTAAAACAACAATTACACACAAAGTTACAACCAGTTTAATAGGTGATCAAATTGTCACATTTTACTAACCATTTTGAGTGAGCAACAAATCTAAAAAACAACTCTGCAAATGGAGAAAAGTGCCATTTTGCAAATGACTGAGGCTTGGGGCTGTTTGTGCACTGGGAGAAACATCTAGTGGCAATCCTTTTAAACTCTATGTCCCAGCCTTTCAAGGGGGTAAGAGTTTCATTCATGGGTGGTTTATAGTTGCAGAGATATAGCCATTTCAAAACAGGTCTATCTTTTTTAAACACCCCGTAGAAATGTATCCGTCCCATTGATATTGGTTAAATAGAATGGTATTCTTGTCCATTTGAACAGTTTATGAAAAAAATCATACCTCTATATTGCTGTAGCAAGCTTTTTTGGAAGAGGATTGCTAGTTGCTGTGGGAAAAACATTTTTGGAAGAACATTTGTTTTGAACTAACAGCAAACTGTTACTGATTCCATTTTGCAAGGTTGTGTGGCATAGACAAATTCCCCTCCCTGCATTACAGCATACACAGTGAATGTGGAAAGAGATTTCAGAAGAAATGTGTAGAAAAAAAAACTGGAAGCTTCTCACAAAATCTCTCTGTTTGTATACACTGAATAAATGCATAGGTTGGGTGTAAATGGGAGAGTTTGTGTATGTGTAATCTATTTCGCCATGTGTGTAATGTGGAATGGAGTTTCTGAAGAGGGCAGTTTTCAGAGAACTCTGGGTTCAGTAATCTAAAAAAGTCAGCTGACAATTAGGCTTGTGCATGGATTTGGAGTGGTTGGTTCCCTTCGGCCAATCTGGCTTGTTTTGCATGGCAAAATGGCTATATCGGCAAGGGCACATGTGGCAGCCAATCACGGCTTCTCCTCCCCTATTTGGCATTACTGTTGCATCCTGGCTTCAGTGTATTATTTTGGCTTGGCTTCTAGCTTGGCCTCTCTCTTGAATCTTTTTGATTCTCCTTTATTTTCTTGATTCTTTAGTGGGACTGACTGGGAGTTGGGAACGTGCCCGATGGGTGATTGGGGGATTGGAGAGTCACTCCTTTAGCTTCTTTTTCTCCTCCCCTTCTCTCCTTCAGAAAATACTTCTAAAAGGTAATGATTATAATTGAAAATAGTAATCCTAGCAAACAAAAAGAAAGCCTCATTCTCAGAAAACTACCACCACCTAGTTACCTCTCCTCTAGAGTAGAAAGTAGAAACAGCTTTAAGGAAGCATTCAACCCAAAGCAGAAAGGTTTTGGTGGGGGGAGGCACCAGTCCAGGAAGGGCCTGCAGTGCAAATCAGAGAGAAAACAGAGGGATTTTTAAAGGAAGCCTGGGGTAGGATAGCTCCAGGTCATCGCTTTTCCTTCCCTGGGAAATGGGAAGCTTCCTTAAAATGCCTTGGAAAGCTGTGTGCAGGGAGAGGGTGTGTGCACGCTTGCAGCACCTATCTCCTCTAGACTAGAAAGAGCTTTAATGAAGTATTAAACTCAGGTATCTTAAGCCCTTTCTTTAAACCCAGGTCTCCTCTACAGACCAAAGGGAAAGGATCGCAAATAGAGTGGTATCTTAACTCTGATGCTTTTTAATCCTTAATGAAGGTCTTAATGATGGATATAAGGACAAACGATGCTATTGTCTAAAATGACGGGGAGGCTGGTGAGCCCTCCCCCCATTACCACCAATGGGCCATATCTGGCCATATTTTCTGGCTGCTGTACGAAAACGGCTATCCAGCTACCAGCTCGTTTTCGAGAGGTGCGCAAAAATGGATACAGGGGTTTTCCAGTATCCAGCCAGTAAAAACGGATAAAGGTTCAGTTGAAATGTGCAAGTCTACTGAGAACACAGAAAAATTATTATTATTATTATTATTATTATTATTATTATTATTATTTTATTTTATTTTTGTACCCCGCCACCATCTCCCCAGAGGGACTCGGGGCGGCTTACAGATATAAAACCAACATACAATAATATCAAATACAAAAACACACAAATAAATTTAAAAGGCATTAAAAATCACAGTCATTATAAAACACTTGAGAAACACAGCAATAAAAACATAAAATGAGCTGGGCAAAGTGCACTGAGTGGAACTTGTAAACAAGAAGGAAGTTAAGGTGCTACAACATTGTAGGATGCCACACATGAAACCATATTTAGTTATCTTTAAACTGAAATCTTCACAATTGAGGAAATATTTCTGAGATCTTCTGCTGTGCACATTTACTTATGGCTCCTTTTCTGAGCCATGTTTTTTTTTAAGAGACTGGAATTGTTTCTGTTGATTTTAAGTGTGCCTGATGGTGTTAACAAACTGTCTGACTAAGAACATTATAAAACAACTAGCTGTGCCCAGCCACGCGTTGCTGTGGCGAAGTATGGTGGTATGGGAAATAAAGTATTGAGGAATTGGTGGTAGTTAAGGTAAAGGGTAAAGGTTTTCCCCTGACATTAAGTCCATTATATATGGGTTATATAGCTGTGTGGAAGGGCCTTGAGTCTACACTGCCATATAATCCAGTTAAAATCAGATAATCTGTATTTTATAGGCAGTGTGGAAGAGGCCTAACTCTGCCTGTCCCCTGGGCTGAGTGGGTTGCTAGGAGACCAAGTGGGCAGAGCTTAGCCTTCTAACTGGTAGCAATTGGATGAAAACAATTATTCCCCTCCCTCTAATTAGGACTTTATTTTTCTTTTCTTTTTGTTGTATGAACATAGAGGCATGGATGAGGGGTTGTGCTGCCAAGTTTAGTGTTTCTGGGATGTGTAGTTTTGTTGTTTTGTCCTAGGCCAAAATTTCATTACCTATATATATATATATATATATATATATATATATATATATATAGATTAAAGCTATATTAGTTGATGCATTGGTATGCTTATTCATGTGCAGTCCCAGTAGTCTGTCCCCACAGACCAATTTGCTTCTTAGGGTCCCATGAACCCAGCAAAGTGGGATCCCCCCAACCTCTCCCCCTAAAAGCCTTGAAAATGAAGAAAAACCCAGTTGCCATAAGGCTGTGCTGGCATGTGAAAATAACACACCAGGAGGGAGGAGGGAATTGCTCATCCCCTTCTTGTCTCCTGTTACATCATTATTATATACCAGGAGGGCTGCCAGAGCAGTCTCATGGTGACCTGGTAAGTTTTTATTATTTTCCCTAGGAACCTTCTAAGGGGGTTCTGCATCAGACTCTTTAACAGATAAAAAAAGCTGTAACCTTATTTGTTTATTTATTTGTAAGTCAGCTTTCTTTCAAAGTAGATCCCAGGGCAGCTTCAAAAAACACTAAATTAAATAAAAAATATTCACAAACCACAGAGAAAGCTTTCTCTTGTATCATCACCAAACAAACCTTTGATGAAGGCAGGACTAAGAGAATAAACCTTCCCTTGTAGATCTTAGAGCTCTTGCAGGTTTGTACTGGCCTTCAGATAATTTAGACGCTTGCCATACAGGACTTTATACAGGGCATAACCAGTGCTTTAACTTGTGCCCGGAAACAAATTGAAAGGGAATTATATGTGCCTTATAAATGACCATGATCAGTGTTCTGGCTGTAGCATCTGAAACCCACTGACATTTCCAAATATTTTCTAAAGCTGTGGTCCTCAACCTGTGGGTCCCCAGACGTTTTGGCCTTCAACTCCCAGAAATACTAACAGCTGATAAACTGTCTGGGAATTCTGGGAGTTGTTGGCCAAAACAACTGGGGACCCGCAGGTTGAGAACCACTGTTCTAATGGCATTCCCAAACAGAGTCCAAATGGGATGTAATCAAGGCATGTGTCACCACAACCATATTTTATTTCTCCCCAAGCCAATCACGTGGCCACTCGTGATTAACACCTTCCTTCCTTCTTAACAGCTACTTGAAATCATTGACTACTGTGCATGTCCCACAAACAAAATTAAATTGCTTTGTGGAGACTTAGGATGACTTCTGGACTTTGCCCTCTTGCTGCGAATATGTGTCTGTGCAAGTCACCTGCTCACTTACGATGACCCCATGAATTTCATAGAGTTTTCATAGACAGGGTTACTCATAGATGGTTTTGCCATTTCTTTACCCTGAAATATAGTTTACAGCATATAATACTCATTGACTGTCTCTCATATAAGGACTAAATGGGGCTGACATTGCTTAGCTTCCAAAATGAGTCAGGATCTGGTACCTTTAAAATGTTTAGCACATTAACTATTAAGCATCACAAGAAATGAAATATTTACCCAGAGATTCACACTCAGACTGTTGTACAGCAATATAGATGTTTAATTTGTCTGAAAGTACAGTTAAGACAAAGTTGTGTCTTTTAGTACCCAGGGCTTAAGAAGTCAGTCGTCATGAAACTAAAGAGCATGGCTTGTTTAAACAGAGGTGTGTCATCTAATCTTTCCAACAATCATCGGTGAGAGCCGATCACAGTTTTGTCAGGAGCCCTACATGCCCCGCAGGCAGAAACTCAGTAGCATCCACCTAATTTTGCCACTCCCGTTACAAGGGTGGGGGAGAAAAGCAGATTCGTGTCTGATTGGTTAATAGAAGTTAGTTCTGTAGTATGGTGACATTTAAATGTTGGAAATAATTGTTGTGTTTCTGCCCCTGGGTAATTCCCACAACTAATTTACCCTACAGAAGAGATTACCTGAAGGCAAAAGGAGGAAGCGGCCACAGCCTCACCGTCTAAAAGCAAGGGAGGTATGATTAAGTGGTGTGTTCTCTCTGATCCTAGGATCCAAATGACGTAGTGTACATACCTCTAATAGGAACAATTTGGTTATAAAAGACGTAGCAATTGTTTACAGATGTTTTTACGTTGTCACTTAAAGATATGAGCAAAACATGTGTATACATTTGGATTAGACTCCTTGTCTTGATTTTTTTGAGTTGCTATGAATAACACCAACATTCCCATCACAGCCTTCACTTGAGAAAGAGCTTGCATTTCCTTCTTACTTGGGAAATTCATCATCATTTTCACTCTATATCTTCTCTAATACAGGCATTTGCTCACTTTTCATTGTGTACACATTTTGCACACGGCTTCTGTATTAGGTACATTTCCCAGTTATATGCATTCTTAATCATTAATATGCTTAAAATGTACGCGTGACTTAAAACATATTTGATTTCTGATTTTTCTATTTATTGAATTGTACTGAGAGCTTTGCATGGTGTACTTTGTCTCTTAGCAATAATCACATGCAAAGCACAGGTCAATTAACTGAAAAAATTGAGAGTCTTGGTGCATCCCCCATGGATACCAGGGTTGTACTGTATGTGTAACACTATCTAGTTAAATTGCCTAGCTTTATAATTTTATTTAATTGTAGTACATATTTTGCTCATCCTTCCACAATATATCATTTGAGCTATCTTGCTGTGGTTTGTTTATTCTTTTATTAAACTGGCAATTGTTGTACCTCTTTCCCTCTTTACAGCTGTATTTCTCCTTTTCCTGCATGCCATGTCTAACTCCTCTTTGTCCAAAAAATTATGTGGCTTCTTTCAGTTAAATTAGTAGAGTACGAAAGGGAAAGAGAAATGCCAACAGTCTGGTATGTTAACAGTTTACTAGAGACGATGACACTGCACAAAACAGAAAGAATTCTAAAGAAAGAATTTGTGGTGGATTTTTATTAAATGTTGAATGGCTTGAACCAAACCCATATTTAATGATATAGGGTGAGGGAAACCAGGAAAATGCTTTCAGGAAGGGAACACTGTCTCTTTTAAATAAAAAAAATCCTTTTCATCAGGATTTGGAGCCCAGGTCTGACACTCCTTGAGCCTTATGATGCATTGACATTGCCTCTGGCTATGAACTTGTACTTCATGTGAAGACAGAAATTAACCAGTGAGAATCTTTTGTGGGAGGCAGTTTATGTAACTTTTAAGCACTGCTTTTAGATTCATTTGTTTCAGGCAGTTTCTTTAATTGCTGTGTGCAAGTTGCTGCAGTTCCTCTCCTTGCACCTGCCTTGGCGCTGGGAGTCTGGGAAAATGGCATTCCCTCATCCTCCAAGGCAGGAATCCCAGCTACTGGCCCTGGGAACAACCCAGCGCACAAGGCAGCCGAGACAAACCGGAAACCTGGAGGGAAAAACCAAAAACCATCTCCCTTTCGACACTCCTTAAGCTACGTTTTTAAACCTATATTAGTAATGTTAAGTTGTATTCATTACAGGTTTTCACAAAGCCTGCATCTGTAATTTTCATGTAATTAGCTGGAAGGCACAGTCACACACTTCTCTGCATTGAACCCAGTATCCACCCACTGTTTGTCCTTATGACACAACCTGGAGCTATGAAATTATTCCCAAGGTAAAGCTCCATAGTGGGAACTGTCTGAATTATTTCTTCCACAGAGTGTGGCATGTAGGAGCTAGAGTGGCAGTTCAGGTGCACACTTTTTCCTTGCTTTGGTTCGCAGATTCTGTTATTTATTTCCCAAAGACACAAGAGTCTAACTGCACTTTATATAAACAGCACATTTACAGTTGCATGCTTAGAGCCCTGGATGGTTCTTCATTAATGCCAAGTATCTCAGGATTTTGAATCCTTAGTCCAAATCAGAACTATTACTTCCGCTGATTTTCCAGAGAAAGGCAAGAATAAAACATATCCTGCCCCCTATTTAGTCCCAGTCAGGTTTTTGGATTTTTGAACAAGACTTAACACGCTTCAGTATTTATTGGAACCCATGACAGATCTCACTGTACATGTTTTTAAATTCTGTGCTGACACTGGCTGTGTTCTCAAGAATAGTTTTAGTAGCAAGGTTGTAATTGCTGTGCCTACATCCCCTTCAGTCTGTGCAGTGGGGATTTTTTTTTTGGTCAGAATGGCTATGCCTGGGCAAATCCCAATATGCGTCCCATGCTGAAGCCTTTTCTGCATATTGGGATTTGCCCGGGCATAGTCCTCTACCTACATTACCAAGGAGGAAGAAATCTTCCTTTCACAGGGAGAGCTCGTATGCGTCCTCAAGACTGTCATACAGGAATTATCGGGACAATTATTAGACAATGTTGAAGATACTACTCCACCATCACAAATAGAAGATATCAAGACATTTGCCAATATTGTTTTCTTGGTGGCCAGATCCATTAGGCTAGAAGTCACACTTGCCTTGTTATAGCTTCACACCCAGTTTTCAAAATTATTAACTCCCCAGCACCTGCTCCCACTGTGATCCCCTTGCCACCTGCTTTGTAAGTGCCCACAAAGCAATTTTGTCTTCATTTCCAAATTTCATGGTAGTGAGAACATCACAGTTCAGGAGTGGAAGGTGCACTCTGTGTCAGCTCACAAAGAGGGCAGGCAGTTGGATGTTTTTGGAAGATGATTTTTCTCATCTACAGCTCTTAGTGATTAAGATAATTTTAGAGGCCTTTAGTGGTGCTCTGCAGGACTCTTGGAGGACACCAGATATCTGATCCAGGACCTCATCTTTCATAGAGAGGAGCTGTGTAACAACAAATCGAACGAGTCCATGGATCACCTCTTTAAGGCAGGTTAACTATGAAGATGGGGGTTGGGTACAGCACCAACAGTAGTGACTATTCAGGTCTTCATGGAAGCATCCATCTTTTTTCCTTTTCATAATCCAAATGACCATCACATGTCTTGCAAATGCCCTTACTACACTTTTTGTCTCACCATAGTTTCCCATATGGTAACTACCTTATATGGGAAACTGCGATGATTCCCATCCTAATCATTGGGGGGGAGAGAGAAGGTCATAAAAGATTTTCTGGATTGTTCCCTTTGAAACTGCATGTAGGTTAATCACCTGATTGAAAGTAATGGATTGATACTTGGCAAACGTTATGCAAGACTATCTTTGAAAAGATCTTGATTCAAATTTTGATCTATCCTTACCAATGGTAATCCATCTCTGTGTATTCCATGCCTACGACAACCATATGAAATTAATGGGGTCAGCATAAGTCAGTGGTTGACTTGAATGTGCACACATCATGTGGGCACACACAAACACACAAAGAGAGGCATAGGAAGCTGCTGAACCTAAATATTTCACTATTTGTTATCAAAGGAACTATGATAATCACAAAGAAAAAAATATAATCTGTGTACCCACAGATTCTGTACACTCACCATGTACAACTCATGAAGGCTATCAGTATATATGTATACTGCACACTGTTTGCAGCTGATAAACCAGAGCTTCCATGGTTCTTGCTGTGGCCCATTTAAGATGGAATCAGGTGTCAAGCAGGGATGTGTTATTGCCCCCACCTTATTTTCCATCTTCATCGCTATGATACTTCACCTTGTTGATGGGAAGCTTCCCACCGGAGTGGAAATCATCTATCGGACAGATGGCAAGCTATTTAACCTCAGCAGACTGAAAGCAAAAACCAAGGTCACCACAACATCTGTTATAGAACTCCAATATGCTGATGACAACATAGTCTGTGCGCATTCAGAAGAAGACCTACAAGCCACTCTAAACACCTTCGCAGAAGCATACGAGAAGCTCGGCCTCTCACTGAACATCGAGAAAACCAAAGTGCTCTTCCAACAGGCACCAGCTAATCCCTCTGCAAAGCCAGGAATACAGCTTAACGGTGTAACATTAGAAAACGTTGACCATTTCCGCTACCTTGGCAGCCACCTCTCCACAAAAGTCAACATCGACACTGAAATACAACACCACCTGAGCTCTGCGAGTGCAGCATTTTTCCGTTTGAAGCAGAGAGTGTTTGACATCCATAGAGATACCAAGGTGCTTGTTTATAAAGCCATTGTCCTCCCAACCCTGCTGTACGCCTGCGAAACGTGGACTGTGTACAGACGTCACACCAAACTCCTGGAGCGTTTCCATCAGCGTTGCCTCAGGAAAATCCTGCAAGTCTCTTGGGAAGACAGGCGGACAAATGTCAGCGTGCTGGAAGAAGCAAAGACTACCAGCATTGAAGCGATGCTCCTACACCATCAACTCCGCTGGACTGGCCATGTTGTCCGAATGCCCGATCACCGTCTCCCAAAGCAGTTACTCTACTCCGAACTCAAGAATGGGAAACGGAATGTTGGTGGGCAGGAAAAGAGATTTAAAGATGTGCTCAAAGCCAACCTTAAAAACTGTGGCATAGACACTGAGAACTGGGAAGCCCTGGCCGTTGAGCACTCTAATTGGAGGTCAGCTATGACCAGCAGTGCTGCGGAGTTCGAAGAGGCACGAACGGAGGGCCTAAGGGTGAAACATGCCAAGAGGAAGGAGCGTCAAGCTAACCCCGACCGGGATTGCCTTCCACCTGGAAACCGATGTCCTCACTGCGGAAGAATATGCGGGTCAAGAATCGGTCTCTTCAGCCACCTAAGAACCCACCCCCAAGATGGAAGACAATCGTCCTTGAGCTACGAGGGATCGCCTAAGTAAGTAAGGTTCTTGCTGTGTCAAATGAGCATGGCTAAAGTATGTTTCCTAATGACCAGGATATGAAATTCCAGATGTTTGGACTCTGGTTGGCACAGCACCCAGGTAACTGAACAACCACCAGGTCTTACATTTTCCTATTAGTGAGTGTAGACAATGATGGAGAATATTCATATGGCAAGCCTCAGATGTAGCTTTCTATATTTGAATCTATTTTTCCCCATTTCAAGAAAAAGTATACAGTATATGTGCTTTCTTGCCAATAATTTTAATTTTGCTTTGAATTTTAAGTTTGAGATATAAAATCAACTTCAAGGTTTGCTTTTGTGCTATGACAGTATATAAAATAGTTTTGCAGTGTATTTTGGCCTATTTTTATTCATTAAGACTCTGGAAAATCTGGTGGGCATGTGTGCATAGAATGCATTGGCTGTGAAGCATAAGATTTTATAGCTTATTTTTATGGAAATATATTTGGCAACGTGTCAGCATAAGTTTCGTATATCAAACCATCCTACATTTTAAATAGTGAATGGGCCCATTAACCTAGCTACTTGGCCACATGGCTGCTGTACAATCAGTCCGCGATGATGATACTGGATACTTGTTTCCACAGATACTGTTTTAACACAAAAATGCAACAATTTACAAAAATCTTTAATAAAAAGCAAAACATATTTACAAGAGCTAAAACAAAAGTTTGTGAATTACTTCCCAACTTTTACTTTTTAGGGGATTTTGCCAATATTCCCATATTAATTTTGAAGGAATGTTCTTTTTATTCTTCATTCTAGCCCCAAAGCCTTAATCAAAAAGCAGTTTTCTTCACTTAGAAATGATCAGAACTGCTATTTTTATTCCTCATCACAGCTCGTGGATTCAAATTTATTTCCAATTAATTCAGTGAGAACATGTAGCTCTGGGCTGGGCTGGGCTTGAGCTGTGATCTATTGTCGTTTTAATTAATGATACTGATTGTAATATGGAAACAATATATTATTATAATGTAATAGTGTGATGCAATAGTACAATAGTGTGATTGAGACTCAGAGCCTTTAAGGGAAACAGACAATTTCATTTTCAGTGATGATAGGTGCTCTAAATAAACTGTGAAGACATCTGAAAGAAATTATCATGGATAGATTCACAACATCCCTGTAACAAAACAATGGCATTTCTTGGAACATACCACATTATCTAATTATTAACTGTCTCAAGATAACTTTAATTCATAACAACCCTCTAAATGAGAGTCCTCCAAGACACCCTACAGATTTAGGGCCATAACCTCCTTGATTGAGTCCATCCATCTGGTATGTGATATTCCTCTCTTTCTTCTGCCCTCTACCTTTCCGAGCATTGATGACTTCCCTAGGAGTCATGCCAAATCATGACAGCCTCAATTTAGTCATCTTGACTTCTGGGGACTGTTCAGGCTTGATTTGCTTTCATTTATTTGTCTTTTTGACATTCCACAGTGTCTCCCGAAATCGTACCCAGCACCATATCTCAAAATAATTGATTTTCTTTTTGTCCGCTTTTTTACTGTCCAACTCTCACAACCATAGTAATAGAAAGCATAATGGTACAGGCCATCCTAACTTTTGTGTTCAGTTGTATATCTTTGCATTTCAGAATCTTGTCTAGTTGTTTCATAGCTGTCCATCCCAGTCCTACGTTTCTTCTGGTTTCTTGGCTGCGGTCTCCATTCTTTTCTTTTCTTTTTTTTTAATTTTTATTTATGATTTTCAAATACAGTGCACATTTAAAAACGGGGATAGGTGCAAAAAGACAAAGACAAAAACAAAAAGACTGAAAGAAGGGACAGGGATTATGGTTTAAAAGAAAAAGAAAAAAGAAAAAAAATCAGAAAAAGAAAGAAAAAAAGGGGGAGGATAAGGATTGACATCATAGGGGCTGAAGTCTCCATTCTGATCAATGATTGATCCAAGTTATGGGAGATCTTTAACTATTTTAATATCCTCATTGCTTTATGAGACCTACAAGGAACCAAAAGCACAGCCCTTAAAGCCACAACATAAAGACATAAGCTATGTTTTTCTCTGAAGTTGAGAGATTGTGACTTACAAGAAAACGACATAACTGATGCCATTTAGGCAGTTAGGCCATAAAAAGACCCAACATGAGCCAAAGAAACACAGCCCAGAAGGCAATGACCAGCACTTCTTCATCAGTCAAGGAAGCAGTCAATGCATTAAAATATATTTTAGAGTGGGAGGTGTTGATAAAATTTCCACTGAGATTGAGAAAGTGTGGCACAAGGTAAAAAGACTGACTTGCTCAAGCCAACAATTTAATAATTTATTTAAAAGGGGATTGTCTGAATGTTTTTTCTGAGGCTGAGAGTGTGATTCAGTTCAAAAGAGTGAGACTCACTCAAGACAATAGTTTATTAAATGCACAAGCATGCATTTTGTAATCCTACTTGTTAGAAAAACTCATTGCTTTACGCTTTTATGATTGGTCTCATTAGAAAATGTATACTCAGGCAATGTTGGGTACCTAAGCTAGTTATTGTATAGAATCTGAATCGCAACTGATCAAAAAATCTATTCAGTAACACCTAGTAAGTTGTGAATCCGAGGAGGAGGAGGAGGAGGAGGAGGAGGAGGAGGAGGAGGAGGGACTGATGATGACTATCTGACATATTTAATGTACCACACATTATCCTTTCTGTATCTCTTTGTATCTTCTAGGGATATATATTTTTTTTCTTTTAGAAATTTTCTTTCTGGTGAAAGAACCTACACATTTTCCAGAGCCTATATGCAATGGATAACTTATTCAGCAAAAAATTCTCACATTGCACAGCAAACATTATTTTCTGCAGAAGAACTGTATTGCCGGCACAGAAAATTGGGGGAAATTTTGTGTTTTCAGCGAAAAAAGATGTTGCTTGCACAGAAAGTTTACTGTGCACAAAAATGCTCTTGAAAATTTGGTACAGAATAAATCCCTAACTCTGAAGACTCGATAGTTCAAGACTCTTATCAAGAGTGTCTCAATACTCATAAAACATATATTTTATCTATTTTAAATACCTTTCCCTCACTAGTAGCTTCACATACATTCCTTTTTTGCTCAGAATTCAGTTTGTTACCTATTTTCTTGGGAGTAAATCTCATTGAAAGCTATTAGTTGTATCACATTTCTTTTGCACAAGAGAGAGGAGTAAGATTGGATACAATTACATCTTACTCATCTTGGTTACAGAGAATTCAATAAATGTTTTGCATAACAGCTGCCATTTTTGTATTTTTGCATTAAAAAGCCATTACATTGTTATTCACTGAAATTGCAGGAGGGCAACACAGCTAGGAAACCTTATTGCATATGTCTATCCATTGTGACCTATCACCAGTCTTCAGTTGCAAAAATCTGCATTTCACTCTGAACCAGCCTGAAATTGTTTTGTGCAGGATTATTCTCTCCTCAAAATAATGGGAGTTGCAGTTCTGTCAGCATGCTGAAATTTACATTTATAAAAAATTCTGAAACATCACAGAAGTAAGCACAGAAAAAGTCAAGAGACTTTAGTTAAGAACTAAGGCATTGTGTCTGCAACTGGCTCAGTACCCTGATCCATCCAATCTATAGACTGTTAATATTTTGGTAACTCTGTCCAAAATAAATACAGTACTATTCTACAAAGTAGAAAATGTTATGTCCTGATTAACTTAAAGTGATCTTACCTTCCTTTTCAAGAAATATGTAATATTGAAAGGGCCTTGGGAGGCACATACTGGGACAGCAAACATGTTTTCAAAAACAGGAGCCAGGCCAAATCATCTTGTGTTTTTTTAATTAAAGTAAACACTCTCCCCCCGCCCACCGGGGTGACATTCTGAAAAATGATATGTGGCATAAAGTGAATTTAGGACTTGTTTTCCCATTCCCATTCCATAATTTAGCCGGTTCTTGTAAGCCGCTCCGAGCCCTAGGGGAGTGGCGGCATATAAGTTTGAAAAATAAATAAATATAAATAAAATAATTGATACCACAAATAAACTGGCCTCCATGATTTTATGCCCTACTCGTTTTATCCGATCATGGTGGCTAATGGTTTGGGGTTTAGCTATAAATAATTTTGGTGGCTGTCTTAACCATAGTCACATCTTTATTTGTCTTCAGTTATGAGGATAACTTCTTTTGTTTGACAGCCTCAAAAAGTGGTGGTCCTGTGTAGTCTTCAGCTTTCATTTGTTAAACTTTTGGAAGAAATAAATATGATGTCTCTGTTGCCAAGAATTTTTTTCCATTCAGAAGGCACACATTTATAATGACCCTCTTGAACTTTTCCTTGGTCTTGGGAAGGAGGAAAGAAAACACTTGCCATGGCTAAAAGAAACCTGACTGGAAGAAGAATATATATTGGACATTTTGGTAGTTAATTCCAAGACTGACTTTCCATCTGAGAAGGTTACATTCCATAAAGACTAGTTAACAGAGGTTTTTCAAAAGATGGCAGCAACAGCTAAATTCCCAAACAGATCTTTTTTAGTGTATGGTTATACTAAGAGACATCTTGCATCTTATCCAAAATTCCATTGTTAGCTGAAGGAGCTGTAAACATTACAGGTTTTGGTCTCCAGGCACTGTTGAAATTTCATGTGGACTGGCAGTTTCAATTTGCTGCTTTCATTTATGAACCATTTCCAAGTTGTGACACCACCAAAGTGATGAAGTGTTAAATTGCTCTGAAAGGGACTGGCTGCACTTGCAGATGTAAAAGAATGAATGTTCACTGAACTCTTGAGATCCAAAGAATTAATTCCCGCTAGAAATCATCTTGTTTTACTTAATATTCCACCCTTTGTCTTTTCTTAATTAGAAAGGTTGTACAATCCTGACTCATAAAAACTACAGATGTCTTCACTCTTCAATATTTGGCTTTAGAAAAATATTTTGCTTCAAACAAATATATTGCCATTAAAGATTTCAGAGATCTTATGTGAACACTGCTATCTATGGGCAGTATAAAATACATCTGTAAATTCTAGAGCCATGGAAGGAAGAATGTCTTAAATAGTTTGAAAAACATTTGATATTTTCAGCATGATTTATATCAAGAACTTTTCATTGCAACTCTAATTTTTCATTCAGTTGGCTAAAATTTAAACCAAATAAATTTATAACTGGTTGCAAGATTCCAGTTACTCCAGTTAGCATAAGAACAGTTAAACATATCATGTTTTAAAAATAAGTGTTGAATTATAACAGGTTTAATTCCCCCATTAAAATGTGTAATTTTAGCGTTTTTTTCAACAAAACTTAGCGTATCACCAATTATTTGTCAAAACAAAACCCCCCCACTTGATGGCTGTTGGAACTTGATATTCATCATATTCTTCATATTCAAACCCCAATCATTCCCATATACAAATAACATAAATCTTTGTTATGGAGCATTCAATAAAATAAATTCTTTCAAATATTGTCAAGGTGGCTTGTCAGGACAGACACCTGGAATTGAGCAGTTTCCTGGTGGATTTCATCATTGGCCAATAATTTTTTAAACCTAAATTCTTATTGAGAAAAGCAGTGGTTACTCCATTTGACCATCAGGCACTGATTCAGTGTTACAGCAGGAGCAACATCAACAGTAGTAGTAGTAGTAGTAGAAGAGTATATGAGAAATATGAGTATATGAAAAAATGCTAAAAAAAATAGCTCAATTGTGAGACTCTCTCTTGAGTTCACCACTTCAAACCTGGATTTTTTAATTGAATTTTTCAAGCTCAGTGTATTTCCCCATACTCTTTTGAGTTGTTTTGGGGCAATTTCATTGTGTTTAGACCTTCTAGGGAATGCAGAGGTATTTTGAACAAAGATTGAGGGGCATGGGGACTAGATATTTGACCCTCAGAGGTCATGCGTAGCCTCCAGACCCTTCCTGGTAATCCATGCAATAAGTTAGTGCTTGGCTACATCAAGTGTGTTTCATGAAAATTCAGAAAAAAACATGTTATGTATAGAATTAATGGACATTCGTCATTTATTTCAGGCGTTTATTTGACTTAGCAGGTGGAATGGATTGAGATGGTATGCAATGGCTATATGCCAAGTTAGTGATAGTGTATTGGACAGATGTGGACTGATCGCTCTCAAGTATTATGCTCTGCCGGGATCTGCCCATTTCCCATTTTGTGTATGAAAGCTTACAACAAAACCGAATCCCCGAGTAATTCCGTATTGAACCAGATCACTGAATTCTTAAAATGCACCAGTCATTTTTCATATGTTAGAAACTGAAATTATATTCACCAAAATTTATACTAATGATAATTATCAACTAACTTTAAAATCACATAATTCATAACCACCTCTGAGAGTATTTTTACAGGTCTTTTGTGGTTTTGATAAAGGCATAACAGTGATTAATCATGACTTTGACACAGTATCCTACTGGATTAAGATCCAAAGGTGAAGAGGCCTTAACTGTCAAATAAGTAAGACTTCTGCTTTTGTAAACCGCACATGAGTTTCTCTTTTCAATCCTTGAGAAGTCATTGTAAATTTGGCCTTGGCTGGCCTACATTGTAATAATCAATCTTTCATCTCTGGAGGAAAGGCTGCTACAAATCTTACTGTAGGTGAAAAGTTGAAGAATTTGATTAGTTGGTCTCATCCCAGTTCCCATTTTCCCACATTGAACGGTTTGGCACAAGGCACAGCCTTTTGTAAGGGGAGGCTCACATTTGAAATAGCAGGGGAAATTTCTGTTAATAATCAAAGTATCCTGACAGCAGTAAGTGTGCTAGCTTAGACATGTCATTCCTGTAACTCACTTGCTCTGTTGATTTTGTAGTGACAGAAATATAGTCTTCTCCAGGCCATGCAAATTGTTCAAGTAGAATGATATTTTTTATTATCCTGGCTATTATTTGTTTTAAGAATACAGGAATATCAGAGTACTCTTTGAGGAAAGTCTGTTTAGACCAGTTCTCTGTTTCCAAGGGAAGCAGGTCTTCAAGAAGCTTCCAGGGAAGGCATGAAAATAACATGTTGCCTGTCCTCAGCTGGTAGCTTTAGAAGTATGTTGCTTTTAACATTCACATGATTATCATGCATTTATTTGTCTTTTCTTGTACGGACAACAGTCTAATGGCCTGAGCACTGTTTCTCTTTTCTGGATGATTTCTGTTTTTTTATTATATTGAAAAAGCTACCTTGGTTTTCATTCTTTGAATTTCCAAGATGTTGGAATGGTGAGCGATATGTTTCCCCTGTTAAAGGTTTCATGAATAATGTTGCTAAGCCAAAAGCAAAAGGTTGGCAGGACCAGAAAAGCTACCTCCTTAAGATTCATTGTTTTCTTGTTCTTGTATGCTTTCAAATCATGATAGAGTCAAATGGTGACTCTATCATGAGGTTTTCTTGGTAACAGTGTTCAGAGAGAGATGGTGGAGGCGGAGAGAATGCGGTTTGCTCAAGGTCATTCAGTAGGTTTATATGGCTGAGTGGGGATTCAAACCCTGGTCCCCAGAGTTATAGTCCAACACAGAAATTGCTACACTACTCTGGCTCTCTTTTCTTGTTCTACTACCCACTTTCTTTCTAACTTTTACTATTTCTCTCTACTGTCCTTCTCACTCACTGAGCTGTCAGGGAAGGAATACATTACTCTGATCCTAAGGGCAGTGAATGATAGTAATTTTGATACAGGGCCCATGAGAATGATGCTATTGGATGTTCCAAATGAATGAGGCACACACGCTGGATATGTGTTTAACTGAAAGTCAAGACTTTATCACATGAGACAGGCAAACCAGCACCACTGATCTGTCACTTTTGGTGATGGTTCCTATCATATGATGCCATGTGCATCCCTCTGCTAGTCTCCCTCCCTCCCATCCTTAGCTACTGCGTATCAGGGAAGAGCATTTTCAAGCAAGTTTTCTTTCACTGAAGTTTGATCAGGAATCAGCATGAATTGTAACACAATTGTTAGGAAATATACCTAAACATATACCCTTGCTTGGGGTTTACTGACATGGAAAATATTATAATATTTTATCTAGATGCTACACAACAAGCTAGCTTTTTGTATTCCAGGGACTAAGTCTTAACTGGATTGAAAAGTATCTACAATTTGCAGTGAGTGTGTTTTATACCTCATTTTAAAGAAATACATCTAATCAAGTTTCTTTAATATTTATGCATATAGATGCAATGCTATACTTACATTTTAGTATGTGAACACTTACTGGAAACTCATTTATTCTATCTTGCAATGACAGGCTGTTTTAAAGCACAATTTGGAATCTTTGTTGGAATACAGTGAAATAATCTTCAATGTAAACTAGTGCACTCTGCTATGATCATTTCTCTTTATGTCATACTGGGCAATAACATTCTGAAATATTACTTTTCTGGTGGGAATGATTACTTAAGAAAACACACAAAACATGATTGAAGAGGGTGAGAAATGAGCCCAAACAAAAGAAGCATAAATTCTTTCAAGTGAGATAGAGTTGATTTTGTGAAATTGGAGGAAAGAAATTGAATAAGGAAGGGGGAGACTGTCTGCCCTGGAATTGTTGAATGTGCTTGAAATTGATAATCCTGACCTGTTCTTTGCATCGACAGATGTTTCCTTGTTACGGCTGGAAAGCCATGTGGATTCAACATTTCAGATAGGTCTAGTATTTGCTTATGTTATCTGATGTTTATATGTGACCTTCTGTGATTTTATTTTGAATGTGCAGACATAAAAATGCACTTGAACAAAAAGACATCTGCCAGCTTGCTGCCTTTGCTATATAGTTCCCATTTTAGCAATACTGTCAAGTTTTTAACTTTATGAGTTGACTTTCCACTGCAGCCTTTTCTCTGGATATAGCTTGTGTTATAGTCATGTGGGAATGGGGAGGGAGAGGCTAGATTTCAGTCTATTTTTAAAAGATCCAAAATATACAGTTTGAATAATAAATGTATACAGTTGTGACAAACCAATGAAGAGTTTCAAATAGACAATTTCATGACATACCCCCCAAAATGATAAAATGCAATAGCTTCTCTCAACATCCCACAGAGAAAGGGAGGGAGAGCGAGAGAAAGAAAGGAAGGAAGAGGGTTAAAAGGGAAAGGACAGACCACCAAACATCCTAATGAGGGAAGTATGAAATTTTTTTGAAGTGATCATAGACTATCCTGTTTTTTATTTCTTAACCATTTTAAAACCTAGAACATGCTGACGATATGTACAAACTTTCTCAGAGATAGTCTAAGATATATCAGTGTATGAAAGAAACAAACCAGAAAAAAGTAAAGTGTTAAAAGTTCCAATTGTTGGGTTTTCTGTTCTGCAGCACATTTAAATTTCTTAAGGATCCCCCTATAAAACAGAAATCCATTTAAAGCCCCATAAAATGTTCATAGTGTTAACTTGTGGGAAATCAGTCTTTGGAAAGGGAGTGCATTTTACGCTTCTTCAATTAGTTCAGCCTTGTTTTAACATTTGAAGAATAAGCAAAAACTCAAGATAGAAGCCTCAGCAGGCTACGGGTCTTTGTTCGCTTAGCCTCGCCTTTTCTCTCAGTGTAAAATGGAAAATAAATCCCATTTTGAAATTAAAAGTAGCCCAGAGAAATGTACGTATCAAACCATTAATAAACGGTTGCTGTAGTATGACTTTCAAAAATTTTAACAATTTAGAGCCTGTCAAGATAGTACCTTTATCCCAAGAGCTTCCACAGCAAACAGGACATTTCCTGTAAACGCAGAAAAAATCGCTGCAAATAGAAAAAACGCAAGATTTGCAGCTGCCAGAATATCCCGGTTCTGAGTCGGAAATCCGCACCTTCCAATGCCTGTCTGTTCCTGTAATTGTAAATCATAGGATTTTTAACCTTGGTTTCTTCATGAGTTTCAAATGTCTGTTCCTGATTGGTCAGTTCCGGCAGCCATCTTGGGGGTTTCAAAATTCCAGAACAAAGCAGGGTGTGTGGACTATGGAGTCAGACATCACGGACCAACAGGTCTGTGTGCGGACCTGCTTGCAGGTCCCGGGTTTTTTTTTTGCCCCTAATTAAAGTGTGTGATTTGGTGCTGCCTGGAACCGCCCTCAGTTAATAAACAATGTTATTGCATCTGTATTGTGCTTAAACCTGGTCCAAAATTGCAGATTTTATTATTTTCATTGTCTTTGATACACACTTTTTCCAAATGCACAGAAACTTCAAGCATTTTAAAGAAAAAAAGATATAATGGAAAGAAGAGGAGAAAGGGGAGAAATAGAAATAGAAAATGCACTTGACATATAGAAAGAAATACCAGTACATAACAATAGAAAAATGACTTCTGACTTTTGGTGGTTATAATATAATCTAACCTCACCCTTTAAAAATTACTTCTTACATTTCTGATAACCCAATATTGCTAAGTCCAAACCCTCACATTTTCAAGTCTGTTTGGAGAAAGTCTATCAAAGGTTCCAATTCTTTTAAAATGTCGCTAATGATTTCTCTCTAATAAAAGCAGAGAGTTTATCCATTTCTGTAAAATCATTCAGTTTTAACATGCAATCCTCTATTGTTGGTAATGTTGGGTTCTTTGTCAAGAACAAACCTGCTCCTGTAGTCAGATATTGTGCTAGTCTTCCACCTGTCCTTTCCTTCTGTTCTTCCATAAATCTCACAAAATAATAATTATTAAGATCTACATTTACGTTAACTTTATCATACCATAAATATCCATGCTATCCATAGCTCAGGTTGTGCACTTCTGATCCAGTTTCATATCTGGTAAAACCAACTCTCCCTCTTATAAGACTTTATATTTTGGGGGCCATCTACACAGGAACCTTCATTGATTATCTTGACATAGTTAATTGCACTGAAAACCATAGCTGATGTGGTCTACCTAATGCAATTTTCTGAATTGGCTCCCTGAACAATCCCATAACAAGCCTAAAAATCAAGACAAGACATTTTGTTGTTGATGTGCTATATCATACATCTTCCACTTTTTACAAAACTCTACATATTTCTAAATATTTTAAATCTGATTTCTCTTGTATTTTTCTTCTCTTTTCTTGTCTATGAACATTTTGTGTGCAGGCTTAGATCCTGAGCTGTATCTTTCTGTGCTGTGTCAAATTTAGCCTGGACAGTTTGAATTCCACACTAATTGCCTGTACCTCCTATCTTCTGGAGAGGCTGTTTTCAGGCTCACTTTTAAAGGCACATTTGGTGGGGAGAAGGGAGAAGGCCTCCTCAATGGCTGCCCAGGTTATTTGAAAAAGGCATAGTTTGTTTTGGGGTGTTAGGTAATATCAATTTGATAATTTGTAGCTCTATTTCTTAGAGAAAAACTCAGTCTTCCCTTTGGTTTTTTATGAATGGTCTCATTACTCCTTGCCAAGGGAGATTAGGGAAGCCCCCTCACTCATGCCTTTTAGGAAGCAGCTGAAGACCTGGATTTGGGACCAAGCCTTTGGCCCATCCTAGGATATGGGTTGATATGCCCTGATGGATTCTTTGGATTAATATGAAGTTGAACACGGACTGGCTCTGACTTTTGGCTCAATTCTACTGCCCCTGCTGTAACAGTCACACAGTTTTTATTGTTTTAATTGGATTTGGATATCGGATTTTAATTGTGTTTTACAACTGTTTGGTTTTACTACATTTTGTATAATACATTGTGTAAGATTGCTTTGGGTCCCCCCTGGGGGAGAAAAGCGGTATATAAATAAATAAATAAATAAAATATTACAAAATACATAAGGATGTGGGTGAACTGAAATTCCCAAAATCATAGAATCATAGAATTGGAAAAGACCTCGTGGGCCATCCAGTCCAACCCCCTGCCAAGAAGCAGGAAAATCACATTCAAAATTGTGGCTCAATCACCCACAACCCCCACTCAGGTGGATCAGTCTACCCACAAAACCCTCCAGTCTGTTTTGTTATTCCTGGGGTTTCTGTGTGTGAAGTTTGGTCCTGATCGGTCATTGGTGGGCTTCAGGGTGCTCTCTAGGTGCAGGGTGAGCTACAATTCCCATGTAGGTAGATGAGTTCGCCAAACCCCTCCAGTATGTTCTGTTAGTCACCAGGGCTCAGTGTGTCAAGTTTGGTCCAGGTCCGTCATCAGGGTGCTCTTAGATTGCAGATGAACTATACACCCCAGTACCTACAAGTCCTATAAATCAAGGGGAATTCCTCCCACACCTTTCCAGTATTTCTCATTGGTCATGGGGGTTCTGCATGCCAAATGTAGTCCAGGTCCATTATCGAAGGGTGTCACAGTGCTCTGTCTGGATGCAAGGTAAACTACAACTTCCATCCTGTTGAATCAGTCTCCCAACCCCCTCCAGTCTGTTCTGTTGCTGATCAATTCCTCCCTGTTTGCTGTGTGCCCTAGGAAAGGTAGGAAAGGGTTAAGGGAGAGGCAGTGGGCATAGCCATGCAAATTCCACACCAATGGAGAACCCTGGGATGCCTGCCTGTGGTGGAGGAAATGATCCCCGAATGAAAGCATTCTTTGGGTGGTGGGCAGTAGTGTTTGGGGAGGACATTGGCAGCTTTTGGGCTACATGTTCATGGTGCTCGCTTTAACCTGCAGTGTTAGTGATGGAAGGACCATTGGTGTCTCCTGAGTGCTGGGAGTTGTAGCTGTTTGTGGAGGCAGGAGGCTGTCTGTGTAAATGGACACCTGTGTCACACACACACCTACAGATTTTCACTTTTATTATGTGTATAGATTTGTGGATCTGATTTCTGTCACTCAAGAAGAAACTATGTGCTGAATGTGTACTGATGTTGCAGAACTTCTCAGAAAACAAGAAAAAAGGAAGTATTATCGAAATGCTGGCCATACCACTTGAACTGAAGATGAGCTATTAGTTGAGTGGACACTTAGCCAGTCTTCAATACACAAACATATACTCAAGCTTGGGGCCAGGGGTGGTTTCTTGAATTGCCTGCCCTTCTAAGTTCACCCTACCCCCAGATACCATTCAGGGCCCTATTTAATGACATGATTTGCCTTGAGAGTTTTCTTTGAAACAGAGAAATAGGCATTGCCTGCAGGCAGGGTTTATGTGGAATAGGCGGAAAATATCACAACACCTACATTTGAGTGTTTTGATCTCCTGGAAATGTCTAGTTTAATATTTGATCAGGAGAATGATTTTACAGTGTCAGATTTCTGATCTTCAGGTAGTTCCTCTAGCCCAGTTCCTTATATATCTCTTTGAAATGTGATGTGTCTAGTTAAAGTTGATTTTGCTCCTTTTTCCCCCTCCAATTTTTCAGGGAGACCATCTGGGTACATCTCCAGCTAATCAGAAAAAGGTGAGCTTGCAAAGAAAAATGCATACATAAGTGCCACTTTGGTCAATATCTTTCTGGCTGCCATAAATGTCCATGTCTATTTTCTCCAGTTTGGGAAAGAGCACTTTCAGTTTCACTTATTACCTTTGTTTAAGGAAATTTAAGATCAATGTGTTGTCGAAGGCTTTCATGGCCAGAATCACAGGGTTGTTGTATGTCTTTCGGGCTGTGTGGCCATGTTCCAGAAGCATTCTCTCCTGACGTTTCGCCCACATCTATGGCAGGCATACCTCACAACCTCTGAGGATGCCTGCCATAGATGTGGGCGAAACGTCAGGAGAGAATGCTTCTGGAACATGGCCACACAGCCCGAAAGACATACAACAACCCTGAAATTTAAGATCGTTTTAACAGTCTCAGTGTATAAACAAATACTAAACAAGTTTAAAACTGAGCCAGGTGAAGATGCCCTTAAAAAGGGGTGAATGATGATGATGGGGCCATCAACTATGCTGTAGTGGGTTGCTACTTTGAAGGATGAAATAAGTATTTTGTCCATTCAAACACTCAAGTAATTGTAGTAAAGATATGATAATGAAGTGTAGATAAAGCAGTATTGGCCAGGTATATAGAAAACAGCTTCAAAAGTAATCACTATTACATGTATTCATTTGAGCAAAGAAAGCCTAATTAATTTTATAAATATGCTAGCGTATATACCCGGTATTGCCCAAGTTTGCATTTTCTTTGTGGCTCTTCCTTTTCTTCCTCCCTCCCTTTTTGCCTGTCCCTATCTCTCTTTTTTCTGTTCTTCCATTTCCTTTTTCCCTTTCTTTCCCTCATATACCTCCCTCCCTCCCTCTTTCTTTCTTTCTTTCTTTCTTTCTTTCTTTCTTTCTTTCTTTCTTTCTTTCTTTTTCTTTCCCCTTCCCTGCCCTTCTTTTTCTTTTTTCATTTCTGTCTCCCTTCTTTTCTCTTCTTTCCTTTTATTTTATTTTATTTCCCTCATACTGCCCTCTGCAGGTTGCATCTGAGTACTACATAATCTTTATTTTACTTTGGGGACCCTCACCCCCAAATGGGATGGATTTTGTTGTAAAAACCCTGCAATTTTTACATTGGCTAATGAAGGCATGTGTGCCAGGTTTGATCCAGATCCATCAAGCCATGTAGGAGCATTTGCAGATCAAACAAACAAACATACATGTATACTTACTTTGATAGATCGCTTGATTGATAGAAAGATAGCCAGACTCAATTGCTGCTAGAAAACTCTTTTTTTCTGACAATCTGTAACAATACAATTTGTGTCATAATTAGTGAACCACTTTTCATTAGCGATGCAAAATGCCAAGAAACCTTGAAACCATAGAAAGGGGCAAGGTCCCCCCTTCTCCATTTTTCCTCAGTTCAGAAAGAAATGAAAAAAGGCAATATTATCTCTCCTTTACAGAGTGAAAATCATTTTGTTACTTTAGGAGAAGAAATGGCAGGAGATGGGGAGGGCCACCTCCTGTCCATGCTCTCCCTCTTGTCTGGCTCGGCACAAACACATAGCCCTCATCCTGGCCCAACTACATGGTGCATCTTCCCTTTCACTATCTTGCCCTGTATTTCCTTTTGGGAAAGAATTCATGACCTTGCCATGCCAGTTCTACTGAAAAAAAAAATCTCCTGTAGTGTTATCATTCTTTTCTTCCTTCTCCTCAAGAGTAAGACAATGACTCTGAAGAACGTTTTGTAGCGTTGCCATTCTAAGCAGTGAAAGGAGGAGGATAATGGAAGTAATACAGGTGTGGCATAAACGACCCGAAAGCACCATGAGGATTTCTGCAGTAACTGAGCTTGTAATGATATGCTTGAGGAAGGGGAATTTAAAAATATTTGTAATTTTTCTAATTTGCAAGTATAGGCAGTCCCCGAGTTACAAACATCTGTCTTACAAATGATTTATAGTTAAATGTGTTGCTGAAGTTACAAACAGGGATGAGACAACAGGAAATGAGAGAAATCTACTCCTCGGAAGGGAAATTCACTCCTGAAAGAGTTATCATGGGGAAAAGGTATCTCCGCTAAAGCTTCATCACCAATCCTTGTTTCCACAACAAGCCAGTTTTTAAAAAATCAATTTCTCACAGGGACAAAAAGTGAAGTGAAATCTTCTGACCAGGAGCACAGACAGCAAAACAAATACCACAGGGGTATTAACCCTTCCCTGTGCTATCCAAAACTAAAAGATACATATTTTGGCTGGAGTTTTACTTTAAAAATGTGCCAGTTCCAACTTACAAATAAATTCAACTTAAGAACAAAGTTACAGAACCTAATTTGTTGGTAACTTGGGGACTGCTTGTACATTGAAGCACCTGCTGCCCCAGCCCCATGAATGTGGATGATCCTACACTGGAGTTCTCTATATGAGCTTCCAAGTACGGAACCAGGGTGAAAACATTCTGTATGCATCCAGACCATTTCTGTGTATCTTGTCCTTTTTAAAAACTTTACCTGGATAGACAGATAAGGGAACTATGTGACCACAAAGTTAGCCTGAACTAGTTTCAACTGGTCCATGAGGCAATACATCCAGGATGACTTCACTCAGTTCTGCAAGTTGAAGGATAGGCACGCACAGTAGAATTTTAAGACATTTTCTTTTCTGTGTTTGCTGAGGGGTATATAAGGCCCATGTGCATCCAATAAATCTGTCTCTTGCTGTATAGTCTGAGTGAGTTCTGCTTATTTTGATCAAAAGTTCTGTGTTGCATTTTTTTCTTTTCTGAGTAGATTCAGAGTTTCTTTTTATAGCTCTGTTCCTTACTCATGATGCAGGATACTGTGTAGCTCCATGACTCTCCCTCTTCGCAGCAGCAGCTGTCAGTCCCTTTAGGGTCGGTCCCTTCAGTAGGGGGGCAAAGCTGTGACTATTTACTGAGTGAAGTGGGCATAGAGATGGGGAGATTATGATGACCAGGCAACATCATAGAGTCCCAGTCATCCCTCCCTCAGGGCAGTATTTCAGAGAGTGTTTCTGCCACTATAGAAAAAGCCTTCTCCTTCACACATACATAAAATGTGCCTTTTCTAACAGTGGAAATCAGAGAAAGGACTGTCAAACAATCATTATGCATGTAGGCAAGATAACATGGGAAGAAATGGGCCTTCAGGTATTCAAGATGGTAGTCCTTGGGGGCTTTCAAGAAAAACACTCACAATTTGAATTGAACTTGGAAACCTATAAGCAGCCTGTATCCTTTCAAACCAATGGTGGCTCCACCAAGGCACACCAGGAAGAATTATGGACCCAAGATATCTCAAAACCAGTGTCTTCCTAGATTTGGGTGTTGGGGGTCTACACAGGGAAGAGAAATAGTTGGGAAATAAGCCACCTTTCACAGTCACTTTGTTTTGTTTCTGTGGTGGAAAGTAAAAAAAAGAGAGCATCAAATGGCTTTTTCCTGTAACCACAGTTGAGATGTTACTCTATTCCTAAACAACTTTTCTTGTTAGGAATAAATATACTGAGAAGGCACCAGAAAAGAGATTTGGTAAACTGTTAATCAGCAGTCCTGAGGCCACCCATAAAGCAATGAAAAGTAAATTCTAGGACAGCCGACTGTGTTTCCTGAAGACAGATTTGTTTAACAGAGATGCAAATCTCTTATAGCTCGAGTTAAAATGAAGCGGGACCTGAAGAGGAAGGCCGCCACTGAATTGTGATCTAATATTGATATGATGATGATAACAACTATTCATTAAGTGCCTGAAGATGCTTGGTACTGTGCTGTATAAAGCATTTTAAAAGACAAAGACTACCTACAAGCCTACAGTCATCAGTTATTTGACATAATATCAGTTGGGACATAATGTTCACTTTTTTGGAATTGGATGGAAAGATCCATTAGCAATTGCCTTTCATTTCTGCATCCTTTGGCTACAAAAGGTCATTATTTAGAATGTGTTATTTAGAATTTAAAGTTCTTATGGCAATACAGCACACAGAAATATTTATGTATTATATACCCATACAGATACACACCCATGAAAGTCATAATGAAATCCAAATGTATGTTCATTATTAGTGAGAGACTTACTGACTCCCCTCTTCAAAATAGACCTTTCCTTAATATGTCGGTCTCCATGGAGGTTTCTCTTCTGCCAGCCATTTCTGCTGCCTTATTATGCCGTTTAGGAGCCCCTGATGGTGCAGTAGGTTAAACCTCTGAGTTGCTGAACTTGCTGATCAAAAGGTCAGCGATTCAAATCCAGGGAGCGGGATGAGCTCCCGCTGTTATCCCCAGCTTATGCCAATCTAGCAGTTTGAAAACATGCAAATACCCTTATTATTCCATTTGCCTATCCCAGCTTTTGCTGTATCTATCTGGGTGAGAGCCATGTCAATTTTAGACTCCAGGAAAATCTGATCTCTAAATATTATACACAGCTCATAAATTAGTTTCAGGGACTATTTCCTTTAATAATAATAAAATCAAAAACTTTATTTCTGCCCCGCCACCATCTCCCAAAAGGGACCTGGGGTGGCTTACAGAGCATGCGTAATGTAACAATACATGCGGTGCAATAAAATAAAATACGTCAATACCAAAAGTAAGAACATAATTTACATCATCATTATATAAAATAATAATGCAATAAAACCTAGAGAGACAGGTTAATAATTAATTTGAGATGGGTTAACCTGTCTCTCTAGATTTAGAAAATCACACTTGTGAATTCGGAAACAAAGATAATTTTGTAATCTGTATTTTAATGTGATACACAGTTGTACCGTAATATATGTTAAAATTTCCCTAGTAATCCTTAGGGACCCCATAATTTCTGTTGGTGTAAATAAATGCTTAGTGAGAATCAGTTTGCCACATTATTCGTGTGCCATAAATTTGTGTTGTTGTTGTTGTTGATGATGATGTTGTTGTTGTTGTTTTTGTTGTTGTTGTTGTAAGAAGTGAATACCCATGTGCATGTGTATGCACATGCCTCTATCTTTTGCCTCTTACAAAGTCAGGGTGGCTCAGGGCCTCCACAGTTCAGAGCACCAAGATGTGAGATGCTCCATTTTTCATAAGAGTGGCCCACCTCTTGGTAGAAACTTTAAACTTTTGATCAAAGCATTTAAAAGTGTCATTTTTGAAGTCCACAACTCCCAGAATTATGATAGCTAGGGGACTCTAGGAGATGCAGAACAAAAATGCTTTTCCAAGCTCCGCTCTTGACTGTGCCAAAGAATATAGAATTCTATGAATTTTGTGGAAATAAACTAGTGTGTGTGTGTGTGTGTGTGTGTGTGTGTGTGTGTGTGTGCGTGTAAAAAAGACAAAGGGAGAGAGAGAGAGAGAGATGTGGTTTGACCAGCATTTAACTGGTGTTTTTCTGGAAGCTGCATATAAAGCCAGATCTGCTGAGTGCTTGTTCCATGGTTTATCTCCACCTTCCATTTCTGTAAATAAAGCAGTAGATGGATTAATGCCATCACGCAAAGCTGAAGTGCTAGACACATGCAAATGATTATTTCTCTTAAGCTGACAGACAGGTCCACTCCAAAATGTTGAGTCATCTGAAGTCACTTGAGTGCAGTTTGCAAAATTGTTTGACGTTGCTATGGAAATTTCATCATTTTCCTCCAATGTTGTGCAATGTGGTTTGTGAAATCCCATGTTTGCTTTCATTTATTCTACTTTCCAGCTGATGAAATTGTTTCAAGAGAGCTGGTGGGTGTGGATAGGGGGATGTTCAGTCTGTTTCCCTTACATTGAGAAAAATCTCCAAAGAGGAGTGCAACAGCCAGTCCCTAAACAATCTGATTCTCTCTTGTCAGTTAAAAATGTTCCTAGGTGTGGGAGAGGTAAAGCTTGGGGTTGAATCAGTGGTCTCCAGTAAACATTTTTTGTCTGTTGTTGCCACCCACAGAGAGACAGTGGTGCAAGAATGGAATAGTACAGCTGTCTGTCTGTGGTGTTTCGCCATCACGCAAGTCAGCTTTTTCCTTTTATTGCAGAATGGAGAAGCCCTTCCCATTGCTGGTGTGGCTCTGATCATCTGAGATGCTGACATTCTTCCAAGCTGACCTTTACATAACATTTGCTTTGGCAACACTGCAGGCCAGGATATTATTTTGCTTGTATCAAGGTTGCAATTAGACTTATTTCTTTCTGTTTTATTTTACGCTTGGAAAAAAACAAACAGCTGGGAGCATTAACTCATTCAAGTTCTAAATGTTAGCTTTAGGGTAATATTCTCAAGATATGATATTCACACAAAGAGATGCATATGTATGATGGCTTCCCTAAAAGGAGGCCATGCGAGATGGATTCTCTGGTGTGCTTTCTTGCTAGTAAAAATTCTTTTTTAGCCTTTATGATGAAACTTTTGCAAGCAGTTGTTTGAAGAACTGAATGCACATTAGATTATGTGTTCTTCCAACTTAAGCATGCCTCTTGTTCAGGGATAGGAGGTGTGTGAACTTCTAGATGTTGATTTTCAGTTTCCACTACACCTAGTTGTTGGATCTGCTGCCTTGGGATGATGGGAGCTTCTCTTAATATCTGGAGGGTTCCATAATCTTCATTCCTGGGCTAGTTGAATGAAATATACCGAGTTCCGTAGAACTCCCAGGGCCCTTCCAGACAGGGCCCTAAACGCATGAGCTCGTGTGCTTTTACCAGAAACATCCAAACGACGCCTCCAGTAAAATCAAATTAATTTCAGACAAAGCAGGAAAATCCTGGTAAGACCCAGATTTTTGATAAGATCTGGTTCTTTCCAAGTGTGTGCCCAGTGTGGATTGGGCCTTGGGACTGTGTTACGCAATCCCTGGACCCAATCCACACAGCCCTCTCTGTTTTTTTGGGCTCTACGGCCGCCCAAACCGGGTTTTTAAAAACCCGTTTTGGTGCGGCCTGTCTTACTGTCTGGAAGAATCCCGAGAAACACCAAAATGCCTGTAGAGCCAAATGTTCCTCCACCCTGATGAGACCTTTACTTCATGCCAAAGCTTATGTGGCCACATTTACAGTAGAGTCTCACTTATCCAACACTCGCTTATCCAACGTTCTGGATTATCCAACGCACTTTTGGAGTCAATGTTTTCAATATATCGTGATTTTTTGGTGCTAAATTCATAAATACAGTAATTACTACATAGATTACTGCATATTGAACTACTTTTTCTGCCAAATTTGTTGTCTAACATGATGTTTTGGTGCTTCATTTGTAAAATCATAACCTAATTTGATGTTTAATAGGCTTTTCCTTAATGCGTCCTTATTATCCAACATATTCGCTTATCCAACATTCTGCCGGCCCGTTTATGTTGGATAAGTGAGACTCTACTGTACTTGTATTTGCCTCCCCCCCCCCCCCCCCCCCCCACACACACAATGAAATGTAGGTTGCACAATTCTTGTTTTGGTTGTCAGGAACTTTGTCAGGCAGTGTTTACAGGAATTGGGATAAACAATAATATGAGATGTTGGGAAGCAGTATCACAAATTCAGCAATCCTAGCTATTAAGAACTACCTTAAGCATCCTTAGGCAGACATCCATCCCTTTATGAAAGGGTGAAGGGACAAAAGGAAGACCTCCACATGTTTTCTCTTGGATTATTAATGATTTTCTTATTTTTGAGACACAAAGACTCACCTAAAAGTACTTTTGTTCTGAGATAGATAGATATTATAACTGTTTCACACAGCTTGTCATTGTGAGCACATTGGTAAAATATATACTAGGTGAAAGGGCCACATGCAGATAAAGCCAAATTGTGGCCAATGAAGGGGTTTTAGTGGATTTTTAAAGTTCACTTCAACCAAGAAATTTTGTTTTTCTTCTTTGACAAATCTATAAAATACCACTTGTACACAATAGATCTCCAGGCAATGTACATAAAATTTTAGAAAAATGAATGTAGTGATAAAATTACAAATAAGAGACATACAATGATTTAGCCTTGAGACAAATAAATCAATTCCCTATGTTACATTAACATTTAAAATACTTTGGTGAACAAAAGCAATAATGTCATCAATTGGATCTCTTTAGGAGATCAAGCTGGAGTACCGTCCCACCACAGAGATTTGCATGAGTCAACAGAATGAACATATTTATATTTTCTATAGATTTTGTATGGCTAACTACTGGCATTACTACATAAGAAGTACAAGTTACAACCGTTTGTGACACACACTGAAGAAGGGACAACAAAGCTCACAGATATGAGTACAGTCCAAGTCAGAAGTAGTCCATTTCCACTTCAGTATCCTACGAATGTTACCTCTAGCTTGCTAATCTTGTGGTTTACTTGTCTCCTGTTCTGCTTAGTTCTGAACTATATGGAAGTTTCAGAATCTTCAGATTTTGCTAGAAAATCCACTGTGCTTCAAGGACTTCTTAGCAGCCATTTTTTTACTGCTGTCTGAGCATTTTTAAAGAAACCTGGCTTTCTCCGATTCAAGGAATTGACGTGGTTGTAGCATTTCTGCAAGAGTGAAGCTGAACAGACCCTTTTTGTTTGAAAAACATCCGATTCACCTCGAGCTTGCAGCTGTAGATAAAAGCCAACACTTTTATGGTTTACTTTTTCAATCCAGGTTCAGCAACATGAATGTTAAGGCTGCTTTTATAAGTTTATTCCCCCACCGATGCAGCACAAGCCGTTTTAATGAGAAAAGCACAGCATATGCCAAAGTTCTAGGGGTGCTAATGATGCTGCCACAGTAATGTACAGCATAGATTGCACATATGGAAATGTGTAAGCCCATAAACATTTTCTGGTGCTGGAGAGGTTATACAACCAGATTGTTTTCATCGGACATGTTTAAAATCTGTCCTGCAAGTTTTAGATAAATTAATACATGTGAGATAGGTTGGCTTAGCATTAGAGTATGGACACTGGTTCTTTATCTTCAGTTGCACATACAGCAAGTACTTCCAGACTTCAGATTTCTGAACTTCCCATAAAATATCTGTCTTGTTGTCTAAGGCTTTCATGGCTGGAATCACAGGGTTGTTGTGTGTTTTCCGGGATGTATGGCCACGTTCCAGAAGTATTCTCTCCTGACGTTTCGCCCACATCTATGGCAGGCATCCTCAGAGGTTGTGAGGTATATGGGAAAACTAAGAAAGGAAGGTTTATATATCTGTGGAAAGTCCAGGGTGAGAGAAGAACTCTTGTCAGTTGGAGGCCAATGTGAACGTTGTAATTAATCACCTTAATTAGCATTGAATAGCTTCATCTCCTGGCTTCTTCCTGCCTGGGGGAATCCTTTGTTCAGAGTTGTTAGCTACCCCTGATTGATTCATGTCTGGAACTCCTCTGTTTTTAGAGTGTTGTTCCTTATTTATTGTTCTGATTTTTTAGTTTTTTAATACTGGTAGCCAGATTTTGTTCATTTTCATGGTTTCCTCCTTTCTGTTGAAATTGTCCACATGCTTGTGGATTTCAATGGCTTCTCTATGTAGTCTAACATGATAGTTGTTGGAGTGGTCGAGCATTTCTGTGTTCTCAAATAATGTAACTCAACCAGAGAAATCAGCCATAGCAGAGCACTTGATAAACCAACCTGGACGCAGTATATTATTTGAAAACACAGAAATGCTTGACCACTCCAACAATTATCATGTCAGACTACACAGAGAAATAGCTTCAACTTTTATAGATCTTGGGGACTCACTCTTTATTACAGGAAACATAAATGCTTTTCTACTGACTTGTGGCCCATCCTCATGCTTTCCAGTAGTCTGTTAAAACAGTTGGTCTCACCCTGGACACTCACACAGTCTTTGTAAGACACCAGATATCAGGGATTATTGATAGATAGGGGAAGGAATAAATAAATAAAGATGGACATTAATCCATTGATGTGCTAAAGTAAGCAGGTCATGCAGGTCTCTTATCCAGACATGGTGACTGTATAAACAATTACATGTCAGTTCTTTCTCCAGCTTCTGGATGCATACTTTTCTTGCTTTCTTAATTAATGAAAGGGTAAATAGTGATGGCATAAAATAAGCAACTGGAAATTAGACCACCCATGTGAATATAGGATGGTGCAGGAAGTACCTGTTTCAAGATAGTTTATAGGTTATTGTAAACTGTTACTGTGCTGTTCTGAACTATTCACACTAGAACACAAACAATGCAGAAAGCAGCTTTATATCTAGACATTCATGTAGCTTTCACCCCAATTTTCTGATAGAAATATTCTTTATTTATTTAGACCAGTGGTTCCCAAACTTATTTGGCCTACCACCCCCTTTCCAGAAAAAATATTACTCAGTGCCCCCTGGAAATTATTAATTTTTATTTTAATAGCAATTAAACAGAAAGATATATGCATTAATGTTTCTACCTTTTTCGTAAAATATAGTAAAGAAAGGTGTAAATTAGAAACATTGAAGTTTGAAATTATGAAACTATTTTTTGAACTCAGAATAGAAATGTAGTACAGTTATTCATCGCCCCCAAATGCACCTGTGGCCATCTCCGCCCCCCTGGATCGCTGCAGCGCCCACCAGGGGGCGGTAGCGCCCACTTTGGGAATCACTGGTTTAGACATTGGTGCCCTTATTTTGATTTTGTTATGTGGATCTGGACAGAATTTAAATGTTATCTCAAAATTGTTAGGGCTTAGTCTCTATCAGCTTCAGTTATCTATTTGTTAGAAAAATGGAATAGTGACCTATTCTGAAGGTTAACTGTCTACTAAATTTTCAGGAAAACAGTAGGCTGTGTATCTAACATGAATAAAATGAGTTTCATATTAACTTACTTTCTGCTTTTTAAACCACTTTATACATGGACTTCACCAGATGGTCAACACCGAAGTCAGACTGACTACATCTTTTGCAGCCAAAGATGGTGGACATCCATACAATTGGTGAAAACAAGACCTGGAACTGACTATAGTTCAGATCATGACTTCTTATTGCACAATTTCGGATCCGACTAAAGAGATTAGGGCAAAGACACAGACCAGTTAGATATGATCTCACAAATATTGCTAGTGAATATGCAGTGGAGGTGAAGAATAGATTCAAGGTACTAGATTTGATAAATAGAATCCCAGAAGAACTATGGACAGAAATTCACAACATTGTTCAGGAGGCGGCAACAAAGTATGTCCCAAAGGGAGAAAAAAAAACCAAGGAGGCAAGATGGTTGTCTGCTGAGAAACTGGAAGTAGCCCAAGAAAATAAAGCTTGACTGCTCACTGGAGGGAAGGATATTAGAAACAAAGATGAAGTACGCTGGCCACATAGAGAAGACAGGAAAGCTTGGAGAAGAGAATGATGTTGGGGAAAATGGAAGTAAAAAGGATGAGGGGCCGACCAAGGGCAAGATGAATGGATGGTATTTGTGAAGTGACAGGCTTGATCTTGAAGGAGCTGGGGGTGGCCACAGCTAACAGGGAGCTCTGGGATGGGCTGGTCCATGAGGTCATGAAGAGTTGGAAGTGACTGAATGAATAAACAACAACAAGAATCTATTTAATTTTTATTTCTGCAATGCTTTTGGCATGAAATCAAGCAATCAATTTAATGGTATTGAGAATAACTAATTGAAAATTGATTTGTGCAATAATGAACCAGATATACAAAATATTGAGCACATGATACTCAAACTGCCATGTTGATACAAATCTTGGATCTTTAAAATTCTCCATAATCCAAAATAGTGGGCAAGAAATAAAACCAAACAAAATGGATGCTTCTTATTTTTTCTGCCTTGAAAATTAGCTTATTCAAGTATTAAAAATCTTACTCAAATAGACACATGCCAGGGTTAGTCTTCTGTATTTATTCTTTTCCATTGTGTGTGTATTTTTTTTTAAAAAAAAATGTAAGCTATCTTCTGAGCCTGGTGTTTTCCTGCAAATAAGACAAAAACTGAGTAAATAAATAATAGTAATCCTCTGGGCCTAGGTGCCAAAATAAGGCTTCAAAAACTATTGCCAGCATCCCTTGTGGTTTTGCTTGTGCAACCTGATCTTTAAACCAGCAGATTAATAACACTGGAATCTTTGTACCTACAGCAATTCTTAACAGCTGTTGGAAGTCTCTGTGTCATTTCTAGCTTCTGGGGGAGGGGAAATCATATTCCATGCTGGCACATTTGCCATTGCAGCATCTTAAGCATCTTACATCGGATGCTTTTCTTACAGAGAGAGATCTTGGTATGTGAAAACCCATTTGCGGCTGGTCCTCAAAAGAAGCGTGTTCCTCCCTGTAGGGTACAACTTCTCTATATTTGCTCTCCTGTTTTGAATGTATTTTAAATCAATATTATGGACTTATGCCAAGAGCTTCTTTCCATGGGCACAAGTCTTCATGATTGGGATGCCCCCTCCATGTTTGGGGCATCTCTTCCTCACCTCTTCACCGCAGTTCAGCCAGTGGAAGAGAACATGGAGAGGCTGCTATGAGATGAATGGAGCAAGGCAGTATGGTACAGGCAATTCAGTTCCATTTACTTTACCTTATGAAAATGCACCCAAACCAATGAAAAGGAGAAGACATTCTTAAACCGAATTTCAGCAGATCCCATGCTAAGCAGCATAGAACCATTGCTGTTAGTGAGTGCCAGATTCTTCAAACAGTTTCTTGTTTTCCCTTTGGAATGTGCAAAGGTTCCTGTGGTTTTCTCTTTTCTAGGCTGAAAGAAATCGATCTACCGTTTTCTTACCTCACCTAAACAGTAATTCTCTCCTCTCTCTCTCTCTCGCTCTCTCTCGCTCTCTCTCTCTCCCCTCTCCCCTGGTAGCTAACAATATCTGTTGCCTCAGTCCAACAGCTCCACATGTGTAAAATTTCCACATGCAGACATATGCTGTGGCAGCACAATGCAGTTCCCATACAGAATAGCAACACTGTGCAACACAGGTCAATGACTGGGTGCCATTGCACAATGCACAACACATGATGCCCAGTCACAATACAAACAATAGGGTGTACAGCCATAGGGCATAATTACAATGCAAGATATTACATGTGCAACTGGAATACATAATCACATTGCAAAGTATAAGATGCACACCCACAATACACAATGTGCAATTTGCAAAGACAACACACAGAGGAATATGCTGTCTATGCAACTCTGTTTTGACTTATAAGACAGCCCAAACAACAACAATTTTTTTTGTCTTTGTTTTTAGGCATGTTCCAGGGGTTGTTTGAGGTGCTGATTTAGAACATTGTATTGGATAGATTGCATCAGCTCTAGCTTCTTACATATACCTCACAACCTCTGAGGATGCCTGCCATACATGTGGGCGAAACGTCAGGAGAGAATACTTCTAGAACATGGCCATACAGCCCGGAAAACATACAACAAGCCTCTTTTTACATATGGTTATCATGGTTTTCTATGGACGAGCAGATGGTGACTAGTAGATGATATATGTTCTGTATCTCAAAAACTAGAGCTGATGGGGGAAACCAGCAGGTCAAATATACGTGAAATCAGGGTTAGCAATTGAGGCACCAAAATGTGTGTTGGCCAGTGTATTAGGTCTGTTATGCAATGGTGACTTTTTGGTCTTGCATACATAGTGTGGCTTCTTTGTGCAGATTTCCCTTAAGTGAATTCTGTCCTATATTTGGTTCCTTGGTATTATTAGTCCTGGCTGCTGGATAACTGAGGTCTGTGTTGATTTTGCAGTTTTATTATTTTATAGATGCTTTTTCATATGAGCTCACAAAGAAGTTAGTTTGACAGGGATTTGCCCTCTCCAACAGTTTGTTGTTTTTATACAGTTGCAGTCAGATAAGTGCATACATCTTGAATGGCTGAAGTAGATTTGTCTGCCTTTGCCTCCTCATAGCAGCTTACTTTTCCAGTTCCCTCAAAGATGTTACTTGTAAGATCAGGGGACATCGCTGAATTAAGCGAGGCCTGATATGGAGGAAAGATTCCTTCTTATGGAAGCAGCTTCTATGAGTAGAGGGTTTTGACCTATGGAAGGCAGATGGTTAATCTTCCTGTTGTTGTTGTCATCATCATTGTCATCACGGTGAGCAATTGCATCACAACTACTATTAGTGTTGTCCTTATTGAAATAAAAATGTCATCATAAAAAAGTGTCAAAGCACCAACAAATAGTATTATATTGTTTCAATTCAGGGGCTATATAGGCAGTTCAGATGCCATAATTCAGATTATTGAGTGTTTAATCTTGTTATGATTTTAAAAGTTTCATTTTTAATAGTGTTCAAACATTTAATTACTTGTTTAATTTACATTAGAACTAACATATTGGAAAGAAATAAGGCATTTGGCCATAAAACTGTAATTGCTTCCAACTCCCTGCTTGATGCTCATTTGAGCCGTGTGTTTTTGTGTAAGACATTCAATCATGCATGTCTCTTCCAGGCATATGCTGACAGACCAAGCAGATCTTTCCTGAATGTGAGCTGTAATTTTCGCACATTGTTTCCTGCCATCTTTTTCATTGTTTCATTGTCATTTAAGTTGATGTTTTTGTTGTTTATTTATTTGGCTTAAGGCCTGATTTTCTCCAAAAACTGACCCTTAAGCAGCTCACAGTTAAAAGAGAGTACAGTTAAAAATGGAAAAAAGCACAAAATAGACAAGAAATGTTAGAGCACCATAAAACACATTATAATATGCTATCTGCTGTTGTTTGGTTACAATCATACTTACTATAGGTTTGCAAAAATCAATAAAATGTATGACATTTATTTGTGCTGTGACTTCATTGTGATATCTTTCATAATTTTGGTCTAAAACCAACAACAATAATGTTAAGGATTTCCAAAACTAATTCTAAGTGTAATGTTTTAATTGTATGCTGGTTCTTTCCCCTGCCCTATTTTTAGTCTTGTAGCATTTCTTATTGAATGAGTGTGCTTTGGCTTTGAGTGGGGGCTCATCCATCCACTATTCAGCTGGAAGATTAAAGGCTCATTCCAGTTGTGAGTTCCAGCTAGAGCAGATCCACTGAATAATTGGATTTGCATGAGGGCTGACCTACCATTTTGCAGTTGAACCCATGGATCTGCTCTTGTTAAGACTAGCAATTGGATTTAGCTCCTAGGTTTCTAAAGTGAAGTAATTTCAAACTGGATATAGCAGATCCTTGCAATAGGATGCTATGGGGATATTGTGTTTATCCTATAAAGATATTTAGGTAATACCAAGATGATTTCAATATCAGAATATAAGGAGACTAGGATGTTCTTGTCATGTTTTGGTGTGTACTTCTCATGAGAACCTGTATGGTATAATGGTATGAGTGCTGGATTATGACTTCAGGAATGTAGGATTCAAACCCTAACTTGGCCATGGGAAGCCACTGGGTGACTTTAGACAAGTCACATAATCTCTGCTTAAAAGGAAGGCATTGACAGACTTCCTCTGAAGAAATCTTGCCAAGAAAACCCCAGTTTAGTTTCACTTTAGGATTGCTGTAAGTCAGAAAATGATTTCTACATCAACAGCATACACACAGGAATCTTGTAACATCCAGATGCTGTTGGGATTATAATTCACAGCATTTTTCACCAATGGTTAGGACTGCTGGGAGCTGCAGTCCAAAAACATCAATTGATCATCCTGTTCCAGACAGTGATTTGAATAAATATGGTTTTTGCAACAATCAATGCAAAATAGCAATTTTGCCACCTCTAACCCAATTTCTTTTCTGTCTCCTGTAGGTAGTTGCATTTTGTGATGTGGATAAAAATAAAATTGCAAAAAGATTTTACACCTATGAAGACTCTAAGGTGGGTGATAGTCCTTCTGATCACATATATCCTGAGAGTCCACCAGTGGACCATGATTCCTTAATCTCTGGGGACGGGCAGAACTCATCAGCTCCCAGTACAGAGAGGGAGAAGTTGGGAGAGGAGTCATAGAGTCTGCATTCAAAGTGCCTAATATTGCAATCAGTCAGTGCATCTGGTTTAAATATTGCAGAGTTATTAGATTTAATGTCAAAGTAATCTGAGTGACCTGCTTTGTTTTGGCTGCAAATATGAAATGGCTATGCAACTTGAATTCATTTGTCAATGGCATAGCTCTTGGAAGAGAAAAAGGGAATGGGAAAGAATCTTGCGGTAGATGCAGAATTACCCAAGCTAAAATCCTGATTTTGGGTAGAAGAGGCAAAGGCTTCTGTAGCCTTTATTTAAAACTGTCTTTTTCCATTTTGACCTTGCTAGTTAAGAAGCTAGAAACCCATTGTGTTTTTGTGTGGGCATGCTTTAAAACAAAGTTTGGCTTCTGGGGATCTAAGCTCACATGAGCCTACCCAAATAAGCCAGAATCGGAGAAAGGCAACATGATGGATCAAACAATGCACAGCCTACATTATTGCCAACTGGGGAAATGCCTATGCCAGCTAACATTTCATCTTTGCAATATGACAGTTGTTTATGGCTGGCTTTCTGCCCCTTACTTAAATAGCCTCTGTAAAAATGAAGATTTGGGGGCTGGTACCAGTTTTGTGTGCCACAGTAGAATGAAGGACTCTGCCTGGTTCCTGGGCACTGTGAATTGGCACACTTCAGCCTTCTTATGAATGGCTGTCACCTTGTGCAAACGCAAACACTAGCAGAAGAGAATGAAGCCTTTCATGTGAAAGATCTTCCCTTTGAAAGGCTTTGCCTTAGAAATACAAAATGGAGAGGAAAGAACAGGAAGCAAAACTAAATTTCCAAATAGAACATGACCCACTGGGAAGTTTAGTTCCTGCTGTTTTTTTTTATTTTAATTCCTTTGGTAGAACAACACTTCTGAATGCGAACCTATAAAATTAATACAGTGGAAGATGGAAAACAGAATGGTGTGGGGTTTTTGTAGATCAGCTTCTTGTATGCCAGTAAATTATATCACTAGAAAAAGGAGGGCTCCATTGTTGCTGACATTAATGGGCGCCTTTAATACTCATTTATGAGAAGTCGCAGTGGCACAATGGGTTAAACCCTTGTGTTGGTTGGACTGCTGACCTAAAGGTTGGGTTGCTGACCTGAAGGTTGCTGGTTCGAGTCCACAAGATGGGGTGAGCTCCCATCTGTCAGCTCTAGCATGCAGGGGCATGAGAGAAGCTTCCCAGCAGGATGGTAACACATACGGGTGTCTCCTGGGCAAGGTCTCTGTTGACGGCCAATTCTCTCACACCAGAAGCAACTTGCAATATATTCTCGAGTCGCTTCTGACACGATTAAAAAATGAGGAGATTGAGCTTTTATCCTCCTCATATACAGAGCAGCTTTTCATATGCAGTGGGAAATCTTTGCAGATATCACTTCTATCTCTTTAATTTTGTGAAATGGTACCAAGTAGCCCCTGCTCTCGAAATGGCACTTCTGGAAGAAGCAAAACTATTTTATGTGATGACAGTGAAACAGCAAAACTCTCAAGTACCAAAATCAAACTCTTTGAGAAATTTCACCTTTCAGTTGGCCGTCATGAAGTAGCTAAATGAAGTGTTTGTTTCTCTCTAGGAAATCCCCAAACCCAGGATTCCTGTCTTACATTTCAGAGATGCTTCACCACCTTTCATTATTTGTGTAAAACTGGTGAGTATAATTTCCAAATCTGGGTCCAACCATGGGAAATCCACATTAGTTTAAAAGTTTTCTCGCATTTACAAGAAAGCTCTTTTTGTAGACATTTGCAACATTGCTGAAGTTTCACACCAAATCACTATTTAAAGTTCAGTTGCAAACTGAGAATTCCATTTTAAAATTAACAGGAAATGCTTATTTTAAAAGAGAATTTGCACTTTGACATTGAAATTAGGAATTTGCATTGAATTTTAGCAGTGTTTGTGTGAGAGGGAGGAAGAGAGCAAACAAGCAAGCAAGCAAGCAAGCAACTGATTCTGAATCCACCCAACTTGCCCATGTCTGTCTTAAAATAATGCCAAGATTTTAAATTTTACATTACACCAGGAAAGCTCACTATTGGAATCATTCACTTTGACACAGGAGGCAATCACTTATATATAGCCGGTATAGGACAATTTAGATAGTTTTAAACTCAGCTCAGCAAAGGCTACACGATGCACAATTTTGATTACATTCTATCGATATCTAAAGGTCTGTAAATTAATGGCTTTAAGTTACAGGGAAGTAGGCTTTGGCTGAACATCAGAAGCAAGAGCTGTACAGCAATGGAACCAGCTTCTTAAAGCTGGTGGGATCTCTTTTAATGAACGCCTTCAAAAAGAGGCCAGACAGCTACCTGTTGGGGATACATTAGCTCAGTCTTTCCCAAATTGGTCTTCCAGGTATCTTAGACTTCAGCTTCTAGAATTCGAGATAATAGGCCAATTCAGATTAGGTTGGATATACACTGCCGTATAATCCAGTATCTGATCCCAGATTATCTTCTTTGAACTGGATTATATTAGTCTATACTGCCATATAATTTAGTTAAAATCAGATAATCTGGGATCAAAAACTGGATTATATTACAGTGTAGATCCAGCCTGAATGTTTTAGGAGTTGAAGTTTTAAACACATGGAGGACTAGAGTTTTGGAATCATTGTTTTAGCTTTCCTACACTGAGGAAGGGCAATTTGAACTCGATGGCTTTTGGGATCCATTTCAGCTCTATGATTTTTATGAGTTCCTCATTGGGTAGCTTCGGCCAGTCCTGCCATTGCAAGTTCACCTCCCTCCTTTGTTAAAATGACTCCTGGAGGAGCAAAATAACTTCTACTGAAATGTTGAATCTTTGTGAAGACACATACCAAGTTTCAAGGGTCACCAGGTACACAAAAGGGACAATAGTCACCGCCTAGGTTAGGCTGTGCAGCTCCAGCATCTGCTCCGCTCTTGTGAAATCCAGACAGGGGAGGGTGGTGCATACCAGCTAGTCTAACCCTTGTCCTACACTGTGAGAAAAGTGCCTGGGTGGGAATCCTGAAGCCTTCCAGATGTTGTTGGACCACACCTCCCCTAACATTCCTCACTATTGGCTCTGTTTCTAATGCATCTGAAGATGTGAGCTGTAGCCCAAGAAAGTTTATGATGCAGTCTTAAAAGTTGACATGAGATTACTTTTTCCTTCCCTTTTTATACAGAAAAAGACAAAGACAGCCACTTCTTCCCAAATTGCTATTTTGTCAACATCAGAGAAAATGAGAAATGTTGTTTCCAGAAGTCTGCAAAGTTTTGTGAAGAAATCATGCTTAGAAAGCATATGTTGGTAGTAAATATGATGTTAGATGAGGGGACAGTTGATTATAGGACAAAATTAGAATGCCTTGCAGTTGAAGAAAATAATAGTGAATCCACTGCTTTTAAAGTGTTTTAAAAGATCTAAAAGTCATTCTTTGGACACTGTATGAGTCAGTAAATTCCCCTTTAAGAAACAGTCCAGACCTGCTGAATGACTTGCCAACTGGCAATAGCTTTCTTCTGTTTCCCCTCCATTCTCAGTTTGGCTTTGCATCAGGCTTGATCTGAAAACCTCACCCAGCTTCTCTTCTGCATCCCCTCACCACTTTACAAAATGGATTGTGGTTTCTAATGCTTGGGGTAAAATTCTTCCACTACTGTCCTGATGGCAGAGGAAATGGTTTCTAAACTGGCTGAAACTTGCTTATAGAAGCTGAACTCTTGTTGCTCTGTGGTGATATTGTGCAGACTAAGGATAAATCCAAGGATTCAGACTTTGAGGTATTTCTGGTCCCCGTGAACTTTTGCTTTAGCACAGGCTGCGTATGAAAGAGGAGATGAAAAACAAATCCACTGTGCTGCTATGTATTTAATTTCCCTCAAATATGAGCCCTTTACCCGCTCCAGGGCTCTGCTGACAGTCCTGCAGAGCCCTGGAGATGGAGGGAGATACATTATACTGAGTCCTGCAGAAAAATGAGTTGGCTGTTAAGAGAAGAAGGAGAGAAGTATCCCATAGACAACCTTACGAAGCCAGAGTCAGTCCTGTGATGTTGTAATACAAACATCAAAGCTGTTGTAGGCCCTACTTAGCATTGGCATTGTTATCATACCCAGGAGGTAGCAAAGCAATCGTTTTGGTAACTGGTCTGCCCAATACAGATAAGTCCTGATTTATATGGCTATGCCCTTTCTGGACACCACAGTTCAAGAAACAGGCTGACAAATCTAGGAGAATTTTGAATGCTGTTAAAATGGTAAGCACAAGTAAAAATGCACAAATAAATAATATCTGGGAGATAGTAAGCCTGTCATAGAAATGCAAATGAAAAGGGAGACAGGGTTCAAATATTTTTCAAATGCAATGGAACTGAAAAGTGTAGCAGGCGGGGAATTGTTCTGTGGGTCCCTTGTGGTCCTCATGAGAAGTGAGATTACAGAAAGGCAGGTTAAATTCTAGGAAATAAAATGTAAACTGTTGAACTGTTGAGAAATAAAGTAAGGGCTTGGGAGTGTTGTCCCATCTTTCTGCTTTGATGCCTATAAAAAACAAAAGGGACTAGCAAGGAAGCAAAAACTGGCAGCTATCTTGATTATCTTGCCAAAGAGCAACTTGGATTCTAGTTGAGCTCAAATGTTCGTTTTATGAGACATGGAACGTGACACGTGTATGATCATAGGTGGAAAATTTTTGTTGGATAGGCCTAAAATAGGAATGTTTTTCAAATTATTTGTGGCATATGTTTTAATAGCCATTTGGCACACTTAAACAAATTGTTACCAGATTTTGCTTGGGTAGATCATCCAAACCTATCATTTGCTCACTGTCACTTGGGACCCCTTTGTAAGGAGGACAGTGGGGGAAATCATGGGAACCGTCTCGCTGTGTTCCCTATTGTCAAGGTCCTAAGCATCCCTTCCCACAGTATTTCCTGCTGACCCCCCTTTCCTCTTTGGCTCCTCTGACATTTTTTCTATGTCTATGTGTATACCTGACTTCTCTGGGCTCTGCTGCTGCAACGCTGCCGGTACGGAGCCCCACGGTGTCTCACCAGAGGTAACCCTGCATCATGTGATGGGCTCCGGGGGACTCTGCGCCAGCACCAGAGAGAAGTGGGAAGAAGATACTAGTGATGAGGTTGCTAGTGTCCTGATTAACACACAAGTTCTAAATCTAAGATTAAGGTATTTTTGGTTATAAGTTGGTCATCCCCACTTTTTCTATCTGAATTTGTATATTTATAATTTCACTTGGACTTGATGTGTACTGTATGTTGTGTTATATTGTCTGCTTTGATAAAGCCAATTGGCTGATCAATAAAATTGTTTCACAAGTTCTAGGAAATAAAATATAAACTGTTGATATAGTCAGAAAACACGTCTATATTACAGGGCACCTTAATGGGTAGATGGAGCGGGTGGATGATGCCACTTGAATGTCACTCACCAATTGCATGGGATCTCTACCTGTCAGCACATACAGCAGATAAGGCTTGTTTTGTTATAAAGCATGCTTTGTGATGGCAATCATCGGGGAAGAGTCTATCTTAGGCATGTGATGCCTTACTTTGCAATCGGGAGATACTGCACTGAATTCTATGGTCTCTTGGGCAGAATAAATTTTTAGCTGTGGAGATTTCAGAAAGAGTTTGGTCTTGAAGAGTCTGCCTGGCCAGGCTGACTAAACTTTCCAGGAACAAGTATCTGTAGTTCGCAGACCTCTTTCCCCAAAAATTGGTCTGCCACAGAAGATGATGTGTGGGGATGCAAGAGGCAGGCTCTCTTTAGCCTTGTATGGCTGGAAAGGCTTAGCTGCTTGCTTTGGAAGGACTTAAGACCCAAGAGTGGAACTGCTGCATTTGCCTGCTGTGGAGCGCACCTTCCCTCCTGCAAGCAGCTCCCGGCCAGCTTGTTTTGGCATTCTCTTGAAAGTCTTAGCTGGCAAGAAGGAAGAACTGCCCAGTTTGCTCCCCACTGGGTATTTCAATATAAAAGCATGTGGATGCAAAAGACTGGATCAAACAAAGAATGTTGTTCTCTGCATGCCATTGTGTGTTTTTCCATAAGCCTTGTGAAGAAAAACGTATATATTTTCTGTTGACAGCCCTTAATCCAGTTTGAATCTGCAGTACCACTGAGCTTTGATATTTTTTGTATTTGATCAGATTCAGGAAGAGAAGAACACAATCCTCAAAGGCACTCCTTGTTCAGCTGTTTCTATACAGTTTCTTTAAATATTCTTCCATTTGACAAAGCTTTGGTGGTTCCAGCACTTTGAACAAAGCTGTCAAAGATGAATGGCAATTTTGTAGTACTACATTCATTGCATTGCATTTTTACACGAATATAGCATTGGCGGAGTGCATCACCTGAGTTTTCCAAACTAGAATGTAGTGTATCAATTTGTTATGATTTCTGTCCGGCCTTTCTCTTGACCTGAGACCCAAAATACATTCTGGAATAGAGTAATCATGTCAAACATGATAATGACAAGTTAGGAAAAGGAATGAATGAATGAAAGTTGATACACAACTGAGTCTTGTGTCTGACAGAATGTAGATAAGGGGAAGATGGCCTGGAGATGGGAAAAAGCTGTTATGGAGATAGGACAGTCAGCTGAGGGAAGAATTGAATAATATTTTATGGAGCTGTGAATGATTCAAGGGTTAACATTTGACATAATTGTGCATTACTAAACTTCTACCTGTTTTTTCTTGCTTACAAGATTGTTCTGACTTTCTTGAGTCCATTTATATTTAACATAGCGAATCCACTGGACAACTCATCATTGTTCCATGTAGGGATCAACTTAAGACCCGAGTACCAGACCCAGAGAAAGATACTGAAGGGAAATGGACAAGGTCGGTGACAGGAGACCAAGGGACTGGCCTATAGTTATGTCAGTATTTAATAATGGAAGGAGAGCAGAATAATAATAATAATAATAATAATAATAATAATAATAATAATAATAATAATAATAATACTTTATTCTTATATCCCACCCCATCTCCCCGAAGGGACTCGGGGCGGCTTACAACAGGGACAAGCCTGAAACGACATAGCAAAAACATTACATACACAAAATACAACAGCAAAATTAAAACATTTCAACAGTAAACAAAATAACATAGTAACAATACTTAAAATCTGAGCAGATAAAATCAGAGTGAATAAAGGAGGAACTCGGGGACAGGTTCCATTAAAGTGCTGTATCATATGGAATAAAGTACCATACAATTTTGTAAACATAGAAAAATAGTCTGATGACAAATCTGATTGGCCTATTCATTCAAACGCACTCTGGAACAACCTTGTTTTCAATTCCCGGTGGAAGATGGGCAAGGAAGGAGCTAACCTGATCTCCCTGGGGAGAGAGTTCCAGAGCCGAGGGGCCACTGCCGAGAAGGCCCTCATCCTCGTCCCCACCAACCGCATTTGAGACAGGGGTGGGAGCGAGGGGAGCGCCTCCCCAGATGATCTTAGGGTCTGCGTAGGTTCGTAGGGGAGGAGGCGATCACGAAGATAGGCAGCTCCTGAAAGGAGAGTCCTCCCCTTTGGCGGAAGAGAATTCGGGGCCTAGAAGCAGCCACCAAGATGGCCTTCTCATATCTCCTTCCCGAATGGCTTGCAACAATGATGGAGCTCCTTCAAGGGGAAGGAGGTCATTTATATCCCACATTTTCCCTAATACTGTGACTAAAACAAAAAAATTAAACTTAAGTGTGTAAAAAGACTAAAACATGTAAGTTTTTTTAAAACACATTTCTCAGCAGAAGGATAGTCGGAGCCCCTAGTGGCGTAGTGGATTAAAGCCTTGTGACTTCAAGGTTGGGATGCTGACCTGAGGGCTGCCAGGTTCGAATCCAGCCCGGGGAGAGCATGGATGAGCTCCCTCTATCATAGAATCATAGAATAGTAGAGTTGGAAGAGACCTCATGGGCCATCCAGTTCAACCCCCTGCCAAGAAGCAGGAAATTGCATTCAAAGCACCCCCGACAGATGGCCATCCAGCCTTTGCTTGTAGGCCTCCGAAGAAGGAGCCTCCATCACAGTCCAGGGCAGAGAGTTCCACTGCCGAACAGCCCTCACAGTGAGGAAGTTCTTCCTAATGTTCAGGTGGAATCTCCTTTCCTGTAGTTTGAAGCCATTGTTCCGCGTCCTGGTCTGCAGGGCAGCAGAAAACAAGCTCCAGCTCCATGCGGGGACACAAGGATGGTAAAAACATCAAAACATCTGCAGACGGCCAGTTCACTTACACCAGAAGCGACTCAGGTTGCTCCTGATACAAAAAATAAAAAGCAGAAGGACAGCAATGTGGGAGTGACTCTAGGTTCCCGAAGGAGGGAATAACAAAGTTAGCAAAAATCACAAGAAGGCTTCTTCATTTATTTCTGCCAGATGCACCTGAGAAGGTAATGAGACTAAGAGCCTCCCCAATAATCGGAAGCAGTGGTTCCCAATCATTGGTCCTTGAGGTGTTTTGGACTTCAGCTCCCACAATTTCTAATGCCTAGTAACCTTGCTGGGATTTCTGAGAGTTGAAGTTCAAAACTGGTGGGCCAGAGAGGTTGTGCGAGTAACATAGAGCTTTACAAGTCCTAGACAACACTTTTAGGTGTGCCCAGAAATGGCGCAGCAGCTATTAAAGCACTGAGGGAGTTGTGTGTTCCCTGTAGACAGCCTCAGTTAGCAACCTGGCTGTGCTTCTTTGGGGCAGCTGGAATTTCCAAATACTCTTGGAAAGCAGCCATGTGTAGAATACATTACAGTAATCTAACGGAGTGTAACTAAGGTATTTGTCACGACGACCAGGTCAGACATTTCCAGGAACAGGCACAGCTGATGAACTGGCTTTAATATTTTCTGCTGCTGAAACCTGGGCTTCCAGGCTCAGAAATGAACCCAGGAGTACCTCCCAGGGGACTATAACCTCATCCAGCAAAGGCAGAGTCCTTGTTTCTTGATCTGCTTTAACCAGAATCAGGAGCAGCTCTGTGTTGTCTGGATTAAGATTTGGTTTGCTTGCCTTTATCCAGTCCATTATTTACAGCACCAATGTAAGTTCATTGGAATTAAATGGAAAGATTTACAGTAACGCCCTCATTTGCTGTTTGTGACGTTTTCAGTCTGATCTGCCTCTAAAGAACTTTGACTATGGAGAATGGGGTTAAATATTCTATCATGTACAGGGTGACATATGAGTTCAAGACTGAGAAAACCTTGATCCACATCTTAGTCCAGGCAGGAACGTACTGGCAAACTATCCTATCTCAGGTTCTCAACTGTACTAAGGGGGCGTTATACAGGCGTCTTTTGGGAAGTTGTTGTAAGGATTACTGACAGATAGCAGGTGAAGCATTTTGAACACTTGGTAGAAGTATAGTGTAAATACTAAGTATTACGTACATCCATTCTTAATACACAGAAGCAGCAGTTTCTTTGTTGTCACTAATCTACATGATGGAATATTGTTTGAGGCTAATCCCACTGGAAACATCAATTAAAAAAGCCCTGAAATTAAAGGCTTAAAATAAATGCTGAAGTTGACAGTGATGTCACCTGCTTTTCTTACCAACTGGAACTTTGGGGGGGGGGGAGCTCATTATTTTATAGTGCAGGATGGGTGAATAAGCATAATGTTCCTCTTTATACAATCACTTGTAATCAGAATTAATATCCTGGTTCCTTGATGAAAAGGCAAAAGGTACTCATCATGCAAAATCCATCAAATCACTAATGCATTGAGCTGTCATCACTATGCTGTTTAGGTTGCGTCTATGAATGAAGAAAAATGCTCCAGTCAAGGATTAGGGGATTTATTTCAAGTCAGTCCATTTACATGACTGAACAGCACCAGGATCACTTAGTTTTCATCTGTAAACTCCCTGTCTGTTGTCTTCGGTTCTTACCCACTTTTACACACTCAATTGCAATTATTTTGATCGTCAACAAAATTTCTATTGGCCGTCACCTTGCCATTGCTCGGGGATTTGGAGCTATCATGCTGATTGACCTTACATGTGCTCCAGCATACAGTCTTCATTGAATCTGAATAGTGGGTTATAGTGCAATGATTTGGTATGTGCTTTTCCCTATTATACACAGTTAGGAGTCTCCTGAGATAAATGGTTTAAGAGTGGGGATAAAGAGCAATATGTATTGTTCAAACTAAAGTTTTTAAGGCTCTCAGAGTGTTTGTGCAAGCATAAAGAGTGTACACTTGTTGTGTGCAAGTCATTTCTGACTTATGGTGGCTTATCATGGGGGTTTTCTTGGCAGAATTTGTTCAGAGCAGGGTTTCCATTGCAATTTATCCAAGGTCAAGCAATAGGTTTCCAAGGCTGAGCAGGAATTTGAACCTTGTCCTTCCAGTGTACTAGCCCAACACCCAAACTACTCTAAGATGTTTTTATTTATTTTTTTTTTTAGTTCTTAGAAGAAAGTGTGCAATGAGTAAGTAGGAGGAGAAGAGAAGGAGAAGAAAAAGAAAAGGAAAAAATCGTAAAAAGAAGAGGAAAAAAAGGAAAAAAGAAATAAAATAAAATAAACTGAAATATAATACAATTGGTCGCTTCCATCTCTTACACAGATACTTAAAGAAAAATTTCTATCCTTAATTAGTCTTTCCGTTCGCTCTACTACGGTGTCAGCCTCTGTTTTTTTTTTTTTCATCATTATCGTCATATCTTCTATTAGGGTTAAATTAGCACCTTCATTTGCCTTTCAATCAAAAATTTTTAACCAGGTCCCAGTTTGTTTGCTTTTTGGGAATGCCATAGTTATTTTTGAGTAAATACGTCAATTTATCCATGTTCATTATTTCCAAAATCTTAACTAGCCATTGGCTCAGCTCCGGAATTTCTTTCTTTTTCCAATATCTGGCATAAACTATTCTTGCAGCTATTATGAGATAATTGAAAAGAATTTCTTTATCTTTATCCTTTTCTATATTAATCATCCCCAGAAGAAAGTGTTTGGGATCTAGTTCTATATTAATTTGCAACATCTTTTGTATTGTTTGATGGATTTTCTTCCAATAGTTTTTCGCCTTTTTACAAGTCCACCAACAATGGTAAAATGTTCCCACTTGGTCATTACATTTCCAACATTTATTTGAGATTTTTTTTATTAAAATTTGATAATTTTTGGGGGGTCAGATACCAGCGGTAGAACATTTTGATCCAATTTTCTTTTAGTTCGGTTGCATAGGTGAATTTCAATCTAGAGTTCCAGGCCTTTTCCCATTCTGCTAGATGTATTGTTTTACCTAGGTTTTGGGCCCATTTAATCATACTTTCTTTTATTGGTACCGTTTCCGTTTCCCATTCTATTAATTTTGTATAAATTATAGATATTTGTTTTTTTTCCAATTTCATTACCTTGTCCCAAAAACTCTCTTTTTCTTCAAATCCTAGTATTTTATCTTTGTTATAGTATTCTTTTAGTTGTCTGTATTGGAACCATCCCACATTGCCGAATCCTTTGTTAATCTCTTCTTGACTTTTCAGGGTATATATCCCCTTACCCTTAATTAGGATATCTTTATATCTGGGCCAAGTTGCTCCTCCTATTTCTCTTCTCTGGCATGCCTCCAGGGGGGAGATCCATTTTGGAGTTTTCTGATACAATTTAGGTTTATACTTTTCCCAAATTTTTAGAAGCGAAGACCGAATAAAATGATTACCAAAAATTTTTTCCATCAATTTTTCCCCATACCATAAATATGCATGCCACCCTGCCCTTAAGTCTATTCCCTCTAATGTTATGGTTCTAGTATTACTTAGTGTACACCAATCTTTCACCCATATAAGGCCACAAGCATCATGGTAAAGTTGCAGGTCGGGGAGGCCTAGTCCGCCTCTTTTCTTATCGTCTATCATGTAAATTCTTTTAATTCTTGGTTTTTTACCCATCCACATGAATTTGTTAAGTTCCTTGTTCCAATTTTTGAATTTCTGTGTATTTCTAATAATAGGGATATTTTGAAATAAGAATAATAACTTGGGCAGGATAGTCATTTTTATTACCGAAATTCTACCTAATAATGATAATTTTGCATATCTCCATCTTTCTAGGTCCTTTTTTATTTCTTTCCATTTTTGGTCATAGTTATTCTCTAATAATTGGGAGTGTCTCGCCGTTATATTTATACCTAGGTATTTTATTTTTCCCCTGATCTGTATCCCCGAAATTTTTGTTAGTTCTTCTTGTCTTTTTTTGGTCAAATTCTTTGGTAATATCATGGTCTTTTCCGTGTTTATCTTTAAACCCGAGACTTCCCCATATTCTTTTATTTTGGTTAGCCAGTATTGCATTGTTTTTATAGGGTCGTCTATTATACATATAAGATCATCTGCAAAGGCCCTGACTTTATAATTGTGTTTTCTTATTTTTGCTCCTATCAATTTGGGATCGTCTCTGATACTTTTTAAGAGAATTTCTAGTGAAAAGATGAATAGTAGCGGGGACAGCGGGCATCCTTGTCTGGTTCCTTTGCATATTTCGAATTTTTGTGATTCCACTGAATTTATTTTAATTTTTGCCTCTTGTTTATCATAAATTTGATTAATCGCATTTATAAACTTGTAACCCATGTCCAGTTCTCTTATTAATAATTTGAAGAAATCCCAATTTAGGTTATCAAAAGCTTTTTCCATATCGATAGTAAGTAAGGCCAATTCGTCTTTCTTTGTAAATTCATAAAATTCAATTATATTTATTATTTCTCTTACATTGTCCTTCATTTGTCTTTTTAGTAGGAAGCCCGTTTGCTCCTCTCTTATCCAATCTTTCAAGAATTCTTTCCGCTAATATCGTTGTAAAAATTTTATAATCTGAATTTAGTAGGGATATTGGCCTATAATTTTTGACATTTTTAAGGTCTTGTCCTTCTTTTGGAATCATGGTTATTGTTGCATTACGCCACGAATCTGGAATTTTTTGATTTTCTAAGATTTTGTTCATAATTTTTTTTAGATAAGGTATTGTTTCCTCCGCAAAAACTTTGTAGTAAATGCCGCTTAGGCCATCAGGCCCAGGAGCCTTATTTCCATCCATCTTATCTATGGCTCTCTTAATTTCTTTGTCCGTTATTTCTTTATTTAATATCTCTCTTTGTTTTTCCGATAGTTTTTCCAATTTTTGGTTACTAATGAATTGGGATATTTTGTCTAATTCAACCTGATCTTTTGAGTATAATTTGCTATAGAATTTCTTAAATTGAGCCATTATCCTTTGTTCTGTCGTGTAGTTAGTTCCTTCTGAAGTGATTTCTGTAATGCTATGGGCCTGTTTTTTCTTCCTAATTTTCCAGGATAGCCATTTCCCTGGCTTATTAGCATTCTGAAATTGTTGTTGTTTTATGAATTTTAGTTTTTTCGCTGTTTCTTCTAATTCCATATGGATTTTTTGTTCTCTCAAACTTTCCAGTTCTTGTTTAACTTTTTTATTGTTTGGTTCTGATTTTAATTTTTTTTCATTTAAGGTAATTTCTTCGTTTATTTTAATTAAAGTTCTATTTTTCGCTTTGTTTTTTTGGGCACTTTGCTGGATGAAATGGCCATGCATGACTGCTTTACTTGCATCCCAAATTGTTTGTTTATTTGAAAATATTCCCTCAGAATTTTTTTGTTTTTTTGGATATCCTCTTCGGATTTTATTAAATTCTCATTTAATCTCCAATTTAAATTTCTTTGAATTTTATTTAACGTGAATTCCAATGGGCAGTGATCCGAAATGTACCTGGGAGATATTTCAATTTTGGTCACTTTTGGGATCAGTGAGGGCGTCATCCATGCCATGTCAATTCTTGACCATGAATTATGCCTATTTGAGAAATATGTAAAATCTCTTTCTCCTATATGGTGTGTTCTCCAGGCATCCCTGAGCTCCCAATCTTGTAAGGTTTTAATAAAATTTACGGGTAGTTTGCCCGAGTTTAGATTCTTTTTTCCCTTAGTTCTGTTTCCTTTCTTATCCCAATCCAGGTCCAGAACTCCGTTAAAGTCACCTATAATCATCAATTCATCAAATTCCTGTTCCGCAATTTTACCTTTTAGTTTTTCTAAAAAGGTTGTTTTTGGTCCGTTTGATGTATAGATGTTGCAAATTAATATAATCTGATTGCCCACCCTTATTTTTGCTCCTACCATTCTTCCCTCATCATCCTTAAATGCTAGTTCTGGGTTTAATTTTGGATTTATGTACAAGACCAACCCCTTTTTTTTCTGAGGCCGATGAAATGAATTCTTTCCCTAATTTTCCTTGGATTAGGTGTGAGGTATGTTTATGGCAAATGTGTGTTTCCTGAAGAGCTATTAAATCAAGTCTCAACTTTTGCAGGTGATTAAATAAACTATTTCTTTTTTTGGGTGCGTTCAAACCGTTAATATTGTTGGAGTGACATTTTATTTGCATTTTTTTCTTTTTTCTTTTTTTTTCAATTAGTTTTGGTTTTGGGAGGGTCCTCTTTCTTCTTCTTCTTCTAGATTTATTAGGTTTGGCGTTTGTGATGTGGTTACTTGATGAACTTTTTCGGGGGAAATAGTTCTAGCTCTCTTTCTCTTTCGAGGTCTAATGCCGGTGGGTTTGGTCCGTTCTCCTTCTTCATTAAGTTCTTGTAAAATTCCTTTGCCTTCTCTTCCGATGTTAGCCATATTCTTTCGTTATTGTAGGCTGCCATGATTCCTTCCTTCCGTTCCCATCGAAAGCGGATGTGGCGTCTTTTTAGTTCTTCTGTCAGTTCTTCTGTTTACGTTTTTGCATCGTACTAGCAGGGTGTTCTTTGAGTATTGTCACTTTTTGACCTTTATAGCGAATAGTATTTTTCTTACTTGTCCTCAGTACTTCTTCTCTTATTTTCTTTTTTTCGAATTGTACTACCACATCTCTTGCTACTTTATGTTTTTTTGAGTAGTTCGTAGTGATTCTGTAGACTCTTTCGATACTATCTTCCATCTTGTCATCTTGTATTTGTAAGAGATCTGCCAGGATTTGAGTTGTAATTTGTTTCAAATTTTCTTTAGGTTCTTCTATGATGTTTCTTATTCGTACTTGAAATTCTAGCTCTTCCATTTCCAATTTCTCTTGTCTTTCTTCTAGTCTGGTGTTCTTTGCTTCTAATTTTTCCAATCTTGCTTGGAGTTTGTCTTGATTCTTCTCCATCTTCTGCTTGTCTTCTTTGACTTCCTTCATCTCTTTTTGTAAATCTTTTATTTCTTTCTTCACCTCTATAAATTCTTCTGATAGTTCTTTTCTCATGTCTATCATCTGCTCCTGTAGATTTTTTTGACTTTCTGTGATTTTCTGAAGTTCTCTCATCACATCTTTTAAGTTTATCTCATCTGATAATGATCCTTTTCTCACAGTGGCTTTTTTCTCTTCTATCTTCAATTTTTGCGTTGACCAAAGTCCAAAGGCTCTCTCTCTTTTTTTTTTCCCCTTCTCAGTCCGCCACACACTTTGTGGCCGTTGTAGCTGAGGCTGCCTTCTTGTTTTTTCTTTATTTTGACTTCCGCTTCCGTGCTTCCGTGTTCTCTCTCTCCCTTATCTGGGTCTGCTGGCCTTCAATGACGTCGAGCTCAATAGTCTAAACAATGACCACTCAAGGGCTTTTTTTCTCTCTCTCTCTTCTCTTCCGGATTTGGCCTTAACCCTTTCGGTGGTGCTCAAGACCTGGGTTTCTCACAGCAATTCAACAGCAATTTTCCCTCAATAAAGGTTAGTCTCAATTGACTTGTTCCTTTTATTCCTTTTATTCCTCGTATTTCTTCCGTAACCCCCCTAGGTTTTAAGTCTTGGAGGGTTACCTTAAACGTTGTCCTCTCTGTTCCCTTCTCCTTTCTTCCTCCTTTCTTTTGTTTCTTGCCGACTCCCGTTTCTGGTATCTGTGGGTCGATCCGCTCTTAAACCGCTTTTTATCTTTTTGTGTTTCTTCTCAATCTTGGAAGTATAGCACGGCTTCTGTTTGGGCCTTCTGCCCTTCTGTCTCTCCCGACCCGCTACCCTGCCCCGATTCAAATCCTTCAGCTGGCCTCCTTGAGGGGGACCAGCCCTGGGATCCGAAAAAAGATGTTGATTCTCAAATTAGGTTTGAAGAGAATGAAATGAACCATAATTTCCAAGAGCAGATGGACAATTTGCTTACCTATAGCTGTGGTTCTTTAAGCGGTCACCGCTGCCTTCACACAAATGGGGTTTTGCACCTGTGCAGAGACTCATTAGGATTTGTAGAGCTGAGTGCCCTGTTCCCTAACCTGTTGACTTAGTGGGGGCACCTGTGATAAACTAGGTCAAACACAGAAGTACAAAGCAAATAAGCACTGTAATTATGGCTGAAGCCATCTTTTAATTAACAAGGCAATCTACTTCTTCCTTCCTGCAGGATCTGACAGGCGGACAGTTTGAGGAAAATCTGAACCTGTTGGAACTGAAAGAAGGAGTGGATTATTACCATTTTAACTGAAGCACACTGGAAAACGCTTCATTGCAAAAAGGATCACTAAAAATGTTTGTATGGGTTTGATGTTTACAGAATAATAATGGCAATGAATCCTGCTTCAAGATGCCTTTCCATGAAGAAACATTAATGAAAGCATAAGTTACTCTGTTTCATGGCTGAATGCATGGGAGCAACAAGGGGGGGGGGGTCACTGTAGGAAGCAGAATGACAGCAAATATTAGTATATAATCCTTGAAAAATCTCTTCTCTGCTTTCCTTTCATTGTATGGAGTGGTTCCCTATTTTAATAAAAGGATTGAAGGACATTGTATCTTCCTCTGGGGTGAAGAATCCTTGACCTTCAAGATGTTTTAGACTTCCAGTTCCTGGAAACTTCAGTGAGCATAAATAGTGATAAGGGATTGGGAGGACTTGCCCAAAACATCTGGAGGGCCAAAGATTTATTACTTTTGTCTTGAAGAATCAGGGAAGGCCAGATCCTGCTAGTAGATCCATTATCACTTATTGGGGGGGGGGGGGTTCTAAATTAACAAGTTACCATCTTGCTCCAGATGTTCAGTGAACGTTCTGGCTACTTTTTGACATAACCAAAGCCAGTTGTGATATTTTTAAACCCCATCTTATAACCAATGTCAAGGCATTTTTCAACTTTTGTCACTTTACACGATCAATCTGGTGGTGATGTGGCATAGCCAATTCTCTTTGCATTATTTGTCAGAATGAAATGCAGCCCCATAAATTCCAAGTGGTGCTTTAACAACTTACAGGGAGTCAAGAGGACTCAAGGGCCACACACTTTCTCCAGCACTGGCAAGAACAGCTGGGCTCTCCCACAAATAAAATCTGTCATGCTTTGTTATGCAACTGGTTCCTATGCAGGGGGTTAAGAGGCCCAACGTTAGAACATCCTCTGGCAGGATGAGAAGCAGGAGTTTTACAACTGGAACATACAGTAGTTTGTAATAAAGATGTATAAAACCAGCCTCCATTATGCTGTTGCCTTAGGGACAGCAAATTCACCAGGCAGTTATGGTATTCTCTTCTTCTGTTTTGAAGTTGGCTGTGATAATGGCGAAAACTTTGCATATTATTACTAGAAGTTTATTTGCATCAGATGTCTATAGGTAGAAATGGCAAAAGGGCAGTATGACATCACTAAAATGAAAAGTCTGCAGGGGGGGAAAATCACACTGGTGCCATAAAGAAATATGTTTTATGCTGTAAAAACAGCTCTTCGGATACACATTTTTCTACATCTCGAAAAAGAAGGGAGAAACATAGCCTTCTTCATGGGATGCTGAGCACAACATCTGATTGTGATTTTAATATTAGACAATGGTGGCACTTTTGTTAGGACTGCAGAAAAGGGGCAAGGAAAGGCAATCTAGATTTTCAACCTCCAGGCCTTTTCCACCTTTCTGCTGCCATGGCATAACCAATTGCAAGAGTCCAGGTGAAGAATTTATATTATTTTATCAAATTTTGTAGATGTGATTTTGATTGTGCTGTTTTATTCTGCTTCTGTCATACACCCCATTTGCATCTTTTACATGTGTTGAATTTCTACAAACTGGGCAAGAAATGTAACATGAAAGGATTGTATATTTTTGTAAGTATTGACATACCTATAATAAATCAGACAAGAGTTGTATTTCCTGTTTTTAGAGGTGGTATGTTTCCAGTTTTCCAGCCAAAACCCCAGCACTGCTCTAGGGCTGTGATCACATGGGACAAGAACACCAGCAACCCCTTTCCTGCATTTCCCTTTCTCTTTGCCCCCTTTTCCTTTTCAAAAGCAAAGCTGCTGGAGTTGTGGCTTGGCTCTTTCTAAAGAACAGCTGACTGAGCAATGCATAACTTGTTTTGGCAAGTACCTATTGCTTCACTAGCATGTTCTATATTTCATTGTAAACAGGACAAACAGCTCGGGAGAACAGAATAGACAAATCGTAGTTTGCACTCTCCAATTTATTTTTTAATTCAATTTTGAGAAAAGAACACAAAATATCAGTGATCAGTATGCATAACAAATTTCAACGACGAGAAAATTATGTGTGCAAACTGCCATCTTGTGGCTACAGATGTGGAGTTAGTACTAACAGACTTAAGTTTAGTTAACAAAAAAAATTGTTTTAAAAGAAATCCTCCAATATGCACAGACTTCCAAAAGCAGGCCTGTGGGTTTGTTACTTTTTCTTTTTCACCTATTCAGACCCTACATTTGCGCAGGTTGCTGAGTCAAAATCTGATTTCTCCTTTGGACATACAGATTTTGGGAATCTTCCATTGAGTTTCCAGCTATTTGTTCTGCAGAAACCAAGCAAAAGAAAAAGAATTGTAGTTGATTTTCATGATATATTTAATAGATAGTTTGAAAATAAAAGAGAATAATCAGTTATCTATAGATGTTTCTGGGTGGATAAAAAGTTAGTTATCCACAGATTTTTATAACCCAAGTTTCCTTAAGAAAAGACATTTTGGTTCTAGAAGTATGTTGTAATGAATGAACTATTACTGCAATCCATAACACACTGCTGTTTCCAAATAAACAGTTTCTTGTGCATGGCTTTCAAAATGTGGCTGTGATTGGGCCAATGCACAGGAATGGTCCATGCATCAGTGGATGCTGTCCCTCGTGAAACAGCCTTTCATAATCCCAAAACAACTGGAGCTTTTAAAAAAGAACTGTTTGTTTTTAAACAGCCTGATGTTTAAGACTTTCAGACCACTTTTCTTTATTAGACAAAATAATAACCCTCAAGAATGCATGTTTATTTGATGAAAACAAATCTAAGCCTTCCCTCAAAAAGGAAAATCGAGATCAAGAGACTCAGGAAAAGATACACAGTTTAAATGGTTTTTTTCTTGTTGGGTTTAACAAGGCATTTTGTATTTTGACCCATATGTCCTTGTGAAATGTGAGCTCTCAGAGTTGAATAGTATGGCATAGTTTTATATACTCCCTCTGAAAAAAAAATGGTACTAAGAAACCAAACTGCTGTGAGAATTCCTACAGTTCATGCAGAGAAGTCTTCAAATAAAACAGAAAGAAATGCAGATGTGCCTGTCATTCTGAGATCAGAGGAGACTGTTTTCCAACCTTTTTGTAAGAAGAAAAAACAAAACGCAGGACTCAGTAGTAAAATTTAATGATGGCATTTTATCTGTAATTGGTATCCCATCATCACCTTGGAAACTCTAAGGAATTTTACTTATTCTGGAGTTAAAGAAAACAGAATGACACTGGAAAAAAACAGCACCAGAACCAACAGTTCCAGATCTGGGGAGCCATAGGATTTCCATCCTGGTCTCGCTGGAAGACTTGTTCTTCATGGAACGTCTGTATAGACTGCAGTACTGTTGAAAATCTGGCTTTAATAAGTCACGTATTACCTCTCCCTTTGTTTCCATGGTTAATTAGGAAGAAATAATTACTTAACCTTCTGTCTTTTGGTACAAATAAAGTAGAGACCTAAGAGATGCTGTGGCATCCACATTTTCCTGTAAAACTGCAGAGTGGAAATTCTGATTGCTCCTTTCCACAAAGGCCACTTTGGGAGCCAGTTGTGCTGCATTAATTTGTGCTCCCTGTCTAGAAGCTGAGCTCCAAAGCACTGGCATGGTTTCAAGGAATGAAATTGGGGGGAGGGAGCCCTAAAGCACTTGCTTTCTGACAGTTTTAAGCTTGAAAAGAGGAGGGCTTGAAGCATGAGCTTACAGAACCCTACATTAAGACAATAGGCTTCACTAAATTTGAGATATTTCGATATTTGTAGATACAGATGTCAAATCTAGAGAACTCTATTTCTGAAATACAGTAGAGTCTCACTTATCCAACACTCACTTATCCAACGTTCTGGATTATCCAACGCATTTTTGTAGTCAATGTTTTCAATGCATTGTGATATTTTGGTGCTAAATTCGTAAATATAGTAATTACTACATAGCATTAATGTGTAATGAACTACTTTTTCTGTCAAATTTGTTGTATAACATGATGTTTTGGTGCTTAATTTGTAAAATCATAACCTATTTTGATGTTTAATAGGCTTTTTATCAATCTCTCCTTATTATCCAACATATTCGCTTATCCAACGTTCTGCCGGCCCGTTTATGTTGGATAAGTGAGACTCTACTGTATAGGGTTTTTTAATGTTATGCTTCAAGCTCTCTTCTCATCCATCTCTCACACATATACACATCTACATTACGCCCAAGATTACTCTCCAAAATATTCATAGTGAGTAAAGGGGAACTTTGTGAATATTACCTTGGTTACTAATAGTGGTTTCGGTACTTTCATTAAATCACATAAGTAGTTACGCTGCTTCCTCAGCAATGTCAGGTCTGTATCCCTGTTTGGAGAGTACAACATAAAGCATACACAATACTGGATTAAGAGCTTGCAGTGGGTCTCTGAGTCTCTTCATCGAGGGAAATGAGACTCCTAATGTGCAGGTAATTAAGTCTATGAACTAGTCAAGCAGAGGAATGTCCTTCCAGCTGTCTGCTAGGAGATGGTTGCTGTGAATTTGTTCTGCAAGCAACATCAGAAATATCAGCGTGGCAGAAGTGGCTTCCAACCCCATCTCAGTCACCGTCTCTTAGCTGAACTCCATTAAAATGTGCCTATGGGCACCAGTTCATCTTTTCTGTGGGAGAGAAGGCCTTAACCATAGGTTTCTGCCACTCCTCCTTGGAGGACTGCTATTTGTCCCCCATCACTGGCAACAGGTACTTAAGGATCAGAGGAGACAGATCAGGAGAGCTGGGGAAAGGCTTTAACATATAGTCCATCAGCATACTCCCTTGCTACCGAGATATTAATAAATGTTTTGATGCATTAATACTCGTTTTAAAGTACAGCTGTTCAAGTGTGGTACGTTACATATTGTTTTCTCCCTTTTTCATTATTAATTTTTAATTCATGTAATCTTCCTTCAATTTGTATGTGAGCTGCCTTTGTTCTCACTTGGGATAAATTAAATGAATAAATATTGCAAGCCTTTAATGGGTCATTTTTACCAAAAGGGGTGAGGCACGAATGCTTTAAATATATATGCAAACATAGTCCTTCTTCACTCTTATATTTGCTGCCCCGAAGTGTGATGGAGTCTATGTCTCTTGAGGTTTTTAAGCAGAGGCCAGATGGCCATCTGTCGGTAGTGCTTTGACTGGAAGAATGGGGTTGGGCTGGATGGCCTTTGGGATCTTTTCCAACTCTATGATTCTACATTTAAGTTTAGATTCTTGTTCTTTTTAATTTATCTAATATATTTTGCATATTTCCAGTTATAACATTCCTATATATGCCTGGGGTTATCTGTAGTCCCACACAGAAGATTGAATATTATAAATTGGGAAGTCAGAACAATCTTGCCCATGGACTAACTCACCAGTTGGTGTCGCTCAAAATTGTCATGAACTCTTCAATAACATCGGGTTCAGCAATATCACTGTAGGTAATCAGCATTTCATAGACCTGACTGGCTGTCGTCGTCCTAATCTAGAGACAGGAAAGGGATAGCCTTGCAGTTCCTCAAAATACATGCTTTTAACAATTGCATTTGGAAAAGCAGCACAGGATTTGCATATACAATGTTCTGAATTTGCTTAGCGCTGGCTAGAACAGACCCACTGAAACCATTAGATATATCTGTGTGTTAATTTACCAATGAAGACATGATTGGATAGTCCCATTTTAGTTTCAACAGGATGTCAACTAACCTGCTTCTGAATTATGCAGGTCCAGAAAACAAATGTGAACTTTTAAAGAGGAATGTTTTTCCTGTTTGGTGGATGGGATTAGGATAAATAATGAAAGCAATTCTCAGGGGGGAAAAGTGGCCAATTTATGGTAATTGGAAAAAATGCAAATAGCATTTGAAATGCCCTTTAAATGAATATTTAGAAGAATCTCTAACAAGCAATAAGTACTGAAACCACTTTTAGGCAAAAGCCTGGGGAAAAAAAAATCTGCAGCACCTTTCATTCCTAGATAGTCAGACTTTGGAAATTGTCCTTGATAGAAAAAATGTTTGTTAGAACCCATAGAACAAAAAGATAATTTGAAACTACATAGTATCTTTTTCGTCACATTTGCTTCAAACATGACCTCCATCAAAATATAGGCCAACTTGGACTGAAATGCTGTAACTTGTTTGTTGCTAAGATTAACTGAATAGACTTTGTAACTATATATGTATAATTAATAACATTGTCTTATAGCTGTATTAACAAAATAAATAAAAAGAAGGAAATATTAGAATCTAAACATTTCCAATACTTACAACTGGAAACGGGTGACAAAGGAGGAGGAAGAGCTGAAACAGAACTTGTTTTCTCATGTCTCCTGGAAACTGGACCAGGCCACAAAAACTAGGGAAAATGAAATATTTGTTTATTTCAGTTGTGTCTTTTATAATAGTATCACAGAGATGCATTTTGCCACTAATTCTAAGAAGGTCATTATCCAGAAGCAGGTTTCTGTACTCAATGGTTTTTGCTGCACATTTGTGTTAAAAATGTATAAAGTTTGAGAAAATGTTATGTTAGTATGTTTCAAAGAAGATTATATAAAAATAAAAGTGGCTAGTATCAAATTTATTTGTGATACTTCAACCAGGAAGAGGTTCTCTTGCATAAAGAGTGCTGTAATTAATGGGGTTTCCTAGAGGGCATTACTGCTTATTATCAGGCCACATATTTTAGAGGCAAGGAAATTAAATGGACGGACACTGGAGCAAACTGGCATAGCTTCCAACAGAAGTTCTTTATCACAGAATCATAGAGTTGGACGAGACCACATGGGCCATCTAATCCAACTGACAATATTCTTGCTGACAAGATCAGTGGATCAACTGCCACACATCTACTTGCTTAGAAAATGGCAGATTGTCATCCATTTTAACCCTTCCTCAACTTCCTTGTGGGATGGCTCCCTAAACAAACATTGAATTTATAAATCAGTATGCATACACAATTGTGTCAAACTTCCTATGAGAGCAGAGCATACATTACAGTGGAAAGCATCCTTTCTTATTACATTTCTTTGTGGCTTTCCCCACAAAATCATTCATTTAACAGGACAATCTCTTCATCAGCATTAGTCATCACCCACACATTTACACTTTTGTCCCAACTTACACTGCAATGCTGGAGCGGAGTTTCTGGACATTTTTTGATCTCCGACTCTCTTCTTTACAAAGTTTAAGTAACTTCATTGGAAATGGGTGGCTAAAAGGGGAGAAAACAATATAAAACATATTGAGAACCAATTCTCTGAAATGTGTTGGGCATTATGAAAGTAGCTACTAACCATTAACATCTCCAAAATAAGGCTCCCATTAATTGCAGGAGGAGGAGTACATAGGAGGGAGAAAGCTGACTTTGGCTGCTATTTTTGTAGGCCAGAAATCATACAGAAATCCATCAACCACTGTTTTATATGCTCAAGTTTTGTCCCACCATCTAAACAAGACCCAACATCCTCATGGGTACATTTGGTAAGTCGCAGGAAAGAGCCTTCTTGGCGGCGGGTTCCCAGACTGTGGAAATCCCATCAAAGGAAAGCTTGGTTTGCTCCCTCTGCTCTTTTTCTGCCAACCAGGCCTCTGAGATTTAAATTATATTTTTAGTCTTTTCCCCAACAAAATCTGATCTAAATTTGAGTCTCCATGGATATCCTACAGTGAACGTTTGAAAGGTGTGGAGAACATTCTCTGTGTTACTTGTTTCCAATCTGGTTAACTTTCTTCACAATTATGAAATGGTATTCATAGAGTAAATGGAATTTGTCGAAGATGAATTCAGTTAATGGGTGTGCTTGTTGCTTTTCAGCACAGGACAATAGTAATATAGGGAACGAGGTGTGATTGCCAAAGGAAATGACAATGCAGGCATTCAGTGAAGAGGCCAAATGTAGTTGAGCATCTGGAAAAAATTTAGTGCATGTCGACTTATGTGTAGGATTCTGCTTTTGAGATAGACCTGCTTTGCATTCTGTCATCTGCCAATTCCACAATGTTTGTAATAACTAACTCTAACCTACGGGTGATCTCAAATAGCACAGCCCCTTCCAAAGGAAATTGAGGAAATTCCTTCTCCTGTATGGGCAGCACTCCAGCAGAAACAGAATCAGTGTCGAGGGAAAAGGGATCTGTTTAAAGAGCCTGTGTGATGCAAATTGGGCACACGTGTTTCTGGAAAGGGAGCCCTTGGAAAAGGTGAGCTGCATTTTAACCAGATCAATCACAGAAATCCCAAAGGATGGTCCGTCAATCAAGGGCAATGCAGAGAACTCCCTACCCCAATACCCTGTGCACTTTTAAGATTATGACGTTTAATGTGTAAGTAAAAGTCAACAGCCCATTGGTTATACTGTTACAGAGTCTAAAGTTGTCAAATCTAGCCCATGGAATAGTATGCAGTTATGTGTAATAGAGAAGCGGGGAGGAGAGAGAAAATGTTAGGCTTTGTAAAATCCTTTTGGTGAGTTACATAAACATTAACAGTATAAGACACATTCTCTCTTATTGACTCCCCCAGGAATCAATACCGCAACTTCCTAATTTTAGATATGGGGTTTGCTGCTGCTACTGCCCCCTCCCCCTGGGTCATTGCAGCACCTGAGGCCATTTTAATCCTGTCACCACATACAATAAAATTTAAACCATGAAATAGGATAGATGGTGGTCAAATACGGGGCAGTTTTTCTGAGATGTGGTCCAACTTGCAATGGCAATGTACTGGAAGAGCTCTCTTTGGGAGAGCTGATTTCTCATGGAATCCTAGGGATCCAAGGAACCCTGGTTGACAAATCCAGATCGCAGATGACACTCAACTCTACTACTCTTTCCCACCACATTCCAAGGAAGCTCCCCGGATCCTGGACCAGTGTCTGACAGCTGTGATGGACTGGATGAGGGCCAACAAGCTGAAGCTTAATCCAGACAAGACAGAGGTCCTCCTGGTCAGTCATGGGGCCGATTGGGGTTGAGGGTGGCAACCTGTGCTTGACGGGGTCACACTCCCCCTGAAGACACAGGTCTACAGTCTGGGGGTCCTCCTAGACTCAGTGCTTGATGCTCAGTTGTCGACGGTGGCCGGGAGGACCTTTGCACAATTAAATCTTGTGCGCCAGCTGCGACCGTACCTCAAAAAGCCTGACTTGTCATGGTGCTCCATGCCTTAGCTACATCTAGAATGGACTGCTGCAATGCACTCTACATGGGGCTCCCTTTGAAGATGGCTCGGAAACTGCAGTCAATGCAAATGTCAGTGGCCAGATTACTAACGAGCTGTTTATAGGGAGCACACCTATGTTTTGTTTTGCACTTGTTGTATGTCACAACTTGAGTGTTCTGTGAGCCACCCCGAATCCCTCTGGGAGATAGTGGCGGGATATAAAAAAAGTTTCATTATTGTTGTTGTTGTTGTTGTTTTTGTTATTGTTAAGGGTCCTTCCAGACAGCCTCTATATCCCAAGATTTGATCCCAGGTTTTCTGTTTAAATTGGATTATATAAGTCCCCACTGCAAAATAATCTGGGATAAACAAAAAACCTGGGATCAGATCCTGGATATAGGGCCTGTCTGGAAGGGCCCAAAGGTCTGCTTTCTCAATTGACCTGGTGGTAGTGCCAAAGGTCACCATTCTGAGGAAATGGCTCAAATTCGGACATGCATGTTGGATCACCATACAAATATATCCATTCCCTTAATTTTTTTCTTTCCATTGCTCAAAATTGGGAACATTTCTCGAGAATTAACAATAATACCAGCAATGGTCATGACAATAGGTTTCAGGAGGGAAGATGAAATTTCAATAATGGGAAAAGATGTGATCGCAATCTTCTCAATGTGCAATATATTTACGGTACAATGTTAAATCTCTAATTTCTTTCATAATTCCTCACAGATTTCTATTTTATTTTTAATTATCTTCAGTTTTCAAAGAGGACACAGGATTAGGTGGGATTTCTGATCCTTTGCTATGCAAGAATGTAAGAAGGGATGAGATCCCGTTACATATCAGATGCTAGATAGTGCACTAATGTGATTCACATACAGAAACAAAGAATAATCGACTGTGGATACACTGGTCGTTTAATTCTTCCAATCTTGCAATCAAACTCTTTGGAATCACACTAGCATTAGAAAATTTAAATTAGCATGATAATGCTGCTAAATCTACAGTTAACCTATTGAGGGAGATGTTGTACATGGTAAGAGTTGCAAAAGCCATCCCCAAGTGGTAAAAATGAGATTTTCAAAACAAAAGATGTCCCTCTGTCAGGATCAGAAATTTTTGGTTGGGCTCCAACATTTCCTCCGTGTGACACAAATTAGGGATAATACAACTTTGCTCTTTAACATATTTCCAGTATTCGCACAGAAGGAATAGAATCTTATCGCCTAATTATCACTTACTTTTCCTCTGTTACAAAGATATCAAAGCAACCATTCGCCAGTATCTGGTCCAGCATTTTTAAAAGTGGTACAGATATCCTAAGTGAAGAAAGCACATAAGACGATACTGAGACTCACAACATTCAAATGAAAAATCTGAATTTTTTTCACTAAACGTCAGGCCATTCCTGTAATGTCATCTAAGCAATTCTGACATAACCTCTTCTTTTGAGCTGGCCATTGATTGTAATAAAATGAACTTAAGCTTGAACTACACACCTTAAGAGAAAGGAGGCAAAATGAAAATCAGGTAATATTTGTGTAATACACAAAGTTTAAGGAATGATGACCCAAGAAGAAGTAATTTAGCATTTGTTTCCATGGTAGGCAACAAGACTCCTTAGGGAAGACCACAAGTTGAAAATGAGTGTAATAGTATCATCATGCTCCCCAGATAATCATATTCAGAAGCATTACTGACTTGTGTACTGAAAATTAACAAGTTGCTTACTTATAACTGTAGTTCTTCAAGTTCTGCCATGTAATTCATGCAACAGGTCATTCTGTGCCTTTGCAATCTCATCTTTGAAAACATCAAGAACTAAATTGGCCCTTTGGTGTGAGCTCTGTGCATGCTCCAGCAGCACTTCCCATCTGATTCCCTCAGTCCCAGGCTGCTGCTGTGGCAAACCCGAAAGGACCAAAGATAGGCAGGGCCAGATAGAGGGGAGAAGTAGTTTGAATGAGTTTAGGAATACCCATGTGAATCATAGTTACGGGTAAATAGTTTTTTTTTTCTTTTTTGTGAGTGAGATACTCAATGAGAAGTCTGCCATGCTGTAACAGAAGAGAGCACAGCCTTCCCAAAACATGCACCAGTCTCAGGATGGAAGCCCACTCTTTGGTGACATACGAACAGAAAGGGCTGTGAAGACATGCCACCTCTGAAAAGGTTCTCAGTGGTATGTCAGTTAGGAAGAAGGGTGATGCAGTCATGGAACGTCTGGATATATTTGGTAGTGGGTATCATACTAATTGGTAATATTACATACCCACTATGACAGAATATAGACATAACAAACATAACATATACAACAATCATGTTGCTTACCTCAAAGAACATGTCCAATCAACATGAAAGGCTAAGTATATTTTGAATATCCAATGTGGCCCCAAAGCATGGTTACCTTTGATACAACCAGATGCTTTCTTAAGAGGTATTCAAAGAGCAAACCTTCTGCAATGTGGGAGGGGGAGTTCTCCCACTTCCATGCAACATTGAGGAGATCTGGAAGACCAAAGCCTTCTGGGATCCTAGGCTGCCTTTCCCTCTTACAATCTCGTCTCATTGGGGGAGGGGGGAAAGCGGGAGGGATCGTCTTCTTACCATAGCGTTTCATTTCATTTTGTTTAAAAATAAAATGGATAATATACTCAATTCCATTACACACAATTTACTGGTAACTGTTTCTACTATCAGTCAAAAATTCTGAGCTATCTTAAAATATTCCTTAATCTGCCAATAGTTAAACCAGGTTATAGATGGTTCTATTCATTTAACTTCTTCATATGATTTTACTCTTTAACACCACTAAAATGATCTAACCTGAGGCAATCTGACAGTTCCCATTCCACGTGTGAATAAACACCTTTACCCGTTTTTACATGAATAAGGAACTCTGAAGACGATTGCTACCTGACTCCTAAAACGTCAGTTTCTACACACTTTAAACACATTTATAAAACAGAGTCCCACAGAACGCAAGAAGCAGTTTAGCATAATATGATGGAAGCCTTGGGACTCCGCCTTTAAAGTGTATAGAAATGGAGAGGGGGGGGGGCTGTGTGTGATGAGGTCCTTAGTCAGACATGTAACACTGTTAACACTTGGCAGCCAAGGATCTGAAGGCTACAGCCTTCCAGGATGCCTTCCTGGGTTTCCTGCATCCACTTGCTGGACAACATCAGGAAGTGGAAAGTGGGGCTTCAGACACCTGGAAATAATCTTTCTTGTTTTTAGCTCAAAGATATGAATATTTTTCCCATTCCTACCCCAAAGAAAACTGAAGCAAATTACAGTGATGTGGGAGAAAAGTAAGATAAAACTGTATGAAAGTAGGGGATAAGAGTATCACAGTAAACCAGTATGCCCTTCATAGCACTGTCGGTTAGTATTAATAGATGGATGTTGCAGATTCCAATGAATAAACTGATTTATTAAACGTTGAAATATTTTTAGAAAAAAAATCTTGAAGAATTTTAGATGTCAATATGCACTGTTCTTCTGTTTTTGTCTGTGAATAATCAATTTCTTCTTGGAGAACTGGAATTGGTAGTGTAATGCGAAATCAACCTTTGGGTGGCAGGTTCTCAAATTTGAGGACATATCCTCACTGCAAGAGTTGGGAACCCATGCATCTGTTGCTGTGGTACACCAGATGTGGAAATAATAACAAATTCTGGATCCAGTGTAACTAGGGTGATTAGCAAAAGGTACCAAGGTAGCAGTGAGGATGAACTGTAGGAGAGTCACATATACTGCTTATTAAAGTCCAAGTGTTGTTTCTGAACTGAAAATCAGCCTTTTCTGAAAAAGCATTTTTTCTTGATTAAAAGAATAATCTACCAATGTAAAGGGCCAGTTCATATGTTATTGGGGGAAAGCAACAAAGTAACCAATAAAATATATAATTAGAAAAGAACCAAAAGGACAAAAGAAGACTTTTGCATAAATAAGTTCAAAAAACACCAAAGAACAAACAATATTGGTATTGTGGCAGATAAGAAGGCACTGAGGAATTAGGCAAGATGCTTGCTGGAGCTTGCAGGGGGCAAAAGGACACCTTAGCTCTAGATGTGCCCAAGGATAAAGCTGTGCAGGTGCAGAACGACCATTTGTGTTCATCAGAGAGACCATGAAGAAAAGCAATATGTCAACATCATGACTGGCAGTTTAATAATAATAATAATAATAATAATAATAATAATAATAATAATGTTCACTTTACAATGGAAACAATATTCAACAAAACAGAACATTTCTTCCCTTCTCCTCTGCCCCATCCTTAAGCCCGTAACATACAAGATGAAATAACCACTCTTATTACATTAGTATGAGAAAACCCCGTGGATGATAACGTCACTAATTCTCTATGAATCTCTCTCATCCCCTTTCAATGGGTATTTGCACAAGAGGACCAATAGAAAGATAGATTACCTATCATTCAGGAGGTTGTCTTCAAAAACTTGTAGGAGTGTCTCACAAAAGTTATTCATTGCATCCATGTCATTCTGAATGTTCTTCAGATAATCAAACAGGCTTTGGGATGAGTGACGCACCTGCAAGTGAGGAAAACTCCCAAAGTAGCAATCTTATTGGTATAGAAACATGTAATTGTTTTAGATTTTTTTAAACTTTAGATTCGTACATTTCAGAACCCACAAAGCTGGTTCTGAGGGGCCACCTGGAGCCATAGGTTGCACTTTCCTCACCTGTATTCTAAGGTTTTTTAATGATCTTTATTGAGTATTTCACAAAGCATACATAGATTTACGAACATGGTAAGTAAAAAAAACAGAGAGAGAAACAAAAACAATATCGGGGAATCTCTCCCTTCACCCCAGATTTCCTACTAATTCTACTTCTTATTTATGAAGTTCTCTACCTCTTGTGAGGTAATAATTATATTCTGGGCTTTAATATAATATAATGTATCACTGGGTAGAATGGGAGAGAGTGGAAGAAAAAGAGAGAAAGAGAAAAAAAGAAGGCAGGGAGCAAGGGAGAAAAAAAAACATGAGAAAAGGACAAGAAAAAAAAAAACAAGGAGGGGAAAGCAGGGAATTGGGGAGGGGATTTAAAAAGACCTCCGGTCCATTCCGCAGGAAACTAGTATTTCCTTAATTCCTTCCTATTATATGATTAGCTTGCTCTTTATCGCTCTCCTGTTCATCTCCTTTACCATTTTTATCATTCACGAAGAAGACTATTCGAAGCTAATCTGCCATTTATCCTGGAGATTGCTTATAACTGGAGTCCAGTCGGCCCACCTGTATTCTAAGTTATATGGAGAGAAGGAAAGACACTTAAAATTTCTTCACAACATGGTACTAAAGAACCAATATCTCTGGTAACATTACAATAAACCACCAATCAAACAGGTTTCTGTAACTTGGTAACAAATGGTAGGTAGGGATTTCTTGTGAATGTAGATAGACAAATCCCACCTGGATGCTTTGATCATAATTATATGAAACTTCGATGCCACCAGTACAGTAGAAGATAGTGGTTTTCATGTCTGGTATAGTGAAACCATTCTATGTTTTAGCCTGAACTGGAGAGACAGTTTAGCACTTTGAATGCTGCTTGAAAATTCATAATAAAACTTATAATGGGTTCATTGTCTCTCTAAAATGGAAAAGACTGGCTGGGAGTACACTAACAGTTGCCTTCTTTGGAAACTGCCTTCATACCACTTCTATAGTTTTCTAAGCTAGTAGTCCTCACCAAAACAAGGTAGAATGAAAACTGTAAATGTATTAGGTGTTGCGAAATGAAATACTTTCTTTGCACTGAGAAAGACTGAATGATCCAATTGATGTGAAAACAAGAGAGAAGTATTGTCGAAGGCTTTCAAGGCCGGAATCACTGGGTTGCTGTGAGTCTTTCGAGCTGTATATGGCCATGTTCGAGAAGCTTTCTCTCCTGACATTTCACCCACATCTGAGCAGGCATCCTCAGAGTTTGTGGTACCTCACAGACTCGCAGCAACCCAAGAGAGAAGTATTTGGCCTCACTAGAAGCTAACAGAAAGAAGGCATGTCCCAAACAAGAAAAAGCTCAAACACTCAGCCTGATTTCTGAGTGAGTATTTTGGGCTTACAGGAACATTCATATTCTTTAATGAACGTAGAGGCACATTCATCCCTCTCATGGTACAAAGTTGTTGGGCTGCAGTCAAACTAACCTATTGAGAAATATCCCTAGGAGGTCGCAGAGTTGAGAATTCTGTGTCAATATTTCAAAAGTTCTTCTCTAAAGCAAGTAGTCACAGCCAAAAATATGCAAGGGAGCTGGAAGCAATCAGACTGCTTACACTTTTCAAAACTAAGTCTAACCACTTATTTAAAATTCAATAGGAAAATGTTGCAGAAAAGCCTCTGTTTGACCTCCTCAAGAAACTATTTTTCTGCCTGAAAAAATATAAGCGTGGTAAGTCCTTGCATTTAAAATCTTTTTCTGGTACAAAATTTAATCTCTTATTCATTAGGAAATACCACAAAAAGTTTGGCACCAGGTACTAAATATTTTTAACATCTCACAAACATAGAAGTCAATAGAGTTAGGCACTGTGCTATGGTTTCATAGAAGGCAAACAATGCCAGGAGCAATTCAAAGGCTCTTGCTTTTCCATGTTTTCTAAATCACAATGTAGCACCAGTCCAACAGAAAAACCAGAAGAAGCATACAATGCATAGTTTTCCATGAATCAAATATGGGTGAGGAGACAGCTTTCTTGAGGTGGGACCTCAACAAAGGCTGCAGTGGTTAACCAAATACTAGGCTAGCAAGAGTAGGGAATCCCCCTATTGTACAGCTGTCATGTTACAATACAATGCATGAATGATATTTTTCTTTTAAACTGCAACAGTACTGTAATGGACAGATCTTACAGTGTGTGCTGTAAAGCAAACAAGCAACTGGTCTCCTATGCTACTGAGCAGAGTTCCTAACCTGCCAACTGCCATTTGAGAAAGGGTGATATAGTGAAAAGAATAAGTAGGACAGATAACATTAAAATAGCAATGACCATAAGATGGGGAGTAGGCTGCAACTGTGTCAAGCCTGGCTGATGCAATAGTCTCTATAGGGACCCAAATGACTAAGCTCAAGTAGCCCAACACTCACCCATTTTGTGTACATTTTATTTGACTGTCAGAGCTCAAAATGCAAGTACAGTAGAGTCTCATTTATCCAACATTCGCTTATCCAATGTTCTGGATTATCCAACACAGTCTGCCTTTTAGTAGTCAATGTTTTTGTAGTCAATGTTTTCAATACATTGTGATATTTTGGTGCTAAATTCGAAAAAAACAGTAATTACTACATAGCCTTACTGCATATTGAATTACTTTTCTGTCAAATTTGTTGTATAACATGATGTTTTGGTGCATAATTTGTAAAATCATAACCTAATTTGATGTTTAATAGGCTTTTCCTTAATCCCTTATTATCCAACATATTCACTTATCCAACATTCTGCTGGCCCGTTTATGTTGGGTAAGTGAGACTCTACTGTAGTAGCAAACACTCCTAAATTTAGTTTGAAGACAGAATGTACTAGAGGCAGAAAATTAGGAGAAACACTGTGACAAGAAAAATACAGATGTTAAGCAGTGTGCAACTGGAATGTTTTGCAACTATTTTGTTTAATGTTTTGCAAATTATTAATAACATTATAATGTAATGCAATATAAAACTACTAATAATACAATATAATAATATATAATCTATATATATAAAAGAGTGATGGCATCACGGCAATTCACAAAACAACAAAAGTACAGGCCCCCCAACCTCAAAATTTGACAACACAACCCATCATCCACGCCTCAAGGTTGATACAACAAAAAGAAAAGAAAAATAAAGTCCTAATTAGAGGGAGAGCAATAATTTTTTTATCCAATTGCTGCCAGTTTAGAGGGCTAATCTCTGCCCACTTGGTTGCCTAGCAACCAAGGGACAGCCAGGTTTCAGTTAGGGGACAGGCAGATTTAGGCCTCACTTAGGCTTCTTCCACAGATTATCTAATTTGCACTGGATTATATGGCAGTGTAGACTCAAGGCCCTTCCACACAGCTATATAACCCATTTATAATCTTATATTATCTGCTTTGCACTGGATTATCTTGACTCCACACTACCATATAATCCACTTCAGTGTGCATTTTATACAGCTGTGAAGAAGGGGCCTCAGATAATCCAGTTCTAAGCAGATAATATAAGATTAGAAATATACAGTAGAGTCTCACTTATCCAACATAAACAGGCCGGCAGGATAAGTGAATATGTTGGATAATAAGAAGGGATTCAGGAAAAGCCAATTAAACATCAAATTAGGTAATCGTTATACAAATTAAGCACCAAAACATCATATTATACAACAAATTTGACAGAAAAAGTAGTTCCATGTGCAGTAATGCTATGTAGTATTTACAGTAGAGTCTCACTTATCCAACACTCGCTTATCCAACGTTATGGATTATCCAACGCATTTTTGTAGTCAATGCTTTCAATATATCGTGATATTTTGGTGCTAAATTCATAAATACAGTAATTACTATATAGCATTACTGTGTACTGAACTACTTTTTCTAACAAATTTGTTGTCTAACATGATGTTTTGGTGCTTAATTTGTAAAATCATAACTTAATTTGATGTTTAATAGGGTTATCCTTAATTCCTCATTATCCAACATATTCGCTTATCCAACGTTCTGCCGGCCCGTTTATGTTGGATAAGTGAGACTCTACTGTACTGTATTTACAAATTTACAACTAAAATATCACAATGAATTTAAAACACTGACTACAAAAACATTGATTATGAAAAGGCAGACTGCGTTGGATAATCCAGAACATTGTATAAGCGAATGTTGGATATGTGAGATTCTTCTTTAATATGAAATAATTACTGGGATAGAATAATGCAGAACAATATAATCTCTAAAACCAGGACAGTAAATAAACGGGAATTCCACACAGGAAACAATCAGGGCCAGCTAACACCTCCCATCATCAAAGTCTGGCAAATCCTGTTTTCTCAGGGCCACAGACAGTAGAAGCACATAAAATATTGCAAACAACATCACTCTGAAAACAAGGCTATTCCAGACAGGAAACAATCAGGGCCAGCTAACACCTCCCAACAAAAACTTCACTCAGGGAGGAAACAGCCAGGCTTTAAAGCTGCAAGGCCATTACATCCTAATCATTTTTCCTAATTGCAGCATTCATACTTGCCTCCAACAAACAAAAAAAAACAATCAGAAATATTGTATATTCACAACCTTTAGGAAATAATATCCCCTGATGGCGCAGCGTGTTAAAGCGCTGAGCTGCTGAACTTCTGGACTGAAAGGCCACAGGTTTGAATTGGGGGAACGGAGAGAGCCCCCACTGTTAGCTCCAGCTTCTGCCAACCCAGAAGTTCGAAAACATGCAAATGTGAGTGCATCAATAGGTACTGCTCCAGCGGGAAGGTAACGCCGCTCCATGTAGTCATCCCACATGACCTTGGAGGAGTCTACGGACAACGCCGGCTCTTCGGCTTAGAAATGTAGATGAGCACCAACCTCCAGAGTAAGACACGACTGGACTTAATGTCTGGGGAAAACCTTTACCCTTGACCTTAACTACCACCAATTCCTCAATACTTTATTTCCCATACCACCATACTTCGCCACAGCAACGCGTGGCCGGGCACAGCTAGTATTGTAATATATTAATACCAATATATTAAATATAATACTACTGATAATATATAATATAGAATTATGTATTGTTTTATTATTGTATATTTGTATATTTTATGTTATGATTGAGCCTCATGGCTCTGTTTCTGACAGACGTGGGCGTAAGACTCCTCGAGAGTCAGATACTCTCGAGGAGCGAGAGAGAAAAAGACTGCGAGACATATTTGCAGCACCATCTGACGAAGAATCTTTCGAAGGGTTTACGGAAAGAATGGAGGAGGGGCTGGTTAGCTCAGAGGAGGATGAGATGGATTGGACTCGGGTACGGGAGGAATTGGGTGCCACTGGCCATGATGGGACAGAAGATGAATGGGGACCTTCAGGATTAGACCCATGGCTTAGCTGGAGGGATGGGACGGGATCCACAGCTGGAGATGCTGTTGGGCGTAGTCAGAGGTGTTCCAGCTCTGACGAGGAAAGTGATGAGGAAACGCCCGGGTTAAGGAGGACAGCTGACAGTGATGATGATTTGTAACTGGCATAAAATGGGGCTTGGGAGCAATTGCAAATTGCGTCGGGCAAGGTAATCTGGGCAAACGCTTGGGATTCGTGTGTGTGTGTGGGACGCTTCCCTGAAGACTTGTGTGCTTTCCTGTGCTGAGACGTAAGTTGATTGGAATCCAGGGTCAGACGGCGGGAGGGATTGTGTGGGCATTTGTTTGTGCAAACCTGTGCTTACTCTTATTAGCTTGACCTTCCGTCGTCTTCTTGACGGACGCCATCTCCTGCTTTGAGAACTCGGACTGAACTGACCACGGCTTGTCTTCCCCCCTTCTTGGACTTGGAAAAACTACAAACGTCTGCTTCTGGCTTTGATCTACGGAACGGAACTGGTCTACTCTACTGCTAAAATCCCTGGCTGATTTGTTCGTGTTGGAATCCTGTCTGCTGTGTGTGTGGGAGCGACGCAAGTTACTCTAAACACAGTGTTGGCAGCAGAGAGGAATCTGCTGCCAATTAGTTGCATTCTTTGTATCTTTTGTTCCTTGGCTTTCGTTTTGTTTATACCCAGGCTGAAGAAAGCAGTTTGTTTTTACCCGGATTAAACTCCGGTTTAATCCGGTTTATCTTTTGAACATTTACTTTTGCCCCTTTTTGCTCCTAAAGGCAAAAATTGCCTGGCCCTTGTGTTTTACGGGCATTTTTGAGTTCTGTAATCTAATAAACTCTGTTACTTTGAATCTTGTGGCGTTCTGTCCTTGACAGATTGCCCGACGCCCATAAAAGGTTTATTGCAGCAATAAACCCGTCAGGAAGACGATGGATGAGTTAAGGGTCAAATTAGACCAATTGCAAACGGCTTTTACCGTTAGCCAAACAGCTCATGCCGTGAAAGGACATGTTTTGACTCCTGAACGCTTTGACGGAACCAGGTGCAAGTTGCCAACTTTTTTGGCACAAGTGGAGCTTTATTTTTCTCAGCTCAGTGTTCATGCTTTTCCTACAGACACTAGCAAGGTGGCCTTTATTTTGAGTTTGTTGACCGGTCCCGCAGGACAATGGGCCACTAATTTAATTTTGGGAAATGACCCAGTCAAGGACAATTTGAATAATTTCAAAAAGTTGTTAACTGATACTTTTGGGGATCCTCTCCGCACGGAGAACGCTGGGTGGGCTCTGTATCGGTTGAAACAGGGAAAGGGGACTGTTTTGGATTACTTAAATAAGTTTAACCTGTATCGCCACCAGCTGGATTGGGGGGAAAATGCATTCATGCTTTTATTTACTGCCGGGTTAAGTGATATGCTCCAGGATGAATTAGCACGCTTGGAGCCGGCTGAAAGCTGGGACGCCTTAGTAGCTAAGGTGCTGCGTTTAGACGCAAGGTTCGAGGCTCGTAAACATTCAAAAGCAATGTGTGCGCCACCCATGCATGTAACCAGGGCACCTGTGGTGATGGGGGAAGAGCCCATGGAGCTTGGGGTCTTTAAAAAGCTGTCTACAGAGGAAAAGAGCCGTAGGAGGCAGCTGGGCTTGTGTTTGTACTGTGGGAATGCTGGGCATTTTGCCAAAAATTGTAATGTGAAACCTTCCCAGCTTTCGGGAAAAGGCCAGCCCTAGTGCGACGTGAGTCCAACGCACTAGGGCTCCTCAAGCAGTCAACTGAGGGGAGGAAGCATGTTTTCGTACCCATTACATTATCTGTTGGGGGAAAGGAACTTGTTTCTACTTTGGCACTGCTGGACTCAGGAGCCACGGTCTCCTATATAGATATTGAGTTTGCTAAGAAGCATGGCATTCCTAGAGTGCGCAAGGCATGCGACGTGTGGGTGGAAGGAGCAGATGGGAGACTGCTGGAGACTGGGGTGGTTAACCAGGAAACCTCAGCAGTAACGTGGGAGGTGCAGGGAGTAACGGGAACGTTTGTGTGGGATATTACGAGCTTGCCTAGATATGATGTGATCCTGGGGATGGATTGGCTAGCTGTAGTAAACCCACAAGTAGATTGGGCAACACGTAAAGTGATCTTAAAGAGGCAGGATTGTTGCACTTTAAATGTTACTCATTCTGATATGGAGGGAGTGCCTGCTGAGTATGGGGAGTTCTCTGATGTATTTTGTAAAAGAGAAGCGGACAAATTACCACCGCACAGGCCGTATGATTGCGCCATCAAGTTGGCAGAAGGTGCGAAACTGCCAGCAGGGAGGCTGTATGCCTTGACTGTACCGGAAAGGCAAGCTTTGCGGGAGTTTCTAGATGAAAATTTAGCCAAGGGGTTTATTCGCCCCTCTAGTTCTCCAACTGCGGCACCAGTATTCTTTGTAGCCAAAAAGACTGGGGAACTTAGGCTGGTCTGCGACTATCGGATCCTAAACAAATACACCATTCGGGATAGGTACCCGCTCCCTTTAATCTCGGAACTGTTATCAAGGGTGCAAGGGGCTAAGGTCTTTACCAAGCTTGACCTGCGGGGGGCCTATAACTTAATTCGTATACGGGAAGGGGATGAATGGAAGACGGCATTTAACACGTGTTTCGGATGCCACGAGTTCCGAGTCATGCCTTTTGGGCTTTGTAATGCTCCTGCGGTCTTCCAGAGGTTCATGAACGATGTGTTCAGGGACCTAATTGACCAATTTTTAGTGATTTATTTGGATGATATCTTGATTTTTTCTAAGGACGAGAAAGAACATCGTCAACATGTCAAGCAGGTTCTGCACCGACTGCGGGCTAATGGGCTGTTCGCCAAGGCTTCCAAGTGCGTCTTTCATGTGCCTGAAGTGGAGTTCCTAGGTCATGTAGTGTCAGGTAGGGAACTTAAAATGGACCCACATAAGGTTGACGCCGTCAACTCATGGCAGGAGCTGAGGACTAAGAAGGATGTACAAAGGTTCTTAGGTTTCGCTAATTACTACCGGGAGTTTATTCCGAATTTTGCAAAGCTCACGGTACCTTTGACGCAGCTTCTGCGCAAGAAACAGCCATTTGTGTGGGGGCGGGAAGCTCACGAGGCGTTTCTACAACTTAAGTCTAGTTTTCAATCGGACAACATACTAACCCATCCTGATGTTGACAAACCGTTCGTGGTAGAAGCGGACGCTTCTAGCTACGCGTTGGGGGCTGTATTGTCTCAGAAGGATTCCTCAGGGACCTTGCGTCCCTGTGGATTTTACTCGCGGCAACTAACACCCTTCGAGCAGAACTATACCATATGGGAGAAGGAGTTGTTGGCGATTAAGGTGGCGTTTGAGGTGTGGCGGCACTGGCTTGAAGGGGCACGGCACCAGATCGTGGTCAGGTCTGATCATAAGAATTTAGAGCACTTGCAAACAGCAAAGAAGTTAAACCAGCGTCAAATCCGCTGGGCTTTGTTTTTCTCCAGGTTTAACTTCAAGGTGCAGTTCGTGGAGGGGAAGGCAAACTTGCGGGCCGATGCTTTATCCCGCAAGCCAGAATTTAAGACCAATGAGCAGGTAGTATGTCAGACCATCTTGCCTACTGCCTCGCTGTGTGTTGTAGATAATGAGCTCGGGTTACATGACCAGATCCTTGAGGCTCAGAAAGATGATGTGTGGACACAGGAGCAATTGATGCTGCTCTCAGCAGGTAACCGTACCATACTGCCGCATCTCCAAGATCAAGACGGGGTATTGGTGCATAGGGGGCAGGTTTACGTACCAGTGGGGGCCCTCAGGTTGGAGGTGATTAGAGCCCACCATGACGAACCCATGGCTGGGCACTTTGGCAGGTTCAAGACCGTACAGCTTATCACCAGGAGCTACTGGTGGCCAAAGATGCGGCAAGACATTCTGCGCTTTTGTGACAGCTGCGCCGTTTGCCAGCAGAGTAAGACGCCTGTTGGGCGCCCTAGAGGGTTGTTGTCGTCTCTACCTGTTCCGGAGAGGCCATGGCAAATCATTTCCATGGATTTTATTTCAGATTTGCCTAAGTCTGGGGGTTATACTTGTATTTGGGTGGTGGTGGATTTATTTAGTAAACTGGCTCATTTTATTCCTTGTTCAACCATTCCGGCGGCCCCTACGTTGGCCTTACTATTTACTAAGCACATCTATCGTTTGCACGGAGCACCCGAGGTGATTATTTCAGATAGGGCTCCGCAATTTGTGTCACGCTTTTGGAAACATTTCCATGAGTGCTTGGGGACTAAGTTAAACGTTTCTTCAGCCTTTCATCCGCAAACGGATGGACAGTCGGAACGGGTTAATGGGCTCTTAGAGCAGTATCTGCGTTGTTTTTGTTTAGATCAACCCACGGCTTGGGTGAAGTGGCTACCGGTGGCGGAGTTTGCTTACAATAATGCGGTGCACACGTCTAGTCAGCATACGCCGTTTGAGCTAACTTATGGCTTTCACCCACGGGGAGGTGTGGCGCCGTCGGCCAATGTGGTCTCTTCGGACCCTGTGTATCGCTCTACGGAAATGGCTGCATTGCATGATGTTGCCCGTCGCTTACTGTTGGAAGCTAAGGCAACGCAGAAGACTCAGGCTGACCGCCACAGGCAGGCAGGGGAGGAGTTGGAAGAAGGGGATTTGGTGTGGTTATCTTCCAAACATATTAAACAGGCTGGGGGAAAGTTTGCGCCTCGGTATTTGGGTCCCTTTCCTATCGTTAAAAAGATTTCTTCTGTTGCGTTTCGTTTGCGTTTACCGTCTAGTTTAAAGGTCCATCCAGTCTTTCATCGTTCGCTGTTGAAACTAGATACCTCTGGTCGTCGTGGTGCTATAGCGGAGGGTATCACTGCCACTTCTCCGCCATCGGGGGAGGAGGCCTTTGTGAGAGGGGATAGTGTTATGATTGAGCCTCATGGCTCTGTTTCTGACAGACGTGGGCGTAAGACTCCTCGAGAGTCAGATACTCTCGAGGAGCGAGAGAGAAAAAGACTGCGAGACATATTTGCAGCACCATCTGACGAAGAATCTTTCGAAGGGTTTACGGAAAGAATGGAGGAGGGGCTGGTTAGCTCAGAGGAGGATGAGATGGATTGGACTCGGGTACGGGAGGAATTGGGTGCCACTGGCCATGATGGGACAGAAGATGAATGGGGACCTTCAGGATTAGACCCATGGCTTAGCTGGAGGGATGGGACGGGATCCACAGCTGGAGATGCTGTTGGGCGTAGTCAGAGGTGTTCCAGCTCTGACGAGGAAAGTGATGAGGAAACGCCCGGGTTAAGGAGGACAGCTGACAGTGATGATGATTTGTAACTGGCATAAAATGGGGCTTGGGAGCAATTGCAAATTGCGTCGGGCAAGGTAATCTGGGCAAACGCTTGGGATTCGTGTGTGTGTGTGGGACGCTTCCCTGAAGACTTGTGTGCTTTCCTGTGCTGAGACGTAAGTTGATTGGAATCCAGGGTCAGACGGCGGGAGGGATTGTGTGGGCATTTGTTTGTGCAAACCTGTGCTTACTCTTATTAGCTTGACCTTCCGTCGTCTTCTTGACGGACGCCATCTCCTGCTTTGAGAACTCGGACTGAACTGACCACGGCTTGTCTTCCCCCCTTCTTGGACTTGGAAAAACTACAAACGTCTGCTTCTGGCTTTGATCTACGGAACGGAACTGGTCTACTCTACTGCTAAAATCCCTGGCTGATTTGTTCGTGTTGGAATCCTGTCTGCTGTGTGTGTGGGAGCGACGCAAGTTACTCTAAACACAGTGTTGGCAGCAGAGAGGAATCTGCTGCCAATTAGTTGCATTCTTTGTATCTTTTGTTCCTTGGCTTTCGTTTTGTTTATACCCAGGCTGAAGAAAGCAGTTTGTTTTTACCCGGATTAAACTCCGGTTTAATCCGGTTTATCTTTTGAACATTTACTTTTGCCCCTTTTTGCTCCTAAAGGCAAAAATTGCCTGGCCCTTGTGTTTTACGGGCATTTTTGAGTTCTGTAATCTAATAAACTCTGTTACTTTGAATCTTGTGGCGTTCTGTCCTTGACATTTTAAGTCATAATGTTTTTGATTGTGAGCCGTTTTGAATCTCCATATGGAGAGATAAAGCTGGATATAAATAAATAGCCATTAAATTGGCATATTTAATAGATTTTAAGCTTCAAATAGCTTCTGCAGGACTGGAAACATTTTCCAGGCAGTCAAAACAAAACTGAACTTCCAACCACTCATTTGCATTTTTTCTATCATTCTATAGGAATAACAAGAGCCAACATTTCTAGTGGATTGAATGTTCCTCCTGGACTCTGGAGACTAGGGTTCGAATCCCCACTCAGCCATGGAAACTCATGGGTAGTCTTGGGCAAGTCACACTTTCTCAACTTCAATCCCCCTCAGAAGACAATAGTTTCACCTTAGGATTTCCATTAGTCAGAAATGACTTGAACATACAGCAACAGCAATTTAAGCATGGTGTATGTAAAAGAATTTGGAGGAAGAACTGATGGCTCTTTTTCCTCTTGCTATGATTGTGATGTTATACAACAACGCCCCCCCCCCCCCCCCCCCGCCATAAGCATGGCCCCTGCTTCCAGAAAGAAGAAAATTGGTCTGAGGTTAATCACACTTTCAGAACTGGGTGAAATGGAATGCTTACAAAGAAACAAAGATGGCAAATAGTGAAATCATAAGACCTAGTCCGGGGATGTTATCAAGGAGGCAGTTTGAAGGGGAAAACCAAACTATGTTATAGCCACATTAAACAGTAATAGGGCAAGGGAAATTCATGCCTTGTTAAAAGAGATCTGCATTTATCAAGATAACTTGCTTTCTCAAACCTGAAAGCTAAATTAAGTGATGCACGACTCTTAATCTAGGCTTCCCATATTTAAAGTTATGAAGAGCTTTTTACCAAGCAAATGTGTTTTATTTACTTACTGTTGATTCAGTCAGTCCACCAACAGACACGGTCAGACCTGTTAGGACATGGTAACGATACGATGCTAAACCCAAAAGTTGTGTGATTTTAGGAAAGGCTTGGGATGCTGCATTCCAATTGAATGTTAAAGCCTCTGATCTGCAAAATAATAAAGAACATGGTCCCTTCTTAGGAACACTTAGATACAGCATATATGCACACAACTGCCCCTTTTAACCAAACTGACACTACATAACCACTGCAACCAAATCAGAAGTTTGATAGCAAAATGTGTGACTGCCCTTTGGCCAGCAGACCAAATGGACTTTACACGATACTTTCACAACATTGTTACTTTATTATCCTGTGGCATTGCTAGCTAGCAGCAGTCAAAATCGTGAAGGGAAAGCGAAACCAAGTTATAATACCTGAAGACAATGCTGGAGTTGACATAGCTATTAATTTATAAGTTTCAGCTTTTTGGAGCCTAATAATAATAATAATAATAATAATAATAATAATAATAATAATATAATATTATAATATGCCCAATGGCCAAACAATAAAGTGTCACCAGCCAGAGGCCTATAAATATCTGGGCATATTACAGCTGAACAACATCAAGCATGAACATGTGAAAACTGTGGTCAGCAAAGAATACACACAAAGGGTCAGAAAAATTCTCAAAAGCAAGCTCAATGGAGGCAACACCATCAAGGCCATAAACACCTGGGCCATACCTGTCATAAGATATACTGCTGGCATTATAAATTGGACACAGGCGGAACTGGACAATTTGGACAGAAAAACAAGAAAACTCATGACCATTCATCATTCACTGCACCCTCGCAGTGATGTTGACTGGCTCTATCTGCCTAGAAGATCAGGGGGCAGAGGACTCTTACAAGTAAAACAAGCAGTCAAAGAAGAAGAACATGCCCTGGCAGAATATGTAAAGCAAAGTGAAGAACCTGCTTTGATTGAAGTCAAAAATCAGAAACTCCTCAAAACACAGCATATAAAAAACAGTACAAGAAAACTGCACTACAAACTAGAGCTGACAGCTGGCACAACAAAACATTGCATTGAAAGTTCCTTGACAAAATTGAAGGAAAAGCTGATAAGGAGAAGACCTGGCTCTGGCTCACGAATGGGACCCTGAAGGAGGAGACAGAAGGCCTGATCCTTGCAGCCCAGGAGCAAGCCATCAGAACAAATGCAATTAAGGCCAAGATCGAAAAATCAGCTGATGACCCAAAATGCAGACTGTGCAAGGAAACCGACGAAACCATTGATCATATCCTCAGCTGCTGTAACAAAATTGCACAGATAGACTACAAACAGAGGCACAACTGTGTGGCCTAAATGATCCATTGGAACTTATGCCCGAGGCTGTGGCGCAGACGGGAGAGCAATGAATTACTGACCAGGAGGTCATAAGTTCGAGGCCCGCTCAGAGCTATGTTTGTTGTTGTCTTTGTCCTATGTTAAAAAGGCATTGAATGTTTGCCTGATGTGTGTAATGTGATCCGCCCTGAGTCCCCTTCGGGGTGAGAAGGGCAGAATATAAATGCTGTAAATAAATAAATAAATAAATTATGCCTCAAGTACCACCTGCCAGCAGCAAAGAACTGGTGGGATCACAAACCAGCAAAGGTCGTGGAAAATGAACACGCAAAGATACTGTGGGACTTCCGAATCCAGACTGACAAAGTTCTGGAACACAACACACCAGACATCACAGTTGTGGAAAAGAAAAAGGTTTGGATAATTGATGTTGCCATCCCAGGTGACAGTCACATTGATGAAAAACAACAGGAAAAACTCAGCCGCTATCAGGACCTCAGGATTGAACTTCAAAGACTCTGGCAGAAACCAGTGCAGGTGGTCCCGGTGGTGATGGGCACACTGGGTGCCATGCCAAAAGATCTCAGCCGGCATTTGGAAACAATAGATATTGACAAAATTACGATCTGCCAACTGCCAAAGGCCACCCTGCTGGGATCTGCACGCATCATCCGAAAATACATCACACAGTCCTAGACACTTGGGAAGTGTTCGACTTGTGGTTTTGTGAAACGAAATCCAGCATATCTATCTTGTTTGCTGTGTCATACAACGTCGTTGTGTCAATAATAATAATAATTTTATTTTTATACCCCGCCCCATCTCCCTAAGGGGAGATGGTGTAGAACAGAGTATGGATCAAGATATAAGACAATGCTCCTTTAGATTCATGAACCAATCCTTGTCCTTCTGCAGGGGAAGGCATGAAATGAGATCCACAGGGACAGAAGGTACTGCATGTTTCTGTTACCTTTGAGCTGAGGCCTAATCCCTAATATCCCTTTAGGGAATCCTTGAAATGGGGACTAGGACATGCAGTGCAGTCCCTGTTCTTCCCTCTCCTCGTGGATCGAGCCCTAGCCAAAAAGTTGTGACTGGAAGTATAAATGATTGTGTGCTGCACATAAGTGCATTGAAATGGAAAGGATGGAAAGTGAGAATGCCAGCAAACTGGCTGACAGTGAAGCTGGGGAGGTATACGGCTGGTCCAGAATGAAGAATTCTTTCCTTAAAGTCTTTTACTACCCTGGGCTTTGAGCTGTCTGACTGTTCCCAAACTGCACATTAGTACATTCAGTGCTCCCTGTAAAGAAGCAATACCTCTAAGAGAAGAATAATGGCATCCACTCTTCATTTCTCACCATAGCCTATCCCCCTCCCCCGATAAGTCTGGAAACCCCATTTACTTTAATCGAATTACACATATGTCACAAATCGTGCTTGAATAAAATTATATGGCTTAAGTAACATTTTTTCACATTGACCAGTGGACTTTTTACACAAGTTTTTGGAGTAGGGGAGAAACATGTTGGAGGTAATTTGGAGCAAGAAATAGCAGGTGTGAAAAGGTTTAAATTCAACTACAATTTTTTTCTCCTCTCAACTGAAGGTGATGTGTCCTTTGAGAATAGATTGGCAGGGGATTGTATGCACTGTCTAACCCTTAGTTGGATATACCAATAAATAATTCCCACATTTTCACTTTGAAACTGCTAGCATTCACATCTTTTTCAAAAACTTACTACTGGATTTTTTAAAATAGCCTCTTTAAGATTTTTCTTCTGATAAACACAAATAATGGCTATGATCCTGAAAGCAAATCCTGTCAAATCAGAATGGAATATTTCCTTCAAATATATTTTACAAACACACCATGTTCAAACAAGGCATGCCTTTCAGGGCTCCTATGGCCACCGTTATCTGAGACCACCCTGTATTGGTTACCTTGGAAATATCTTCTCTAATTCTTCTCGGTGGGGGATGTGGGGGACAGGGGGGTTGCTGAAGTACAGAAGCGTGAGGAAGATGGATCCTGCATGAGCTCGAAACCGGTCAATTTTTTCTGCTGACTGCTGAGCCACACAGCACATGATCTGCTTGGAGCTGAAAATAAAATACACAGAAAAACCCATTCATGCATTTTTAAAGACACAATAACCACTCCCTATTTGGCCATTCTCATTTCCAATATAATCTTCTAGACAGGGCCCACTAAAAACTCCTTCCATGAAGGAAGTGAGAACAGCTGAGACAATATTGGGGAATAGTAAGCTAGAACTGGTTAGACAGTCTTGCATTTTTCTCTCCTAACTTCCAGGAATAAACTTGAGGCTTTTTTTACATGCCAGCCAGAATATTTGGGCCGAAACTAACAAAATGAAGTTCAACAGGGACAGATGCAAGATACTTCACTTCGGCAGAAAAAAATGGAAATCAAAGATACAGAATGGGGGACGCCTGGCTTGACAGCAGTGTGTGTGAAAAAGACCTTGGAGTCCTCGTGGACAACAAGTTAAACATGAGCCAACAATGTGATGCGGCAGCTAAAAAAGCCAACGGGATTCTGGCCTGCATCAATAGGGATATAGCGTCTAGATCCAGGGAAGTCATGCTCCCCCTCTATTCTGCCTTGGTCAGACCACACCTGGAATACTGTGTCCAATTTTGGGCACCGCAGTTGAAGGGAGATGTTGACAAGCTGGAAAGTGTCCAGAGGAGGGTGACTAAAATGATTAAGGGTCTGGAGAACAAGCCCTATGAGGAGCAGCTTAAAGAGCTGGGCATGTTTAGCCTGCAGAAGAGAAGGCTGAGAGGAGACATGATAGCCATGTACAAATATGTGAGGGGAAGTCATAGGGAGGAGGGAGCAAGCTTGTTTTCTGCTGCCCTGCAGACTAGGACACGGAACAATGGCTTCAAACTACAGGAAAGGAGATTCCACCTGAACATCAGGAAGAACTTCCTCACTATGAGAAGGGCTGTTCGGCAGTGGAACTCTCTCCCCCGGGCTGTGGCGGAGGCTCCTTCTTTGGAGGCTTTTAAGCAGAGGCTGGATGGCCATCTGTCGGGGGTGCTTTGAATGCGATTTCCTGCTTCTTAGCGGGGGGGTTGGACTGGATGGCCCGTGAGGTCTCTTCCAACTCTACTATTCTATGATTCTATTTCAGCTCAATGGATCCTGTTTTCACCATTTTCTAACTATTGTAAAGGCGCTTTAAAAATTATTTTAATTTTTTATTAAATGACATTGCATTTTGATTATAATGACTGTTACACTTTGAGCATTTGGAGAGATGGCCCGTAACATTTCAAGATAAATATGTACAAATGTACCATTGCTGGCTCTGTAAATATGTACATAATATGCAGTATTTTAGACATGCAAAATACAGTATTATTATTATTATATTAACTTTATTTATAACCCATCTTTTTCTCTGTGGGGACTCAAGGTGACTAACAATCCCACACTTTGGTCACAGTTTAAAAAGCACAAGTACAAAAATTAAAAAAAGTTAATTAATACAGTGTAAATTAAGATATAAACAGATTAATATATAACAAACATACTTACATTGCTGTTAAAACTTTAGTTTTAACTATTCAGTTTAACAAGGCAGTGATAAATAAAAACTACAGTCTAATTCCCTTTGTTACAAAACATAAATAAATTCTGGTTTATTTTTTTAACCACAGTAATGAAGACAACTGAATCCCAACAATAGGTACTACCAAAGCACTTTTCCAAAAAATAGATGATCACCTAACCATATAGCAAGTATACACAAATGGTTTGCAAACTAGTACATACACATCAGTGTCGATTAACTCTGGCTCAGTCTGAGTTACTAACAGCAACACTTCCATTAAACTTGTCATAGCAGCTTCTCTCACCCTGTTGAAATAAAGATACAAAGCAAGTTGCCAACGTTAAATTTTGAGACTCATACATATAAGCTGGAGTCATATTACAGTTGTGATATGAACACACTTGTGTATATGCATATGTTTGCACATGCACACAACACTGCTAGCTAAAGTATGTGAATAGAACACCTGTGAACACTTAAATCATTTCCCACATCCACTGGTTGCCTTGTTTAATATTTCTCTAACTTGTGGTATTTTCCCAGGCACTTCCTACATGCTTATAATGTTTTCAGCACAGCCATAACATCAGGCTTTTGAAACAGATGAATTTCTTGTGGTAAATTCTTAAACAAGATACTAGAACCTGTCCTTCATGACAGTTTCATGAATATGGCATACATAGAACCCTGGGTACATAATTAAAAAGGAAAGAGTGGCAACCAGTGAATGTATTATATATTCCAATTTTTAAAATTGTTGATGTCAGTAATTAGGTCAGGACTAAGGCTGAAATTTATCCCCCCCCCCCCACAAGACACAACTGCAACATTATAACAAAAACAGTATCAACAAAAAACAATATCTTGAAGATCTTACCAGCTGCAGCAAGCCATCCCATTTGTACCAAAAGTAACTTGTCTCCTGGTACTAAGAACAACTTCGTAAAAAGAGCTTGAACACACCAATTCAGGGCCATAGCCAGAAAAAAAAGGGGCAGGGGCTGAAACTTTTTTTAACGAACCATGAAGAGTAGTTCCATAACGCAAAATAATTTGGAAGTAAGGCTCCATCGATAAGCTTCAGTGGACACTCAAGACAGATAAACTTCAGTGGACACTCATGTGGATTTGGTTAATCAGTTAAAATTCACGAGTAAACCAGGTTTTTTTCAAACCTGAAAAAAATGGGGGGTGACCCCCCCCCCCCAAGTCAACTCATTTTTTTCAGTCCCCTTGACATAACATAGACCTTCTGGCCCATCGAACCCAATAGCTTCTTGTAAACATTATGAAACAACTCCAAAATAAATTGTATGATATATGAAAGGTTGTAGCAGACACTCAAAGATCAGAAACTCCACTCCAAAAGCAGTAATCCACTGTGGAGAATGCTCATGCTTTGAAAAATGTGACAAAATGTGAGAAACAGGACCAGACATCGTTCTATGAATCCTTCTATTAATCTGGAGTTACACAATCGATTTCAAGTTCTCTCACAAATAACAGATAATGAGGACATACAACACCTCTGGGAGGATAAGAGGTTCTTTCGTACAACTGAGTGGACACTCCTTGATCAATGCATGGGGGATGTCTCTGGGGAGGGGGACAGTTCACAAACATGGAAACTGCAGTCACTGAATGAAGCAGAAGCTCTTTTCCCAGTCATAGATGAGGCAGAACAAGAACACACTAGGAAAAATGAGGGGGTCCTGGACACTTCTGACAGGATTATCCTTGATGAATGGGGGGGGGGGGGCTATCTCTGAGGAAGAAGCCAGTTTAGAGCTACACAATCCAATTCAGCAACAGGGCCAGTTTTAAGGAGATCTACAGAACACCTTACAGGACAGGGATAATGTAAATCCTCAGGACAAACGGGTGTTGGTCATAGGCGACTCCCTCCTGAGAGGAACAGAAGTGGTGATTTGCAAACCTGATAAGATGTCTAGCGAAATATGCTGCCTCCCTGGGACAAAAATTTACCACATAACTCAGCGGCTGACAAGGGTCATCAAGCCCACTGACCCTCCTCCTTTCATGTAGGAACCAACGATACTGCAAGGCATAGTCTTAAAAAGATCTGAAAATTTTTTGAAGCTCTTTGAAGAAAGCTAAAAGATCTTAATGTATAGGTGGTCTTTTAATCTCTCCTCTCTGTTGTACGACACAGCCCAGTAAGAGCAAAAAAATAGTAGAGGTGAATAACTGGCTCTGAAGTTGATGTCAGGAAGAACAATTTGGCTTCCTGGGGCCATGGTCTGTTCTTCCAGGAAGATGGTCTACACAGGATGGGCTACACCTCACAGATCAGGCAGACTTTAAGTTAGGTTGTGTGGGGGAGGTGACATTATCCTTGGGAACAGTAGTTTATCAAGGTCTGGAGTGATCAGACAAAAGACTAAAGAGAGGGTTGGACAAACACAACAAGTATCAAGCAGTAAGGGGACAATAATCTCAAATAAACAGCTAAGGGGAATGGTCCCACGGGCATAGATATTTTTACCCCAATGCCCAGAGCATGGAAAATAAACAAGATGAGCTGGAACTCTTAGCACAACAAAACAGTTATGATGTAATTGGCATATCTGAAACCTGGTGGGAAGAGTCTGATAACTGGAATGTAGCAAGGGAAGGGAAAAAACTATTTCAAAGAAATGGACCAAACAGAAGAGAAGGTGGAGTAGCATTATATGTCAAAAATATTTATACTTGTGAAGAGATACAAGACTTCAATCCTAAAAACCAGGTTGAGAGCACCAGGCTAAGAATTAAAGGAACAAGGACTGAAAAAGATGTAGTAGTGGGGGTCTACTACAGACCTCCAAGCCAGATGGAAGAACTGGATGAAGCCTTCCTTGACCAGATGACCAAACATGCAGAAAGAAGAGATATAGTAGTAATGGGGGACTTCAACTACTCTGATATTTGTTGGAAAACAAACTTTGCCAAGAGTACAAATTCCAATGAATTCCTTACTTGCCTTACAGATAATGTTATTATCCAGAAGATAGAAAAGCAACAAGGGGATCTGCTATTCTGGATCTGATCCTAACCAACACTGAAGATCTGGTCAATGGAATGGAAGTGGTGGGATCCTTAGGTGTGAGTGGCCATGTGCTCCTGGAGTTTGTGATACAAAGGAAGGGTAAAACTAAGAAAAGTCAAACACGCTTTCTAGACTGATTTCAAGAAATGTAAGGAAATACCGAGACTGATTCCATGGACAGGAATACTAAGAGAAGGGAGTTAATGATGGATGGGAATTTCATAAAAATGAGCTACTGAATGCACAATTGCAAACAGTGCCAGCAAAGAGAAAAAATAGAAGTGTAAAACAACCAGAATGGATGTCCAAAGAACTTTTAACTGAGCTAAGATTTAAAGGAGACATGCACAAGAAATGGAAAAGGAGGGAAATCACCAAAGAGGAATTCAAACAAATAACCAACATATGTAGGGAAAAGGTTCGTAAGGCTAAGGCACAAAATGAATTCAGGCTTGCCAGAGAGATTAAAACCAATAAAAAAAAGGTTCTTTCGTTATGACTGTAGAAAAAGGAAGAAAAAGGAAACTATAGGGCCTCTGCATGGAAAAGGTGGTGAAATTACTAACAGGGTTTAGGGAAAAGGCAGAGCTGCTCAACACCTTCTTATCCCAAAAGGAGATTGGTGTTCAACCTGAACAATATGGAGCGGATGAGGTAATAAGGGGAATGCAACCCAAAATAGGTAAAGAACTAGTCAAGGAATATGTGGCTACTCTAAATGAATTCAAGTCTCCAGGGCCAGATGAACTACATCCAAGAGTATTGAAGGAACTTGCAGAAGTCATTTCAGGGCACCGGGCTGAGACATGGTTTTTACTTCATCCATATGTTGTTCATGTTGTACCCTTATGTCTTTAGCTGATTTAAATTTTTAAAATTATATTTTAACTTCTGTGTGTTTTGCTATTATAACTGTGCTTTAACTGCCGAAAGCTGCCTTGTGAATGGGAAAAATGAAAGACATCATAATCATCATAATCATTAACATTTTTAGGCCCACTCCTATATGTGATACACAGATGGAATTAGTTCTGTGCCTTGAAGAAGTGTTTAAAAAAGCAATCCCAACTGGCTTCATTAACAATGAAAAAGCTAATGTTAACTATTTCAGGTACAGAATGCAAGAACGGTTTAACAAATTTATGATGAAGAAAAAAATAAAAAAATAAGGACCTGGTGAAATGTTATTACACAAGAGTCTGCAGAAGAATGTGCTCCATTCCCAGACAGTTAGATTATTCACTTTAAAAAGTGCATCTATATGCATCTCATCTAGGCAAAACAAAAAAGAAAAACATTTTGTGTTTCTTTTTCAAGGTCAAGAAAGGTGAATAAATGAACTCTTGGATCCAGTGGATGGATTCTGATAAAAAAATAAGACTAGAGTGGTAAGAAATATAACCTGGATCGTCACGATTATGTGAACATTCATCAGGGAATACTTTTTCTCCTTTCATGTTACTATATTTAACACCTGCAGACAGTTTGGACAAGTCCCAGCAAACAACCTGTCAAAAGGAATGTTAAGTTTGCATATGGAAAGTATAGTCAGTTAGCTTTCCCACGAATCCTTTAAAAAAAGTTTTTCTTTTCATTTACAAATGTAATTCTTTTTTGTACGTCTTGGAAAGGACACAGTTCCCCACCCCACTCCACAAATTTCCAAAAAGAGTCAACCCAGTCAGCTGGATGGAGAACTTCAACTCTGAGCCATTTTTTGTTATATTATTGCAGAAAGGTTTTTAATTAAGACTTCTGCTGAACTTTTACCCTTATTATATGTTTAAATGATTTCATATTGGTTTAAATTAATGGTTTTATTAACATGGCAGCTTATTTATTTTCAACATTTGAAGAATTAGGTCTTTAGCTGTTTTAACTTTGCTGTAAGGTGCCTTGTTCTCTTGTCAGAATGATACACTAGGGAACTTACTATGAAGATCCATTCTAGTTAAGGAGAAGCCATCCAAGAAAAGCTTAACTGCAATTACCACCCAGGCCAGGTAAGAAATTGCATGTTCTTTTAGCAAAGTTGGATCTCTAGCATCTGTAAAATCACTCCCAAGCTAAGAAAAAAAAAAGAACAGAAAGGTTTTCCTAAAAAGAAAATCAGCATTGCCACCCATGGATGGGATTAGATGTCTAGATTCAACCTTCATGGTAAGTTCCCAAATGTACCATTCTTAGCCCATGGAGAAGGAGCCATTTAAGCAAGAGAATTACTCTAGCTTAAACAGACCCTTGGAGGGATACTGGCAAGAAATTGAATCAATCTGGCAGGACCTGACAGACATCTACCAAAAGAGGCCTTTGTGGAGACTAATTGGTCCAATTTGTAATGTACACATGGAAGGAGTAGCCCAAATTGCAGCCCTGCAAATTTCTTACAGGTGAGAATGCTGCTGAAATGACCGCTGATCTGGCACAAAGAAAAGTGCATTGGGGAACAGAATTAGAAGCAGAACAGTCTTAAGAAGCTCAAATGGGAGCCTGGAATGGTGGTGTATATTAACACACTGTGTAATCCAAGTTGGGAAGCAATGAGGACTGAGAAAAAGAACCTTCCTGTAAGAAAACTCTTTATGGGAAGACAGAAAAATGAGCACTTTTGCTTAGTTGATAAAATGTAGGACAAAATGTGGTTTGGTGTTGTAAGGTATTCAGTTTAAGCCCTAAGATAAGGACTGTTAGAAGAAAATCTAAGACTTCCTTCATCCCAACGGTGTGAGGAGGAACAGATTTTATCTGAGGTGATCTATGAAAGGCTTTCCAAGTGGATCATATATTCTGAGGGTGGAACTTCCTCTGAAAGATAAAAGTGTGCTTATCACTCTTTGTGAATATCCATCTCGCAGTTCACTTGCCATGCAGCTAGCTGCAGTGGACCTGGATCTGAGTATAGAATGGGACCAATTATGGGACAATGAGGGACAAAGATTGTGACTGTTGCTTGTTCTTGATTCAGGGGTGTTCCTTTCTGATACCATGAAAATCAGATGGAAAAGCTGGTTTTCAGCCACAGCTGATTTCAGCTTTCACCATATTTATTTCTTCCTGAGGCAATTAATGTTCACAACCTGCAGCAACAGCTCTACAGGCAGCAGATACTCCTCCCACGGGAGTCACTCAGGAACACTAGCATAGTTTGAGTCACTCTGACCTTACTAACAGGGGGCACAAAGACCTTTGGATTTAGTCTTTGCTTTACTCATTTTCGATACATACCCACAGAAAAATCAGCAGTGTGAAAAGGTGGAAAGACATGATGTGAGAAGGAAAAACTCAGGAATAAGGTTTTTTTTAAAGTGCCCTCTGCTGTCTAGCCATCAAAATGGAACTGCAAAGCAGAGAGAGGGGAAAATGAAGGAAAGACAGAGGGGGGAGGGGAAATCAAGAAATAAGGCCAAGAGAAAGTGAAAGCACAAGTATCCAAACTTTCCTAAGCTTGGTAAAGAGACAGAATTGGCAAGAATCCAAAAGGAAATACTTTCTTTAAAAAAAAACCCAAAATGAAATGTTATTATATTAGCTTGAATTTTCTTTAGTTTGGTGAGGGGATATTAGTGATCTTGATTTTGTGTGCAGAGAGGAAATGTAGCCTCTATATGCCATTGGACTACAATTTCTGTCCTCTGTAACCACTGGCTATGCTGGTTGGGACTGATGCCAGTCCAATCATATCTGTGAAAGGTTTTCCATTTTAGGATTTATAGACAACAGCAACACTACCTTAACATTTTACTAGGCCCCAAGGGCTTTTTGTATGGAGTTATGACAGATATCAGAGCTGCTGATACAATTGTGCCCTCTGCTGTCCAGCCACCATAATGGAATTGCAAAAAAGTCACTCAAACCTTTGGGAACAATGAGAAATTAGAACTAAAATTACAGTAAGGAATAAGAAGTTAAGACACCCCAATACTGCTTCAATTCAAATAGAGATACTTTGGGGTTGTTGTGTGTTCTCCGGGCAGTATGGCCATGTTCCAGAAGTATTCTCTCCTAACATTTCGCCCACATCTATGGCAGGCATCCTCAGAGGTTGTGAGGTGACCTCACAACCTCTGAGGATGCCTGCCATAGATGTGGGCGAAACGTCAGGAGAGAATACTTCTGGAACATGGCCATACTGCCCGAAAAATACACAACAACCTTGTGATCCCGGTCATGAAAGCCTGCGACAACACAGAGATACTTTGGGTTTTTTATTTAAAAGAATGACATTTAACAAACCTTTATACTGATATGTCAGCAAATTCAAAAATCTTCATCTTCTCATGCTGTTTGGTTTTTAATGTCCAACATTTTAAAGATCTGTATTTTATTATTTTAATTTTCTGCAACCTACCCAGAGGAACACACACACACTTACAACACAAACACACACACACACGTATAATAAATATTCATCAACTTTCCCTTTGCAATGACAAAATTACAAGAACTGTTGGCAAGGTTGCAAATCACTTAACTTGGATATGATTAGCTTTCCATCAAGTTTGCTGTTCATTGTTTTCCCTCAGTCTTTGTTTTGGCAAAGCTAGACGGCATTATTCTTAAGGTGCTTCAGTTATGAAATGTGCTAGCGAAAACACTGCTAATTGTGATTTTTTTCTGGGTACTTGTTTTGAATACAATCCTATTTTTTTAATTTACAACCTAAGGACACAGAAATGGGATCTACTCTATAAAGATAAAATATCCTACCATGCTCCAACATCACCACGACTGTCTGTTGTGTAATCATTGAGGCCATCCAGCAATATGTTGTATATCTGTGCAACATTATTTTTGCATACGTATTCATTTGGCGACCCATCTCCTTTCACGCCAATTGTTTGGCAAACTCTGGAGAAAGAATATGTATTCACAAAATGTATATAACTGTAAAATCTTAGCACATATAACACATGTTCACTAACATTAAATTAAATTCAGCACTTTAGAGGTGGGGGGAGCTACGGTTTATGTCTGCACTGTTTATGTCTTTGAATTCTTTTTCCCTTTTGCTTATTGATGTAATGCTCCCCTTTGTGGTTGTTAGATCATGTGTCAAACGCAAGGCCCACGCGAAGAATCCAGATCACCACATCATTTTATGTGGGCCATGAGGCTTTCAATGCCGGAGTAACATACTTGCATTTATATAATTTTACAATTACAAACAGTCCTGACATGGCCCTCAGTGAAAATGGGGTTGATACCTCTGTGTTAAATGCTTTCTATATTTTCAACTATGTATGTATTTATGTGTTTGATATAGTTAACAAAACTATTTTTAAATACATTCACTGACTATATCACTATCGGTCAGTTAATCAAAATGGAGAGGAAAAAAACACCAATTCTAAAACTGCAGAGCAAGGCATGATTGATCCGAGTGAGTAAGTATTTAGCATAGTCTTTTGACATTATATACTTGAACTGTAGAATTAACTAGTGGTTAAAGAGAGAGATACTAGTTGATTTGATGCTCTCGTAGCCAAGATTCTGTCATAGATAGTATTCCTGGAGACAGGATTTAACTGGGAATTAAATATGAAGTTCAGTCTATCAGCAGCTCAGCCTGGCGCTGAGGGACAATTGACTCAGATTGAGGAATCAGGTCACAGGCAGCTACTTTACCCAGAAAGGTGTCATCTCAATAGGCGTCGTGACCACCAAACTTTTCTTCTGTTTGCAAACTGCCAGGGTTCTGTGGGATTAAGGCTGCTGAGCTCCAACATGATAGTTCAATACACTGCAAGATCCAAAGGCACTTGCTTCCACTTTGTTTTGTGCATGGCCAACACAGCTAGTCCTGAATATGTTCACTGAAATTCTAAATGTACCAAGTGGCATTTGGCCTGTCTATGATGCAGAGCTCTCTTATATTACACCAACATGTTGCCTAATCCAGACAGAAATAACTGTCATATATGAATAAGTAGATGTCCAATACTGAGTTACTAGTTGCAATACACTCCTTTCAGATGTGCACTCTTTAAAAATAGTCAAAATTACACAAGTAGAGGATGAGGAAAACTGGCTAAAACACAGGTGCTTATGCCTAGGCAATAATTTAGGAGATAGATTTCTAACTCTCCAAGCTATACTGCTAAAAGGTCTATCATTACACAAATTACATTATGCAAACTGTGTTAGTAAGAAATAAACACTAGTGCCATTTTGAAATTACGATCGCATAAAGATCTAAGAATTTAGAAATATTATTTCACTGTGCAATCAACTTTATAGAAAAATAAATCTATACCTGAACTTAAAAGCACCAGGGACCCTTAAAGACATTGTGAACAATTTTCTTTTTTAATAGCAGCCTCTACTTTTACATTTTACAGGGAAGAAAAATAAATAAAAACACATGTAAAAAAAATGCAACAGCATACTTTGAAATAGCTTTTAATCCATCACTTCTGGATTGAGCAAAGCTCAGAGTTTCAGGGGAAATTGAAGTGACTGTCTTCAAACCTTCTAAAACCTGGAAGAAAACAAAAAAATATTCCCCTAAATTAAGCATTTTTCTTGGTACATCAGAAGGAGTTTGGGGGGGGGGGCACATAAAATAGTTGCTGGTAGTATCAAAGCAGTGGAAGTGTTACAGGCACATAGACACCCTACATTGCAGACAAATACTGTACTAAGGATATGATTTTGTTGCCAAACATCCAATTCAAACCTGCATTTCACATCTATATGTGTGACAGAAGTTATCTAATGAAAACATTTTGGTACTGTTCAACTAATATGCTCTGGTTAAGATCCTATTGGATGCTGATGGAGTATAAAGCTCTCCAAGCATACCTTTGCTGGATGCCTATAGGGTGAGGGCTGTTCTTTTTCCATCAGCTGCAGAATGGGAGCAGTATAGAAGCAGAGCACACTTAATGGCCAATCAGTGGGTACTGGAAGACAGAGCTGCGCCCAAGTGCTGTATGGCTGTCACTGAGCATCTGTGGGGAAAGGCATTACACCAGCAAGTACTGGTTACCTCTCATGGTCTAAGTGTTTGATTGGCTGGACACTATTCAGAGTGCTAGTTATGACTTGTGAAATCCTATAAGGTAATGGTCCAGGTTATTTAAAGGATTGTATTCTTCATTAAGGAGCCCCGGTGGCGAAGTGTGTTAAAGCACTGAGCTGCTGAACTTGCAGACTGAAAGGTCCCAGGTTCGAACCCCGTGAGTGGCCGCTGTTAGCTCCAGCTTCTGCCAACCTAGCAGTTCGAAAACATGCCAATGTGAGTAGATCAATAGGTACCGCTCCAGCAGGAAGGTAACGGTGCTCCATGCAGTCATGCCGGCCACATGACCTTGGAAGTGTCTACGGACAACGCCAGCTCTTTGGCTTAGAAATGAAGATGAGCACCAACCCCCAGAGTCAGACATGACTGGACTTAACGTCAGGGGAAACCTTTACCTTTACCTTTATTCTTCCTTACGAACCAGCCCAAGTTTTGGTATCTTCTGTGGAGATCCTTCTTTCTGTCCCACCACCCTTACAAGAACAACGGCTGAGAACTTGAGAGTGAGTCTTCGCAGTGGCTACTCCCAAGCCCAGGAACTCTCTTCCAAGAGCAGCCAGACCTGGCATGGGCAAACTTCAGCCCTCCAGGTGTTTTGGACTTCAACTCTGACAATTCCTGACAGCCCAAGTTTTAATTCTTTGATAGCTTACATTTTATGTACTTTTTATATATTGGTAATGTTTAGTCATGTCTAATTGTTGTTAAGTGCCTTGGGATAACTGGAGTTATACCAGCATAAATTAATAAGAGAATTCTGATCAGTAAGGACAATATTTCTATGAGAAAAAAAAGAAACCCAGTCCCTTTGCAATTAGCTGTCCCATCTCCCCCAATGCATGCCTATTACAACAGTTGCATCAATATCCAGGCTTGCTGTATCTGCTAGCCAGATAGTATTCTTGGCTTCTTGAAAATGTTTTTTTCCCCTTCAGCTGAGAGATGAGACTATGCAATTATCCACATGAAATCCAAAACTGAAATAATTTTTCAGATTCCTTTGCCCTAGAAGGTAACTGCAGGCATCCATCTGTAATTCAGAACTAGCTGTTCCAGAGAGTGGTGGAGAACAATACTTTACAAAGGAAAGCTACTCTCCCCATCAAACCAGATAGCAATGGTTTCCCATTTGTCCATGGCTTGTTTGCTTATTTCCTTTTTGTTTCTTCCCATAAGGCAGAAATGTGCAAACATGCCTGCAGTTATCCTGACAGAGATGTGAATGGCCACGGACACCTTAAAGGTTGTTACTCTTACATGTTTTGTGCAAATAAAAAAGAAGATTTTATTGCAAAATTATGTGTATGTGCCTTCAAGTCACCTATTGACTTATGGCAATCCAATAAATTTCATAGGGTTTTTCTTAAAATGTGGTTTTGCCAGTTCCTTCCTCTGAAATATAGCCTACAGCACCTGGTATTTGTTACAGAACAATTCACTAGAAACTTCTAATTCAGAAACATTCATTCAAATATATATGACATTGTAGACCTTCCAATATAACAACTGCATTTTATCTCACCTCATGGAATTTGCCTTTTAGAAGAAACTTAGGAAGAGCACCCAAGGCTAGAGAAAAGCCACACCGAACCATTTCCTCATGGCTTTGGAGGCCTGAAATGTACTGTTTCACCAGCTGATCTAGAAAAACACAACAGCCATATTTTTGTTAATTAGAACTTGACAGGAAGGATGGGAGATTTCTAAAACACTTATATAAACATAAATTATTTCCAGTGGCAGTGGAAAATGCTGACTTCTAAGTACTGTACCTAATTCTGCTCCTAGTTATTCAAAGTATTTACTAGAGCAATATTGTGTTAATGAAGCAAGACAATTTAATCAAACATGATGGCCCTAGTCTATTTTTTTCTGAGTGGCAACAATTATATTGCACAGTGTGCTTGAAACAATTAAAGAGTATAAATTCCCTGACACTGGAGGAACAACTTTGTAATAGATAGGGAGTAGATGTGTTCTTTTCAGTGCTTCGTTCCTTCCTGGGGGGATGATCTCAGAAGGTGGTGCAACTTCTTGTTCACTGTGGGGTCCCTCAGGGCTCTATGTTGTTCCCCATACTGTTCAACATATACATGAAACTGCTGGGAGAGGTCATCCAGAGTTTTGGAGTGCAATGCCATCTATATGTGAATGACAGTAAACTCTTCTACTCCTCCCACCCCAAACCAAGGAGGCTGTCCTGAACTTGGAGCTGCCTCTGAAGAGTGTTTGCAGATTTTAGTTGGTATGATAGTTAGTACAGATATTTTAGGTGTTTGTGAACACCAGAGCGCATATAACATAGAGAGCTGAGGTAACACAAACTCATACATTCAACTGTTCCATATTTATTAGGAATACACATTCTCGATCAAAATTTCAAAAACATGGAAAAATCATTTCATACTTTTTTTCTGTGTTCAAAGTACACATTGCCCATGGTGTTTCATGGTAAAATGTGGATTTTAGAACATAGGTTGATATATTTTGGAGCTAGAAAATGCATCTTATTTTTCAAACCCCTTCTACCCTGCCATATAAAATCCAGATTGTCTGCTTTGAAATGGATTATATGACAGTGTAGAAGGGGTCTCAGAGAGTTGTGAAATCTGATGGATATGATCTATCTATTAATTCAGAACATCATATTGGCATTTTCAAGGAGCTAATTCCTCAAGTATTCCTATCCAATTCTGACCTATATGTGCTATATTAATAGTATAAACAATAAACTGCACCAGTATCTATTTTAAAAACATGTTTAGCACATGGCACACAATTAGAAATTGGCAGAAAGGCAATAAGAAGTTATCTTTCATTAATACTCGCCAATGGCTATGGGACTATAACAATCGTAGGCACCCTTTGCCCCAAAGTCTAACAAAATTAATAGTTATAAAGCTGAAAAAAATGTTCAGTGGGGGAGGAAACTACTGCAATGAATTAAGAAAAAAGCAAAAGTCAAACTGGATTCAAGAGGAAGCAGGAAAGCATGCATAAAATGATTATTAAACAGAAGAGAGAAACATAATTATAGCTTTCCAATGTAAGGAATTCAGCTTGGGGGTGTAAACTAGGTGCAGAGTTTGTGGTCCCAGAGCATCAAGTGTGTAGCTGAAGTCCCAGTTGCACACTTAAGTGAAGTGTGTTTTATTATTGCCTTGTTGACAAGGTGTAGCTTTTTATCTGTTGGTAGGAAGAAATACTGCAAATCCTCCCAAATTAAAGGAAGGTGGATGGGAGGCTGTGTTACCCTTTACAGCCCTATTCTACCCAATCTTTTCTATATAGCATCCCTCTCACTTCTTTGGTCCCTGCTTTCTAATTGGCAAGAAAGAAGAAGAGAATCATTCCATATGTGCCATACCGCATAAAATATTGCAAGGACCGTGACTAAGTCAGCTAAATGCTGACATTTGCTGGCATGTGTATCTGTCATCTCCCATCTGATTATTCTGTTCTTGTGTATTTATTAAATCTGTATATAATGAGGTTTCCTTTCTGCTACAGCAAATCCTCTGCATTGCTACTGAAGTCACATTTTCCCACTGTACAGAGTCCAAGGAAGAGAAATACAAATGGCAATGAGATAAGTAATATTCTAGGGATATTAAAAACAACTTTGTCCCATACATGTGCAAATTAGAATTCTTTCATTTCTCCAAGGCATTTCTGCAGAAGGGAGAGGCAATGTATATTAACTGCTGCTACCATCAATTAAGTGCTTCTTAATAGCCTACATAACAGGGCTGGGTCCAGAAAAGCTGCTAACCACCAAAGTGTTCATTTAGTTTAGTTTTGCTTTTGCTGGAATTCTGCTAACTAAGAAGATCATCATAGGTTGTCCCTTATAGAAGACAGAAACAACCTTGTGAATCATTACCTTGCTGAGCTGGATTTGCACCTTCCTCTCCAATGCAATAATATTCATCATATAAAGCAGCTAAAGCATAGACTGCTGATTCCTGAGGCAAAGACAAAGGCAAAGCATAGTAAACATAAACATCTTACTTGTCCAGTTGAACCCTAAAGGAACAAACAGCTCTGCTGTAGAAATAACCAACAGATAACCCCCAAGGCTTTCACTGCAATGCACTTAGGACACATTCACACAACTACTGGTGGCCACCACCAAATAACCTATTAGTCCTGAGAAAGGAGCTCCCATGTGCTACAAAGAGATATAAGATTCATGTGTACTGGCCATTTACATTATTTTAAAAGAGCCCAAAGGAAGCAACTGTTTGTATATATATTCCAAATCTTCCAATCTTCCTTTGTATGTATTTATGTGTGTGTGTGTGTGTGTGTTCTAAACTGTTCTTTTCAATCTACCTGGGCATCCCATCTCCGATCTCAGCTGTCCCTGAACCCTATAGGTTCAGGGACAGCTGAGATCAGAGATGGAATGCCCAGGAAGATTGAAAAGAACAGTTTAGAACATACACACACATAATGTAATTCTCATGATTTAAAAACCTACATCTTTTAATATGTTTTATTCTGGCAGAACTTTAAAATGAGAATAATCAAATTTTCAATTAGTATTTCATTTCAGTTTTATCAGTTAATTTCTTGTGATATAGCATTATTTCACAGCTAAAGTGACAACATACTGCTATCTCACAAATACACATTTTATCCCCCTATAAATGTATGCCAAAACACCACATTCTGAATTATGAAATGTTCTGCCCACATTATATGAACATTAGAGTCCACCTAATTAAAAGAGTCGCTGCTCACTTGTACATTGGTGGAAATCACCGTGTCATGCTAGAAGTCATGGTTGAGGGCCAAAGAATGTAGTCAAATATGAACCTTTGATATCAGGAATGGTGAACCAATGGTAAGAAATGCTAAAGGGAAAAGATACTGCTCACCCCACAACACCTACTATTCCTATTAGGTATTTTTCCCTTCCCTTTATTCTGAGAAATAAAAACACACAAGAATAGAGATTAACTAACAGTACTTTTGTTTGTTGTCTTGCATTGCTTGAAACGAGATGGAGACTTTGTAAACTATCATTTATCAGCCACTGCCAGCCACCTGGAGAGGAAGAAAGTATATAGAACAAACAACATGTACATTTTTGTTCCAATTAATTCATAACTTTTAAAGTGTATAAATATGTTCCAATGCTTGTCCATAAAACAATTACTTAGATTTCCAAATTTAAAAGCATGTCTAAACATCATTTAAAATAGGGGGGGGGGGGTCAGATTAAGTGTGTGTGGGGGTTCAAACTAACTTCTGATTTTCAGTATTTGTTAACCACCAAATTACTGAATTTCACTATTTTCTCACCACTAAGGTATATTAAAATGCTTCCATCAATTATGTCCTAACAGATAGGTCCTCTTATCACTGGCAGAAGTCACTGCTTTATACTATTTTTATTTCAATCATCACTCCTCACTTCCAAAGAGATGTGTTGTAACCTTTTAACACTATTACCCCCAAACCCCTAAATATCAAGGACCCGCTGTAACATCAGCAGCACTTTGCTGTTCAGCTGCATGGTAAAACACAGGCAAGAAAAATTTAAACCTGACATACCAATTATGGGATCTTCTTTAAAGGGCATTTTTGAAAGTGATAACTTTTCAATCAAGGTGCAGACTAGGGGACAAAAGAAATAACATAGTTTGTAAAAAACAACAGATAGGGCTATTCTATTTTAACATAGTATGCTGAATTCAACTTGGACTTACACACCTATATTCACACTTGCCATTAGAGCTCAAAAAAACACAGCATGATCAGTCATTCTAAAACTGCTATTCATTACATAACACTGATCAACATATTTAGCATAAACATGAAATTTTCCAGCATAATATATTAATTTTTTGCACTATGCATGGCTACTTAGCCAAAGTTACTTATAATACAAACGAAGGCCTACATCCAATTGTTAATCTCAACTAGAACAGAACCCTGAAAAAATGAGAAGCTAACAGTTAAGTAACAAGTGGGTTTAGCCCTAAGTCTATCTAAGAGGCACACAGAAATCACAAATTAAGGCCTCAGACAGTTCTGTAAATTGTGCTGCCTGGCTGAAATGTCAGCGCAGAATTTCCTGCTTCTAAAACAGTCCTTTCTTTTTTCCCTTCCAGTTAGATTGGAACAAGTTCCTGTTCCTGCAAGGAAGTTTGTACTTCAGTGCCAAGCAAACCAGAAAATATATCACTCCTTCAAAGTTGTTTCTGCTATGGATTAAAAAGGGAATGTATGAAAAGAAAATGAAATTTGTCAGGGATACAGTCAGTACATAGAACTCATTTTTTGTAAAAAGGGCTGCCATAATATATCCAAATACGGTTCAAAATGCTAGTAAATGAATTGTGTGGTAAATCCTGCCATTTGTCACAGATGTAAGGGGACTCTGATTTACTGCAGCTGCTATTCTGGAATCTATTTGTATTTTGGCTGTGCATTTATTCAATTGTTATTTGGGAAAGATATATTTTGCTTAATATGAGGAGACTGAGATTTGGCAAAATGGACAATGCCCTTGACTAGAAATTAAAGACAAGCTCACAGCATACCTGGTCAATCAAGAAAATAAAGACAAAAACTCTTTCTAAAATGTGTTTGTTACTAGAATTTCAATACTCAAGAACACAGAAGGGTACAAAGTAACATGGAACACTATATAATGAATACATATTCTTAAAACAGGACCAAATAAATATTGCCATATAACGTACCAGCTCGTCTCATTAGTTCACCACCTAAACCCCTATTAAACAAAAGCAATATATATTGATTGAAGAAGAAAATAACAAAGGAAAAACAATCAAAATGTACATCCTATGGCAAAAGTCACAAGTGCAAATGTATCAAACCAAAAATCCTGGTCTAATAAATCAATCTCTGCATCAAACTCTTAACCTATCACAGGAAAGTCTTGTTTATTTCATGGACCAATGTTATGAATCTATCTAATTCAAAGATAGCTAAAGTGATGGTAGTTTCGATTACAATTTTGTGTCTTTCTTCAAATATTAAACAACCCTTAACCACATTCTTACTGTGGCATTTCTTGTGCATCATAAGCACTTCTGTGACACCAGAAAGGCTATTCCTGTACCTTCAAAATATTGGCAATTTCATCCTTGTATTTATTACATGCATATATTACAAAAACTAATTTTTAAGACTGGATTTCCCCACAACTACTTAGAAATACAATAATACTTCCTATCACAAGAAGTATGTTTGCTCTGTTCACATGTCAACCAAGCTATATTTGTATTTGCAAAGTATAACATGACCGACATGAATGCAGGAAATTTGGCTTTTGATTTTGTAGGCTATCATACATTGCTTTTATGGCTATCTATTTCAAGAGACCTCCTTATTCTACTCCTGCCAAACAAATTTCCAAACAGAAAGAGTGTATTCAACATTAATCTGCTTACCTATAGAGCTGACGACGGTAAAGCTGCAAGAGAAAAGTGATACAAGATTTATTTTAATCCTCATCCTAGATACAAATACCATTTTAAAAAATGAAGCCTGGAAAATTTGGGGGAGAGTTTCCCCTTTTTGGTAAAGCCCTTTTCCCAATAATTACTCACTGGAAGATTTTTATATACGATTATATATAAGAAGAGTAAGTTAAAATGGCTGGTCTTTGTTTATTCTTCATTCTATTTTCTGGGAATGAGTGCTCTATGTCTACTTGAAACTACAGAAGACAAAATCATTTTCTTGCTTGCATAATGCCAATATTTTTTGCTCATCTCTGATAAATTGGTAAAATCTGAGAGGTTCCTTATAATTCAGAATTTTGTAGCCCTATTTGTTTGAAAAAATATTAAAATTAGAAAATTTAAAAGTAAATACTAATTGCAATTGTTATCTAAAACAGAATTTCCAATTTCCCCCCATGATATAAACATTTCTGGATTTTTTTTTTCTTCCTAGTCATCCCCAAATCTTAATATTGTACAAATTCCAGTTTTAGAAGTAGCTTATCTACTGAAATAACGTACTTGCAAAAAAAAAAAGGTCTCTAATAGAGTTTGAACAAACCTCCAAATGGATCTGTTTAAGTCCTTCCAAGATTTTCTCATCTAAATATGATGAAATAGATCTATAAAAATAAAATAATAATTTTATACCTATACAGCATTGTTAGATACTACCATCGTTCTTCAATTGAAAGACACCAGCAATTATAATATGGAACCTAATTTCAGTACTACCAGCAGCAACAAAAATATATTAGATACACCTGAGATATTCTGAGACGCACCCCATTTTTGGATATGTTTATCTAGAAAATGTGAGTCTAGGAATTGAAGAAATAAGGTATGTTATATCATTTTAAAACATTTTTTGCAAACAGACAATTTGACAATTAACTAAATTTAGGTATACTGGAAATACCAATCATGCTGATTTTTGCATGTATCTTTCACTAGTTTTTGCTATATTTAAGGCCAACTAAGATTTAATGATGTCTTGCTTACCAAACCTCATCCCACTACATCTGTTAGTGTTTAGGATGACAATATACCTGGATTTTTAAAGATTAAATATTTCTCAAGAAATGTGATCATAATTTGCTCAATTGTCCTTAATATATTCAAACAGAGCAAAAGTATTGAGGTCTCATTTAGGAAACTAAGAAAACCATGCCAGTTATTGTACACTAACTTTAGACAAATGCAAGATATCTCAGTTCAAGTGGAAGAACAATGGGCAGTGATGGGTGGCCACAGCCATCAGACAAAGGCATTCACCATCACTAGAGAAGGTGGTACCCATCTGCCACATTATTTCCACTAAAGGCCTGATCTATCTGGAGCTACCTTATTTATTTATTTATTTATTTATTTATTTATTTATTTAAAACATTTCTATTCCACCCTTTTTACCCTGAAGGGGATTCTGGGCGGAGCACAACATATATATGGCAAGCATTCCATACTGGGATATAAATAACTATAAATATACACAAACATTAAAATCAGTTATATCTACTGTATATACTCGAGTATAAGCCTAGTTTTTCAGCCCTTTTTTAGGGTTGAAAAAGCTCCCCTCGGCTTATACTTGAGTGAGGGTCCTGGCCGGCTTCTATTCAGGTCGGCTTATACTTGAATATATAGGTATTCAGAGTTGGACAGTCTTATCTTATTAAAGTCTTATTATCTTAAATTACAGTTTCATATAAATATTCAAAAACATTTAACCTACTGATACCTCAAATAATGCAATTTTATTAATATCTATTTTTATTTTTGAATTTAACCCGTAGCTGCTGCATTTCCCACCCCCATCTTATACTCGAGTCAATAAGTTTTCCCAGTTTTTGTGGTAAAATTAGGTGCCTTGGCTTATATTCGGGCCGGCTTATACTCGAGTATATACAGTACATTAAAATCAGCTGTTTAAACCAACTCAAGACACCATGCTAATTCTTTAATGGTTGGCTCTGACAGGCACTTAGGTGTAAGGCACTGTGGGAGAAATGGCCTGGGAAAGGTTGTGGAAAAAGTGGCCTCTGATGGGAAATGCACATCAGCTACTTAAACATAACAGTACTAACATAGAAATGCACTTTGTTAGAAGTAAATAGGATGTTGCCTAAGTAAAGAGCAGTCAGGCAGCCATGATAACTAAAGATCATGACAAAGCTTCACTTTTTTAAGGTTAACATTTTCTGGTTACTACAGAAGTAATAGAATAAATATGTCAAAATAGTTAATTTTGCTTTTTACCTCTTATTTTCTTCTGCTATTTGGCTCAAGGCATGAGTAATCTCAGCACAAGCCAGAATTGCTCCATGACGAGTATGAAGATCTGTGCCAACCGCCAGTGATAGCAGTTTTGGTAAAACTGGGATGAATTTAATATGAAACAAATTAGAAGTCAAATTATTATTTTTGTGCCAGATAATGTGATAACATTGAAAAATAACAGCCTTCTTCCAATATGGTTCTAACATGAAGGTTAATCCTGATATGTCAAATTGAATAGACAGCACTATATGTATACACCACCATTAGGACTCCATCTCTTCCTCAACAGTTTTATTACCGAGCCCAATCCAACGAACCTATGCTCAAAAATTGTAACTTGCAGCCTAATTCAACATTTTAGCATATATACACAGAGAGGGTGTAGAGTGTTACTCCAAGCCATCCCAGAAAGATCCTTCACAGTAAGTACAACCTTTCATTCACAGGATGATGCAGAGGAACCAATGCACTTTCTGATGGGAGTGAAAGGAAGACTAAACCTCCACTAAGAAGCTACAGGTTGAAATACAGTCCATTCAAATGCTGCTTGAGTAGACCTTTATCTCTTCAATTTATAGTGTCCCACCAACTTTAATTGCTTGCTCCACCCAGCAGCATTACAAATTTCTTCTAATAATGATGTGGCTGCATGTGCTCCTCTGGATGTCACTGATCTTGTTGAGCGAGGCCAGACATTTTGAGACCTTGACTTTTAATACAGATTTAAAGCACAAATACATGCTTTAATCTGGCCTGTTGTACACAACAAACCTGAAGTATGCTACAGAAAGTGAGACAAGATGTCTGTTTTTCAAAACTATCCTCTTTGTACATTTATAAAATGTACTTGCTGAAATTGTGAAAGAGCTCTCTGAACTGCAGACACTTAATTAAAATACTTACCAGGGAGACCTAAATTACTTTTATATTTAAATCACTAAATCCAAGTCTATATTATTATTGTATTAGCTCCAGGGGCTTTAGGACACATGCTCACCTTCATTTGTCATATATTCAGGGGCCTGTGTTGTGAGATTATGCAGAGCTTGGGCCGACAGCTCCCGAATAACTCTGAAAGATTGGGAAAAGAAATATATTTATTTAATATTCATTTAAAAGGAAGTGCTAATGTTCATTTTACAAGTTCATAACTTATCTTTCTATGTGCAAAAGCACATGAAGTTTAATTAGTAACTGAATGTGAACTGAGCTGGGCTTCCAAAGAGGATTTATGCAACTGATCAGTGGAAAGAAAAAGACCAGAGTGAAGCACAATGTTTTAACACCGTATCTACCTATATGAGATGAAGTTTTCAAATCTCATGCTGATCACATAGCTTTTGACAGTAGCTGGCACAGTTTTCTGACCTTTAAACAGTACTTTAAAAGGAAATATGCCTGTTCACAAACCATATAATAGAGTCATGAAAAGTAAAAATATGATGGAGCAACGCAGAAATATTGGGACCAAACGCAAGCCAACTTGACTCTTTTCTGCCCAATTCATGAAGCATAAACTTCACTTCAGTTTCTATACATAAATTCTCATACTTATTTTTTTTTATTTCAGAAGTCACAAGGGTCCAAATATTTAGCAAAAGTTATCATGCAGATGAAAATATATTGGAATTCTGTTTTATTACTGTATGAACTAGCCTTCTCTCATCAAAATGCCTTAACCAATGCTAAACTATAGCATATCCAGGGGTCAATCTTATCTCTCTGAAACTCACTGCAGATTTCATGGACTATGAATAAACAAGAACAAAACCAAAAGTGCAAGGCCATTTCTACTTTTGAAAAACAGGGTTTAAAAATATTAAAAGGAAGGACAACAAACTATTTAGAGGTGTATAAAGGAGACTACAAACTATTTCAAAGATCAATTGTCACTCATATAAGCTTTGAAGAGAGGCAATTCACAACAGAAAGAGTAGTTCAGGGAGTCTAAGGATTCAAAGGTACAAAAGCAACCTCAGGATTCATATAAGGCATTGTGGACACACTCGTCCCATTCCCGCTTTAAAAAAACAATGATTACCTTACTTTAAATACTAAAACAATACATAAATTGGTGTACAAGTAATGAATCATTTTGGAAAAGAGCATCTAAAGACTGAGCAAAATACTACTGGATGCTCAATGACAAAAGCACCAACAATTTGTGTTACCAAAAAAAAAATATTGTGTATAGCTCTTAATCTCCATGAAAAAATTCCGTATTTGATTCCCTCTAACAAAAATGGGCCGCCTATACAACATGAATTTTTGTCTGGTTAATGAAATACATGAAATTTTTTGTGCCTCTGAGGCTCATCCCCCCCCCCTCAGTTTTTAGGCTAAAGAGGTGAAAATCGCCACACACTGAGAGCATTTCGATCCCTTTTAGCCCACCAACTTTTAAAACATTTGGATTGTCCCCAGAGTACTATTGTTATTAATAATATTATAAAACCAATTGGTACACATCAGCTATCATGGGGAAGCACTCCTCTCCCAGATTCAGCTTAGATTCCCGGAATAGCTATTGTTTTATATATATAAAATTAACACCCATTGGCACACAACAAATGTAATGTGGAAGCATTCCTCTCCCAGACTCATCTTAGATTCCCAGAGTAGCTATCATATATGTGTGTGTGTGTGTGTGTGTGTGTGTGTGTGTGTATACACCCATTGGTACACAACAGCTGTAATGGGAAAGCTGTATAGAAACTGAAGTGAAGTTTATGCTTTGTCAGTACCTACAGAAACGAAAGGAAAACGAAAGCAAGCACAATAATTGTGCAGCTTTCATTTTCGTGTCGCCTTACGTTTCCTACAAAATGTCATCATTTGTTTTGTGTAGACGCACAGTTGAAGCAAAATGATAGCATGAAGGAAATGAAGGAAAAAATTTCACGCACATCTCTATTTTCTACTATGTGAATGTCAGAGAGAGCCCTTCATTTACACACTCCTTTCCCATTCCTCACTCTTTGCTCAACAAAAGAAAGTTCTAAGCACATTATCTCACAACGTGTGAACTTAGGTAAATATCTGCTGTTCAAATTATGGTTTTAAAATAAGTTAGACCTCAGAGTGATCATTTTTTCGTATGTATAGAAGAAGAAACAGAAGAATGTGAGCCACTAGTTATAATCATGTTTTTCCATTATGTCTTAAACCAGACTCATAAATTCATTGCACTCATCAAAACATTATAATAAAGGCATAAAAGTACAAATTCATCCCTAAATAGTCATTATTTTTCACCAGTGCTGATATTTTCAGTGTTTTCAGTGAGACATAACTGCAAATCGACCATTGCTAGCAATTTGTAAAAATAAATTTAGAATATTAAAAATGGCTCCACTAATGATCTCACACAGATAATAATAATAATAATAATAATAATAATAATAATAATAATAATAATAATAAACTTTATTTGTATTTCGCCCAATCTCCCCAAGGGGACTCAGGATGGATTCCAACATACAATGGCAAATATTCAATGCCTCCGTAACAAACAAATACTGACATAAAATCCCAGAGAAACCCTGCATATGAAAATAACATTAAAACCTATCATAAATTTCACATCAAATTAAAGCCTAACATCAGTAAATTAAACCTAACATCAATAAATTAAACTACACGTAGTCGAGTGAAATTATATAATGACATAAAATCTAAATACAAAGTACGTCTACACTCTATGATCAAAGTATGGATTTCCCAAAGATCAGCATAAATAACCTTACCCATCCCAGTGATTAATCTTCATCTGAACCAAGTGATCGATCATCGGCTGTGTATACTCAGGAAATCCAGCAATATATACACTAAAGAGACAGAACAGATACTCAAATTTACAAACACAAAGAGACACTGATATATTTTAAGGAACTGAACTACCTCTTACAAACAATGCAACATAGTTCTGTTCCTGCACTATACCTGTTCTGACCTACAAACAAATTCAGAACCTATCTTGTTTGTGACTTAGGGTACATTAATGTACCTGTACATTAAACATTACTGGGTATTTGCATAATCAACTAAAAAAATCCTAACAGTTTTCCCAATCTTTTCTTCTTGGTATCCCTCATTTTATCTGTACCCACTTCAATTCTGCTTCCCACTCATCTCCTCACCGCAGTTATTTGTTTTGAAGCAAAAGATTCATCTCACAAACCCATCCTCATTGGCCATTATAAAGTGATTTAAACATAAAAATACTAGATACAAGATAGATGTCGAGAATAGTGGGATTGGTAAATACTTGATCATTTAAATTAGAGATGTGATGGGCTGAATATGCAAGGGCTTCAGTTCTACTATGTATTTTCCAACCCCACTGCCAGCCATGACTCAATGTGGGGAAACAAAATGGCTTTAGGAGGCAGACAAATCACAATTACAGCAGGACAACAGTATTTTGCCTTGGGGCCTCAATCACACTTGAGCATTTATCCATTTTAATCTACTTTAAATGCTGTGACTGCCACCTGCAGAATTCTGCGGTTTGTACTTTAGGGAGGCCCAGGGCTTTTCTGGATGAGCTGTTTAAAGGCCCCTCCCTAAACTACAACCCCCAGAATTCTGCAGGAGGCAGTCACAACATTTAAAGTACTCGAGTATGATGAGGCCCATGAACATGAACAATCTCACTCCTTTCTCACCAAGGTAGAAGACCTTTCAGAGGCATTTCTTCCATAAAAGGAGGTCATTGACAGATTTATCTCACAAAGATGTGGTTGTCCTGCTGTAATTGTGATTTGTCTACCTTGTGAGATAAACTTCTTAGCCATTTCAGTTGAGCAGAAAAATATGCATATGCTCAGACACACTCAAAACACCGATTGAGAATTGTTAACACTTCATTGACTGATTGAACTTTGCAGTCAGACACATACTTCTGTAATTGTAATGACTGTTTCTTCCAGTGGAAAAAAGTATCATTCCTAAACGTATCTTCTACATCACCTGTTATTAACTTCAAACAACGAACTGGAGCCTGAGTGTACAAAGGATATTAGAAAGAAGAGAAGGTGCAGATCACCATGAAATGTAACTGAACAGACTGTGAAATGAGATCTCCTGCTTTAGGACAGCCTTTCCCAACAATATGTGGACTCCAAGCATCCTAGAGACATAATTGTACTGCTGGCTGTAGTCCATCTGGAAAAATGTGCCAAGTTGAGGAGAGAACAAACAGAGCATTTTCAAAGATGAGATTAACAAGAAGTACACCTAGGAATTATCAGTGATAATCTTCATGCTGGTTCCTTGTAAATCTCATTTGTTTCTGTTAACTGCCATCAACTTGACTTTAACTTATGGTGACAATGAATGATAGATCTCTAAGTCATCTTGGTATCAACACCCTTTTCAGGCCACGGTTACCTACTTTCAATGTGGCCTTCCTTTCTTCCTACTGTCTCCAACCTAATGGCTAGTTCTAAAAGTTAATATCCCAAGTTACTGAGTGAGTATGGATGGTTCAGTGAATTAAAATAGTTTATTAGTATTAACACGTATCACAATTCTAAAAAAATTAACAAAACTGTTTTTAAACCTAAAGTTACAGACCCTGCTCATAACTAAAACGTGCAGTACTAACCAATAATCCAGCTTTATTTTCACTTTTTAACATGTTGAAATACAGTGAGGCAAATCTCAATGGAAAGAATAAACTGAAATATTCCATTTGTTGTACAATGAAAATTGAACTATATAACATGTATATTTAAAGATGGGAAGAAACCTAAACAGTTTTTTTGACTGAGTATGAAAATCTCTCTAAAATAAACTGGTATCATCCAGACTAGCCACAAGTATCATGGCAATACTACTTGTTGGGAAAAGAATTTGTGTGGCTAAACACATAAAGATCACAAAAGCAAGATAAATGATGTCTTGTCAAGCAGAAGTGTAAACCCTCTGAAAGCATCAACTAATAATCCTTTACCACAAAGCCCTAATTACCAACTTTCTCAATGAAAACCTCTGTATCTCAACATAGATCCAAATTAACAATAACTTTTTGCCATCTTGAAGAGTTGGAAAAGTAACAAATAAATCCTTTCCTGACTCATTGTGTTCCTTTGTTTTTGTTTCGCTACACAAAAGGGAATTGGGAAACTGGTTGAGTGTAGGAGGAAAGCATGCACAAAGGAAAGCGAGAAGTAAAGGGCGGGTGAGTGGATTGGAAGAGCGTGGGCTGAGCAGCTTAAGGATGAAAGGGACAATTAAAAATAAGATAATTCAGGAACTCAGTAGGAAAAACAAAGGGAGATCTGCTTACATCACAGATACCAGACCTGTTCCTCTATTCAAAAACCTGCAAATCGTGAACCAATATCTATTCCGTGTATTCGGTGAGGACATTAGTCCACATTACTGCATGAAAGCCAAGTCTGTCCTTCATGCTTAAGATGTACTTAAGCTTCGTAGTGACCTATACATTACATAGATTGAGTTAACAGGATAAAGATATTTTGGACTCCATTCCTTCAGGCTGAATGCAGGGAGCACATTTCTGGTTCTTCCAAAGAAACTCGCTTCTTTGTGTGTGGTAAATTAGGACATTCAGAAAAGGGCTGTATTAAAGCTCTCCCTCTCTATCTCCTTCACATGTGTTAGATCACTACATGTGGCATATAGTAAGCCCTCCTCCACATTTGCAGGAAGTGTGGCACAAAACTGCCATTAAAGTGAGAAAACCACAAATAAAAATGTAAAATCCACTTTTTTTTTACTTGAGAGAATATCTATTTAGGAATCTAAGTCCTCAAGGTTGATGCTATGGTCAACCTCCAACAGTGTTCTCTCTATGAATCTCTAGATCCGCCAGTTTGACTCTATGGTAATTTTCCAGTAGAGCTGGATGACAGGGTTGCCCTGGAAGGCTAAGGGACTCTTAAAGAGAATAAATTAGCTACATTTACAAATAATCAAATCCACGAAGTTTAACTGGCAAATGTAGAGGTCTGACTGCATTTTAAATATTCAGAAGCATGAGTTTGACCTGTACAATCAGCAGCCTCCCAAATTCTATCACACTGACTTTTCAATGCAGGCAGATCTCCTTTAACATAAGGCTTCTGTCCTAAATCAAGTTCATTGTGAAGAACTATAAAAGGGATATGGAATATCTAGTTGTTCTTTTGTTTGGAAAAACTGTAAGCAAAAGTTCACTTCACCATTCACTCACTTTACCAGAAAATAACCAAACCGTTCATATTCTTTGACATTACCCATCTGGCCATTAGCAGAAACATGAAAGCAGAAACCTGAAGGCATGTTAAAAAATAAAATTATTTACATATTAAAAATTCAAATGATTATCTCTTACCTGATATTAAGGAAACAATTAGCTCTGTTACGAACAGCAAAATAATCAGCTGCAGTCAAAATGTCAATTCCATGTGGAAATGTACCCTATCAAAAGAAGAAGAAAAATATATGATTTCACAGTAATGAAATGAAAAGTTCTTCCTCCCCTTGGGTAATGCTTTATCTTTTGAGTCCTCTTCGGGTGAGAAAGGCGGGGCATAAATGGGACAAATAAATAAAATAAATATCGAAATTATTTCCTGAATTCCTACACAAAGCTCTCTTTCTTTCTTTCTTTCTTTCTTTCTTTCTTTCTTTCTTTCTTTCTTTCTTTCTTTCTTTCTTTCTCCCCCCCCTCTCTCACACACACATACACACATAAACAAAGCACGCACACACACACAGAGAAGCCAAAGCCAGAAATATACATGTCTGTGCAGCCATATCATGCAATACATGGTTACGTTTCCCCCACTGAAAACTATGATAAAAACTAAAGTGCAAAGAGCCACATTTTACTCACACTTCAGCTTTTTACAAACTACTACTCACTGCAGACCAGTACCGGCATTTTGTATGTTGCTTCTCACTACCAATTTAACCTGATGCGCACTGGTAAAAGAAAAAGAGGACCACAGAAGAGAAGGTCTCCTAGCACAAGAGCTATTTTTTCCAGTCATAGTTATTCCCTAATTATGGACAAGTAATTCTCAGATATGGAATCCCAATCATGTATGTGCAACCGTCAATCTCTTCCCCTTCTCCGTAACATTTTGATGGATTTTAAATTAGACAAGAGTGAAACTTTACAAGTTAGTTGGTTCAGAAAATATCCAGCATTTCACAAATATAACTCAGCTTCTTCCTCATAGCAATCATTCTATGTTCAGGATTAAGCATCTGGTTTTCAACTCTCAATCTCCCAACACACCTTTCATACTTGGAAATTCAGCATGTCACTCCTAATTGTTGATATATAGGCCAGATAGTTAGTATTCTGATCAGCTGATCTGGTATTGTAGTAGTATCATATTATGGAATATTAAATGTTTCCTGAAAGGCAATATGTCAGGCAAGCTGAAATTAGTTATCAAAATACTATGATGCTGAGACAGTTACTGGCCTTTGCACAGGTTTCATGCATTTCATTACTACTTTTGATTATTCTTTGCTCACTCCTATTAATATGGAGTTGTAAAAGTTCACAATGATATAGCATTATTTTTAGTCATGCCATTAGAAATGCTTGTTATGAGGTTTATGGTACTCTGGTATTCTTTATTCACATCAAGGCAAAGACAGGACTGATGTACATTTGCTGAAATATCTACTGCAGTGCATAAATAAATGGGCTCAATGAATTGCATCAAAGTGAACAGCAGCTAAAACACAGAGAAGTACACTGCAGAAAAGCCACATTATTTTAATCTGCCTTCACTAAAGATGCTTTAGAGCAGATGCCAGTGCCCAAACTGATTTCATCCTAAATTGCCAAAAATATAAATCACAGGCCTTTGGGATACAAGATGGGATTTTTTTCATGAAATAGTTTGAATATGATCTCAGATTTTCACTATGTGCAAGCGGGGGGAGGGGGGGTTACTGAACAGGCAAAAGTGTTGTCTTCTTCTAAAATGGCCACAATATCTACTTTAAATGCGGTAATTTGCAGCATTATGTCCTGCCCTTACCCTGGCAAAGTGGTTGAAAATCAGGCTTCAAATACCATTGGTTCTCTTAAACTGCCTGCTGCAACCATTTGGTCAGAAAAAGTTTCTTGTTGCATCACATTATAAAACAAATTAGGAAATTAAAAAATGGATCAGGCACACCTATTATAATTATAAACCATTCTCTTAGGCTGCAAAGAATACTTAACACTCCTCCTAATGGAAGAAGGTGGATCACTAGTATTGCTGCTTCTTACAGGTTGTGTTACTGTAGCAAAGTTGTTTCTTACAGTATCAAAAACTGCCCACACAGTGTCTTTGGGAGTAGGTTTATGATTTGTGAAATTCACCGCTCCTTAAATTCAGAGCTACACGCCTACAATTACTTTGGGTAGTGAATTCCTATTCAACCAAATATCTCATTTCCCCAACATTCTTTTCCATTCATTTCTAACTCTTTTCATCCTGCCTTTCCACTTAGCATTGCACCAAACTTGTTCAAAACATCATGGCTGGCCTTCTGGGTACTAAAACAGGCATTTCCCCAAGATACTTTGTCTTTCCCCTTCTCTTCCTAACCTAACACAATCAAACACAGTACAATATAAAGCAATTGAGCAACCTAATACAGACCACACTTAGTTTTCAAACATACACCAACATGTTTACAAATAGAAGGGTACTTTCTCAATAGACATATGCATAAAAAGTAGTACAATCTTCAAATTTACGTAATTTTGAAAATATTTATTTGGACATAAAACATGTTTTTTCAATACTTAAGACCAGTTTAAGACAAAGTTGCAAGTTTGGGAGCAGAGTGCACTACCCACTCAAAATAGGATGGAATCAGAGCAGGGTGTTTTCCAGATAATGAGACATTTGGGATTACTAAAATCTCTGGGGTAAGAACATCCTACACATCTGCCAGGCTTCTATTTGGGACACACCACAGCCTATCCTCCCTACAGTGATTCAAAAGATTCCCTTCATCATCCCTTTCCAATTATGAGCAATCCTTTGAAGAAGCAGGACAACATTTTATTTGTTGATAATAATTTATAATTAGAGATCAAGCTATGTGTAAAGTCTGACTTAAACACTAAGCATCAGCATTTAAGCAAGATGAGAGGCTAGAAGGAAAATTCCACCGGCTAGTGCTGATTATGTATCAAGCTTTTATAATGTAACTCACAATAAATTATCTGGAATCTGTTTGGCAGTGCAAGGAGGTAGACTTGACTCTACTTCTGGACCTCTGGAGAAGTCACAATAGATCAGCCAAGATTTCAGACTTCATACCAGCACATGACTATTCCCTCAATAATATTCCTGAAATGAAGAACATGTGGGGTAACCACTTGTACTTTAATGTCTATGCACCTTCATATTCATTTGTGTTACACAAAACAAATTCCTGTTCTCAGAGTTCTTTAGAGAAGCGTTTTTTTGCGTCAGACTACAAATGGTAAAATTCACTGTTACAGCAAATGACAAATAGCAGATGCTGAAAACGCCAGGTTTGCTCACTTTAGGGTTGGACCCCTGTGAAAAAGAACTAAACCAAGGTTGCATTGGTAAAACTAAGGACCAGGTAATACTGAGCTTTTAAGCGACTGCCTCCCACAATGCAGCATCATAATCAGCACTAGCCTGTTCGCCAACTGAACCAGGTACTTTACCACCTTAGTAAGAAAGAGTCAATTGAGGGTGTGGTAAAAGCCACCTCAGGGTGCAGAGACGTTTAAGGGAGTGGTTTTAGTTTCAGAGCCTGTGGGAATCAGAATTGATATTAAATGCAAAAGTTGGGAAAACCCTAAGGCAGCACGGACTGAATTCAGTAAACATGAACAAGTGCTAGGTCTTGTACCAACAATGACATCTGAAGAAATTTTAAACAATGAATTATACATTTTACTTCACCCCATTTGCATTTCTTTTGCAGATGTCTTAGCTGTGACATCTTCTAGTATTCAGCTATTATGCCTTTTATCCAAACATGAATAGTTCCTTTACTGTCACCCAGTATAAAATTCCACAGTGACATTCGATATGGAAGAAAACAATTGACTTCTTGCTGAATGCTTTCAAATTGTTTCTGAGTTGTGGTGACCCTAAGGGAAGTTATCATGTGGTTTTCTTGAGAAGACTGTTCAGAAAGCATTGTCTTTTGATTCCTCTGTGACCGAGAGGATGCGATTTATCCGAAATCATCTCGTTTGGTTTTAAACTATGGACTCCAGAGTAGTAGTCCAATGCTCAAACCACCACAGTGTTCCCTCAATTATTGCTGAGGTTAGGTTCCAGGACCACCCACAATAAGTGAAAATCCGCAAAGTAGGGATGATATATTTATTTTAATATTTAAACATTACTTTAGTAGTTATACACTATTTTAAATTTTTATCAACCAATCGTGTGTTGATAAATCGCCTCCTTCTCCGCCTGTTGCTGCTTGGGCTCCTTTTCTCTCCCTTTGGCTTCTCCTTCCTCCCTTCCTTAGGCTGTAAATTGTAATTTTTTATGATTTATAATAGTCTTTTAGAGTTTACTGAAAAACCACGAAACAGTGAATCTGCAAAAAGTGAACCGCGTAGTGGTGAGGGAACACTGTATATCACACCAGCTCTCAATTTATTGATATTACTTTGGAAATAATTGGACAGTTTAATGAAAATGTCAATTGAGAAAGTACCCTTCTATTTGTAAACATATTTCTGAGAAATATGCCACACTGAACTTTTGGAATATCAGCTTTTTATTTTGTTTTGAGCAAAAAGGATATGCCTATTCCCTTGCAAATGTCTCCACACTTATATCTCATGCACGCACGCAGACTACATACAGCAGCTAAATAAAAAGCAATTTACAAAGATTTCCACTTCTTTATACAGAGATGTTAAGTGTGGGAATTAGGGCTACATTACAAATAACATTAAACAACCAGTTCAACTCTATACTTATAATTTTCACTTACTAAAGTACCGTAATTCAGGAGTGAGCTAATGGTAGGCAAAACTGAACCATCCCCATTCCCAGCTGGAGGCTACCATGAAGAACTGCTTCAAAGCTGCTTATTTGCACAGCAAGAAAAGGTCATATTAGCTCCCAGGGCACAGCCAAGGGAGATCTCCTCCCAAGCCCATGACCCTTCTGGCATTCACCAAGGCTATCAGCACTTAAAATTATAAGCATGTGACCTAACAGTGTATGTGACTGTCAAGTACCATGGCCCTTAGAAAGATCATGTGTATGTATGTGCCTTCAAATTGCCTGTTGACATATGGTGAATTTCAGAGGGCTTTCCCAGGTAAGGAATACTCAGAAGTGCTTTGGCTTTCAAATGGGTGGCACAATCCCAGGGAAACGAATATTACAAGACATTAACCTATGCTGTGGGGAATGACTTTGGATTTCTATTTAATTAAAGAACCCTAGGCACTTCACTATTTAGATGCTGAAAGACTGAAGCTCAGGTAATTGTCTGAGGAGGTGATGCTCAAGAGGTAAGGCAGAAAAAGCGCATTTCAGCTATCTGCAATGTATGGGCATCTGATAAGACATTGTAACATAAATATTTTTAAATACATTCCATAATTAAAATTTACTATATGAGCTCATGATAGCAGTATCAAGTAAAACTCTTCTTTCCTGTCCCTCAGGAAGAGAAAGGTTGTATGTACTGGGGTGTTTTTTTTCTTCACTAATTAAATAGGATCCCATTCTCAACACAGCCACTAGTCTACTCTTTGATTCCCTTCCGAAGCTTTGGAAATAAGCCATAATTTAGATTTCAGTATATGATAGGTAAGAAGGTAGCTGTTTTGCAGCCCTCATCACTGCATTTAACAAATAATGTTAAAAATAGCAGTGTTGAGGACTTAAAATTGGAGAAAATGGTGCCTGAGTCCAGATAGATTTCAGTATAGAAACTGGAATTTGTTTTCAATCTATTGCATACAAATCTATCCTCAGTCACACAAGAGCGTGTTACAAGAAGAAAAGACTATATGTTGTCTCTGTTGTTAAATGAGCTCTTGGAAACTTTTGGAAATCCACTAATATCATCTGGAAATCTACTTATTTTGCTCACCTCTGTTCTAATGAATTGCTTCTTAGTTTGAACAACTATTTGAGCCCTACTGCTTTTGGGAATTTTTTGTCCTCTCTCCCCAGCAACACCACCAACATATTTGAGCAAAAAAACAAACAAAAAACAACAACAACAACAAATCAAGCAGAGACCTAATTTGATGCCTTCTAATTCAATCAGTTGATCAACAACTCTGAACTGCTTGACCTTTTAATTAATAGCAAGAACGGTCAAATGGATTACACACATCCAGTTCATTAAAGATTTATTTTGTCTTTGAGGTTTTCCTATGAGCCAATTAGACTAGAAATGGTAGCACTGTGATCTAGTAATAAGCACAGCTCCACTGACCTATAGCACACCCTTGGTACTTGCCAGGGGTTTGGTTCCAGGACAGTCTGTGGATACTAAAATTCAAGTACCACGGCATGGCAAAATGGTGTCCCTTATATAAAATAGCAAGCAATACAAACAAGTGCCAGAGAGAGACTACATCTGGGCATGTTTACAAACCAGTCTTCAACTTGATCCACGGCAAAAAAAAAAAAAAAAATCAAGCCATGGTTGATTGAATTTATAGATGCGGAACTTGTGGCTATGGAGGATCAACTATATATGTGACTAGGAAAAATACTTGCAAATCAGATAGAAAAATGCTTTCCATCACAACAAATTGTGCTTCCCTGTTCCCTTACCACCCATTGCATTTATAAAGCTACTAGCTAAAGTGGCACTGACCAGCCTGAATCCCAAAGAGGGAGCTATGTGACTTTGTGTCTTTTCCCCTTGGAAATCTCATCAGTATCATCTCAGGCTGCCTAGGTCTGTAACTAATACTCTCAAATGGATATATGGGGGCTGTTTTCCCAACCCCCTCTTCTTTTTGAGGTGTCTGGAACACTGTCCTGATGGTATTTATGAAAACTGAGCAACAAATGCTCACTGTGTGGTGGAGAGTCAGTTTGCATGTGGATGGCCATTGATTGAGAGTGTATGAGGAGGGAAATACAGTGGTGAAAATTAAGCACTTCTTCATTTTTATTCCTGTCCAACCTCTTATTTGATGTTTGGCACTGCAACTTAAAACAACAACAAAAAATATTGTACCAGATTCTGAACAGTTTGATGACGTATAGCTTCCACAGATGGACATAAACACAAACATTTTATAAAGCAATTCACTATTGGTGAATCATAAAATAAGTGGCACAGTTACAGTACCAGTAAGGATGATACTGTAGAGCAGTGGTTCTCAAGCTTTGGGTCCCCAGATGTTTTGGCCGTCAACTCCTAGAAATCCTAACAGCAGGTAAACTGGGATTCCTGAGTTGTAGGCCAAAACACTTGGGGATCCACAGGTTGAGAACCACTGCTGTAGAGCTTTTACTGCTCTGCAGAAGTAACTGTCTACATACAATTGCAGAACAACTCACTAAAAGCTTCAGCACTATGATGATTGGAAGGAAAGTACTATTTGGTATGATGCATTTTAAAATGCTGAAGGCACTTTTACTGGATATATGCAAATATTATAATTATGTTTTTAATAGATACATGCAAAGTAGAACTATGATAATTTTGAAATCACTTTATCAAAATTCACCAAACTATCCTCTTACTTCTACAAGTTACTAAATGTCTATTTAATTTTATGCTACAGTAGATTTACAAGAAATTGAAGGAAAAGACTTTTTTTTCCAAGTTACCTTACCTGTCTACCAACATTCTCCTGAAAGGCAGCCTAAGAACAGAGAACAAACATACAACATGAGTCAGGTTTGCTTGCAGATAAATACGAGATCATGAATTCAAAACAAACATGCAGCAATATAAATGACCCATGGGCTTCATTTTAAAAGCTAAAGTGAGCTTTGTTGGGTGAATATGCCCTCAAGGATTTCTTGTCACTGCTGCTTTATGTGCTAATGCTCTTTTGTATTTGCATGTCACATGCCAACCGTTTAAAGAATTAGTGTTTATTAAAAAATAAACACACCCATAACCCTGGCCTTTCCTGTTGACATTTCATTACAAGTGAAAAGTCAAGGGTCTTATAAATATCAAAAGATTATTTTTCTGCCATGTTTCTGGACAGGTCTGTGTGCTAATTTTTTCTGAACTGGTCCTTCCCCTGCCATGTGATCCAGCAGATTTACAAGATTGGTGGGAATGAGAGAGGGGGCCTTCTCCATGATTGCTCCCCATCTCTGGAACCTTCCTCCCTAAAGAAACAAAATGACCTCCACCGTCCTCTCCTTTAAGAAACTTCTGAAAACGCACCTGTGCACTTTAGCATATGGAGAGGAGGAGGACTAGGACACTTTAACCCACTGGAACACTGTATTATATGGCTGCTACGATGCATCCTAAATGAACACCAGTGTTAGCCATTTTTCATCTAATTGTATTTTAATTGCCTTCAGGGTATATGTTGTAATGTTTTACTAATGTTTTAGTTTATTATATCTTATTCTTGGATTATTTCTGTTTCATTTTCATTTCGATGCTTAATTCTTCCGTTGTAAGTTTACTGTTGTTACGGTACATTATCCTATTTTTGATTTGTTTGTACTCATTTGAGGCACTGAATGTTTGTTGCCTTTTTTGCATCTGTAAATAGCCCTGCGTTCCTTTGGGGAGAGAGGGCAGTTTAGAAATAAAGTTGCATTATTTATTTATTACTAGCTTGAGTGCCCAGCATTGCCTGGGTTATTTAAAAAAGTCATTTTTTATTTTAGAAAATGCATAAGGTTGGGGGTGAACTACAACTCACACCATGCCAGGTTAACAGCCTGACACTCCATCACTGGTTAAAGTTTCTTATATTGGGCAAGTTTGCTCCCTAGACAGCAGGGTCTGTGGGGTCACTGGCTGCAGGGTAAACTATAGCTCCCACCATAGTAGGTTAGTTCCCCTCAACCCCTCCAGTATGTTCAGTTGGTTAAAGGGATTTTGTGTGCCAAGTTTGGTCCCGGTCTATTGTCAGTGGGGGTGACAGTGTCTCCGGATGTAGGTGAAGTACAACTCCCAGAAATGAAGGTCAGTTCCCCCCAAACCCCTCCAGTATGCTCAGTTGATCATGGTGGTTCTGTGTGCCAAGTTTGATCAAAGTCCATCATTGGTGGGGGTCACAGTTTCTCTAGTTGTAAATGAACTACAGCTCTCAAAAATCAAGATCAATCTCTCCAAAACCTCTCCAATATTCTAATTTGGGCATATTGGGTATGTGTGCCAAGTTTGATCCAGGTCCATTGTTGGTGGGGTCCAGAGAGCTCTTTGGTTGCAGGTGAACTATAAATCCAAGTTACCTACAATTCCCAAAAATCAAGGTCAATTCTTCCCAAATCACTCCAGTATGTTCTATTGATCATGGGGGTTCTGTGTGCCAAATGTAGTCCAGATCTATTGTTAGTGGAGGTCACAGTGCTGTGTCTTGATGCAGGGTGTACTACAACTTCCATCATGTGGAGTCAATCCCCCAAACTCCTCCAGTATGTTTAGTTGCTGTTCAGTTCTGCTCTGTTTGGTATGGAGATAGAGTTGAAAAGAGTAGGAAAGCGTTAAGGGAGAGGCAGTGGGCGGAATCATGCAAATTTCACATGTAGAGAGTAAGGAACCCTGGGATGCCCGTTGTGGAGGAAAAACAGGAAATCTATAATGAAATTATCCCCATTTGAAAGTCTTCACTTGTGAAGGACATTGGCAGGGTTTGGGCTTCATGTTCCTAGCGCTTGCTATAACCTGAAGTGTCAGTGGAGGGAGTGCTTTTGGTGGCTCCTCAGCACTGTAGGTTATAGCTGTTTGTGGAGGCAGGAGCATTTATTATGTGTGTAGAAACTCTTGCCAGTTGCTTGGCTGAAGAGGTTATCTTTTTCAGCCATCACTCTCACAGCAATTTTTATACTGCATATAAATGGATTTGAACACAAACTCTCAGTATGTTGAGTAATCTTTCTCATTAAGAACTTTTCTATGTTATTAACGCTATAATATAAAAAAAAGGAAAATATGTTTTGCTTCTTTTTTGATCAACCATCAAAAGTGGCAAATTTTATTTTACATCAGGGCAAATTTACCATATTTTCCAGTTATGTTGATGGTTTAGTACTTAGCAGGAAAGAAAAGATTGCATTTTTTTCTGAACATGCAAACTCCAGAGCATGTAGTCAGCTGCCACAATTTTTTACAAAACATCTGCACACATGATTACATATCACAGAAAATTATCACAATTTTAATGGACACAAAGTCTAGTAAGGGGAATAAAAGGTCATTCTTTCAGACACAATTTGTAAATGTTGATGTCTCCAAATCCTGCATTTGACTTAGACATCAGGAAATAGGACAAACTATGACTACCTCCCAAGCAGCAGTTATGGAGCTGCACAAGTATTTGCCCTACATGACAATAAGCTCACTATGATCCATACACAATTCAAGATGTTATTCACTGAACTTTTACTTGTTTACACTTCTTCCTTTGTTAACAACTGAATATAACAGGGTTTATAATATTGTTTCAGAAACTGCCAGAGAATGTATTTTCCTACCACTGCATGCAGTTATGGATTTGGACCAATACTGAATGCTGACACACAACACTGAATACTGACATACTAGTTTTAACTAGTTTTAACTAGGTGTATCCTTCATTACAGAAGACTGAGTTGGAAACATGAACACCAGCAGAAACAGCTAAGGGAGAAAAATGATTTCCTGTATCTATCCCAAATCACAGTGAAGATAAAATCAGTCCAGGGGTTGTGACTGTGATTGAAAAGGAGGCCTGAACTGCTACATATAATTGTTTGGAAAGGTATGTTTAAATATACTAATTCTATGGTTTTACAGGAAAACCACCTTCTTCACAAAAATTCCTATTGACCACAGTAAGGCCTCCATGCGCTACAAAGCTACGTGAAAGTGTATCTCTCAGACATTTTGCAATTTTTCATATTGTCATGCACATGGATACTCAGAGATATCACCTTCAATTTACATCTCAGAGACAAAAGTGAACTATTTTTACATTAAGTAAAATTACAATTACACTGTAATTGAAAAAATATCTGGAGAGATGGAAACAAATAGATAATTTATAGTCAAGAGCATTTTTTAAGTGTCCCTAACTTAAATATTTCACGGATAATTTACACAGAACAACAGATACTACCATTATTTCTACCTTAGACTGTTCTGAAAAGATGATAAACTCAGCCTATTTCCAAATCTTGTCAGTAAAATTCCCACGTACTTCAAAAGAAAAATGAGTACATGTCTTGGGGCAATTCGGTGTATTTTAATTTCATAATATAGCATGCCCATCATTTCAAATTAACAAGCCTTAAATTACATGAATTATACTCATCAATTTGTTCTACTTTCTGAAAACAACAATTTGGGAAAAATGAATTTAGCAGGCATATAGAATCACTCCAATGCACAGTTTAAATGTGAATGAAACCATGACAAAAGAGGTAAGAGGGAATTGGTTACTAAATTAATCTTCACTTTTGGTGTTGAGTCATGTGAAATTTGTCTCAGCTTGAACTGCTGACAGATATCCAAAATGCTAGTGGCTACTTATTTCTGCCTACGACCTTTTGCCATGTTTTTGTAAAATGCTATACACATTTAAACAATTCTAAGTACTGTAATAGCAACCACTGAAGGTGCCAATTCCTGTATTAGCTATATAATCATTGCTGGTGGGAAGGACAATAATACTCTCTACAGTAAATTTTCAAAATGCTTCCATCTTTGCTGCATAAAAACATGTTCTTTGTTTATAAATGTTCAGAGATGGATTCTCATGATCTTTAGCACATCTGAAGTATGTAGAACTAGATACTATGCTGAAACAACTGAGGTTACCTTCTTGCAAGTTAACAGATACAGTATTTCAAGTTAGCTAGCCAGAGCAAAGTCACCCTCTCCTCATAGCAATCTTCCTCTGGGGTTATGCCAACTTCCCTTGAACCTCAAAGCAATTTTCCAAGGCAATGTGGGGTAGACTGCTGCTGGGACCAGTAGTGAGATTTGATTATGATCATTCAAAACTGGGAAGAGGGGGAGGTCAAACAGAAAACTCATCATTGGCCACAAGTAACATGTGATAAATATACATGGACATGCACGCCCTCCACTTCCACTCATGTATATTCCCATGGACCTACAAGCAACATGTATTATATGTTTGTAAGTATGTTATGAGTTAACAGAAATTATTAATTTGATTTTATTTGTTTGTTAAAAAAATAAAATAAAAGAAGGGGTTATATATTAACGAAGGCAGGCCTCGTATAGAAGCCAGCTGGAAACAGTATTAAACAGGTTGCCATAGCAACATAGCCTCTCTTTGGAGGAGAAGGGGGCGTGGCTTAGTTGGCAGTTAAAGCTTAAACCCTTTAAAAAAGAAGTTAGTTGCTGTTCGACTTTTGAGGAAGTTAGGGGCTGTTTGAATCAGCTGAAGAGAGGTTGCTCTTTGACAAAGAAAAAGCTGGGAAATTGAGGCTTGTTCACACAAGCAGACGGCAGCTTATTGTCATTCAGGGAAAGGCTGAGGATATAAGCTGACCGGGAGTTTAATCTAGAGGGAGTCGGTTTAAAAAAAAGAAAAGAAAATCAATCCACGGCTTGATTGTTAAAGTGATAGTTAGATCACTGTTCTTTGAAGAGAAGTTGTTTAAGAAGTATTCATACAAATAAGACTGCACTGTAACTCAAGATCCTGAAACGTCTATATATTGCAACCACAAGCTTATGTACAAATAAACTTGAACTTCGTTGTTGTTCATAAAGATCAGTCTCCTTGCCTCACTCTGCGCCTGGGGAAAAGCCATTACCATTTACCATTTACCATTTATGTTAAAAGACATTACCTCACGTTGGTGGCAGTTACCGTACCTTCTTATATAAGTTACCATATTTACTCATATAAATTCCTCAGTTCTGTTATCCTTCCTTATCCTCCAAATCCTCCTGATATATATATACTCCCTCCAGACATATCTTCCCTCCATATTTTAAGGACGGTTCACATGTTCACTACACTAATATACATGATGGGGGGGGGGGACAAGATAGAGGGAAATCCTACACTACAATTGTTGAGGCAGATGTCAATGAACAGAACTCCTAATCAACAGCATTTGGAATAGCTCTTATAATGAGCATTTGAAGGAAGTGGTACTGCTTCCTTGTACCCAAGCAAGACCTTCTTGATGCATGTATGGTCTTGCAGGGAGCACAGGTGGACTGAGATTGAAGGGGTAGTTAGTTGTGAAACAACCATTCAAGATTAATGTAAGCCTGCTGCAAAGTGTAGCTGGACCTCAAAGGCCTAGGCCAAAGTCCTCCATGAACTGTTCAGTCTCTGTAAATGTGAGGACTCATGGGCCTTGTAGTCCTGTTCCTAGTACTATTGTGGCAGACGAAGAGGAAAACATGGGGTTTTCGCCGGTTCAGCAAGAGCCGGAGTCTCTTCACCTGCAGGATGTTGATGTTTGCCCTCAAGAATTCAGCCAAACAGGCCTTGGGCAGAACTCCCCTCCGTTTCCCAGGAAGGAATCTTATGCTAGAGAAAGGGGAGTCAGAGAAGCCCAACGAAGGAGTTTACGCATCGCTGCCAAAAATCAAGCCGATTAGGCCTGCTTCCCTTGGGAAATTCTAAGGAGTCACACATCTGGACAGAGTTGGGTTTCGTTTCCCGTTCTCTAGGGAAAGAGTTCTGTTGGCGGGAAAACGAGACCCAATATAGGTGTTTGGCGCGAGGAATTCTTTGTGGAGTCAATTGATCAGCTTCAGGAGAGAGATCGTGTGTGGACTTCGTAATCCCAGTTCCTTGCTTCCCGGATCAAGCTTCAAGCCTTGCCCTGCCTCGCGGTTTTGCCACAGACTCTGTTTCATGCTTCATGTTTTGCCTTGTCTCCAGTCACGGATCTAGTCAAGAATCAAGTTTATTTCCAGCCTTGTTGTCAAGCTTCATTGGACTCTAAGACTCTGTTATTTCCCCACACTATTGCTTGGCAAAGTGTGTGTTTCGGTCAAGTGGATTAAAACTTTGAACTCTAATATCATTTATTGGACAATACATTTTTGGACTATATTTGACCTCATTTGAAAGGTCTGCTTCTGAACTATATTCTTCACTTGTTTTTATTGATTTTATATATTTCTTTAATAAAGATATTAGATAGAGACTGGCCTCTGTGTAAGGTTATTGGTGCTCTGCTGCCAGGGTTCTGACAGTAAACCCTCTGAAAAAAATGAGAAAATCCTGCTGCAAAAACAAACAAAGCAAAGATTCCGCCCATGTAAAAAATACTATATGTATTATAGGTACTATCTTCTACATAAATATTTAAACCCAAATATATAACATCAGAACCAGTACAAATTAAGGTCTTTTTTCCACAGCTTTCATACCAAGTAGTTTTTTCTTAAACCTGTAACATTTAGTGCTGCAAAGAGGAGTATCTGTAATAGAGGGACAGGGAGGGGAATGACAAGGTATAGTGTGTGTGTGTGTTGTTAGCTTGGACCTGGGAATATAGCACAAACCATTCTGGAAGAATTACTATGATTCAAAACACCAGAGATCACGATTTCTTTAAATACATTAACTCAGTCTTCAGGCTATGAGATATACTGTAACATAAAGAAGGAACACTGAGCTGTGACTGTTTCAATCTTTTACAAATGTCCTGCTTGTAGAAAGCAGGGAAGAAAAGAAACAATAGCTCCACTTAATTTGGAATTGCCTACACTGAACAGATGTGGGCAGCTTGTTTCCACAACAGAAATATATAACAGTGACTTCCATACCTTAATTAAAGATTCATAATATTTATTTCAGCATGTCCAAATAGCATATCAGTTTAACTTACAAACATGCAGAAAGAAGTCCTTAAAATTTTTGCAAAAAACCAGAAAGATGAATCACAAAAACCTTTGACAGATGGGTAAAAATCCCATCAATAAAGTGTACTTCTCAGGAAAATATGTTACAATGCTGTCATGGTAGCATAGTATCATACAACACACTATTTTAAAAATATTTCAAGATTACACCTTAACTTACCGAAGCAGCTCTTCTGCAGTTAATATCACGGTCAAATATAGCAGCTATAACCAGGGCACTAAAGACAAAACAAGGAAGATATAAAAACTAATAGAAAACAAGGAATTCTTCTGTAGTAGGCAACAGACAAGCTGTTTGTGATCCCAGTATGATTGGACCATGGAAGACCAGCTGTATTACACATTTTGTGCATATCGTACATAATCACCGTTGACAAATATAAATCTCAGCCATAAGTATAATATTACTATTTACTATTGCAACAATAGTAAAAGAGCTTTATAATATCTTTGTTCTATTACCTCAGTGTCAGGAAGAGGTCTTAAAATCTCTGAACCCTATTTCTATTCAAAATTACCCAGGTTTTTCCTCTTGAATCACTGTACACATTGTTTTTCACTTAGATTTTAATTCACACATTGCTACTTTTTTATCGTTAGTCACTTTGAGTCTGCTTTAACAAGAAAAGCAGGGTATAAATACACAGAATAATATCACACAGCTTTATACAGTGGTAGAGAAAGAGGTTGTGTTTAAGGGGAAGGAATTATGACAGATGACTTCTTCAGGGGAAACTTTCGCTGATGACTTAATGCTTAACAGGTCATCTGCAAGGAGACTCCATTCATTAGTGGATCAATGCCATATTGACTGACTATGGGGAATCCGTGATTGAATAGATCAGTTTGTGAAGTATGTCCATTCTGTTTCTGTTGCATCAGAAGGTCATTTTTTTTAAAAAAAAATGTAACTACCAACAACCTATTCAAAGCCAAGATCCTCTAATGTTAGCTTGCTTTTTCTAACTATGATTCTTATTATTATAAACCTGAGGATAAATTGAGGCCAGTTCTATACAAGGGCAAGTCCAGAAGAGAGACTAAAAGTGACACACTCAAGAACAAGTTCATTGCTCTGAATAACAGCAGTACTGAAGGGATCACTTGCTGTTCACTTTCATTATGGCTATTTACAGAATACACCATGAGGTTTCTCAACAGAAAACAGTTAAAGTGAATTTCCTCCATAAGCAAAAAAAATGGATCATGTTTTCACATATCTAGAGTTCAGTAGATTGCTAACATATACAAAAAAGAAAATCTGAAAGCAAAAATACTTTCTTCAGATATTATATTTACGGTACCTTAAATAACTATTAAGAGACATATCACATTACTGAAGCTCATATTTATACTAAATCTGTAATTGTTGTGGCTCTGGAGATAGATTTGTTGAAAATATAATGTATGGCACACTGGGATGCATTGTCAAGAAATCATGAGTTTCTGACAATTTTGATGTTCAATGTGAGAAGACGATAAGCAGCACTTCCCACCCATCAATGCCACTGTATTTTGTGCCAAAAATTTCTAAGCAAAACTGTATAATCTGTGTGAAGCAAAGCACACACAACACATAAGCACAGAGCAAAAAAAAACCACAGGGCTTCCTTGATTTATATAAAAATAATTTTCAGAAATGTCAAAAATATCCCTTGTTGAAACAAAGGAATATTTGGGAGGAGGGTTATTCTTTTGAAGGGTTTCTCATTCTCAGATTTAGGGCAGACACCCAGGACCTATTCTGAACTTTTTAGTATTACCATATATTGTACAAAGAGAGGGTCGGGGTTAATGTAAAATCACAGAATCATAGAGTTGGAAGATATCACAAGGGCCATTCAGTCCACCCCCATTCCGCCATGCAGAAAAAGCATTATCAAAGTACCCCCAACAGATGGCCATCCAGATTCTGCTTAAAAATCAATGAAGGAAAAAAAGGGAAAAGGTGTCAAGTAAGGCTCCTATACAAGACTATTTGGAACAGATTCCTATTGGACACTGGAGAAATATTCTGAAACATGTGTTACATTTCTATACCACTAATACCAACAGAACATTGTCCACATTTTCAATCCATTGCCGCTAGCTGAACACATCTCAAACTAATCACTGCAAAGAAGATTATCTCTTTATCTCTGGCAGTAACCATTTGGGCAACGAAATGGAGGCGTTAGGTGCCCTCATTTGTTCTTCAAGAAAGTGTGAATAAACAGTGAACCTGTTTCTTACTTCCCCTGTTGCCTCCACCCCAATTTGCTAAAATAAATGGGTCGCTGGGGTCAGCAAGACCTGAGCTGTTATGACAAAACATATGGATGCGCAGACACGCCTGGCAGCTAAAAGACCTTACCAGACAATTTTCAGAAACCTCAGTTTATGCTACAACACTCAGACAAGCAGATGTGGAAAATGGAATTGCAGAGTGCAAATATTACCCAACATGTAACAGACAGAAATTGCTCTGAAGAACAAACTAGTCAGGGAACAAATGTATTCCTCCTGTAAGAATTATAGTCAGTGTTTCATCAGAGCACAAGATGTAGCTCTGAGCAATATTCATATTTCCTCATTCTGCAGGCTAAACTTGCCCGAGAGCCAAGTGGCTTGCTTTACGTGAGAGCCCCACCTTTCTTTTCTTCTCACCATGCAGTACTCCAGGGAAGACTAAATTCCCTGCACTCCCACACTGTCATCAGTCTCTTCAAGTCCAAAAATGGTACTGTTCTGAAATGCAGGTAAAGGCTGGGGCTACCAGTCTTCACACACCTTCCTCCCAATGATTATTGCAAGTTGTCTCAGCAGTATTAAGGCAATGCAATTAATCCAGAAATTTGGCTGAAGTTTAAACAGACCTTTTTAGCAAAGTATAATTAAAATCTCATTACGATTTACAGAAATACAGCACACAATTGGTGAAGGTTCAGCATTGTGTTCTCCTTCTACCTGATGCCAAAAACTTACTTTTGAAAGCAAGCTTTTGTGGTGCTCACTGTGGAAGGGGTTTTAAATAATAGGTGCTTTATATCTTCCTCTCACTTGCTACACTTGTAAATGTGTTAAAATGTATATTAATTTACATAAATCAATTGCTGTTTTTAATTTGATAATTTATTAATTTCTTATTATACTTTATTTCAGTTGTGGCCTGAATTAATTTTTTGTGTGTGTGCTACTTTGGTCTCACTTGGGAGAAAGCAGAAGGCATATAAAAACATACTGACTTCTAGAGCTGGAGCTTTTCAGTTAACTGTCAAAACTTTGTATTATTTTGGACACAACTGTCTGGTTAAAAACTAATGCTTATCACTGTACGGCTTCATGACCAAATAGTCGTGTTTAAATGAAATTTACCTATTACATACATCTTACATTATTTTCATAGAGACGACTTTACAAAAAAAAAAAGACTGAAAAAATATCCAGATACATTTTCAAGACAGGAATTTCAAGAATAATTTAACTATCTCTTTTTAATTTTCTTCCTATGTTACTTCACTTGTTACTTATAATGATTTTAAAAAACCTGAGAAAAAGGTAAGCACATTATTATTTAAACCTCCAAACAGAGGAACAATTATGTACTTCTGTACAGGGCTGCAACAATACAATAATAAGCCCATTACCCGAAAGAGTCAATCAAAACTACAGTAGAGTCTCACTTATCCAAGCTAAACGGGCCGGCAGAACCTTGGATAAGCGAATATTTTGGATAATAAGGAGGGATTAAGGAAAAGCCTATTAAACATCAAATTAGGTTATGATTTTACAAATTAAGCACCAAAACATCATGTTATACACCAAATTTGACAGAAAAAGTAGTTCAATACGCAGTAATGTCATGTTGTAATTACTGTATTTACGAATTTAGCACCAAAATATCATGATATATTGAAAACATTGACTACAAAAATGCCTTGGATAATCCAGAACCTTGGATAAGCAAGTCTTGGATAAGTGAGACTCTATTGTATTTTGGAAATAAAATGACAACCAGAGATCAACTGAGTGAAATAAAATACAAGCATACTTCAAGAGATTAGTTCTAAAAGGGTGAACTACTCATTTTTGAAATGGCAGAGAAATCTATGATGACTCCCCTCAGAGAAAAAGTGACACACCTAAGGCTAGAACTAAGAGACAAGAAAGAAAAGGCATACTATTACTACCATTGGCTGCTAACCAAGGTGTGCTAATACAGATGAAACTGTGTGTCATGCTGGTTCAAAGGTTCCTGATTTTCAGCACTTAGATTTATTGCTGAGCTCCCACACTAAGTTATGGCAAGTGAAAAGGAGGGGAATACAGCTATCATGTTCGACTGGGAATTTTGGGAAAAGCAAAAATGGACGGATTTTCATCTTATGCACTCACCACTAAATATAATGTAGGTTTGTTGGTAAAATGTAAGACACAAAATCAGCTGCAGCAGATATTTCACTGACTGGAGATAACTGATTTTTTTTTTTAGGTGAGAGGGATTTGAGATGACATTTAAAGTCTGTCTAGCCCACCTTTGGGAAGGATAAAGTGAAAACTCCATGCTCTCTCACCTTCGTCAGCAAAAGCCGAACAGTTAATGCATGGAATGCTGTATGCTCAGTTTTATTGCAACTCCGCTGCCTTATAAGAACAACAAATTGTCAATCTTTCTTTTATTAGGAAAGAGAGTTAAACAATCTTTCTCCCTTGGATATGCAAGTACATTCCTAATGAATTTTTCCTAACAGATTCTGGGTAGAGAATTTCCATCTTCTCTGGTCTTTCTGCTTGAGTTTCCCCTGTTTGAGATCTAGGCTCAAGAGCCAGTTTGCATATCCTTCATTCCAGTGCAGGTATGCTTAGCCTAGCATAATAGCCCAGCAGGCAAAGAAAACACCTCTTGCTTGCAGAGGATGTCAACACTCTGGATCCACCTCTAGTGAAGCACTAGCTGTCTACATGGCTACCTGGGCTAGCTATCTTTACTTTTCATCATCCATGAGCCACTCCCTTCTGTTCCAACTGCCCTTCTAGCTCTCCACCCTCTTCACCTGATCCTTCTTTTTCTTTTCTGTTCTCTTTCTTTAATAAGTCTACCAATATTGCTTAATGAAAAATGGAAGTCTGGGCATTATTTTAACATATTCCAGAAATGTACCAACAGTTTCCACTACTGAAAAATGTTTTGCCAGATCATTCTGAAGGTGGCAGAACTAAGACTGTTTTTATTTTGTGCATGAAACAAAGGTTGTACACACCAAACCATCAGAAAACAAATGTGTCAAACTTTGGTCAAACTTTGAAGACTACCTTAAGAAAAGATGATAAGAACTATCTAATTGGAACATAAATGATTAGTGACAAAGATCGGAAGTCAAACCCCACCCCCCATTCCTAGTGTATATCCTCTCACAATTCCTAATCCAGACACACTTTCCCTACCCCTGCCCTTCCTTCCCTGTTCCCCTGCCGTATGTCGTGTTATGTTTTATGTTTGATGTTTTAAAAGAAACTTCTCAATAAAAATGATACAAGAAAAAAAAAGAAAACAAATGTGTTGTTATCTTATCTACCCGAGGTGACTATTTGGGATTTCAGAATTCCACATACTCGACTTGTACCCCAGCATTTCATTCTACTATGCATTGTCTTAAATTAGTCTAATGTTAAAAAAACCAAACAACCCTAAACAGAAGATTCTACTATAGTCACCTACCTTGCAATTTGCTGAACAAATGGCCTCAGTTCCATGGGGTCATAGGCACGAGCAAAAGCCCAAGAGACGTAGCAAGCTGAATCCCGAACATTAGAGCCGACACTGCAAGCTCCCCGCTTCTCATCATAGGTCAATCCTTTTAGAATCACAGGGACAACTGTGGAAATTATTTGGAATAGGAAACATGAACAGTTTGTAAAGGTCCTTGTATGAAAGAAGTAAAGTTAATAAAATATGTTGCAGAGTTGTGGCAATAACGATGCCTGAGGTGATATAGATATATGTTGCATCAGTGTGAGACGGTACAAACACAATGCAGGAGGAAGACAAGAATATTGTTTATATTTCTAGCCAGGAAATATTGATTTGGGTGTATTCTTTCCAATAATTATTATAAAATCTCCATTCATCCTGAAAAAACTGTTTTATAATGATGATTATGAAGGTGATGATGTTTTTGATACTCTAAATAGCTGTTTTATAACAGATTCATAACAAAAATACCTCTATTTGCAAAATACAACCCTTTGACTATTTAATACTAGTGAAAAACAACATTAAGTATGCTTATCAACTTTACATCATGCGTGAAAATAACTAAAGTGATGCTACTCAAACTGGTTTTCTGTAAACTATCCATGCATCAATAGCTTCTAGTGTGCAGCACCTGCAAATCTCTTGGGAAGACAGGCAGACAAATGTCAGCGTGCTGGAAGAAGCAGAGACCTCTAGCATTGAAGCAATGCTCCTACGCCATCAACTCCACTGAACTTGCCACATTGTCCGTATGCCCGATCAGTCTCCCAAAGCAGTTACTCTACTCCCAACTCAAAAATGGGAAACAGAATGTTGGTGGACAAGAAAAGAGATTTAAAGATGGACTTAAAGCCAACCTCAAAAACTGTGGCATAGACACTGAGAACTGGGAAACCCTGGCCCTTGAGCACTCTAGCTGGAGGTCAGCTGTGACCAGCAGTGCTGCAGAATTCAAAGAGGCACAAATGAAGGGCTTAAGAGAGAAACACGACAAGAGGAAAGTGTGTCAAGCCAACCCTGACTGGGACCGTCTTCCACCTGGAAACCAATGTCTCCACTGTGGGAGAATATGCGGATCAGGAATAGGTCTCTTCAGCCACCTACGGACCCACACCCAAGACCCCGCAACTAGAGGACCATCATCCTCAATCTACGAGGGATCACCTAAGTAAGTAAGTAAGTAAGTGTGCAGCAACTTTCTGCAGAAACTATATGAATATAGTTTCATACAAATATGGTACTAGTCCCTGACATATTTTGAAATAAGATGTTAATCTACCACAAGAGACAGCTTGTACAGATCTAGAAACAACTGTTTAGCCATCTCTCAACTAGACTGAACTTGACAATGAAAGACTCATCTGTTCTATGAGCGACACACTTTTGCACAACACAATCTACTAGAATTTTAGATGAACTGGCTTTTCATTCATACGTTAAGGATATTTGACTAAAACTTCACTTGGCTTCTCCTACCACTGGGAATGACTTCAATATCTAGGAACTGACAAGGAAGACAAATGCTTAACATTGTATTTGAATTGAAGCTGGCTTGCAATTCCTAGCTTGTTTGGGATCAACAAGCCAAATAAGTAATTTGGCTGTAACATTATTATTATTTTCTTCTGGTGAGTTCCTAGTTATTGGAGCTCTTCATAGTGGTGAGTAGAGCCAAGCAGAAACAATTAGAACATCTGCACCAGGATGGTTGGTCATGAATGGCACATGTCAAGGATTCTCAGAAATTCTGTCCTACTGATTTGTGTTACTGGAGCCAGCAATTGTACAGCCTGATGCATATTAAAATTTAAAATGAGACACCCCTAAAATAGATTTCATTGTATGAATAACTATATAATCCAGCTGCTACAATCAAGATGACTCAAAGAGGATACACAGAAACTTCAACTCCTAAAGACGCAGTCAACAGGAGAACAGAACATTATTCATATTCTATAAAATGTATTGCCTCTACAATATACAATGACTTGAACAAGATAACCAGCAGTCATATTAGTCTTATGATTTTTTTTAACTGGCAAGGCTGAAGAGGCCTGTGAATGAAATCTTTCACACAGTTCCAATGGTACTCTGCCAAAGCCTCCCAACTTCATAGGTTTCCCTAAAAGGCTTTCTCTTGGCATCTTCCACTTAGGCAATGCAGTTTAAAAATACTGCTTACTGAGCGGTATGTAATTTAATCAACTGATGGAGCCTACAGAAACAACAGCCTGCAGGGAAAAGAAAAGTCGTTTAACTTTTATACTTTCCCTTCTTTGCCAAGATTTGCAGCTCAAATTGTGTTCTTGTGATGAAACAGATGCCTTCACATGAGTATGGTATGAAGTAGTATAGTGGCCACAAGACTGAGCAAAAGATAAGATTTTCAATGCTTAGCTAAATCATACAGTCTGGAACTCAGTAGCCTTCTGGTGCAATTGAAGGTTGCAGAGGATAATATTATTGACTTACTGAAACCTTCAAAATTGATAATGCAGGTAAAGCATACTGAAAGTGCATTAAAGATAAAGGTACTCGGCTGTGGCCCCTTGGCTCTGGAACTCCCTCCCTAGGGAGCTTAGGTTGGCGCCCTCCCTACCATCTTTTAAGAAACAATTGAAAACCTGGATGTTTGGGCTGGCCTTTGGAGAGACAGCTATTGGATGACCAGCCTCATCATGATTCTATTCTGAATGTTATTAGGTTCCTTTCATCGGGGTATTTTAATCTAATGATTTTATCTTATATTGCTGCTATAGTCCCCCCCCACCTTTGAAGTTGACTGAATTGCATTGGTGGTTGTTTGATATTATTACTGTTGTATAAACCTTTGTTTTAACTTCTGTTTTATCATCTTTTTGTGTTTTAAACTGTATATATTGTTAATGTATTTGTACTGTTACTTTTGTAACATTGTGAGCCGCCCTGAGTCCCCACGGGGAGATGGTGGCGGGGTACAAATAAAGTTTTATTATTATTATTATTATTATTATTATTATTATTATTATTATTATCATCATCATTATTATTGTTATTATTACTAATACTAGCCTCTTTTCCAACTTTCTCATTACTATGATATCATGTATTCACTCAGTTTACAGAGGAGAATTCAGATAGTGTCTCTAACAAACCATTATATTCTTCTACTTTCCTGCTGTCATTCTATTTCTGAAGTTGATGTTTACAGATATTTTTAACATTTCCATTTTAGTAGCAACTTTGAAGTGTGAGAAGGCAATTCTCTATTATAAATCTATTTTTCTATTACAGTGCACTCAGAAAAACTAGCACGAATGTAGTCTCTTCTCCATAACAGCAAAGGGAAGAGGTGGGTGAGGCAAGTTCTCCCACCCACAACAATGTGGTTGAGCAAAGAACAGAAGCTCCCTCACCAACTGGGTCTTTTGCACAAAATATTGCTCCATTAACATCACAAGGCTTCCTCTTAAAAAGGTATAGAACCAGTCCAGCACAAATAACAGCAACAGCTAAAATAACAGTAACCAACTTTTTGAAGGAAAGAAAAACACCCATTGCCAAGAATAAAGCACACCTAATACAGAGCGAGTGTGTTTTTCAAAAAGTATAAATTACTCTGCATGGGAAAGCCATACAGCAGAACTAATAGCTTGGTATTCTCTTCTACATTTTGTGACAGAAAAAAAACTAACAGCAGTAACACAGTCTTGAAAAATGTAGTTTAACCTGTTCTCAAGTGTGTTGAATAAACGTGGAAAAAATGGATTTAACTGGTTATACAGGAACACGGAAACAGGCCCTGGAGGCAGCTTTTGAAAATCTGCCATAGTTTGTGTGTGTGTGTGAAGATTAAACAGTACTGATATTATAAATATGATCGGGGGGGGGGGGGGGGAGCTGGTTTAAGAAAGAAAGGAAGGAAAGAAGAGCATACTATATATAACATCACAGAGATTGTTGAAAAACATGAGAGGTGTCAGGCAGCAGCCATGAGATTTTCTAACTATAAGAAAGGTCAAACATGCAAAGGCTATTCCACTTCAGAATAAAGAGTTGTTTCTTGTTTGTTTTATAAAAAGCATCGACGCTTTTCCTCCACATAACAGAAGCAGGAAGAAAGAGTAAAGATGACAAAATTTTATTTCTGTATTTAAACATAAGACAATCTATTCTTCCCTCTGCTAGAGATCTGACTATAGTACAAGCTTCCATGAACAGAGTACAAATATCAGTGGTTTCTTTCCCTACCACCAGAATTTCTCCAATAATTGGCACAAACTAAAAAGCTGTTGAAAGCACTGTGTATGTCATTCTCATCTATCTTAAGGTTGAATATTCAGCCCATCCCCATTATCTGCCTCTCACCAATGAAATTTAGGTCCGGGTGGGAATTGTGTGACACTCCAAATGTCAGAACTGCAACTCCCATTGCTTACCACTGGCTACACTGCTAAAGAGGTTATCCATTGAAAACAGCACTAGGGGGTTGCAAAAACTTCACCCCTAGCTTAAGCAAACAGTACTAATGAAGTATATCACATGGATATGAACCACTTATACATCCAGAGCAAAAGGGAGGTAGAGATTAAGAACTAAAAGAAGCCCCCACATTCTTCCAGCCTGAGAAAGATCCAGATTACGATCTTGGACTGCGTGATTTTAATAATTGGTTATGATGTTTTAATTCTTTGGTTTTAATGTGAATGTTTGTTTTAATTGTATGTTGTTTCTATGGCATTGGATTGTTGCCTAAGTGTAATGCTGCTATAAATATGGTAAATAAACAACTAAATAAATAACCTATTTGTTTTGTAGTTAATGTCAAACCCTTCAGATTCAATAGGTGTGTGCTTCTCCCAAATGAATGCTGGTTTGTATTAGTATTTGTTCATAAAATACAATTTTCTTCATTAGTCCATGATGGTATTATTAGGAGGAATTTTACCTTCTTTATTAAAGATGGAAAGGGATAAAACATGATTTGCGTAAATAAGTGAGGTATTATCATGAGAGGATTATGTGCATAACCACGACATGACTGGAACTCGATTGCTGACTGAGTGAGCAGTGGCACTTTTTCTACACCAAGTGATGTGGGAAGGCAGACCAAACCTGTTCCTCTGAGAAGCCTTTTTCTCCAGTGTCTTATGCTTGACTTCCTTCAAGGCTTTGTGTTCTTAACTGTATATACTTGAATATAATGTGCCATCAATTGTAATGTGCACGTTAATTCTGAAGGTGCGCACTGCAAAAAAATGTTGTCAAATGTTATGTTGGCCTGCCTCAGAACAGGCCAGTCGAGGTCATGGCCCCCATCAGCCTTGGTCTGACAGACATGAAGTGGCTTCCCAATTAAGGCCTCATACACGAGGCTTTCAAAACTGAGGAGGAGGTTTGAAACGTCTCGTGAATGAGACTTGTTGGGAAGCCATGCCCCTCCATCAGGCTGAGGCTGGTGAGTTCGCCAGCCTGACGGAGAGGTGCAGGCAGGTTTATGTACGTTGATTCCAGTGCGCCATCAAATATAATGCACACCTCACTGTTGGCTATGGAATTCACCTTAAAAAAGCGAGCATTAGATTCAAGTAAATACGGTGTTCTCCTGCTGTCGCCAATTAAACTGGCAGAGTTAGGCCTGCATAATATACCAAGAAGATTCCTGTCATAGTTTGTCCAGCTTGCTGTTATAGTAAAATCCACCTGCACTGTGCAATACAGGTTGTCAGGAATGTTTTAACTTGACAGTGAAGAACTCAGACCAAAAGCCTGAGGATAAGTCTTAATCAAGTACAAGTATTTCTCCAACACCCTTTTAAAGTAGTATTATACTTAACAGTCTTGCCAAAGTTAGTTTCAAAACCAGAAGCTGCTTTGAGTCACACTCTCACAGACACAGGGTGAGGTACATGGAATCCATCTGCAGCAGCCAAGCACAAGGTAGGAGTAAGAAGTCTTCAAACAGAAGGAATTTCTGTGTAATTAGAATATCACATGTATTATAATTTAGAGAACAGTCAGAAGCCAGATCCACCTGTTGGGTTTCTGCACAATGTTTTTAAGAAATGCAGTCACCTGTTGCTGTAGCCTAGAGGTACTAATGAGCACCTGTTTTATCGCACCCTTCTTAACATTAACTGCAGGTTGCAACAGAACACTTTGCTTGAAGTCCTGTGAAAACGCAGAAGCAATTTCTGTCTTCCCATCAGTATGGCGTTGAGAGGGCTCCTTCTTAATGTAATGAGAAAATTATCCTACTGTCATATTCTTTAACTCAGTTTTTGAACGACAGCCAACCTTAAGCATCTGAGGGGAAAATAAAAGCCAAAAGAAAAAGTAGATTGGTTTAAAGAGGATAGAGTTTTTGCTAAAGCTCTACAAATTTCCTCTGAACATACACAGATCCACTAAGCATGAATGAGCAGAAAATGCCATTTAAACTACAGCTACATAAATTGTAACATACATGGCTAAATATAGTCTCCTGGCCCTCAGCCAAGTGTAGCAGACTACCAAAGTAGCAATTAATCTCATTTTTAGTTATTCAGTGGCCCAGGGGTGCAAAAACATGGTGATTCTGAAGTATCTCCAAGGCCACTATACTTAGCTAATGGAATACATTTGGCCTAGTGGGTTACAAGTAAGCACACCTGTTTCACTTGTATCAAGTAGTAATGAACAAGAAATATTCACCCATAATGAGTTATATTAATGAGTGGGTTTTGTTTCTAGTTCATTGCATGTGCTTAGAGGCATCACAACATATTAGCCATGCTTCCTCAAGAACAAATCACAGAGAATGTCAGGCTCACGTCTACCCTTTCTGTTCACTTCTTTCTTCCCTAAACCTTGAGTTATTACAAAGAATTAACATATATAAATAAAAACTTTATTTATACCTTGCCAGCATCTCCCCGTGGGGACTCGGGGCGGCTTACATGGGGCAGAGGCCCAAACAACATAGAACAAGACATAGGCAACATAATACAAATCACACTATTAAAACAAAAATACAGGATAAAAAATTGCATTAAAACACATAAATGGTAAAATCATAATAAAAACAGGATAGATTATTAAAAACCCTCTGGGGCTGATTAATTAATGACTGTATCTCCAAAGGCCTGCCAAAACATCCAAGTCTTCAGTTGTTTCCTGAAGGAAGGTAGAGAGGGAGCCAACCTAATCTCCCTGGGGAGGGAGTTCCAGAGTCGGGGAGCCACGGCCAAGATATGCACTCTAGCACCAACTCCCTTTTCTTCATTTGAATTATCTCAGGCAAAAGCAAAAATATTGTTTTGTACTATGCATTAAAGAGATAGGAATAAGGCCACATAGTTGACATAGCCAAGCGTTGATACTTTTATACAGTGAAGGTTTATGAAAGACATACCTACACCCAAGTGTAAGAAACAAAGTTCTAAATTTGAGAGTGACTAATTTTTCTCAAAAAATAAAATACAAGATATACATGAAAGATAATAAAAAGAGAAATCCCATTAATCTAGGTCACTAACAACTACTACTACTTTTACTACTTGTATCCTATCTTTTATCTCTTAAAAGGGACTCAAATATTAGATATGGTGATTATATTTTTATAAAAACTATGTTACATTTATTATTGTATATATTTTAAAACATTCTCCCCTCGGCATTTCTGCTTCAAAACTATAGATATTTTATTAACATATTTCTATAAGCTTTTAAACAGAGGCTGGATGGCCATCTGTTGGGGGTGCTTTGAATGCAATTTTCTGCTTCTTGGCAGGGGGTTGGACTGGATGGCCCATGACGTCTCTTCCAACTCTACTATTCTATGATTCAATGATTCTAACATACCAAAATAAGTTCTTGCAGGATTATTCAAGGGAGAGCTCCAAATTTCACATGAGCATGGTATTATCAATGACAACTCCAGCAATCCAGTCCATTGGCTATACTAATTGCAGCTCAAACATCTAGAAGGCATACCAAGTTGCCTACTCTACGTTATAAAGTATAATCCTTTCAAGATACCCTTGTTCTACTTGTTAGTGATATCTTGCCTTCCTATAAATGGCAAAGAATACAGAATGAAAATTATACAAAAAGCTTGGTCCTTCAATGTAATAACTATTAGAATAAAAAAGATAGCAAGGAAGTAAATTCCCAGGGAACATTTTAAATTAGTTTCAAACTTCATTTACCCAGTTTAAAAACTTATGTAGAGTGTGAGAGCCCTGTCCGCCAAATTACTGTTAAACAGCCACACACCGTATCGTAGTCCAAAACAGTCCGAGGTCATACACAGCAGTCAGTCAAAATAAGGGTACAAGACACACACTAAAATCAAGGTTCACAAACAGCTAGCAATTACACAAATGTTGCTTCCAGCACCTAGCTGATCTAATCACCAGCTACTTATGCCACTTTCCCAAGTGATCCCACTTGTTGGCCCTCCTCTCAGCCAACTGACTGGGTCATCTAAGATGAATGGTGGTATCAGTTCTTAATTGCAGCCTAGCTGGAATACTTAGTTCTTGGTTTGCTTCCTGAAGCCCCTGATCCTGACCTGACTGTATCACTATTTCCTTGGGGCTGCTGCTCCTGCTTTGCAGAGATGGGTTCCTCGGTGTCAGACTGCTGGTGGTGCTGATCTATATTTGTCCCTGACTCAGAAGCTGGGAAAATAAAGCTTTTCCCTTCATCCTCAGCCATGATACAGAGACCTGCATTATTTTGAATACCTAAACATATATTGGAACATGTATTTATCTTGAATAGAATGGGTTTCTTTTGGAGAAAAGAAAGGGATATAAATATGATGATGATCATCATCATCTCTCATTGGCCACAACTAAATATAAGAATTACTTTTTAACAATGATTCTGTTTCCTTCTGTTGATGGAGAAAAGTCAGTTCATTTAAGAGTAGGATATATGAAAACCTCAGTAAGTAATCCATTATCCATAATTCCTAATTCTGGTTTTTTGTCCCTAAACAATGTTATGGTTTAAGGGACTAAACCACAATGTCAATTACTTGGAAATACAGTAGAGTCTCACTTATCCAACACTCACTTATCCAACGTTCTGGATTATCCAACACAATTTTGTAGTCAATGTTTTCAGTATATCATGATATTTTGGTGCTAAAGTCGTAAATACAGTAATTACTACGTAGCATTAATGTCTAATGAACTATTTTTTCTATCAAATTTGTTGTATAACATGATGTTTTGGTGCTTAATTTGTAAAATCATAACCTATTTTGATGTTTAATAGGCTTTTTCTTAATCTCTCCTTATTATCCAACATATTCGCTTATCCAACGTTCTGCCGGCCCGTTTATGTTGGATAAGTGAGACTCTACTGTACCAAAGAAATAGTAGATAGTCAAAAGTCTGTGCTGATAAGTCAGGATTCTTTAGTTAACTGTACGCATTTTGACAGAATATTTGCATGTCATATAGTGTATACACATATATTTCATTTAGCTACTTTCTTTCTCATTGATGTTATGAACACACCTGCACATAACAAGCAGCTCTGGTGAGGTTATTGGACTCTGGCTTGTGATGTGCAATCTTTACCAGTCACAAACCAAAATCTGAACCCATGTTCAAACTCCATCCTGATGATAATAACAAGGACACATTCCCTGTACTATACTTTTGAGTTTATATCTCAATGCTGCTAATAAATTCTCTACTTTGGCAGTCGCCAGCGAAAAGGAAGGCACACCCTTTCTCCTTTTCCCATTATATGGTTGGGATAGGACAAGACACGTTGGTGTCCTGTCCCTGTCCTTGTCCTCATCATATGCAAGAAAGGGCAGCAATGAGTGTTGCCTCATCACCCTTTCTGCCATCATATGGGGAAATGGAGAGGAAAGTGCAGGTAGCTCTGTTGGAGCTCCCCGAAAAACACTTTCTCCTCCACTTCGAGAGGAATGTGGGTGGGGCCAAGCTAGCATCGTCTGATGATGCTTAGCAGGCCCAACCAACAAATGGAAGAATGGCATAAAAAAAGTTCCAAGTGAAGAGGTACATGAATTGATGGTTGAGAGTAGGGGGGAAATTCCATGGTCCTTTGCGATGTGAAAATCTTGTATCAACACAGCTGAATGCAGAGTAAAAGAACACAGAAAAGCAAGATGCTATATGTGCCAAAGGTGACCAAATTCACATACAGGCAACCCAAAATTCTCTTCCTAAGATGTCAGGCAACTATTGACAACAATGGCAGAATAGATCATCAGTATGTTTTCATAGTATCTGTTAATTCTGACTTGTCTTTTTCTGTCTTGCATCTTTATAGCATACAACACAATGTAGTTAAAGTGTAGGCCAATATGTCAAGTGTCACATCAGTTGGTGTAAACGTCAGATATATTCTGGAAGTGATCTAGGCTTTAACCCTAGTTCTTATCTTCCGTGAGTCAGACCTTTAAGATGTGTCAAGCCCCAAAGTGTATTTTGCCCCACCAACTGCCCAGAAAACTCAATTGTCTAACATACTTGCTCAGACATGTAATATGCCACCAAAGAAGGAGATTAGATGTCATTAAGACGGACAAAAGAGTATCTCAAAATGTGTTAGTCAATAATTGTGCAAGAACAGTGCCATTGTCAATGAAAATGAATCTCTGGAGAGTACAAAAGAATGCACTAATTGGGAAATGTTATTTGCACAGCAAAATGCAAACAAGCACATGTTCACATTTAGCTAAATTCTCCCCAAAAGTTCCAGGGCTATGACAATGCAAATAATTAGAATGTAATACTTTTTTCTGACAGACCACAACTTCTCAGACAATTCCAGCAATATAGCAGGTACTATTAAAATATTCTTGATATCTTTTTTCAAAGTATATTAGTTGTCAAAAGCTACAGTCCAGCTTAACTACTAGTATGTGTATTTTAAGGCTATTTTGTTAAAGTTTATTAGTTTTGAAGGAAATTAAATAAAAATATAACTCCAAATGACCTTCAGAAACATGGTGACATCAATTAATATAAACTAGTATGGAGAAAATACTCTTAGGAGGATAACGATAAAAATCAGCATTGCATCAAGCTAGGAATTATACCGTCTCCAATACAACTATTGTGTTCATCCTCTTTGAAAGGTGACACCTACCAGGTGACTGGTTTACATGTATGTAATCATTATACAACACTAGACTGGAGTACAATAAAGTCACCTGAATAATGAACAATAGCTTCCAGCTTTTCTAGGTCACTTTTGCGAAGACCAGTTATATCCCATGAATGGAGAAAACAAGAAGCATCCTGTCTCCAAGGATCTGTTCCCTGAATTTACATATCCAGGTATTTTACTCATTGCCTCCAGTTTAATACAATGCTTGTTGCACCAGCACATTCTGCTCTATATTACAGCTATAGCCTAGTTGAACAGGTCTGCCTAGCAGCTACCACTTCCAGGGAGTGCCTGGCTTTTAATAAGCTCTTTGCTACACTGGGATCATACCCAAAGGCCAACATCAATATCCTGGCCTCTCTTGAATTACCAAAGTGAGGAAAGGACTCCCAAACAGACCAGTATTCACTGAGGATACAGAGGAATTCTCAAACTTTAACTGACTCTTTGGAGAGCAGCTATCTTAACATGTTCCTAAAATATTAAAAAAGAGATATCTTTGTTAGTATAAAGGACATGACTTACCAATATCTACTGCTGTTTGTCTAAATATCAGCCTTTACACCAGTTCATTTAAAAGTTTCAACAGGCATGAAGAATTTTTATTTGCAGCCAAAAGAAAACAGAGTAGTTGGGATTTTTTAAAATAATAATGTGTTGTATTTATTTATTTTTCTTCTCCCCCCCCCCAATATAATAGTTTTCATTTACATACATTAACAACTTACAGTGAAACAGAACACAAAAACAATGAACATTTTACATATAACCCCACCACCAAGGCCTGAACAGGTATCCTTTCTGTTGTGAATGAGTCTTCTGAGGCTGTGTGTGATAATGGTAGGATCAGGAGGGGAAGGAAGAATCCTCACGAGGAGGGCTCGCTGGAAGATTTACATAGGAAGAGAGTCAGGGAGATAGATGAGGAAACTTCAGATGAGGATTCATTTTGGGAGTTGGAAGGGAATCCTGAGGTGGAAATGACTGTTGAGGGCCCAGTGGCTGCGGAAGGGGTTGGCATTGACTGGGCACGGGCTCCGGAGGAGGAAACTGGGCCCATGGATGCTGAGGACACAGGAGAGGCTTGGGTTTCTTCAGAAGCAGACCCCACATGGTCTGCCTGGAGGAATGAGGGCGATTCCGCAGGTGTGGACAGGGTTGGGCATAGGCAGAGTGATTTTGACTCTGATGAAGAACTTGGGACGCCTGATCCAAAGGCGTTGGCTGTTTGGAGCTCGGATTCTGATGAGCAATTTGGGACACCTGATCCTAAGGCGTTGGTTGTTTGGATGCCCAAGGAAACCTAAATAAATTGGGGTTTTATGGCCATTGTTCCTTGCGTGTGGCAAGGTGTTGTTGGGCGCCATTGGGATTCCTGTATTTGACTCCGAAGACTGGCTTGGGACTTTGCAACCGATGTAAGTTTGATCCGGGTTATTCTACAACGGAGGGCTGGAACTGTGTGGGTTTTCTGTGTGGACTGCATTGTTATTACTATTAGCTGCTGCTCGCCTCCATTGTCTTGGCTCTTTGTGTTATCCCACAATGTGGACCTCACTGTGACGACTTCACCCTTTGGACCTTGGACCGGAACTAGACTTGGCACATCTCTTCGCTCTTAAACTCGGCTTGGCATAATTCCCGTGTTTGTGGCTGACTTCTGTTGCTGACCATTGGCTTCACCTTCGACTCCGATGCTTTTCTCCAATCCTGACTCCGGACTGGTTTGACTTTGCTACAACACTTCGTTCCCCTGACGTCTGACTTGGCTTTCGACTCTGCAGCAGCTTGTTGCCATTGCCTCAGCGTTTTCCAACATTGTTTGCCTGCGCTGCTTTTGGCGAAGAACTTTAGTCCGGTTTGGGCTTTCTTTTAGTTTTGGGCTTTTTACTCTACTTTTGGGTTTTGGGGAGGTTTTGAGCCTTTGGGAATTCTTGCCCTTGTTTATTTTGCTGTTTTGACTTTGCCTTGCGATTTTGAGCTGTTTCCGAACACTTTGGTTTTAATCTGGATTATATCTCTGCATAATCTGGATTATATTCCGGTTTGCATTTTTGGGGGTTTCTTGCTCTGAACTGTTAATTCACACTGAAGTTAAAGTGTTGTGAGCATTCTGGACTTTGTGCTGAGCTTTTTTGAGTTATTTTCGAATAAACTATATTTATCTTACTGGCTGGCATCTGACCTTTGACACTTTCCTTTACCATATAATTCATAAATCAACCATTAAACAAATGTCATATCCAAAATTCGTGACCAGCAAGATTGTATTGTTTTCCTTTTTCACTTTCTAGAACATATTTAATAAAAACTGGCCAGTATAAATCAAAATCAGATCTATTAGTTTCCCCCCTGAACACACTCATTTCCATTGATAGTTTATCATTTAAGGCTACATTCCATACCTCCCAATACCATGCTTCCAGCGTAAGATTGGTTACTATCTTCCAATTCCTTGCAATTATAAGTCTCGCCACTGTAAGTAAAATAATCACCAATTCTTTCTTTTCCATATCTAAATTCAACTTTGTGGCGTCCATGAATAATGCTAACAGCATCCGGAGTGATGTTTGTTTATTTATTTATTTCCGATATTTCTACCCCGCCCTTCTCCCCGAGGGGACTCAGGGCGGCTTACACAACTGGCAGGATCACTACCAATATATCATAATACAATAAAATAATGAAACAATTAAAATAGTTAAATAACATAGTAAAATACAATATATAAAAGATTTAACACAGTGCAACGCCGAATATATATGCCAGTCATCCATCAGACATTGTGCAAGAGCCTTAATCCAATCCATGTCAACGCTAACTGAGTTCATTCATTAAACGCTTGCCCACATAGCCAGGTCTTCAACTTGTTTAGTCTTATAATGTGTCAAAAGTCAGACGCCAATTAGAGAGCAAAATAGAGTTTATTAAAGCAACAATCCAAAAAATAGCTCAACAAACTAAAAAGACTTAAAACACTTAACTTTCAGTGTTATTAAGTAGAACAAGCGGGTAAAACCCCAAAAAACAAGAACTGGCAAATAATCCGGATTAGCCAGAGATATAATCCGGGTTAAACTTAAAGTTCTAGAACTTGACTCAAAAGTTCACAATGGGCTGAAAAACGGAGGCATGAACTAAAGCAAGCAGTATTAAAGCCCACAAACCTTTCCCAAAACTCAAAAGTACAAAAAGGAGTTCAAAACAAACAAACGCCCAAACTGAGCTAGGGAACTCCCAGTTGAGAGCAGCAAAGCCAGTGAAACAGCGAGACACTGGCGAGCTTGCAGCAACCGCTGCTGGAACATACACCAAACCAAGAGTTAAAAGAGCAAAGCGGGAAAGCGTCGTCAAGCCGGTCCAAAGTCGGGATAAACCAGCAGCGCCAAGCTGCTGCAGAAGCAAACGCCAAGCCAGGAGTTTAAGGAGCAGAGTGTGATGCCTCATGGGCCTTGTAGTCCTGTGCCTAGTGTCACTGTGGTAGATGAGGATGAAAACATGGGGTTTTCTCCGGATCAACAGCCAGAGTCTTTCCAGATGCCTGATGTTCTTGTCCAAGAACCAATTAAAACTGACCTTGACCAATGCTCACCTCCCTTCGCTAAAAAGCAATCCTTCTCGGCAGATAGGGGAGTGAAAGAGAGAATTCGCAGGAGTGCCCGAATTGCTGCCAAGCAAGACACTGATTAGCCATGTTTCCCCTGGGAAAATCCAGAGAGTCTCACACCTGCAAGTTGGGTTTCGTTCCCTGTTCTCTAGGGAAAGAGAACGCTGGACGCCCGTTTGGCGGGAAACAAGACCCAGATAAAAGTATCGGGCTCTGTTGATTCTTTGCGGAGACAACAGCTCAGCTTCGGGAGTGAATTCCATGTTTCCAGCCTAGTGTGGACTTCGCTAAGTCCGCAATCCAGTTTCCTTGCCTCGCCTGTTTAAGTATCCAAGAATTGCCTTGCTTTGTTCTCAGCCACGGATTTTGTTCTTAGAATCAAGTTTTTGGACTACCTTGCCTTGTTTTGAACCACGGACCTTGTTTCCTAGATCCAAGCCTTATTCCCAGCCTTCTTGTGGATTTACCTTGTGCCTTGAAAGACTTTGGACAATTCCCCACACTATTGCCTGGCAATAGTGTGTGTTTCGGTTATTGGATTTTACCTTTGAACTCTAATATCATTTATTGGACAAACTATTCCTGGACTATTTTAGGCCTCATTTGAAAGGTCTGTTTCTGGACTATATTCTCTACTTGCTTTTATCCTTCTTATATATTTCCTTAATAAAGATATTAGATAGTTTTATTGGCCTCCGTGTTTGGTTCTTGGTGCTCCGCTGCCTCTGGTGTGTGACACAGAGTGGGAGAATGTTGTCAAGCCGGTCCGAAGTCGGGATAAGCAGACAGCGTCGGTATCAGGAGTGAAGGTAGTAGTCAGCAACAGCAGACAGCCACGGAATAGAGAGCGACGCCAAGCCACGGATTGAGAGTGAAGAGCAAAGTTCCAGTCCCAGGTCCAAGGTCCAAGAGGTTGAAGTCATCCAAGAAGGTCACAATACGAAATGGCACAGAGAGCCAAAGCAACGAGGGCAAACAGCAGCTAATACAAAATAGTAATAACAGTGCAGTCCAGGAAAATCCACACAATTCCAGCCCTCCGTTGCAGAATAACCCAGATTAAACTTACATCCGTTTTAAAGTCCCAGTCCAGTCTTCAGTAACACACACAGGAAACCCAATGGCGCCCAGCAACACCTTGCCACACGCAAGGTATAATGGCCAAACAACCCCAATATATCCAGGTCTCCCTGGGCTTCCAAACTATCCATGCCCAAAGAGCAGGTGTCTCAACTTCTTAATCTGAATCAGAACTCCACACAGCCAATGCCCTTGGGTCAGGCGTTCCTAATTCCTCATCAGAGTCCCAATCATCCTGCCCATGCCCAACTCTATCCACACCTGTGGACCCCCTCTCACTCCTCCAAGCAGACCAAGTGGGATCTGCTTCTGAAGACATCCAATCTTCCCCAGCATCAGCAGTATCCATGGGCCCCGATTCGTCCCCAAGCATTTCCGGTGCCCGTGCCCAGTCCGTGCCCAATTCCTCCATTAACACCTGTTCCCCAGCATCCATTTCCACCTCAGGATCCCCACATGAATCCTCCTCAGAAGACTCCCCATCAGTCTCCCTGACCCTTTTCCTAAACAAATCCTCCAACAAGCCCTCCTCACAAGGGTTTTTCCTTCCTCTCCTGATCCCACCACTATCATTCACAGTCTCCGAAGGCGCATTCACAACAAGGCCTGTCTCAGTGTAGATGTATTTGTGGAAACTCTCAAAACACATTCAATTTTGTTTATTGTGTTCTTTGTACCTGGAGTTCCATCTTCAGTTTTAGGTACCATGTTACATTCAAAAATGTATGGAATAATGACCTCTGTTATCAGATACAAAATTATTTCTAGAAAAGTTTATCTCCCCCTTCCCATTGGCAGCCTTTGGAAAAATAATTATTCACCACATTTAGTTTAACAGTTCTGGAGCATGATGTCCTGCTTCTTTGGGTGCCAAAACACTTTTCATGTTGCACACCAGTCTCAGCTACCTTTCAGTATATATCCCTTTACTTTTTTAAAAAAAATTATGTACTAAGATGTACTGTATATAATATCAATAGACAAGAAACACAATTAGAACATTCAATCACTTTCAAACAACTACATATGGTATATTTATATCTATATATATATGAAACACAGAAGGGAAACAAAAGCAGACAAAAGCCAATAAGCAAGTATTCCTCTGAGTGACTACCAATCATACTATTCTGTATGAATGAAAAAAGTGCAAAGCTCCTCAGAGATCATCAAATAAATCAAATAAATGTACTATATACCACATAACCTATATGTTATTTGAGATAATTCTAAAATGTCTCCTCCCAATTTGGTAAAAATCCATCTAGCCATTTAGAGCTGATGCAGTAACAGGCAGTCAACAGACTGACAAAAACATATTGATATAACCTGAAGTGCATTCCAGACACCATACAAAATCGGTTTTGTATACACCATTGAGGCTATATTTTAAGTCAGTCCATCCCAAACATATCTTCCAAGCCTGGTTAAATGCACCCAAATATTTTTACCGGATGTAGTAACAAATAAGGATATGAATTTAATTATACATAGATCCTTTGCTTATTTAATATTTTACTCCCAGGATTTGTAAATCACATTTTTTCACATATATTTCTAAGTGAGTGAATATTTTTCTTAAAATCCTTAAGCAAAATGCAATAAAGCCCTGACCTGACCAGGCTTAAGGGAAAAGGATGCCATCTAGGCTGCAGTACCACTACGAAGACAGCTGATTTCCCAGCTTAAATATTATCAATTGAATTTTCAACCCAATCAAGTTACACTTGTGTCCCTATAAACCACTTGCATCCAAGCCAAGGCCCCTTCTACTTTCCTGCCTTTTGTGTAAGACAGCTGTCATAAACTGACCCCATCTATCCTTGACCTCAGTAGAGAAGGAAGCAATTTTACTGTGCAGATGATTATATGTCGCACTCTGGAACTGGTTCAAGCCCTGGATGGTGCTACAAACACTGCAGAGGTTGGTCTAGAACTGGTTCCAGGATCTGCAGTATCCATGGCCATGGTGCTTTTATTTTCTTCCACCAAGCAATAATGCTCATGGATGCTGAAGCATTCATTCCTTAAGTGGTTTGGTGTGCTAATGCTTTTTACGGACTCTACTTGTAATATCTATCTATCTCTATCTCCTGAACCTCTTAGCTGCCTTCAATACTGTAGACAACGGTATCCTTCTGGGACGCCTCATGGGAATGGACCTTGGGGGTACACTGTGCTGCAGTGGTTCTAGTCCTTCTTTGAGGATCATACCTAGAAGGTCTTGTTGGGGGAACAGCTTGGAGTTGAATCCAGACAAGACAGAGGTACTCCTGGTCAGTTGCATGGCCGAACAGCCTGCTGGATGGAGTTACGCTCCCCATGAAGGCACAGGTTCGCAGTTTGGGAGTCCTTCTGGACTCATCGCTGAGCGTGTAACCCCAGGTTTTGGCGGTGACCAGGGGTGCATTTGCACAACAAAGACTTGTGTGCCAACTGCACCTGTACTTTGGGAAGTCTGACTTGGCTATGGTAGTCCATGGTATTGTTACATCCCATTTGGACTAGTGCAATGCACTCTATGTAGGGCTGCTTTCAAAGACTGTTTGGAAAGCTGCAAATAGTCCAAAGCGCTTCAGCCATGTTGTTAACCAGGGCGTCACACAGGGAGCATACAACCCCGTTGTGGCAACGCCACTGGTTGCCTATTGGCTACCGAGCACGATACAAAGTGCTGGCTTTAGCCTTAAACGGTTCCAGTCCAACTTACCTCTCCGAATGTATCTCCCTCTATGAACCAGTTCGTAGATTAAGATCTTCTGGGGAGGTCCTGCTCTCAGCCCCACCAGCCTCACATGTGCAGCTGGTGGGGATGAGAGACAGGGCCTTCTCGGTGGTGGCCCTACGGCTGTGGAACTCCCGCCCGAGTGAGATCAGGTCGGCCTCCTTCCTTATGACTTCAGGAGACAGCTAAAGACCTGACTGTGGAACAAGGCGTTTGACCCATCATAGGAATAATCACGGGTAAAGTGAAAGCTGAAAGTGCAATGGTCCAGGACTATTTACAGACAATGATTGTGTCTTGTGTAATATATGATGTTATTTTATGTGATGTGTTTAATAATGTATAATGTTTTATTAGGGGAGGGTTAACCTTGTTGTTTTATATTGTTTTTTATCGAGGGCACTGAATTGTTGCTAATAATGTGAACCGTCCTAAGTCCCCTTCGGGGTTGAGAAGGATGGTATATAAATACTGCAAATAAATAAATATTTCAGAGTATCCCCTAACTTTGCCTATCCTGGTTTAAACCCCATCATGTGTGTTGCTGCCCATGTTCACAGAGTGAATAATCTAAACTCCACTATCAAGCTGCCTTCAAACTGCATTAAGTGGTCAGTGTAGATGTGCATCTGGACTTAAGCCAGAGTTTAGCACCCTATAAGCCCTTAGGTTTAAAAGATATATTATTATTCATTGTGCTGTGGCAAAAAGACTAGGAAAACTAGTTGGAAAGTTTTGTGAAAATCTCTGACTTCTTTTGGATTCTGAGATGAGTAGCCATGTACTAGCTCAGCAGTCACCAAACAGTGTTCCAGAGAATCCTGAGATTCCCTAAGAACATTGCAGGGGTTCCACGCAAATTCTTAAACATGAAAACTTAAAACAGATTTGAAAATAAAACCATGTGAGGCCAACTATTAGATTGTTTTCAGTGCAAGGGAGGGGGAGTGTTGGTTATCTCCAAACATCTAATGGCCCATAGAACTTGTTTTATTACAGCCCAGCATCTCAGATGTACATGACCTCCCCAGGTGAAGTGCCTGGAAGGTCTGAGAAACTTCCTTGCACACATCCTAGAGCTCTTTTGGCTTTTCTAGCAACATTCAGAAGGTTTTTTGAAAGCTATTCAGTGCTATTCAACTTGGCCAACCAAGATTTCCCCTAGGTAATAATATAATAATAATTTTATTCTTGTACCCCGCCTCCTTCTCCCCAAAGGGACTCGAGGTGGCTTACATGGGATAACAACCCAACCACAACATAAATTAACATATAATCCATACATTTAAAACACAATATAGTAACATAGTTATAAAACACATAACATGGCAATTATTAAAACCAAGACATCAATTGCTATGTACAGAGGGTGATTAGTGCAAGGACTCTGAATAAGGTCCATGAATAAGATAGGGGCAGGCGGGGAGGAAAGGGAACCAATTGCGCTAAAACACTAAAACCTATAAAATGGTGGGCAATAATAAAGTGCAGCACAAGTTGTAAACAATATACATGGCTGGTGGCCTCTTCACTGAAAAGCACACCGGAACAGGTAGTAAACCCCCAAGCTTTGAAGCCACGAGGCTATTCCGTCCCATTCAACCTGGCCTAGCAAGGATGCCCTATGTAGAAAGCAGCCAGGCCTTTAAGCTGCAAGACTATTCAGTGCAATTCAAGCTGGACAAACAAGGATCCCCTTACAAGGGAAATAAATAGCCAGGCTTCAAAGCAGCTCTTTGATTGAGGGTGCTACTCCAGCTCACCAAGCAAGGATTCCCCTAAGTATAACACAGCCAGGCATTTAATCTGCAAGGCTATTCAGTGCAATTTAACCAGACCAACAAAGGATTAACCTTGATAGAAGGTGGCCAGGCTTTGAAGCAGTGATACTACTCTGTACTATTGAAGCTGAGCAACCAAAAATTCCCCTAGGTAGCAAGCAGCCAGGCTTTGAAGTAGTGAAGCTGTTCATTGCAATTCTAGCAGCCCAAAAACCATTCCCCTACAACGCAAGTACCCAGCCTTCCAAGCTGCAAGCCTATTCCATTGCATTTCAGCTCGCCAAACAAGGATTCCCATAAGAAGAAAACGGCCAGGCTTTTCACTGTCATTCCACCTGGCCAACAAAGGATTCCCATAAACTACAGCAATGCGTGGCCGGGCACAGCTAGTATGGTTATATTTAAAATATTCTCTATTTCTAAAACTGCTACATTATACAAAAGGCAATATGAATAGCTGAAAGAAGGAAAAAACTTTGTGGGTTCACAAGGCGTAGTACCAGGAATAGAGTTTGGGGGGGGGGGGGGGTTGGGGGGGATGTATTTTGAAGAGTTCCATGACTAAAAAAGTTTGTGAACCGCTGTACTAATTCCTTTTGAAAAAGAAGTGCACAATAGGAAGAATCTCATGGAGTAGCCTAAGGCAGTACAATCTTCCATTTTCTTAAATTAAGGTTATGAAGGCTAAGTGAGAAGATAAAACAAAATATACCATCAAATATCTGATGGTGTTAACAAAAACCCAAAACACGTATGTATTTAGTGAGAACATGAAACAAAATATACCATCAAATGTTTGATGGTGTTAACAAAAACCCAAAACATGTATGTACAGTGGCAGGGAAAAGTATTTAGTCAGATACTAATTGTACAAGTTCTCCCACTTAAAAAGATGAGAGAGGCCTATAATTGACATCATAGGTAGACCTCAACTATGAGAGACAACATGAGAAAACACATCCAGAAAATCACATTGTCTGATTTTTCACGAATTTATTTGCAAATTATGGGGAAAATAAGTATTTGGTCACCAACAAACAAGCAAGATTTCTGGGTCTCACAGACCTGTAACTTCTTCTTGAAGAGGCTCCTCTGTCCTCCACCTGTAGTAATGGCACCTATTTGAACTTGTTATCAGTCTAAAAGAACCTGGCCACAACCTCAAGCAGTCACACCCCAAACTCCACTATGGTGAAGACCAAAGAGCGGTCGTAGGACACCAGAAACAAAATTGTAGCCCTGTACCAGACTGGGAAGACTGAATCTGCAATAGGCAAGCAGTTTGGTGTGAAGAAATCAATGGTGGGAGCAATAATTAGAAAATGGAAGAGATACAAGACCACTGATAATCTCCCTCAATCTGGGGCTCCACGCAAGATCTCACGCCGTGGGGGTCAAAATGATCACAAGAACAGTGAGCAAAAATCCCAGAACCACACGGTTCACCACTTAGTGAATGATCTGCAGACAGCTGGGACCAACATAACAAAGGTTACCATCAGTAACATACTACACCGCCAGGGACTCAGATCCTTCAGTGCCAGATGTGTCCCCCTACTTAAGCCAGTACATGTCTGGGCCCGACTGAAGTTTGCTAGAGAGCATTTGGATGATCCAGAAGAGTATTGGGAGAATGTCATATGGTCAGATGAAGCCAAAGTAAAACTGTTTGGCAGAAACACGACTTGTCGTGTTTGGAAGGGAAAGAATGCAGAGTTGCATCCAAAGAACACTCTACCTACTGTGAAGCATGGGGGTGGCAACATCATGCTTTGGGGCTGTTTCTCTGCAAAGGGACCAGGGTGACTGATCCGTATGCATGAAAGAATTAATGGAGCCATGTATCATGAGATTTGGAGTGCAAACCTCCTTCCATCAGCAAGGGCACTGAAGATGAAACGTGGCTGGGTCTTTCAGCATGACAACGATCCCAAGCACACCGCCAGGGCAATGAAGCAGTGGCTTCGTAAGAAGCATTTCAAAGTCCTGGAGTGGCCTAGCCAGTCTCCAGATCTCAACCCTATAGAAAACCTTTGGAGGGAGTTGAAAGTCCGTCCTACCCAGCGACAGCCCCAAAACATCACTGCTCTTGAGAAGATCTGCATGGAGGAATGGACCAACATACCAGCAACAGTGTGTGCCAACCTTGTGAGGACTTACAGAAAATGTTTGACTTCTGTCATTGCCAATAAAGGATATATAACAAAGTATTGAGATGAACATTTGTTATTGACTAAATACTTATTTTCCACCATAATTTGCAAATAAATTCATGAAAAATCAGACAATGTGATTTTCTGGATGTGTTTTCTCATGTTGTCTCTCATAGTTGAGGTCTACCTATGATGTCAATTACAGGCCTCTCTCATCTTTTTAAGTGGGAGAACTTGTTCAATTGATATCTGACTAAATACTTTTTTCCCCACTGTATTTAGTAGGACATAAAATAAATTTGTATTTTCACATCAACAGAAATTGATAGCATACAGGGAGAGAGAGACTTTGAAATTTGTAAGGAATGCATACAATATAATAACGCTGCTCTAGAATTGGGTACTGGGCTTTGACTTGTAGGAGTAAAAATAACCCTGAGATTATTAAAGCAATCAAGGGATACCAACAGTGACTCTCTACATAAAGATATATGCTTAAAATATGAATTATGTTTAATTTAATGTTTTGGTGCAGAATCAGAGAAGGTACTGTGCAAGATTTACAATACCTTGGCTTCAACTGTCGTACAATATAAAGAAGTGAACGATGTTGAAGAATGTGCATCTGAGGTAAAAGATAGCCCTTTACAATGGAAAAAAAATCCTTTAAGCTTTTGCAGTATTAAAACAGATTTTGCCTTGTTGCCTTTTTCAAAAGTTTCTTTTCTGGGTAATCCAAAGAAATGATGATGGTTGATAAACACAAATTTCTGTAATCTGTTGCCTTCACTCTAAATGCAATGTAGTGAAAAAAAATTGAGAGGAAATATGTCTCCCTACTAAGGCATCATCTGGGCCCAGTTCTGTTCAACATCTTTATTAACAACTTAAACGAAGGGTTAGAAGGCACGATTATCAAGTTTGCAGACGACACAAAACTGGGAGGGATAGCTAACACTCCAGAAGACAGGAGCAGAATGCAAAACGATCATGACAGACTAGAGAGATGGGCCGAAACTAACAAAATGAAGTTCAACAGGGACAAATTCAAGATACTTCACTTTGGCAGAAAAAATGGAAATCAAAGATACAGAATGGGGGACGCCTGGCTTGACAGCAGTGTGTGCGAAAAAGACCTTGGAGTCCTCGTGGACAACAAGTTAAACATGAGCCAACAATGTGATGCGGCAGCTAAAAAAGCCAACGGGATTCTGGCCTGCATCAATAGGGGTATGGCATCTAGATCCAGGGAAGTCATGATCCCCCTCTATTCTGCCTTGGTCAGACCACACCTGGAATACTGTATCCAATTTTGGGCACCGCAGTTGGAGATGTTGACAAGCTGGAAAGCGTCTAGAGGAGGGCGACTAAAATGATTAAGGGTCTGGAGAACAAGCCCTATGAGGAGCGGCTTAAAGAGCTGGGCATGTTTAGCCTGCAGAAGAGAAGGCTGAGAGGAGACATGATAGCCATGTACAAATACGTAAAGGGAAGTCATAGAGAGGAGGGAGCAAGCTTGTTTTCTGCTGCCCTGCAGACTAGGACACGGAACAATGGCTTCAAACTACAGGAAAGGAGATTCCACCTGAACATCAGGAAGAACTTCCTCACTGTGAGAGCTGTTCGACAGTGGAACTCTCTCCCCGGGGCCATGGTGGAGGCTCCTTCTTTGGAGGCTTTTAAGCAGCGGCTGGATGGCCATCTGTCGGGGGTGCTTTGAATGCGATTTCCTGCTTCTTAGCAGGGGGTTGGACTGGATGGCCCATGAGGTCTCTTCCAACTCTACTATTTTATGATTCTATGATTCTATGATTCTATGATTCTAAGGCAGTGGGAAACTCATTTCCTTCCTTGCCATGATGATGGGCCATCTTATTGCCTGTCAATACTGTGTAGCTAAGTTTTCCCCTTCACCCCACTAGTCACATAAATCAGATCTTACAGATGCATGCCCATTTTCTGAAAGTATGGGCACAAGACTACCACGAAGCATGAAAACTATGCATTAAAAAACCCATTGTCCAGCAGATGGAGACCACAAAATTGCACTAAATGACCTACAAATACCTTTTTGAGAATCTCTAGGTCCTTCAATACAACTCTATGGTTAATTTCTGACAATAGTTGACCATGGAGTCACACTGGAGGACCTACAGCAAAGATGTCCATGTTGGTGACGTACTTTTTAGACATGCATCATTTTGCGACACAGTAATTCAGTTTTACTAGCAAACCAGCAACACCTTATAAGAGATATGGACCATAACTAAATTGCAATAAGGAAATTACAGGGACACAACATATTTTATGAAAAACTTTCATTTATTTTTTTTAAATACAGTAGAGTCTCACTTATCCAACACTCGCTTATCCAACATTCTGGATTATCCAATGCATTTTTGCAGTCAATGTTTTCAATACATTGTGATATTTTGGTGCTAAATTCGTAAATACAGTAATTACTACATAGCATTACTGTGTATTGAACTACATTTTCTGTCAAATTTGTTGTATAACATGATGTTTTGGTGCTTAATTTGTAAAATCATAACCTAATTTGATGTTTAATAGGCTTTTCCTTAATGCCTCCTTATTATCCAACATATTCGCTTATCCAACATTCTGCCAGCCCGTTTATGTTGAATAAGTGAGACTCCACTGTATAGGATTTCTTGCTCTTTTCACATAGACTCAGAGAGCTTTCCTTCAAATTTGCTCAGCACACTATGTTGTCTCAACACAGAGTTTTGAAAGCTGGGACCTAGCAGTTCCTAGAGATAAGCTATTGATAAAACGTGCAAAAGTGGCACCCACAAATGTGGAGGGGCAACTCTACATCTGTTAATGTCCTTTGTGTCTGTGCAACTTACCGAAAAATACTCTTAAGCAACACTATTGAAAATGCAGGATAAGGACAACTATTTTTAAAAAGGAATTAAGTCTGCATTTTGGGTAATTAATGTTTAACAAAGCAAAAGTTTAGATTCCAATCTCTACTTTAGGCTGTAGGTTGAACTAAAAACTAGAGAACTATCAGAAAATCAAGACAAACACCTAACCTTAATTAATCAAAATAGCAGCTTTGTAATTCAGAACTCACTTAGTCAGCTTTGTCAAGTAATAACTACAACAAGCTCACCTTCAATTCCATGGGGACAAATACCTGGGCGTAATGGCTTCCAAAACACATGGACAATACGTTAAGCCTCTCTCTTTTATCCAGGTTGCAGTGTAAATGGTGTGCACGTGGCTGCTTCCCATTTAGCCTCAGAAAAGTAGCCATGGCAGTCTGCTGGCATGCATAAAATAACAATGAATTCTGGCAGCAAAAATATGGACTGGGAGAATAGGAGGGAATGTTGTCACAAAGGGATGTCCAGTCTCTATATAACTGGATTGATGCAAAAGGAAACAATAATTGTGCAATTGTCACACAGTATGTACATCGTTGGAAAAGCTAAAGGAAAACTAAAATGTGGATTTAGCTTGGGTGATTCCTTTTCATTTGTAATACATTTCACTTCTGATTACAAGCAGACTTTGACAAGTTCCTACAACAAGAAAAAATTCAGTCTCACGGTTCCCAGCAGAAGCTGATCGGTTGGGCGGGGGGGGGGGGGGGGGGGGGGAATGCCACGGTAGACCAGTATTCTCACATCACAACAAGGACAAGAAAATCCAAACCCAGAACCACCCTGCATTGCAGCCTGCAATTTCTTGTACTGTTTTATGACTACTAACAGTCTTCATTACGACCTGCCGCTTGCTGAGAAATGATTTAAAAGATCTTAAACTGGTAAACATGTCTGTACCGTGTTCCATTCCCGATGACAGAGATTATTAACTTAGTGGGAGAAACAAAAACTTGCTTGTTAGAGGGCACAAACACGACAAGTGTTCTGCTTGGGAGCTCCGATGCTGAAGTAACATCAAATGAAAGCAGTAGATGGAAACACATGAACTGTAGCTTCAGGCTGAGGTAATATCAGGTGCATCTCTACAGCCTCAGGGCTCAACTCCTACACTTTTAAGTCCCTCCCATTGAAACAGCCTCCTTCAGTTTCACTTAATCAAGCAGCGGGCAGGTAGTTCTCTTTCAGCAGTGACAGCAACTGTTTGAACACTTTGAGCAACTGGTTCCCTGCTCCCAAATTCTCAGGTAAGTGGACTTTTGAATCAGCTACAATCTGAAAAAATGTAAAAGCCATCTATTTAATTGAGGGAATGCTAGTTAGCTATCTTTGCTGGATTGCTTTTGCACTTTCCTCTTTTAGCACAGGTGCATGACTTCAGAAACTATATAGTTAAGGAAGTGAAGAATAAAAAACACTATGTAGAAAAACATTAAGAAACTACAGTATTACTGTATTCATTTCAGTTTTGTTCTTTAAATTATGTTTTGTTCTACTGAAGTTTTACCTTTAAAGTTAGAAATAATGGAGAGTCTTCCTATATTTCTTAAATTTACTCAGCTACCAACCTGGTAAACCAGATTAATCTGTTACAGCAAAAAAAAAAAACCCTGCTTAAATGTCCTCGAGTCTATGAATTATAATAAATCTCCTATCATTTAAAGTGCCATGGGACTGTTTGTTACTTTGACTCAAACTCAGCATCCCATTACATTAATTTTCATAAATGTGTCTTCAATAAAACCATATTTTGCATAGGTAGGGTATAATTTTTCTGATGAATCTTTTTATATCAGACTTCAAAAATGTATAAATGGGCAGCTATCTCATTAAATTTAAAATTATTTAAGCTACTTTTTAAAAGAATCAACTTTTCTTGTTAGAAAAGCTAGAACCATATGTTGGCCACATTTCTGAATCTTACTTTTCTTCTTCTCACCTCAACCTCTACCGAATATGTCCTTTTGTTCACTTCTGTGAAGCATAAAATCCCATTTTCATTAGAGCATACATTTTAGTTTGGAAGACTTAAAATTCAGGAAAGGAAGAGCAATTGGAAAATACAAACTGGAAGGAAAAATCCAGAAGCCCTGGTCCTTGCAAAATGGTAGGCAGGTGACAATAGCATGATCTTGTATTATGCAATAATGCCACATCACAATATTTTAATCACAGCATGCCCGTCTCAATGCTCCACCTCAATGAGGACTCGTCAGTCAGATCAATATCACCAAAAGAATGCTGCAATAGCAGCCGAGCGTGTGCGTATTAATGCTGCTCAAAAAATGGTTGCGTAGCCATTCATAGCTATGTTGAAGTAAGCAAGATGATTATACCTGTGGTCTGCCCTTTGAATTTTTTCTTAAGTCAGTGCTACATATTAGGACAACAGTCACAAGAAAAGAAGAAAAATTGAAATCTGCTACTAGTTTTGAAACTCCATAATTTCTTGTGGTGACATGTAGAAAAAAGGACAGTTTCACCAAGTAAACTAAAAGGAATTGCAATGGTGAAAGGCAAACACTTAATCCATAATTTCTTAGCTGAGTATTTTCAGTTTGTGTTGCTTTGCATTACAAAAATCACACTGTGTATTTTTTATTGCAAAAACTTTCCTAATGAATAATGGTAACATTCCAAATTTTAAAGCAGATGACACGCCATATTATGTAGCTCTAATATAACATATCTAAGAGACTGATATTCCTCGAAGGTTTATCCCACTGAATGAAACAGGATTTATGTCCAATAAAGAATGTATGGAAATAGAACACAATGGGATATGCTTCTGAATATCTTCTGCAGAATTGTGCTATTACATTTAATATATGTCCAATCCCGTTGCCCTGAAAATAATTTATCCCAAGCATGTTTTTTCAGGATTTTTCAGGATGCTCAAAATATAAGCCCTACTTCAAAACTCAGTCCTAGTTACAGTTCATTACAAGTCAATTAGGAAAAATAAGAATTCCCTGAAAAAAGACCCAAGGTATCTTTTGAAACAAAAATTAATATAAGACATTGTTTTATTTTGGGGGAAACAGGGCTTTGCTCTTCAGTAGACTAGTTAAGGGTGAAAATAACTTCAAAAGAGAGTTAACTGCTGAATGTTTTGCTGATTAAAATGTGTATTTTAAAAGAATCTGGTAAACTAAGTTATAAGAATGGCGTCTTTCATCTAAAAGAAAGGAACTGTAACCATATATGAACTGAGGCACAGAAAATTTGGCTGAATAATCTATTTTTCTGTTCCTCGAGAATTAATGATGAATTAATAATGTTAACTCCTTAAAATATTAATCTAGTTCCAGTAAATAAAACAATAATGCATCTGAAATACATTAGCAAACCGCATAAAATGTCCCTCAAACAAATATTTTCTTTCTATTGCATCCTTGTATAAAAATATAAAGTCAAATGGTTGGGAGACAGTGTGTTGTGACAACAAAGTTCACATTTGTACCAAGGCTTACAAACCAGCACTAACACACAGTACATGCAGACTGAACTCACCAAGTTTTTGACTTTTGTTATTTATCTTTCTCAAGCTTCAGAGTGCTTTCTTTGAAAATGTGTTTGCTTTGCTATTCATTATTTCTAATTTTATTATCAAAGCAAATGTGTGACCATATACGTATACATGAAGAAAAGAAAAGAAACCAAAATTTGATTATTGTTTTATAAATCTTCTGTTAAGGAATTTCAGTGATTGGGTTCCAAAAAAAACACACACTCTGGGAAGGGGCTGGAGAGCACTGGACCTTTGTATTTTTCAAACAGTAGGACCAAGAATATACTAAATGGTAACTTCTTAAAACAGAGTGCTCAAAGAGGTCCACTGAAAGAAAAACAAAACATTAATTTTGGCCATCCTTTGAATAATTGTTTAGATCCCACTAAAAACCACCAAAATAGACCTTTACAGAAGTTCTATAAAATTCTGCTTTATAGAAAATAAATGTTGCCATAGACTATTTGCAAAAAAAAAAAAAAGCTTTCTCTCCATCTCTTTATATGTATGCATGTGTGTTTGTATGCGTTTATATATATCTTCAATTACTATTTTGCTATTTTTTAAAAACTCTGTTTTTATTATGTGCAGGAATGCTGATTGTCTTAAATTGTAAAAATCTGGCACACAGGATTATATGTATATATAGTTCCTTGGCAAATTTAGGAAAATCTCACTAAAATAAATTTGTTTTAGAATAACTTTGGTCTGTGTTTAACCATATCAAGCTACTCTCAACTTTTACAGTAACAATGCTGAGTTTTTAACATTTAAAACCAAAAAGCAATGGGCAAAACACTTTTAACAAAAGCCACCAGACTTCCCTGTTAAATTAACAGGTAGTATTACTGTAGTTTCGAGTAACTCAGATACAGTGTATGGTTTTGCAATAGTCATCATTTTGATAATGGTGCTTACAGTTCATGATGAAATCATCAGTTTTTAGATCTTTGCCATAACACATCCTATAAAATCATGAGAACGTAACTCAGAGAGATTCTCACGCCTTCAGAATCAGCAAACAATGGGACAAGTCGATACAAGCCCATCTGACTTATCTGTCGAGAAAATCACCAGCTTGTATTAGAAGTATCCACTTGTTTCCTTTTCTAAGTGAAAGCAGGCAGATTATTCCTCTATAAATCAATTGGAGATACCTGACTCTGATTCATACCTGGTAATACATACTAAAACAAAAATAGAATAGAAGGTCATTTAAATATCAATACACTCATATAACCAACCAAGGAACTGAGAGGAGGATACCATTTTAAGCCCTTAATATCTGGCATGTTATGGGGTGTTGCAAGGTATTCACACCGGTTAATACTTAAATATTTGCTTAGGTTGCTCAAAAAGCTTGTTTGCTCTCTAGTAGAGCTAGGTCAGCTGTGCAGGATGGACTCAATTCCACTCCACCCTACTTCTCCCAAGCAAGGAATCTCTTCCTCTTTCCCCAACTGGCTAGACTGGATTCTGCTCAAGCTTCTCCTTCTATTACTAGGCTCCAAGCCTTTTCTTTTCCTTGTCTCATCCACCTACAGCTCCCCCTCCCTCTGCTTTCATCTTTTCCCAGTTACATCCCATGTGGATGCTTCGCCACTGTTGCTTAAATGAGTTCTCTTTAATTAGTGCAACAGGAATTTCAGGTAGTCAACACCCTTGAACTTCAGGCCAGTTAATTAGGGCTCTACACAGACATAGGAACCTTTCATTAGGATATTCATGTTTATGAAGGCTTGACCGATTCTTCTGTGTTAGCTTCATTTTTCCCATGCTCATAATTTGTAAATTTAGGAATAAGCAGTGAATCAGTCCAATTGATTGATGACACCAAGCTATCCAAGTATAATGAAATGAAAGTCAATTGTGAATAATTCTGCAGAGGAGGTGAATGTCTAATAAAAGGGGAAACAAGATTCAACAGAAGTATCAAGTGATGCTATTGGGCAGAAAAATCCAACATTACTTATAAATCAATGTGATATTTCTTAATTAGCTATGACAGAAAATAAATGTTGAGGCTGTGGTAAAAGTGAATTCCATTTTGGCAAATAATAGAATAGGGAGTGAAAATCAGTATTGCCAATATTGTAATGTCTATGATGGGGCTGCCAAAAATGTGGCAATGGCTTTTTGAAAGAGGGTTAGACATATAACAATGGGAATGCACCACCACCAAGCCTGGCTTACTAGCTTCCCAGAAGCTGTTGGGACTTCTGCAGTGTAAAGAAAACCTTCTGCTGCAAAAAAAAAAAAAAAGGAATGAGGAAAGGAAGGAAAAACGATCAGATATTTGAAATAATAAGTATCTTCTTTTCAGTTCTCAGATTCCAGTACTTCTAACCTTGATTTTTGTATTGCAGTTACTTGTGGCAAGTGCTGTTTTCTCCTGATGCCTTCCAGAACTGGCTTCAAATCAAATCTTTTGAGAATCTCATTTATAAATTAGAAGGAAGTTTGGAGAACATATATTTGACTGAAACCAAATAAAATCACCATTAACAAGCTGGTGTAAGTCCAATAATTAAAGGAAGAAGATGAGCATGATCAAAGAACGTAAGCCAAAGAAACCTCATTATATCCCGAGACCTCCAGGAAAGCCATTTAAATACAAGTGCTTTCAATGCCCCTTCACCTGCAACGAGAAATCACATCTTTTTAACCACATGAAGTATGGGCTTTGTAAAAACTCAATTACTTTAGTGTCTGAACAGGATCGGATTGTCAAGTGTTCAAAATCAAATTCCTTGGAACCAAAGCAGATGAATGAAGCAGAATCTGAAACAAAACCAATGTCTTCTAAATCTCTATCAAGTCTTGATTCTAAACCTCAGTATCTTTTTGCCAAAGATGATGCTAAGGAAAACATAGAAGTTCAAAACCAAACAACAAGTAATGGACAAAAAGCATCTGTTCAGAAGGAATTAACTCTGATTGGTAATGACGATGGCAATACAGCTAATATACAGCCTGGTCTTGAAGGTATTGTAAGACCTTCTGCTTTTGTCCCGGTAGAACACCGACATAGTAAAGACAATAATGATATATCTCAGTTGCCATCTTTTTCTGATTCAAGCAAAAGCACTCCTTACCACATGAAGTCAGCATTTCATGCTCCATGGAAAACAGGTTCCTCGCTTATTGCGCCAGATTTTACTAACAAAATTCCACCTACAAAAGGGTTTAACTCTATTCCATCCTATATGAATCCAATCATCCCCGAATATTCACCTTCACTCTATGAACACGGATTTGCTATCTATGCACCTTACCTTCTCCCAGGAAATGCTCATGAGTGTGATAGTCCAGTGCTCTCTGTCTACAGTTCTCAAGATCAAAGACATTTTCTTCCTCATCCTGGACCACTTTCTAAACCAATAAATCCTGCAACATATGAACACTACCGTTTATTCCAGCAATATCATCCTAATCCACCAGTACCATATGGATTCTGCAGACCAACAGAGTCAGCATTTTATAGGCTACCGCACATTACAAGTATTAACAGAGATCCAAATTCTCATTTAATGGAAGACACAACCTTGCTATATCCAGCATCTTCCAGTCCAGCCACGTTACATTCAATAAATACTAATAGAAAAGAAGTTGACTATGAGAAAGAAATCCCTACAGAGCATGCCAAAAGTCATTCCAAAGAGGACCAAAATGAGAGAGAAAATGCCAAAATGAGTCCTCGTGCTGGAAGTGCAGCCACAGGGTCTCCAGGGAGACCCAGCCCAACAAACTTCACCCAGACAAGCAATGGAACTTGTGAAGGTCTGTCTGACCTTTCCAGCAGGTCATCTGCCATTAATATTAACAAATACGATCAACCTGAAAGTTTTACAGCATTCAGGCCTGTGAGGAAAACTACAAACCAGTCTACCTTGCCTCTATCACAGGAAGCCAGAGTAAATTCACCCAGAAGGTAAAAGCAGCACTCTTTATAAGTTATATTTTCAAATCTCTACTGAAAAAGCAAACATGTCCTTAGGATACATCACACAGAGACTCCCAAGGACAATATTTCATTACATGTCAAACTGGTAAAACAGTCTACGTAGGGAGTCGGCATATGATTGTGGTTACAACCCCATATGCCAGGGGCAGGTATCATAACTCCCTAAGCTGTTTTTGCAAAGGATAGATTCCCTCTCCAGTTAACTTCTTTCCCCATAATTTCCTCCATTTTGATAGAAGAACCACATCTAAAGGAGTTGTGATTCTATAAAGCAAGGTATATCCACTACAGAAACTTTTCTGACATCTAGGATAGTTTATACTACAGGTGTTTTTAATGGTAGTTTTTGCTTCTATGTCTGATTGTTGCAACTGGCTAACTTTATTATTACTCCTTGAATTATATATAATAGAAGAAGTGATCATAGCAAAAAGTATGATCCTTCTCTTAGATTATCATTATGGAAGCCTATGCATGCATGTTTCCCCATTTATTAGACATTCACCTTCGCGTGACAGCTTTGCCTTAGGGTTGCTTCATATAGTATATCATCTGTTCACTTCTCCATTGTAGTTTCCATTTAGTCCACATCTGAGATATCAGATTTACAATCTAATCTTCTGCATGTTCATTTAGAAGTATGTCCCTCCAAATTAAATGGAGTAATGTCTAAACAAATTGGCATGGGATTGCAACCTTAGTTTATCAAATGTTTAGAGATAGGATTGCTTTTTAAGTTGTTTTTTTAATCACTTTTTAATATATTTTTGCCCACTGTAGCATACAACATAATTAATATTTTGGATTCTTTCATTTTAAAAGACTTAACGTGATACAAATTCCAAGCCAGAACAGGGAAAATTTGCCAACTTAATACCAATACATGAGTGAGAAAGGGCAATCTTATTTCAAATATGGCAAATATCACCATTTTTATCCACCTCTAAAATACTAATAAAATTAGTACTGAAATCAATATTCCAGGGAAGAAGGGTCCTTGAGTATATACTGGTTAGTGCAGAAAAGGCCAGAACTGTGCTACCTTTGACAGAGAAAGCAGGACCTCTGTAAAAAAAAGAAATGGTTATCCACTCTGAGATAGGATACAATTGGCTACACATATCAAAACTCATGTTTTGAAAGAACAGAAGGCAATTTCCTGCTCATCTCCCAATGAAAACATATTATTTTAGGTTTTAAAAATTCTATCACCCATTGCTACAAACGGTCACCAAAGGGAATGTTTCACTACTGTTAATGCACAGCCAATCTTAACTCAAGAAATCTATGGCGACTTAAATTGGGACAATTGTTGACCATTCCTTATTCATAATTCCAAAATCCAAAATGTTCCAAAATTGGGTGGCTGAGATAGTGACAACTTTGTCTTCTGGTAGTTTAGTGCATGCAAACTTTGTTTCATGTACAAAATTATATGAAACATAAATGAAATTTGTATTTAGACTCTTCACAAAGACTAGTTATTCTTATATATACAAACACAGGTATTTCAAAATCCAAAGAAATCCAACATCTAAAACATTTCTAGCCACAAGCATTTCAGATAAAGGATGCTTAACCTATATTGCAGTATGTAGAACAGGTAATGCTCATAAAAATAATGATCTGCAACCCTAACTTTTAAATTATCTTCAACTGAATTTAGCATTTGTTCCCCAGTTTATTATAAAATGAGCTACAATATTTATTTATTTTTATCAGCACAACACATCATAACAATTTGGCAAAAACTGAAACTCTTTATTCTTCTGTAATGATTTAATTCCTGGTTTCTGAAAAACCAACATAAATATTACCCATATTAACAAATATATTTCATATCAACATGAATGAATTTGTATGCATAATATAAGTGGCCTCTGTGGTCCCTTTCAATGCTAAGATTCTATGATCCTGTTCTGCAGAACAAACTCAAACATACCTATGCCATAATGTTTAAATCAAAATGCTAAAATACTGTTATTTTTATTTAAGCATTTTTCCTAATTACACAATAACCATTCTATTTTTTTCTTTTTCCTTGTAATAGTGATGTCACTAGTGAAAATGAAAAAATGCAACATGCAAGTGATGGTACAGAAGAGCCTTTGTCCAACTCTGATGACGACATAGGGGTCGCACCACTTAATCTCTCCAAGAAGCCAGATGCAAATATAGTTCATGAACATATGTATAAAAACACTTTGCAGTCGGAACATCAGAACTTCATGGAACTCCAGGAAATGCCTCTGAATCTCTCAGTAAAAGACAACTGTAATACTAAATTACAGGGT